>NC_136073.1:1555833-2209166 GCF_964261635.1 Lissotriton helveticus | reverse complement strand
ATTCTGTCTTGGAGGGCCTTCTTCCTTGTGCTTTTGATGAGGTGGTGGTGTGCGGTGCTGGCTGCTTTGCAGGCCATGTGGGCTTCTGGGGTTCTGTGGTTCCTTCATGTCTTTTCGAGTCGTCTGCAGGAGTGTCTGGATGTTTGGAGGGCAAGCGTGAACCAGCTAGCTTTCTTGCTGTGTTTGCTGGGGGATTTCTTGAGTGGGGCCAGGGTGTTGAGGCAGTTTGCGATCCATTTGTGAAGGTTGCGTGCTGCAGTGTTGATGTCGGAGGTTGACGGTGGTAAGGTCGGTGGTAATCTGGTTCCTCTGTGACCTTGTTCCAGCTTCTGCGGGGGAAACAATGGGCGTGCTTGGGTGCGGTAGGTTTGTTGAAGTAGAAGTGGATATAGTGGTGGTGCATCCAGAGAAGTTCTGCGGTGTGGCTGTTGGAGTCGCTGTTTCCTGCGGCAAAGACGGGGTTGAGTGTGTGCCCTGCTGTGTGCATTGGGGCAGTGACTCGCTGTTTCCGTCCTACGTTGGCGAAGTTCTCTAGGAGGGAGGAGGTGTTTGGATGGTTGTGGTTGTCCAGATGGAAGTTGAAGTCTCCAAGTAGGATGTAGTCTGTGGATGTGAGGGCAAGCGGTGTTACGAGGTCAATGATGGCATAGGGGAATGGAGCGCGGGGGCTGGGTGATATATAGAGGAGGGTGCCACGGAGAGTGGTTTTCTGGTTGGTCTGGATCTTGAAGTGCAGGTGCTCCATGTGGGTTTGGGGGTCGTCTGGGTGGGTGGTCTGCGGAGGGTGTTTTTGTGGACAATGGCGATGCCACCTCCTCGCCAGTTGGAGTGGTCCTTGCAGATTATCTTGTAGCCGTTGGGGATGTTGATGTTGCCTGGACTAGTGGCACTAGTCTCCTGCAAATTGCAGGTAAAACAACGCTCTGGGTCCGAAGAATCGCTGCAATTGGGCCCTCAGAGGGATCGGCCCTATCCATATTGTGTAGTACATTGTGGGAAGTGTAGTCCTGCCTTCCATGAAGTTACAGGCCGCTACTGCGCTCCCTGGACCACCAGATTTTTTTTTTTTTTTTTAAGACCAACGGTCCCAAACTTTATTTAGTTTCACAGATAAGCCAGTAGTTATTCATACAGTGTCATAACAATGAAGTATTGCCACAAACGGTATCCAGCAATTAGCACATGTTGACATGTCAGTTGTACATGAGTGAAAATAAACAGTTGCTGGTGGAAGTGCATTAGTCCATAGGTGACGTTGCCAGGAATTGACTCATGTTGCAGTGCTCGCAGTTCGTAGCACTGCAGAAAGGGACCAGTGTGGTCACAAAAGTCAACAGTCATTGTTTGAAGTGGAGTCCCCTGATTAATGTGGCAGCGGGTAGAGGCAGCATCATACCCTCCATTGTCGCATGGACCGCTGGGTGCCCGCTTCCTGGTCACGGGCGCAGCCAATCAGCCTTATGTGAAATGCAAATGAGGAAGGGTGATCGAGCATTATCAAGTGTACAGTATGAACAGCCTCTGTGTCAACCAAAGGGAATAACTGGGTAGTTTAATACGAGGGGGAGGGGGAAACATTTTAATAACTGTTGGACTAGCATTCGTGTGTGTGGTGTAATGTATCTAGAACCCTAGCTGCGTGTGGTGCATCCTATGTGGGTCGTGCAGGGGCGGGGACAATAGGGGAGGCGGGGGTCGCTGCGGCCGCAAGGCGAGGGAGGGGGGGGCGAGCGGCGGGGGGGGAGAGAGCGGCGGGGGACCTCTCCGTCGTGTAAGGCCTCAGTCATCGGGGGGGAGGGGGGGGGAACGCGCGCGGGGCGGGGGGGAGGCGGGGGGGTAGGGGGGGCGGCAGAGCCCGCGCCAGGTATGGACAGCAACCAAGTGGGCCTCCTCTATTCTGTGTCGGGACGGTACTCTATGCCGGCTTGGGCGCACGCTCGGTGATATGTGATCAGGGCAGCATCCCAATCCTGGGCGATCGGCTTCCTCCCTGTGTAGTGACACACTCTCCGCACAAGCCCAGTTGGCAAAAGAGCGACGCCAGTCCGTGGGGCGCGGCGGGGCAGCGCTTTTCCAACGTCGTGTGATAAGACGCTTGGCCGTAATGAGGCCTAAGTCCCAAAAACGTGCCCGCAGTTTGGTCTGCTTGGTCCTCTTGTAGAGTCCTAATAGGCATACTTCCCATGTCTTGGGGAGGATATCGCCTGTGGCCGCCGTCAACATGTCCGTGACCACCGACCAGTACGAGGTAAGATGAGCGCAGCTCCAGAGCGCATGCAGGAAGTCCGAGTCCAGGAGTCCGCATCTGGGACACGCCGACGAAGCGAGTCCGAAGTAGCGATTCAGTTTGTCCGGAGACAGATATGCGCGGTGGATGATGTAATATTGGATGATCTTGAATCGCGCATTGCGGGGAATAACCCTGGCGCCTGCTAGAATAGCGGCCCACTGTTTGTCCGTCCAGTCTGCGCCTCGGTCGGTCGTCCATTTTTCCCTCAGTCTCTGAGAGGAAAATTGCGTATGACTGTGCAAGGCTTGTGCAAGCCAATGCACAAGGTGGGATCCATCGCCCATCACATGTAGGTACTGGACGAGTAGATGAGTGGACGGTTCATGGCTGAGGTCGCCCCACGCCTTCGTCAGCTCATGGAGGAGTTTGGCGTGCGTCAGAAATTGACCCACTGGTAGTTCTGTGTCCGCGGCCAGGGCCTCGAAGGGCAACAGCTCTCCGTCATTGTACAGGCCGCTCAGGTCGTCTATGTCTGCCGCAGTCCAGCTGCGCAGCTCGGTCGAGGACAGCGTGCCAGCGCCCAAGGGGGTCCCCAGTAGAGGTAGGTTCGGAGCATAGGGCACCATATGTTTGGTGAGTCTGAGGCTCCGCACGTAGCACCGCCGTGCCACCGCCACGTGGAGCTGTGCAGGGGGGCGGCCCTGCGTCAGTGGGTGGAAGAGTGTTAGCACCTGTACGGGAGATAGGATGGTGACGGCTGTGGCCGTGTCCACTAGGTTCTTGCCGCTCAGCCAGTAGGCGACCCACTGCAGCTGCGCTGCTAAGTAATAGAGCTCCTGATCGGGAACCGCTAGGCCTCCAGCGTCTGTGGCTGCATACAGGGTCTTCAGTGCTACCCGGGGTCTCCCCTTATTCCAGATGAGGCGTCTGGTGAGGGTTTCCAGACCCTTGAATATGCGCGCCGGCACGTACACTGGCAGATTAGTATAATAATAGAGGAGCCGGGGAAGCATTATCATTTTGGTTAGTGCCACTCTGGCCGGCACGTTCAGTGGGAGGGAGTTCCAGAACGTGACCTGGGCCGTGAGCGAGGATATGGCTCTCACTAGGTTCCCCTCCAGGAGATCCACGGGGTCTCGATATATGAAGATCCCTAGGTACCTGAATACCGTCGGGTGCCATCGGAGCGTCTCCCCCATCATGCGCACATCACACTGTGGCATCTCGCCATCGAACGCATAGACCCCTGATTTGGCCCAGTTAACGTGGAGTCCTGACATGACTCCAAACATCCGAAAGATGTCTGTGATCGCCGCTGGTATGTGTGCGAGATCTCTGACATATAACAACAAATCGTCGGCGTACAGAGACACCGAGTGAATGCCATCTGCGAGCGGGATGCCCCAGGCGTCTCCGGAGGTGCGGAGCATCTCCGCCAATGGCTCCATCGCCAAGGCGAATAAGATAGGGGAGAGGGGGCAGCCCTGTCTGGTACCTCTCCCGATGCGGATCCTGTCAGAGAACAATCGACCAGTCCGGACCCGGACCTCGGGAGCTTGATAGAGGAGTCCCACCATCTGGACGTAGGCATCGCCCAGCTCGTACTTCTCGAGGACTCGGAGGAGATATGGCCATTCCACCGAGTCGAACGCTTTTTCCAGATCGAGCACGATGCATCCCGAGCGTGGCCAGGTCGGGGTTGCATATCGTTGGACTCTGAAAAAACGGCGTAGGTTGTAGGACGTGCTCCGGGTGGGTACGAAGCCATTCTGATCAGAGTGAACCAGAGTGGGGACCAGTGGTGCAAGCCTCCGGGCCAGCGCCGCTGCAAGTATTTTGTAATCGGTGTTGAGGAGCGCTAACGGCCTGTATGAGCCGAGTTCGTTCGCTTCTCTACCAGGTTTCAGCAGGGAGACCACGTTAGCTTCGTTCAGGGACGCCGGGAGTTCAGCGTCTTCCAACGCCGCCTTGTACACTTTCAGCAGTTCCGGTATTAACACCAGTGAGTAGGCTTTATAGAACTCCGCCGGGAGCCCGTCGGGGCCCGGCGCCTTGCAATTGGAGAGGGAGAAAATCACCTCCCGTAGTTCCTCACCAGTGAGCGCAGCTCCTAGCTCCTCTTGTTGGGCAGCGGTAGCAGTCGGGAGTCGCAGTGTCGCCAGGTAGTCCGCCATCTCCACCACCGTGGCCCGTAGCCGTGAGCTGTACAGGGACCGGTAATGCGATGTGAACGCTTCATGGATCTGCTTCTGGGTGTAGACCTCAACGCCCTGGGTCGTGCGGATGGACAGGACCGATGCGGATTGTGTGTCTTGTCGTACCAACCACGACAGTAGCCTGCCAGGCTTGTCGCCTGCGCTGTGGGTGCGCGCGGAGTGTGCCGTGAAGTTAATGTTCTTTAGGCGCTCCATCAGAGCAGCGTGGTCTGCCCTGGCCGAGATCAGTAGGGAGTCATCGCCCCCCTGTCGCCTCCCGTTCCTTATCTAGTAGTGCCTCCTCCGCCCGTGTCAGATCTCTCTCCACTCGTCTACGTAGGCCCGCTTGTACACCGAGGCAGCTTCCCCGGGTCACCGCTTTAAAGGCGTCCCATTCAATTCTCGGGGAGGAGGTCGAGTCAACATTGTTCTCGAAGTACTGTAAGATCTTCCCGGAGATTTCCTCTCGGAATGGGGTGTCAAGCAGGAGATCCGGCTGTAAGCGCCACGTAGGTACGGGTGGGTGCGGGCGCTTCCATCCATATACCAGCGTGTGCGGGTTATGGTCCGAGTGCGTCCGACCTAGGTAGTCAGTGTCGGACACGGTGTGGTAAATAAATAAATAATACCTCTATTTTTGACTAGATATACAATAACAGATAGCTCAATAAATAAGAGTCAAGATTCGAGGTAGCTGAAGTTTGCAGGCTTTAATACAGCATAAAGGACAGCAACAGGATAACCTGCACGGGAATAGGATAGCAGGGCCTGGCAGGGGGGCCCCGACAGCTGTCGGGCAGGATCTGGAATGAGCGCGCTAACTTTTAATAACAGTACACAAGTATATATAGTTAAAACAATTGCATTACAGTACATACAGTAGGCGTAGCAGTGGGTGGGATTCGTAGCAGTCGCGAAAGATAAGGCACAGAGTGGGTGTAACAAGAGGCGTGTACATAGACATGTGATGTAAACGTAACAGAATATGTCATAAATGGGGCGGAAACATGGAGGGGGCTACCTAAGGAGCCGGGACCTCTGACCTAGTGGTGCGCGCAAGCTGGCAATGACGTGTTACTAGGAGAAGCTGGGGGCTATGACTTCTGCGCTAGAAGGAGAGACTAAAGTCTGGAGAGTCAGAGCGACATGTACCTAAACACTATCTAGTATCTGATGTTTAGAGAACATGTTGATAGAATCCAAAAGTTATCAGGGCAAAGGCTAACAGACTCTAAGACTAGTGCATGCATTATTCTACATGTAGTGCGAGTTGAGGAATATTAAATGACCATTAATACAGTATTTCTCTTACATGGAGACGTAAAGGCTAGACGATGACTGAAACTATTGATGCGATTCAGTAGCTTAGGAATGCAGAGAAGGAGAGCTGGACTGATAACTAGAATCATAACATACTCTTGGCAGACTGGCAGGCAGAGCCAGGCCGAGCCGGGCACTGTGAGGCAGGAAGTAAGTGAAGGGTCAGGGATACAGGTGGGGGCTGTATCGCTCCTCAGCGAGGGTTCAGGAGACAGGAGCTGAATCTGAGTCCGGGCCCTTTTGAGGCCTAGAAACGGGGACTTTACAATGAAATAACGTGCACACTGTGAAACGTGGCAACATAACTTTACATAGGCCTAATACTCGTAGCTTTCACGAGAACTGGAAATTGGCATACTAGAGTTGGACACAACTAGAATTGCGTCTTTAATCGATCATAAGGGAATACATATGCATATTAATCATGCACATATAACATAAGGTGGGGAACACGTAGGGACACAGAACATGGCAAAATTTACTTTTCCACATTCCCTCCTTGTCACTACGTTTCCATCAGGAAACATCAATATTCATGATACCATCTATCATTTCATACAGTATCATTTGCTCGTCTCGAATTGTCTTGGAACGGGACTTAGGACGGGGACTTGGAATACAGGATGTAGCACAAATGCCGCAAATCGCAGGGCCACATTGTAAACAGAGGCAGCAACTGAAAATGATCATTACTGCTATACCTAGAAATGACAATACTTTCCATCCCCAGGCAGAAATTATACTCCAGAGCCAACCGGACCATGTCCAGGTGCCTGGATTCTGGTGTAACTGATGGGCAATTTTATGAAGTCTGGTTATAGCTGAATAAACAGACGGCGCGTTATTAGGAATGAAAATGCAGCAACTAGATCCGATGACTCTACATGCTCCTCCTCTATCGGCCAGTATGACGTCAAGAACGAGACGATTTTGGAGCACAACAAATCTCATAGCAGATTGCTCTTCGGTTAAGTTACCTAGAGCAGAAGTAGTCTCATTCACTACTGCTTCAAGGGTTCTGGTTAACCTACGTATTAGCTTACTATTCTGGACAGGGCCTATAAAGAAGAAGAATCCTTTATTAAAGTCTTGATATTGTTCTAGAGTAGTTTCAGTTTGATCGACAATCGGGGACTCGATCTCCCTTCTATGTCTAATGTGTACTAGATGTGTGTTTCTATGATAATCGGATGGGGCTAGGAAAACTGGTGGCAGTAGGAAGGCAATGTAACAGGTTCCATCCCAATCGAGGGGCAGACGAACATATGCGGTCTGACCACAAACAAAATATGAATGACGCGAAGCTTTGAAAATAGATTTCCCACTGTCACTATACTCGACAGTAGTAGTACAATCACTATGTCCTACATGTGCGGAACCATTCTTTCTGACACATAATTCGCCTTTGACTGGTAGTACTGAAATTGCAGGTAAATCTGGAGTAGTATCAGACTGAACATTCAGGACCATAAAATTCGAAGAATAATTACCCAAATTATAAACTTCATTTTCTAGATCTAACCCGGTTCTATGGGAAAGACCTTGCTTGTCTGGAAAACATGTACTGTTCAGAAGGGACATATCAGTTGAGGATGACGTTAACGTGGACCATGCTCCACACGAACCATTATGTGAAAACGGATATGGAAAAAGTGGCAGAACTCCCTTCGGGGTCTGGAAAGGGGGGAGTCGACCACACACCCAACAATTAGTGGCATTGCTGGTCTGGTGTGAATAGTGTAGCATTCTTATAAATGTGTTATTGCTCATAGCAAGACGATAGGATAGCTCGTGAGGAGGCAGATCACTAAATGTGTGCTCTACTGTAGCATTAGAAAACTTATTTACATGAGAAATTGAAAAACATAAATGCAATGCATAACTGGTGCAGGTAACCATCAAACTCAAAAATAGAAGAAAACATAGAATAATGATACATCTGATAGAGTTTTGACTAACTCTCTCACTATGGGGGTCTATCTCATACATGTCAGAAACCTGTCTAACCGTTTCACCTAGGGGAGGACTTAGACAATTAAACTGGCTGACTTATTTTACTAGACCGGAGCTTCTTTTTATACTCCTGCTGCAGAGTTTCCTCTAACAGGGGAGGCTTGGTATCAATGTCATTTGCGGGACAGTCCTTAAGAATAGTATCTTGGCAGTCTTTAAAATCCTGACAATCCTTGGAAATGTTCTTGGAAACAGTTTTTTAGTCGGAGTCCGTGAAATTTCTTGACATGTGACAGATGCACCCACCCCTTCCTGCCTTCCAACTTGACGGCAGTACGGGTGGTCAGAAGGACTTGCTTCGGTTCCTTCCAACGAGGCTCCAGCGGACTTGAACGATCGAAATTGCGGACAAGAACCAAGCTTCCTGGAACGATTTCATGCGGTTTCACCTCGGTATTGTCTGGAAATGCGGCGGCAACCTGTGAACGACAAGAGTGGAGGGCAGACATCAAGGAAGCTAGGTAATCTGTCAGCATATTACTGGAAACATCTGTAATACTTCGGGGTCTAGGTGTACCCCACATATTTGGGGGGCGGCCGAATACGACCTCGTACGGGGACAGACCTGATCTGGAATGTGCGACCATGCGCATATAAAATAAGGCGACTGGCAGAGCTACTAGCCAGTCTACACCTTTCTCTTTACAGACTTTGGCGATGCGGATTTTCAGGGTCTGATTATGTCTCTCTACGAGACCTGCTGCTTCAGGATGGCGTACACAATGAAACTTCCACTGGTACCCTAACAGAAGGGAAACATGCTTCATTATCTCTGATGAGAATGGCTGGCCGTTGTCTGAATACACGACCCTAGGGAGTCCATAACGGGGGAAGAATTCACGAACCAGCTGCTTGGCAGTGGTCGCGGCTGTGTAATCTGGGACTGGATATGCCTCTGTCCACCTGGACAAAGCGCATACAACTACAAGGACATACTTGAAACCTCGACATCGCTCCATCTGGATATAATCCATTTGGAGGACTTCAAAAGGGTGGTCAGGAGGCTGGAATCCCCCTTGTTCCACCGGGACACTTTTACCTGGATTGAACTGACAACATATCATACAGGTACGGACTTTCTGCTTGGCTGCAGCTCGTAAATGCTTGTTGAACCAAATGTTCTGGATACTGTCTAACATGGCTTTTTCTCCTAAATGTGCAGGACTATGTGCGGTATTAATAATGACTTGAACCATTGAGTCGGGGAGAAACCATGTGGCTTTTCCCTTCGTCAACCATCCTTGATCTGTCTGGACCCCTCCTTGTTCGGACCATTTCTTGATTTCATCGGGAGTAGCATGTAACTGGATATCTATGACATCTTGAGTGGGGTCCTTAACTGTCATACATGTAGTCGGATCTGGAGTGTGTGTCAGTGTCGTGTTAACTGGAATGTCTGGAGTCTGGGCTGTGAGCTTGGCTGTTTGATCTGCTAGATCAGTGGTTCCCAAACTTTTGACTCCTGATGACCCCCATTGAGTCACCAGTAGAAGCCGAGGACCCCCAAGCAATTTTCATGATTTAGATTTCAAACATTAAAACAGTAATTCCCCCCAAAAAACACATGTGCACACTTTTTGCGACGTTAGTATTCTTTACAAGGCAACGTTAAGCCTCATAACATGGCTTAATGTTGCCAATTTAAATAAGCGCCCTGTCACTCAATGCTTAGCATAAAAGGGGTGGGCATTGGGTGTTGGAGTGGGCTTTTCACCACAACACCCATTGATTTTGACACTGCCCCCTATTTACAAGGGCAGCATAAATAGGAGGCAGCACCAAAATTAAGACCAGGGAAAGTCAGGTCTTAACTTGGCAAACAAGGAGAAATCCTTTATTTCTCCTCATTTTTCTTTTTCCATGTGGCTTGCCTTGTACAGCACACATAGAAAAAGCAACACGCCTTGGATTGTTTATGCTCAGGATGGTGACCCTTCCCATAAACAATATTTTTTTTAAATGCCATTTTGTAACTTCAATGTGTGCTGCATTAAGCAGCCTACATAGAAGTGACAAAACAGCATTTCAAGATTGTTTATGTGCAGAAAGGGGGACCTTTCTGTACATAAAGAATCTTCCCCTGCATGCACACACCCTTGCACCATGGTGCAATGGTCCCTGCGTTGGAGCTACACTGCTAAGTGTAGCGCCAGCACTGGGGGAAATGCAGGACTGCACCATATTCTTGTAAATATGGTGCAGCCCTGTGTTTCTGAAGTGACGGAGCCTATTGTTACGCCAAGGAGGCTAACTACACACCACTTCTGTTGTAAATATCCCCCTTAGTATTTTATATTCAAAGAATTAGCAAAAAACAAAGCAATTTAATGGGAAGGTTGGTCCTGGAACTCTGTGACTAACTTTTAATTGGTTGGTTTTATTTCACAGTACAAGGATCCTGCTCCTGCCAGGGCCAGACTGGAAACCCAAGGCAGCCCTGGCAAATGTTTTCAAACCAGTCGCCATACGGTGCGCACCAAGTGCAGTGAGTGAGCCTGACCACTACATGTTAAAAGTGATGCACCGGCGGCGCAAGGCCTTCATAAATCTGCCCCAATGAATCATACGTGTAAATCAGTGTATAGAAAATGTTACATAAGACAAAGGGTTCCACAAGGTGTAGGATTCACATGTCATTCATACTGGTAAGCATTTTTAAAGAGTGCTTGGTCTGGAGAAGCACAAACTAGGGATTCAGAACATCACCCAGTGGTTAGCATTGACTTTCACAATAACAAATTATTTCCACCCAAATAAACCTTTTTAGCAGCATCAGGATAATGAAAGCCTGCTAAAAGCATAAGTTACTAACGTGAACCATGCAGTTTGCAAGCAGCTCTTTGATGACAGTTTATATGTCACTGTGCTAGATTACGGTGGTCACTTATGAACTGCACAGTAACAAAATAATCTCTGTGACAAAAGCAGTGTAACACACTCCCCTATGCACACAAAAATACTGTTTTTTAAATGCTTGGTACACGTTCTTTGCAGTAGGCATATTAACCGTCTGTGCTACATTAGAAAACTCAAAGCTGCCACTGGAGAAAACTCTCATCTCTCGAGCAGGTGCATTAATCACTGGCTTTATTTTGACACTTTTATTGCTGCTCGAAAGCTGCTAATTAGACAAGGAACCTTGCAGTGCTTTTAAGACTTCCTCCTGCGGACCCCCTGGGAATGTGTCACGGACCCCTGGGGGTCCGCGGACCACAGTTTGGGAAACACTGTGCTAGATCATTACCTTGAGAAATAATGTCAGTGACTTTCGTATGTGCCTTGCACTTCATAATAGCGATAGCTGTCGGTAAATGTATTGCATCTAACAGAGCTTGAATAAGGAGACCATGCTGAATCTTGGTTCCATGAGAAGTCATAAAACCTCTTTCTTGCCAGAGCACTCCAAAGTCGTGTACGACTCCGAATGCATAACGTGAATCTGTGTAAATATTAACTTTCAGGTTCTTGGCACGTATGCAGGCTTGGGTCAGAGCGACTAGCTCTGCTGCTTGAGCGGACAGAGTGTCAATACGGTGTGTCTCTATAACTTCAGTGTCAGTAGTCACTGCATACGCGGCTACTAGTTCTCCTGTACTTGTTCTCATACATGAACCATCCACATAAAGTGTCAGGTCGGGATCTGGTAATGGAATATCTGTCAGGTCTTGTCTTGGCTTTGTCATGGTATTAACAACTTCCACACAATCATGTGTGGCAGGATTTGAAGTAACTGTCGGTAACAGTGTAGCAGGATTTAAAACGTTGCAGTGTCTGATTTCTATGTGTGGCTGGAACAGTGTCAATTCATAACCTGTTAAACGTGCAATTGTCAAGTGCTGAGTCTGTGTTCGGTTTAAAAGAACTTCCACGGAGTGTGGAACTTGTACTGTCAGGGAATGTCCTAATACTATGGAGTCACTTTGTCTGATAGCTAGTGCTGTGGCTGCAACTGACTTGAGGCACGCAGGCAGAGCCTGGGCTACTGGATCTAGTGTGCTTGAAAAATAAGCACAAGGCTTGTATTGTCCTGCTTGATCTTGTGTGAGAACAGATAATGCTGTACCTTCACGTTCTGTGACAAAAAGTGTAAAAGGCTTACTGGAGTTCGGTGTTGCTAGAACAGGTGCTTGACATAAGGCTTTCTTTAATTCCTTAAAAGCAAGTGTATGTTCAGATGTCCAAGGGAGGACAGTCGATACGGCTGCCTCCTGTGTCGTTAACTGTATCAGTGGCTTGGCTAGAAATGCATACTGAGGAATCCATTGTCTACAATAAGAAGTGAGGCCGATAAAAGCACGTACCTCCTTCTGGGTCTTGCGCTGAGGAAGACTCGCTATTAACTGGATACGGTCAGGTGTCAACTGCCTACCCCTCTTGGACAGTAAGTGGCCTAAATAGATCACTTGCTGGACACAGAATTGAAGCTTCGAAGGGGACACCTTGTGCCCCATCTCGGCTAGGAAATACAGAACTGTAAGTGACGCTCGCTCGCAGTCACGTTCAGAACGGGCTGTGATTAGTAGATCATCGACATACTGGAGCAGGGCAGTGTCAGTTGGCATGTGAATATTGTCTAGTTGTCTTTTAAGTGCTTGACTGTAAATGCTAGGACTTTCTGTGAAACCTTGAGGAGCTCGTGTAAATTTATAGCTCCTTCCATTTAAACAGAATCCAAAAAGGAACTGGCTGTCTGGATGAATGGGGACACTGAAAAATGCATTTTTAAGGTCTATGACTGTAAAAAACGTAGCTTCAGAATCAATGGCTGTCAATAGGGACGAAATATCTGGAACAACTGGGTACTGGGGAATGATACATTTATTAAGTTCTCGAAGGTCAATCACTAATCGATATACTGGAGGTGCATTTGGATCAGTATGCTTCATGACTGGAATGATAGGAGAATTACATACATTGGAGTCAGTTTCTACAACCACTCCTTGAGCAATGAGCTCGTCAATAATTTTGGATAAGGCTGCTACAGCCTCAGGTGGCAATCTGTACTGTCTGATTCGTGGTAACACTACACCTGATTTGAGAGTCACACGATGGGGTGTGATTTGCATAAAACCAACATCAGTTGGACCTTGTGCCCATAGATGCTGGGGGACATTCAATAATCTTGGATCAAAATCACGTAATACATAGTGACCTTTAAAGTCACGTAAGAACAGACGTATTCCTTCGGGGGAGCAACAAATAACTGCACCTAATTCTTTCAATGTCTTAATACCTAACAAATTTTCTGGACATGATTTTGTAAGTAACAGGTCAGTAGTTCGGGACAATGGACCTACTTCTAGAGTAACTGGTTTAGAAATCTCGTTAACAATAGGCTTTCCTGAAAATCCAAGGGAAACATTTCTTGAGCCTGAGAGCGGAGCCCCTGGAACCTCGTCGTGACTAATAGTAGTCCTACTTGCCCCTGTATCAATCAGAAACTTTCTGTCTTTCCCTAATACTTGACTGTGAACATAGGGACCCTCTTGATCTACAGGTATCTCGATGAGAGGCAAGCCTACCTCCCTCTCTAGGCTGTTTCATGAGTACGGCTGGTACTCTGGATACTCGGACTGTGCATACTGGTACATCTGCTGTGTAACATGCTGTGTTGCAGCTATAGGCTGCGGTGCTGTAACTGTCTGTGGTGCATTCTGTGGTGACTGAGAAGTCTGTGAAACTTGTTCTTGTCTAGGCGGACGTGGTCTTTCTTTAGTCTTACCAGTAGCTATATTGTGTTTCAGAACTGCACACTCGTTTATAAAATGACCTGGTTGTTTACAATAATTGCAGGTCCCTTTAACAGGAACTGCAGGATGACTGGCTTGATTCGTACCCCTCTTCTGACTGTCTTGAGGAACAGATTGTGCAACTAGTACTTTCATTTTCGTGTCTTTCATACGTTTCCTTTCATGATCTTGCTCTTCTCTGATTCTATTCTGGTGATACTGGAGCATCTGAAGCATTTGGGACGGAGTATTAGCTTGCCAGGTACTTTCGACTTTCAAAACTCGGTTCTTAACTTGTGGACTTGAATTCTCGACTAGTTTAGTAACAAAAAGATGAGGGTATGACTCACTACTCGTCTTGAGACCACTGTTAATGCTAAAGCATTTCTCAAATCTAGAATAAAAATCACTAGTATCTTCGTCTGGTTTCTGTTTACAGGCTGAGATTGCATCCCAGTCTTCCTTTTTCGTGGCTAGTAATCTTGGCAAAACTTGTATTAACAGTTCAGGTAATTCTTTACATTTACCTCCTAGACCGGTACCTGGTACACGTGTATTTTCTTCAGCTTCTAGAGCTGCCCAATCTATCTTTTTCTCTCCCACCTCCCATTCTTTTTCCTTGAGTTTTTCATATGTGCCCGCAGGCAACAGAACCTTTAACATTTTAATTATATCTGGATACGTGTATTCTCCCATAAGGAGCATGTCTTTTAATTCACGGTGGAACCCTGCTGGATCTTTATCATGACAGGGAATTAACTTCTTCATCTCTAAGAGTTCCATCTTGGTAATCGGGGTGTAAACAAATACTCGTTGCATTTCACCAGCTGGTGTCCTAACTGGGTGTACTTCTCGTAACGGATGCTGTCTGTCTATGTAAAACGGTTTACTTTCTGGGGGTGAGACATGAACAAAATGCGGGTTCAGAAACGTTCTATATTTGTGGCGCTGTTCTAGAATGACACTAACTAAATCGGTACCTAGACCTTTCCATCTATACTGGAGTAACTCGTTCAGGACATCATGTAACGGACCTGGATCGGAATGCTGACCCTCATACAGAGTAATGAGGTGCTGGATCATATACATACCCACCAGTCGCTGCTCGGCTGGGGGCAGTTTCAGAAACATTTGTGCCACTATTTCGTCTGGAAAAGTGGTAGAATCAGTAGCCCATCGGACTGCTGATCGGGCTAGTTCTTGTTCATGCATAGTACTAAGTTCACTATAACCGATTCGTGATTTCAGAATGTGATCGGTAGCTTGAAATACTTGTTCTAGAGAACCTTGTTCTGGTGCTGGAGGAGGAACAGTTTTCTTGTGATCTAGACGTGAATGTCGGTCGGAAAGTCTAGTTCTACCTACATACGCTATTCTGGTGGGATTCTCGTCGTCTACCTCTTCAGTATCAGAGTTACTTTCTTTCTCGCTTACTAGTGCTTCTTTGCGTTGTTCGTGTAACCTTATTATTTCCTTACGAATTTTCTTGTACATACTCTATACTACTGATGGTTCTGTGTTTACCCTCGGCTAAGTTATCACTCCACCTTGTCAGAACTTTCATTTCGGTCTGATCTTTAGTCGGGGAATCTTGTTCTCTTATTAAACAATTAATTAGAAACTTTAATAGTATGAGCTGGGTCTCAGCTTTCCTTAGAGAAATAACTTCGCCAATACTTTCTGGATCTGTTCCTGTACGAATAAAACGATATATTCTGTCTAGATCTTCTTTCATATTCGGTAGGGTGTCCAAATACTCGGTCACCCGTCTTACACGCAATGAATATAGAACCATACTATCATCACCTGGGACTGGATCATAACGGCATTCGGTAAGAGCTCGCCTGATATCTGCAACGGACTGATGTTTGGGCGTACGCTGTAACGCACGTTCATGTAACTCGGCTAATATTACTCGTTTGTGTGGCGGCGGGGTTCCCGGGGGACCTCCTCCCGCGGCCCCTAAACTGGAATCGTCGACTGATACTCTTCGTGTTGACAGAGTGACTGATGTAGCGGGTACTTGTACTGTAGGCTGGACCGGGGGTACCGTAACGGGTGCTGTAACAGGTGCCCCGGTGACTGGAGGAGCAGGAATTACATTATTTACAGGAGCTGGCTGAGCAGGATTTGCATATTCTGGGACTGTGTCGTCCAAGTAGGACGAGAGAAAAATATCAGCTGCGGTCGGTTTGTGACGTAGCTTGGTCGGAACTAATGGTGGCGGAAAATTACTGGATGCCTCCGGGGTTGCTTTTGGCAAGCCCTCGGCAAGAAGAGGGTACATACCCTTAATAAGGGCATTCCTCTGTCTGTCTGACTGTTCGGCTTTAACTCGTTCACCTATTTCGATTAATTCCCTTTCTTGGGCTCTTTCTGTGGATTCTCTACTTAATTCTGACTTTCTGATTTCTTTTTCGGTTCTTTTATGAGATTCTTTGCGCCATAACTCGATGGCGTCTTTCTGTGACTGTCTGGCTTTCTTTTTCCATAATACTTCTTCTACTCGCATGATGCACTCGGCATCCCATGTGCCTGATACAGGCCATCTATATTTCTCTTCTAATTCTTTGGTGTACTCAACCCATAAATCTAGATACAATATGGCACTTATGCCATGCTTTTGATACATAAAATGACCTGGACTGTCCCTAGGAGGGACAGGAACTGCTTCTTCGAGCAGACCTTTTCTAGTTTTTAACTGACGTAATTTCGAGAACAGAGACATGGCTGAACTAGAGTCTAGACACAATACAATACACAATGAACAAGATAATGATTTGAGACTGATCACTCATACCACGACATTGAAAACACATGAAATAACATTAAAATAACAGTTCGGACAGAATACTACCTGGAATACTGAAAACAGAATACATGAATTTCTCGAGAACAGAACTTACTAGAACAGAAACTAGAATGACTGGATGCACTGCTAAAACAGTACGAAACTTACCGGTCTCATAAAGAGACACGTCAGGACCCGCATCCACCTAGGTGGACACTTCGTGTTGGATCTGTGTACCCAAACCCACGGACCAGAGACAATTAAATTGACCCTGTCTAGATACTACCCCAGCAACGGTACTCACCGGGCAGCAAGAACGGAAGGCCTCGGACTGGACTGGACTGCTACGACGACAGACTACGAACTTCGGACTTCAGTTACGGGTGGGCCTCCGGATACCTCGGACCTTGGACTCTCGGCTTGGGCTCTGGTCGGGACTCGCCGCGTTCCTCCACCGCCTCGTCTGGATGCTGGACCGCAACCTCCGTCTCCTCCGTGGGCCTGAGGGATACTTGAAGCAGAAATATCTGCACGTGCACGGTATGGTTCCGTCACGGCTGCAGAGGGTCAGGGGGCTGGCGTGGCTTCTCCGGCGCGTGGGGAAAGGGCAAGTCCCTATTCGGGCGCCATTATGTGGTAAATAAATAAATAATACCTCTATTTTTGACTAGATATACAATAACAGATAGCTCAATAAATAAGAGTCAAGATTCGAGGTAGCTGAAGTTTGCAGGCTTTAATACAGCATAAAGGACAGCAACAGGATAACCTGCACGGGAATAGGATAGCAGGGCCTGGCAGGGGGGCCCCGACAGCTGTCGGGCAGGATCTGGAATGAGCGCGCTAACTTTTAATAACAGTACACAAGTATATATAGTTAAAACAATTGCATTACAGTACATACAGTAGGCGTAGCAGTGGGTGGGATTCGTAGCAGTCGCGAAAGATAAGGCACAGAGTGGGTGTAACAAGAGGCGTGTACATAGACATGTGATGTAAACGTAACAGAATATGTCATAAATGGGGCGGAAACATGGAGGGGGCTACCTAAGGAGCCGGGACCTCTGACCTAGTGGTGCGCGCAAGCTGGCAATGACGTGTTACTAGGAGAAGCTGGGGGCTATGACTTCTGCGCTAGAAGGAGAGACTAAAGTCTGGAGAGTCAGAGCGACATGTACCTAAACACTATCTAGTATCTGATGTTTAGAGAACATGTTGATAGAATCCAAAAGTTATCAGGGCAAAGGCTAACAGACTCTAAGACTAGTGCATGCATTATTCTACATGTAGTGCGAGTTGAGGAATATTAAATGACCATTAATACAGTATTTCTCTTACATGGAGACGTAAAGGCTAGACGATGACTGAAACTATTGATGCGATTCAGTAGCTTAGGAATGCAGAGAAGGAGAGCTGGACTGATAACTAGAATCATAACTAGGCTGTCCGGAATTCGGTTTAAACCGACTCTAAACGACAGTACACTACCGGATGAAAATTAGCTGACCTGGTTTAAACCGAGTGTCACTGATTTTCATCATTGTTGCAGGTTTTGGCCACTTGGGGGAGCCAACGCATAATAAATTGTGGTGCCTGACGCGGAGGTGTCAGGCGCAAACACTGCTTCTGGGCCGGTACACACACGTGGGGAACCCTGCTGTTAATGCCCCCAGGGCAGAGCAACACCAGGCCCCCTCCCCTGTCTGGCTCACTTGGGGGGAGAGGAGCTGTTGTGCTCTGCTGTCTTACTGGGGCCAGCCGCACCCGACTATTTCACAGGTCTTTAAAAAGACCGTTTACTTAACAGGGCTTTGATGTTGCTAACAAAGGAGTGGGCGAGAGGGATGGGCACCGGGGAAAGAGGCGGCACGCTTGTCATATCTGGTCTCTCACTCGTCTCCTCTGGCCCAGCTTTTTCCTCACCTGCAGCTTTATAACCTCTCTCTCCTGACACGCGTTCTCTCCCTCTCGCGCTTTGCTATCCAGTCTCTCTCTGCTTACATGCACACCAGACACTTTTACCTCTCTCCCTTTCTGTGCTCTGTTGGTGTTATCGAATAAACATTTGCAAGCCAAAAGAAATGCAAGCGCTTCCCCTTTAGCTCGGAGGCCTTGCATCAGTCATCGCCCTGCCTGCATTTCGCGGGTGAGCTAGCCTGTAATTGTCTCATTTGGCAGGTTTTAACACTTCCTGGCAGGGGGGCTATTAAGGCGAAGTATTTGCGCATACCTATCAGAGGCAGGAATAAAAGCGCGCCCATTTCGATGTGTGGCTCTGCTATCCAACCCGACCTTCACTCCCTTTCACGCACTCCCACCCCTTTAGGCTAAACTGCAGCTGTGTTGGGGGTCACGGAGAGCACCGAGGTGTCTTAAAGCAGACCCAGAATACCTTTTTGTGAAGGCAAATTTGTGTCCGACCTGAAAACCATTGTGATTCCGAAGGAAAATGCTTATTAAGAGATGTGGCCGCTTTGAGGAGACTTGAGGCTGTTGTCACATCGAGGGCTGCTTTGAACTTAACAAGCACTGAGCATCGTTGTTTGCTGGTAATTTATGTCACCTTTTCCTAGTCTGTGTAAGATCTTTCTTTTATTACGTTTCATTTCTGTTTTACTTCTTGAACATTTTCCACTCCAGCAACTACTGTTGAAGCTATCACATTGCTATAATATCTTTCTTGTCCATGGTTGCTGTGATTTTTCTGCCGCCCAATGATACACCAGAACATTTCTATTGCATTATTGACCTTTATCAAAGCAGCTTCCTACATAGAAAAAACTTTTTATTGTTGTGCCTTTTTTATTTGTTACCATAGTGTAGCACATTTCAACACATCATTGCCTTTTTGGGGGGATGAAGGGGTAGTGGCAGCGTTTACGTGTATTCAGAGAACAATGCATTGTCAGAAAAGATGTGTGTTCAGTACGTGTTCCTTTTCCATGCTTCAGTTCCAGAAGTACCTCCGGGCTCTGTGTCAGCTAGAATTGCACTTCTGTGAATATGTACTTAGTCAAGGCTGCTTATCTCCCCTTTTGGCCCAAACCTCCAGGCATGGCCTTTTTCTTTGTCATTTTCTTGATATGGAAAAGCCAAACAGTTGATTATTGTTAATCTAATTTCATAGTTTCAGCCAATCCCTGCCTGCATTTTCTTGTCCCTTGGGGTTGAAGTGGTTTTAAGTCCATGCCTGGTTTGTGTGAAATCAAGATACTCTCTGCTCCAATGTTGAGAATTCCGTTTTCATAGAGAGGAGCATTGGATACTAGATTTCTGGAGTGCAATGGTCAGTCTGCCTCCAAAACAACTACACAGCACAACCAGAGCAAAAAGAAGTTAACAACTGCAATATCTATAGGTTTCAGTAAAATTCCCAATTTCTGCAGCTAATGTGTTGGCAGTGAGAACATTTGAGCATCTTTGATAGCGAGCCGGTAGTAGCGTACTAGAGCAGGGTCATGGCAGAAGCCTTGACCATACTTTGTGGTTTCCACATTTTGCTCTACACTGAAAATCCTGTGAGTCTGTGCAAATCACTTAATCTCCCCGTGCCTAACAAAATGATGAATATGTCCTCATGTAACGCAACTGGTGCTATGTAAGGCGCTCTGATAACCGATACCGGGTTCAAGTTCGCGCTGTATAAAACTCCGGAAAAAAAGCACCGATCAACTTCCCTTCCTCCTTCCCGTCTTGGGACCGTGAGCAGAGGACTTAAAAATAAAGAGGGTTTGCTTTATGATTGAACAGAAATGGTCACATTTGGAATCAAATGAACAGTGCTCCTGCAACTCTAAGTGTGAGTGTTTAAATGTAAATAACATTTTAAGGGATTGTAATTGTTACTGATAGGAATGCAAACTGCCAAACAGGCAAGAAAGAAACCTCAGTTAAACGCTCCCACGCGGGTTCCTGAGTTAGCCTGCAGGCCACAGCAGCAACCACCAAAAGGCAGATTACACCCTTCATCCTTCTAAAGTCGATAAAATGAGCATTGTTGAGTTGGGCCGATGTGATTACATTGGCTACTTTCCACTTTAAAAAAATGGCTAATTACACAAATAGGTACAAAAGGGGGTGGTGATGGACGGAGCATCTGAACCAATCAAACACACCGAGTCAAAAGATCTGGGTTTAATCCATCACCGTTCTTTAGCCCACTCTGCCACCCCAGTTCAGACATGGCCATATGCAAATCAGTCTGACCCTGTGCCTCATGGGAACAGTCCAGCCTGAACTGCCAAGCCATGCCTTCCCTGGACCGGAAACAAGCATCCTAGGACCAGTTTCTGGCATTTCAGCCGTTAATTACACAAACAAGCACCACGTAGATTGCAATGTGTTGTTGTTTATTTTAACATTCAAGTAGTTTTATTTGTGTACAATTATAAATTATTTTGGTTTTTTCTTTCTGAGATTCACAAACGAATGTGCTATTGATAGATTAGTGTTGGGAGCAAATGAGGTAGGCAGCGGGATTTTATACGTATGTTGTGTTACATCAGATTTGACTTTGGCTCAAAAGTAACATCTCCATGTATAACACTCAGCGTATATAGGCAGCCAGAAAACGACTCGGCAAGCAACAGTTAATGTTGTTGACCAAAGATATTGTGCTGCAAAACTAAATACTAACAAGGTCCCAAAGGCGAGACCTATTGTCATGGTGCACCTAACAGTACCTTATTGCATTTCAGCACTTGCCACACAATCCTGTTGGAGAGCAGTCAAAAAAGCAATTGCTACTATCACTGTCGGACAAAAAAAATCAAGTGCAAAAAACAAAGCCCCAAATACTTATTATTTTTTTTGCTACAGGAAGTGTTTTTCTTAACCCCATTTTTTGACTTGCATATGCCTCTTCGGCCACACTGCAATTTCATTATAGCATTAAAAAAAATTCTCTACGTATATTTATTGACAAACTCTGAGTCACCAATTCAAGCTTACATTTAAAACAAGTATTTGCAATGCAATAGGTCTCGCATTTACGCAAGTTTGAGCTGTTGACATTGCAAATAACAATGCGTTTTATTTTTGTTTTTGTTTTTAAAACATAAATAAAAAGCTTTGTCATTTACAATGCCAATAGCTTAAACTCGCATAAGTGCGAGACCTATTGCATTGCAAATGATTGTTAAATCTGAGCTGCAGAATCAAAGGACAATGTAAAGTATTTCATGACTGTATTAACTTCTGAAATATAGAGCATGATACCATTTCCGAAGAAAACGGAAAAAGCAATAATAAAAGCAAAGCGTTCCACAAACACCGGTAAAACACTGTTTAAGTTGATTTTTTTGGCGCGAAAATGAGTAACCACTGAAAAGCACTGTTTTTTAAGGTATGGAAATCACTGGAAAACACTGAGAAAACACCACCAGAATTTACCAAAAATAGAAACTGAAAACAGGAAAGCCTAATCATAACATACTCTTGGCAGACTGGCAGGCAGAGCCAGGCCGAGCCGGGCACTGTGAGGCAGGAAGTAAGTGAAGGGTCAGGGATACAGGTGGGGGCTGTATCGCTCCTCAGCGAGGGTTCAGGAGACAGGAGCTGAATCTGAGTCCGGGCCCTTTTGAGGCCTAGAAACGGGGACTTTACAATGAAATAACGTGCACACTGTGAAACGTGGCAACATAACTTTACATAGGCCTAATACTCGTAGCTTTCACGAGAACTGGAAATTGGCATACTAGAGTTGGACACAACTAGAATTGCGTCTTTAATCGATCATAAGGGAATACATATGCATATTAATCATGCACATATAACATAAGGTGGGGAACACGTAGGGACACAGAACATGGCAAAATTTACTTTTCCACAACGGAGGGGAGCAGGTCACGGGACATCATGTACCTGTCCAACCTGACATGTAGAGAGTGGGCTCCCGAGTAGTAGGAATACACCCGGGCGGTGGGGTTTCTGACGCGCCAGGCATCTTGCAAGTTCCACTGAGTTGCCCAGTCAAGTAGGGCCTTGGAGGTCGCCTGCACTGGGGCGATTGCCGCTGGGGGGGACGAGCGGTCAAGGGAGGCATCTAACACGCAGTTGTAATCCCCACCCATCATCAAGGGTACGTCTGGCCATGGCGCTATTACTGCTGACAATCGTGTGAAGAATTTCCCCTGTTCCACATTGGGTGCGTATATGGAGGCTATGACGATCTGCTGCCCGTCAAGTCTACCCTGTATGAAGACATAGCGTCCCTCAGTGTCAACATGGCTGTGTGTCAGTGCAAACGGGACCCCGGGCCGAACCCAGATCAGGGTTCCTCGCGCAAATGCTGAAAAGGTTGTGGCAAATATCTGTCCCCTCCACTTACGGCGAAGTGTGGCCACCTCAGCGGCAACTAGGTGTGTCTCCTGTAGTAGTGCAATTTGAATCTGATGTCTCTTAAGATAGGAGTATACCTGGTATCTACGGGAGGGTGTGTGCATGCCCCTGACATTCCAGGTACAAAATTTAAACGTAGCCATCACAATGTTTATGGCGTTCAAGCACCCCCCCCCCCGGCCCCCAACCCGCCCCGCCCACACCCGCACAGCAGCAGCGAACAGTGAGCATTTTTACCCTACGCTCTCTCCCACAGACCCAAGGATGCACGTTGCAGTATTTCAGCACCAACACTAGTCTCAAAATGAAGAACTTGAACATAAACATAATACCAAAAGGGCAACAACAAAACTAGTCGCCGCCCAAACGCTCTATCGAGCTCAATCAATCCGTAAGTTCAATGGGGGGGTGTCTGAGTACAGCACTTGAATAAAACAAGGTAGTTTGTTACGCCAAAAAGAGCCGTAGTGGCTCCCCTCCACGGGCAATGGGCCAGAAGGGCGCCAGGAGTCAGTTACAGCGTCCGTAGACAGGTCGGAGTTCCCAATGTCACTGGACCCAGGCAGTTGTTCCCATGGTGGGATCTCATCCTCCATCCCCCCAGGGGGGGGGCACTCACCTCTAGGGGTCCGTCCACCCCTCCAAAGTTATGGTCCCGGTGATGCTCCAGCGGGACAGCTCAAGCTCCCCACCCGGTACCACGGCGGCTCCGCGGCAATCCGGTAGGTGGGGGGGGTTTGGGAGCAGGGCACAGACCCCGGAAAAGGTGGCGTTCATGACTGCCGAGGCCTCTAGGAGCGTTGGTGTGGGCCCCTGATCGGGCCATCTTTGGAAGTGAGCTGACTATTCCGTTATGCGAGTTGCAGTAGTCCAACCAGGGCCGGGCTGGGGAGGAGTGTTCATGCTATCAGATCCGATGTTTGGGGCGTGACATCTGGCAGGCCCTCTGGGTTCGAGTCATCCGGTAGTCCGTACATGGAGTCGTCGTCCGCGCTTCCGCGTGAACGTGGGCTAGCGTTGGAGATCAGGATAGGCGATTGAGACCCGCTAATCTCAGCAGTCATGCGGACGGCATCCAGTTGTTCATTCTGAATTTGCTCCGGGGTGGGGCCGAGTTCCGTTTCCACGGCCGGTGACCCGGCCCTCGAGGTGCGCCGTTGTCTCCGCCTGTGTGTGCCCCGATTCCGGTGCCGCTCCATTGGCACGGGCCCGGGGTTCGTGTCTACTCCCGAATCCAGCCAGGCCATTGCCGCCTCTGGGGTGTCGAAGAAGTGGGTCTTGTCCAGTGCCACCACTCTGAGGCGTGCTGGAAACAACAGTGAGTATTTGAGAGCCAGGCGCCTGAGCCGCTGCTTCACTGCGAGGAAGGATTGACGTCTTCGTTGAACTTGTATGGTGTAATCAGGGAAGAACATCACCTTGGCGTTGTCTACCTGTATATTCGACAGCTTCCGTGTTTCGCGGAGGATGGCGTCCCGGTCGCGGTAGTTCAACACCCGCATGAGCATTGGCCTCGGGTTGGAGCCCTCCGGAGGTGGACGGGATGGTACTCTGTGTGCCCTTTCCACTACAAAGTGTGGCGACAGCGTGCCCTCTGGTAGTAGCTCTCCGAGCCAGGTCTCCATGTGTTCCGCCGTCTCTCTCCGCTCCCATCGTTCCGGTAGGCCCACTATGCGCACATTGTTCCTTCTGGCCCGTCCTTCCGCGTCCTCTGCTCTATCCTCAAGGAACTCCACCCGGTTGAGCAGGTCACGGACGTGTTCGTCCGTCTGCGCCAGCTTGGGAGTGGTCTCCGCCATCGTATGCTCCAGAGTCGTGGTGCGGTCGGACAGTTTCTTGTGGTCCGCACGGAGGAGTGTCAGATCCACAGCCACCTTATCGATCCTGTTCTCCAGTGACGTACGGGTTAGTTGCATGGATTCTTCCAGGCGCTCCATGGCCGCCAGCATAGTGTCCAGTTTGGAGGCCGTTTGGTCAGCCTCTACGGTCTTCACCATTTTCCCTTTGCCTAGTGTCCCTCCGGTGCCAGTCCTCGCCCTGGTCCCCCCTGACATGTGGGTGGCCTTTGCAGCCGGTCAGTCGAGTGGGTATGCTCTCGCAATGTGCAGTGGTGGGACCGGTGCGTGTGGGTCTCCCGGTCAGGCTCTCCGTGCCGCCCGTGGCAGATGGTGTGTGGCTGCGGGCGAAGGGGAGGACTGCTCCACCGCAGGGCTCCGGGGTTCCACGCTATACTACCATCCGGGGAGGACGAGGTGGTTGCGCAGTGGCTGGTATGAGATCTCCCAGGTGCGTCAGTCTATGCCGTGAAAGTCCTGTTTGCAGAACACCTCTCGTCTGCGCTATGCGGTGGCTCGCCAGGCCGGGTCACTAAGTCTCTCCGGGTGTGTCCGTCCACTGGGCTCAGGAAGACGCACCTTGCCTGACGATGCTAGACGCCACCAAGCGTCGCGTGGGGATCTGCGTGGTCCAGCACAAGTCCGGTGGGGGCGGGGTGTGCGAGCCGTGCAATCTCCGCACTTGCGCCGGCCCGGGAGAGTCCCTCAGTGCTGGGCCGGCCGTCAGTGGGGGCCGATGTGACGCGGCCTCAGCTTGTGTGTGGCACGATCTAGGCCTCTCGGCGCCAGGCGGGTCCGGTGTTGATCCGTGGCGGCATCCAGGTGGCGGACGGGTACAGAGGCCCAGGAGATAGGGCCGTACGGTCTCCGGTGGTGGTCTGCTGGGCCCAGGGGTGACGGCGTCTGTGTGGATCTCACGGTGGCCAAGCTCGGAGACCCTCCGGTGTCCGTCAAGCCCGGCTGGGCGACTCCAGTGTCAGTAGGTGGGACGGGGTGGTGTCACAGTCCGCCACGGGCTGGCGTGACTTGGATACGTGTAGCTCTCGGGGCCCTCGAGTGGCTGGGCCGCCGGGGGTGTTGGATGCCGTATCGTGGATTCCTACCCGTGGCCGGGCCTATGTCAGGGCGGCAGGCGGGCCTGGGGGGCCCAGGGAACTGTGCAGGTCAGCGTCCGTATTAGACCGGCAGGGCCTAGGGGCGATGGTGCCAATGTGGGTCCCCAGCCAGTCCCGCGCACTCTCCCCCAATGTTCACGGAGCCCGGCGGGATGTCCCCAGTGACGGCAGGCAGGGCGGGCTGGTGTCGTGACTCGCCGTGAGTCCAGGCGGCGAGCCTTTTGCTAATGTCCGGGGCCCCTGTATAGTTGGGTCTTCAGGGAGTGTCCGGTTTGCGGGACGTGGTCTCTGTTCCCCGCAGGATTGCGCTTTGGAAACCACACGCTCTGCGGCCCACCTCGCAGGGCCAGATCCCCGGCCTCAGGTGGTTGGGGTCGCCGACCGGAAGTGCACTCAGGGCGGTCAGCTGCCAGGGTCGCTTTCGGTTGGATGGTCAGGTGTTCCGATTCGCCTGAAAATCGCCCAGGTGGTGGATCGGGTACCCGGGTACACTCGGTTCGAGTTTGGGCCCGGTTCCACCAGAAATGCAGGATAAATGGCCCGTGGTAGGGGAGCTTCACTCGGAGCTCAGCCCGGGCACGTCTTTTCACATCTCGTGCTTGGCCACGCCCCCCTGGACCACCAGATGTTGAAGTTACTTTCGGCTCCATTCACCGTTGCAAAAGCTTATTGGTCGCCACCGACCCTGCATTCTACGCTGCACCGAGAAAGGACCCAATCTGACGTTCTTCCAACATCAGCTTCGGCCCGATGTGGGTTTTTTGCATATAATTCCCCTGCAGTATAGTTTCAGTGGTAAAAGCAGCCCTCCCGACAGACCCGTTCAGCACCAACGCCAGGACTACTCTGCACCAATGCTTCATGGGCCAGGTAAAATTGAACTGACTGTCGTGGCCTAGGCCTGGAATCCACATCACCTTTACCCTGCAAGGGTTCAACACAACTCGACCTGCAAGTGACCGATTGTCATTAGTGTTTTTTCTCATTGAAAGCAATGTTACCTTTTCACTGTATTATTTTGCACTGATATAATATTGCTTAAAAAAATCTTTAACTCTGGTCATATGTATGCTATTCCGTTCATTGTGGTGTCTAAATTAAGATAAAAATACACTCTATTTTTATAAATTTGTTTTGGATTTCTGCAGGTCGGGTCAATACCTTGTCTTCCATATTGGTACACTGAATGCTTAACATACATTCCTCTAGTAAAGCCGGACTGCTCTTTGCCACACTACCAGGATTGATTTATTAGTGTGCATCCAAGGGCTATCTTTGGGGTTTGGGACAGTATTGCATGGTGAAGTCTAATCAGGATACCCACATAATACTCCATCTTCCTACATATCCGATCACAAGACATCACTGTCATCTCCGACGACTCCCAACTCATCCTCTCCTTGACAGACACGACAACCACCACTAGGACCAACTTTACCAACTTCATGACCATAATAGCAGACTGGATGCGAACCTGCAGCTCCACTCTGACAGGATGAAAATACTGGCCTTCGGCAACAAGACCTCCCTATGGGACTCCACTGAAAGGCCATCAGAGCTACAACCTGCACTCGCACCCACAGAGGGGGATTCAGTTCAGCCGGCCGCCAGAGGTTAGCCAGGGGAGGAGTTTCTGACTGAAAAAGAGGACCTCAGTTTTAACTAGGTTCAGTTTTAAAAAGGTAGAAGCCATCCAGGTGGTAATGTATTTTAGGCACTCTTTAAATTTAGGAAATGCCACGTCTGAATGATCATGAATAGAGAACAGCAGTTGCATATCATACGCATAGGAGACTACCTTTACTCCCCGGGTTTCAATAAGCGTTGTTAAAGGGACCAGGTAGAGATTAAAAAGCAACGGACTGAGTGCAGAACCCCGAGGTACCCCGCAGACTTGTGGTTTTGGGGTGGAAGAGAAAGGATGGAGGAGGACCCGCTAAAGAAAGATCGAATCCAGGATAAAACTGGGCCCTGGAATCTCCGTAGGCTGAATCTGCTCAGTAGAACTAAAGTAGTGGGAATCCAAGTAATCTTAATCTGCTACAGTAAAAGCACATAGTTTAACAGAGCTGTGGCCATAAATGGTACAGGGAAGGAAACATTAAAAAAAATCGGTAATATGTTGTAACTTCTGCAAACTGAAGCTACACTAAGGTTCTATTAGATCGTACAGTTTTGCGACTGTGTGGCAGGAGTTATGTCAACACCACATGTGCATGTGATGAAACCACCTTTGAATTAAATCCTTTTTAGGCCGCAGCTGTCTGGTTTGCTAAAGAAATCTTGGTTTATTTCAGAAAGTTGATCTAGCAATGCATTCTGCTCTTCTATTACCATTGACTTGGTGGTTTGTAACTCTCATTTTCTGGCTTTCTCTTTGCTGGCTTTATTTGCTTTAGGCTCTACGGGTTCCGTTTGTCCCTTCCGTTGCCTAAATCGGCTATGTTGTATTCTTCCATGAACTTGCTTCCTGTAAAAAGAGGTCAAATGCCAAGCTGTGTCTTCGAGGGAGCCTGGTGCTTACTTTCCTTTTGGCTGAGAGCGTTTATAGGAAACAGGAATGTAGATGACTTCATGCCCCTCGTATGCTCTGTTTACGGGGCTGTCACTAACCCTTTAATAACATGTTATGTAAAATGTGGATGACAGAATTTTCTATTTTGTTCTGTCATTTCACACCAATTTGTTATCTGCCATTTGTGAGCCTGTAGAGTTCTGCTGTGGTAAACATTTCAGGATCTTCATTTCGTGTGCATTTTTTCATGTTCTAGTTTCTCTGAAGACTGTCACATTTTACTTAATTTCGTGGATTTCAGCTTGGGTCCAGATTACCCGTTTTTCGCGCAGCACGTGCATCAGCAGCAAATGCTGTGCTGCATGTGAAGGAGAGAGCAGGAGAGCACCATATTTACAGAAATATGGTGTAGGAAAGTAGGATCTG
Source organism: Lissotriton helveticus (assembly GCF_964261635.1). NCBI lineage: Eukaryota > Metazoa > Chordata > Amphibia > Caudata > Salamandridae > Lissotriton > Lissotriton helveticus. Next base: position 2,180,658 of record NC_136073.1, on the reverse strand, counting down.
TTTTTTGGTTACCTCCACATTTTGCCTAGTGCTATGCTGTTTCTGACTAGTCTGACTGGGACAGCAAACGAATGATGGACGCTATACTGACAATGCAAACATTCTCCCCAGTCAAAAGATCTGGGTTAAATCCATTGTTCTTTTGCCCACTACGCCACCCCAGTTTGGACCCAGCCATATGCAAATCAGTCTTGACCCTGTGCCTCATGGGAACAGTCCCGACAGAACTGCCAGGCACCCCGAGTGGAACGGGTATGCCCAGTCGTGGGTCCTGTGCTCTCCATGCCACTGGAATCAAGCTATACTGGCTGATGAGGGCTGAAAGCCCGAAACCGGTCCTAGGATGCTTGTTTCCAGTCCAGAGAGGACCTGGCTTGGCAGTTTGGGCTGGACTTTTCCCATTAGGCACAGGGTCAAGACTGATTTGCATATGGCTGGGTCCAAACTGGAATGGCATGGTGAGCAACAAAACGATGGATTTAGGCCCCGATCTCTGTACTGGAGTGAATGTATGACATTGTTCTGCATTCTGTCCATCAATTGTTCTTTTTGCGTTAGTCTGACTGGGATCCTTCTAATCTGACTCTTGCAGAGCTCACGTGCCCGGCCTGCCACGACATCTTCGGGTCTCAATTCTTTCTCTCACCACAAGTCTTCACTGCCCCCCCTTCGCGGCTCCCACACATCGCCGGGAGGGGGGGGGGGTCACGTTGTAGTCCGGGTTGCTCTGGCCTGCTCCCGAGTCAGGAGGACGGCACTATCCGGTGCAAGGGCTCGGCCAGGCTGGAGGAACCCGAAAACATGTCTCCCCTGGCTGCCATTTTGGCCACACCCCTTATGTAAAGCATTAGTTTAGTTTTTAAATTTATAGTGCGCAACAGATACCCAAAAAGGGTTTCTCGGTGTAAAAGATGGGTCAGGGATGGGAGCCAGGCAGTTTAGAATCATTATTTGTCAAGCATTTAAAAACACCAATTCAGTAAATATTTAAAGCACATAATAAAAGTCCAACACCAATGCATATAAATAGGAAATATTTGTATCTTTCAGTTGACACCAAAATGGAAAAAATCCAATGTAGGGGCCCAGAGATATGGATGTTATCAATATTAAACACTTTCTAATGCTTAGAAACCAATAGTGCCACTTCTGGACATTTGGTCGCCTCCGACTGGGACAAAGTAAAGGTTTGAGGCCGACCGCGATGGAGCCCTGGTCAGATAGACTAAGCGGGAGACCCCGGTCAAGATTTTACCTTCACACTTAGAGGATTTCTCCCCTGACGTCGTGCAGCCTCCTCCAGCAGTCGGGATTCAGTGGGGGGTTAGCTATTGCCATTCTGTGAGAGTCCGGTCACTCTCTGGAGATTTTTCACAAAAGTTCACCAAACTTTCCCAAACTTGTTGAACTTTTTCCTGAAGTTCCTCTTGAGGGTCCAAAGTATCCAATACACAATCCAAGGGTCTGGAATCTCCTAGATGGTTCTTGAACGGTTGGGTCCACAATGCACCCGGACATCACCCTCAACAGTCCACTGGATGCACTCCAGGCAGGGAACTCTTGGTGGAGTTGATGCAGGTGAGCTCTGTTAACCTATAGCTTGCAGGAAGCCCACTCTTTATTCCTCTTGAAAAAAGGTACATCCAAAGAGCTGTAGTTCCAGATAATGCAGCCGGCACAGTCAGTCAGAATCAAGTTTCCAGCTTGGCAATCATTCTTCTTTTCTCAGTTTCAAGTAGCAGAGCTGAGAGTCTCTGCCCCTCTCAGATACGTATTTAGTGTTCTCTGGGGTCACACAGGAGGGCACTCCTGACCAATGAGGTGCAGGGCAACACCCCGGTGCATGACCATTTCCTCCAAAGTGTGGCACAACGGTCTCCCAGAAAGTATTATTTCTCCCTGAAGTCTCAGCAGAGAGGCAAGAGCTGTCTAAACCAACCTCTAGGATGGCCAGTCTCCATACTCCCTCCACCCTGGCCTCAGCTCTTTCTGTCTTTAAGCCCGCCATCTGGCTGAGTTCAGAGGGTAGGGGCATAAATGAAATTGGTTTCTTCTGCCTGAACCCTCCTTCCTTTGAAGATCATGGTTTATGACCGCTACCCCCTGCTCTGGTATTCCTATGCAGCAGAACCCTCTCCTCACAAAATTAGCACTTTTACCCCGGGGGCTGCTAATCCACGTAACTCTGACCAATCAGGACAGATCACTGGAAGGCTTTATTTTGACTTACAGACAAGAAAGTCTTATAACTTCTTGTCTGTATTTTAGGATAAATTCAACAATAGTATATTGTTGGGTTTATCAATAATGTGTCCTTAAATTATATTTTTCGGATTCTCCTGCCGGGAATGATTACAGAATAACTTCTTACAATGTTAACCTATGTGCCTGAGGATTTGCAATGGGGAAAATTACTTGGGCAATTTTTCCAACTTCAGGGCTTATAAAACAACTTTTATTATAAGGATTCTACCTATTTCTACAGGACCCCCCCCCCACCCCTGGGATACCTAGGGGAGATTTTAGAGATTCTGAATATGTAAAGATATTGCAGATCATCACTCTATAGTGCGCCTAGCACAAACGTCGATTTTGGGAAGCACTTTACTACAATGTTGGAAGTGAAATATGCAATATAAAACCTGTTTTATAAGTGTACTCCTTATAGCTACCTGACCTCCCTCCCCTGGGAACCCCTAGGGCAGACCCTGGGGGTACCTAATATGCCAAAACATGAGTTTATCCGTTTTTAAGTGCCCCTACCACCAAAGTCGAGTTTGGGAAGCAGTTTTCTACACTGTGGGGAGTGAAATGTGCAATTTCACTATTCCCAAGGCATATAACATTTATTTTAGAAGGGCCCTCCTTATAAATACCTGACCCCCCCACCACTGGGACTCCTAAGGGAGACCGTGGGGGTACCTTATTTGCCAAAACATTGTGGTTTAATAATTTTTAAGTGCCCCAAACACCAACGTCGAGTGTGAGCACAATTTACATTTGAAAAGCAGTCCTGCGACACAGGGCTGCTTTTAAACAAACTTCAGGCCTCTGCAGTGCACACATGCAAGTGCAGAAAAGGCTGCTGGCCCCTGAACTGCCATGTCCTACTATATACTAGGGACTTAAGGGTAGTTTTGACCCTCCCTTCACCCTATTATGTACTAGGGCCTTACAGGGGAGGTCTTGCCAATCATAGAGGTACCCTAACCCATAGTGTACCCTGGAGTCTGCAGGTGTTGTTTTCACTGTATTCTAAGTGTTGTTAAAGCACAGCACTGGCAATGGTTAGGTAGAGCCAAGGGACAGTCAGAGTCAGCTCCCACCAGGCTCAGCCAGCAAAAAATGAGGGTGACCACGGCACAAGGATGACTTTGCAACAGCGCTGCAAAAGGCAGGAGATGTAGAAAGAGAAGACAAGGAGGAAGGCCTCTCATCCGTAGGTACTACAGCTGTAATCAGAATTCTACCTAAATGCAAATCCCCTTTCAGCAATTGAGGTGGAGGTTAAGGAACCCCATCTCACTCCAGACAAAACCTGCTGCACCTGCCTACTATACTCCTAACTACACAACCCTCCTTAACACCAGCATCTTGTGGCACCAGCATTCCATGGAACGGACCCTTTGTCTGTTCTTTAACCCCCAAAAAGACGTGTATATCTGCCATATGCATTAGCTCTGAGAAACAAATACCAGTTAACATACATAAAGTTGCCTGAACATATTATCTCAGAGGCCTGAGGTACATAAACTACTCAGCACAGGTTTTCTCTGAGGTAGACAAACTTCCCTCCATACATTGCCGTGAGCCTATCTAAGGTAACCAGCATGTCCTGGTGTGTACCTTACCATGATTTATAAAGTGCTCCTTGGATTTGTTAAGGTCAGCCTGAAACTGTAGAGGTACCTTAACTAAAGTGCAATATTCAGTGTTCCAGACTATTAGGATGGGGGGGGGCAGGGGTTGCTCCTTTGAAATCCTACCTTGTTAACACAGCCCTAGCTATCTGCCCTCAGAGCTGTGGGGGTTAGAACCTGGCTATCTGCATTCAGAGCTGTGGGGTTACACCATAGCTATCTGCCGTCAGAGCTGTGGGGTTACACCCTGGCTATCTGCCGTCAGAGCTGTGGGGGTTAGAACCTGGCTATCTGCATTCAGAGCTGTGGGGTTACACCCTAGCTATCTGCCGTCAGAGCTGTGGGGTTACACCCTGGCTACCTGTCCTCAGAGCAGTGGGGATTACAACCTGGCTACCTGTCCTCTGGGCTGTGGGGGTTACACCCTGTCTACCTGTCCTCAGAGCTGTGGGGATTACAACCTGACACCCTTTCCTCAGAGATGTGGGGGTTACACCCTGGCTACCTGTCCTCGGAGCTGTGGGGGGTTACACCCTGGCTACCTACCCTCGGAGCTATGGTAGGTTACTCCCTGGCTATTCGCCCTCAGAGTTGTGGGGGGTGGGGAGGTTTCACCCAAGCTATCTGCTCTCAGATCTGTGGGGTCTAAACCCTTGCTATCTTTCCTCAGAGCTGTGGGGATTACACCCTAGCTATCTGCCCTCAGAGCTGTGGGGTCACACCCTGGTTATCTACCCTCAGAGCTGTGGGGTTACAGCCCCCACTCTGGCTCTCTGCCCTCAGAGCTGTGGGGGGGGGGGTACACCCTTGCCATCTGCCCGCAGAGCTGTGGGGCAATACCCCCCCACCCTGGCTCTCTGCCCTCAGGGCAGTGGGGTTACAGCCCCCACTCTGGCTCTCTGCCCTCAGGGCAGTGGGGTTACACCCTAGCTATCTGCCCTCAGAGCTGTGGGGTCACACCCTGGTTATCTACCCTCAGAGATGTGGGGTTACAGCCCCCACTCTGGCTCTCTGCCCTCAGGGCAGTGGGGTTACACCCTAGCTATCTACCGTCAGAGCTGTGGGGTTACATTTGTAGTTTTTTGATACGCTGAAGAGGAACAGTTTCTCTCTTTCTGCTTAGTCTGTCTGATGGGCAAAACAACAAAATCAATCATTCTTTCCTTTATACTTTTATTTATTTTCTCAGTGGGGTGACACCATTCAAGTAGCAACTTTTCCTGTCTCACTGTTAAAATGCTGTTCTGTCTAAATAATTGCAGTTAAATATTAGACATCCATTCTCCTTAAAATCACACAACCTCGCTTTTCAACTTCTTATTACAGGGCCACCTTTTTCATGTATTGAAGGAGGGAAAGGATCTCATAAAATGCAGTCCAGCATGGCTTGCAAACCTATAAAGTAAGTTACTTTTAGTTTCAAAAAGTTTTTTATAAAATGAGCCTTTCAGTTTAAAAGATGTCCGGATTATCTAAGGTCTTGAAGTAGAATTTACAGTGCAGACCATTGTTAGCTGATCCTCAGTCATCTTTTCTGTTTAATGTACAGCATTCCAGTGCAGACTTGGTGCAGTTCACCTATAAGAAACCTTCAATAAATGGTCCAGAATCTTTAACACTCAAGCACACATAAGAGTCTGTACCCCCATATTCTCTGAAGAGTCAACTGATGTATGCTTATGGTATGATGTATGCATGTTAGAGCATACATCGTATTCTCTGAAGAGTAGCCTGTGTTTTTACGTCGAGCCTAGAGGCAGCGCACATTCATTGCTTTGGGAGAAAAGCTGTACTCCCTCTGTGGGGTTTGAACACATCCACCACTTTTCATTGGTTGCTTGGCCTCCCTTTACAAATTCCATAGTTTTCGTTGGTGAATAGAGTACATTTGTCCCGCCTTGTGGCTGTTTTGTTCCCGCCCTGCGGACTGCCCCTGCTACATGGATCCTTGCCATATGTTTTGTTTGCATGGCCATAGTGTCTGCACACTACTTATTCTTTTGCATCGGCTTGTTTTACAACTTTCCTATTCGTCTTCCGAGCTCTGCTGCTATCTCCGAGCGCCGTCCATCCATGTTGCCTTTGTTCCCAACCTCTCCCGCTGTAGTTTGTGTTGTCTTTCTCCCCCCACCATGGTATGTTTTGCCATTGTTACTGTCCCCCTCCTGTTGTAGTTTGTGTTGCCTTGACTCCCACCCCCTACTGCCGTTGTTAGTGTCGCCTTTCTTCCCGCCCCCTCCCGCCGTAGTTAGTGTTGCCTTTGTTCCTTCCCCCCTCCCACCATAGTTAGTGTTGCCCCCTCCTGCAGTAGATTGTGTCAGCTTTGCTTCTGCCCCCTCCCGCCGTAGTTTGTGCCACATTTGTTCCCACCCCCCTCTTGCTGTAGTTTGTGTTGCTTTTCTTCCCACCCCCCCTTGAACAATGAGAGCCTGTAAAAAAAAAAAAAAAAAAAAAAAAAAAAAAAAGATGTTGACACTACTGGAAAACGCCTTAAATCTAGGACACTAACCTACTGATCTCTCACATCCTACATTTTTACGTGCACTCCAGTGCCCCTGCTTGCAGTACAAACGACAGGCCACGCTGCTGTCGGGGGTGTAAAATTGCCAGACCAGGTTTGGCTGCATGCACCTTACCAGAACTAGACTTCATTAAATTCAAACCCCCGCGCGTAACCTTTCATGCGTGTACCACATTAATACGCTTCAAACATGCTTCAAACCAGCGCTTGGACGCCTTCGGGCAACAGCCGCGCTCTACAAAACCCCTTCACTTCACTTCGGCAGTGTTTGACTCTTGAGTGGGCATTTTTTTTATTTTTGCTCTTTACTATTGTGCAAACTCGACTTGAAGGTATTGGAGTCCTTTATATGGGCACCAGTTATACTACACAAGTATGCATTCATTTTTTGATTTTAGGCACAGGGAAATAAAATGATTTGCCCAGAGTCACAGGATGTGGAGCGCCAACGCAGAGACTCGAGCTAGGTTATCTAGTTCTTAAGTCGATAGCTCTGACCAATAGGCCTATCCTCAGTTACCACCAGTGAAATGCTGCCGGTCCCGTGTAGCGGTCTCTAGCAGTGCCTTGTTAAATTGCTTGCTTCAGTGCTGATTCACTGGTATTAGTGTCACGCTGATAGGCAGGCGCTGATCCTCTTTCTTGACAGATTCACGGGGCTCAGTGCAGTTTGTGGTCTGAGCTGAATGTTGCCGCCGCAGCCGCCAGTCATAGACAGTCACCGAACCTTTAAAGATAGTGACAGTGCTCACATACACAAGTCTGTTCCTCTCTGACTCCCAACATGGCAGGAGGGCAGGTAAAATGTTGCATACTTCCCAACCTCCATGGCGCCTACGACGTATTGCTGGTGGTTGGGGGTTAGTGCAGTCTACTGAAGTGCTGAGGGAGGAGATGGGCAGAACCTTCAAAACACTTTGGGGTGGCATGTAAACCGGAAGAGGCGGAAAGGAAAAACAAAAGCTGCCATCCGCCACCTCAGATGCACCGCTTGCTCAGATGGCAGCGGTCACAATAGTCAAGGTACAGTCCCCGGTATCAATGTGAGAGCACTGCCACACCTTCGGATTTGTTTATGCCACAGGTTGCGTTAGACCACCTGGTACACAGCTCCTTATAGCTACAGAGTTGTTGACAGGCTGCATTTTGAGCGTCAGCTCCGCACACTTACAGACAGCACACTTGCTGATTAAATGGAAGTCCAGTTAAGCACGCTTGGTGGGGTTAGACCTGGGGTGCTACAATGCATGTCCAACATTTTAGTGCAGTGCTGCGAACACCACACTAAAAAGTGTTAGTCTAGCACCTGATGGGTGGTACTTGGCAGGCCTGTGTCCTAAAGCTTCATTTACAATATCAGCGTTCATCAGACAAGCTAGACATTTTGTTCAATGCCTACCTGATAAATGAGAATATAAATCTATGGTACTAAATGTGCGTCCCTCGATGTTCACATGCGGGCCCCCCAGCTTGTTATGTATAAGGTAACAAGAATGCTTATAACACTTTATTATAACTTTTCAACATGCTACAAAGCAGCCTCACTGCCCCACAACATAGCTTAAAGACATTGGCAAATCCAATAGCTTTGGCTAAACAGTTATAAGGTCTCAAAGGTGAGACCTATTGGCTTTGCCAATGTTTGTTTTCAGGGCCGTCCGTGCCATGTCCAGAAGGGAGGAACAGTAAGAAGCCATTTGCTCTGGTGAAGCAAAAGTGCACACTGGTACTCGCGAGGAGATTAATGAATATTCAGATGGATCCCAGGCAACACCAGAAAGACCGTCACACAAGCCCTCGTCACCAGCCGCCAAGACTACAGCAACACCCTCTACACCGGCATCTGCTCCTCAAAGGACTCCAGGCCATAAACAAAGCAGCTGTCAAACTCCTCCTGGACCTCCCCAGAAGAACCCGCATTGACCCCTCCACTGGCTCTCCATCCAGAAGAGATGCCAGTTCAACATCCTCATGCACGCCTACAAAGCCCTCCTCGACCTAGGACCTGCCTACCTCAACCATCGACTGAACTTCCACTGGCACTTCTCTTCACTAGCCCTTGCACACACACCCCCTGCATCCAGCACAACTCCTTCTCCCACATTGTTGCCAAGACCTGGAATGAACTTCCCATCCAGCTTCACAAAGTCCCCCCGCTGGCTGACTTCTCAAAGAGACTCGAGACCTGGCTCTTCGATGGAGACACAGCGCCCAGATACCCCTAGGGGTGACAGTGTCGTGCTTTACAAATGTCGATTGGTTTCAACCAGAGTAGCAGATATTTTGAAAAACGCTTCTTATAAATAAAAGAATCCAAGCCTTCTAAAGTGGAGATAATTGATGGTTTCAAATGTTGGTTTCAAGGCTGCAACACCAATGGTGGCTGTCAGTGGCCAACAAGTGAACCCACTGATGTCTTCTGAGGCAGCAGAGCAGACACTCGTTGCAGATCGCCCTAGCGGGACATGTGACTGACTGACTCGAAAGAAGAAAACCAAGTGAGATTGTGGGTGAGGAAACTGGTATCCACAAAGTCCAGGTCAGCGGAGATGATGCTGAAAGGGCCCTGGCCTTGCAGTTTTCTGCTGCAGTATCCCACAGATGACGGTCCTCCAGGTTTAAGCTGCGGGAGAGCTCAAGGGGGACCTTGGATTCTTTCCACACAGTTTGGCGGCGACCCCAGACAGTATTGGTCGATGATGAAGAGGTCGCTGGTTTCTTACCACCTCTTTAAAGGGACCCAGAGATGGATCCAGAAACTGTCGGGTTTGGATTGACTGAGCTGGGTCCACAGTAGCACAGGGAGTGGTGGGAGTTCACAAGGAGGCTGATGGCCGGGTCATTTGGTGTTCACACATTTGTTCCTCGAAGGGGCACACGACATGTATGCATTACATCGAGGAGTCCAAAGACTTCCTACTGTGACATGAGTATATTGTGTGTGCTTCATTTGTACCTGAAGCGTGGACAAGCCAAATTAGCACTCTTCTGACACACTCAAAGCTCAGATATGGCCTTCTGTTGCTTGCAGCCACAAGAAGAAAAAGGCTCCCTATTTAAAAAAATAAACATTATTTCTAATCTCAAAATATGTGGGGTTAATTTCCCTTTTACACTCATGCATCGATAAACATGAACGCTTCCAGAGACCGCTTCCAACATCAGAGGAATAATCTGACCGTTCTTTGAAGTCGTGTTCAACTGGAACAAACATTTCTGACTCTGGAGCATGGGTGGGCTGCAACGATTGTGCAAAGGTGGCCAGCTTACACTGGTAGCACCTATCAATCCTTGTAGCTTTCTCAGTCTCAGCGTTGTTCACCTTGTATGACACCTTTATCTAGCAAGCTTTTTTTGAGAGTCCTTCACCCAGCCCTCACCTCAAGGCCTACTCTTGCTCTCAAGTGGCATAAAATGATCCCCCTGGCAAAGGACAACTATTTAAAACTCAGAGCAGTGTGGCACCATTCATAGCTTTGCAGATTCTCAATATGGTTGAGACAGCCAAGTCCTGAGGGGTGGAGGGGCAGTGAAAGGACAGCCAGCAAATGATCCTAGGTTTAGTGTCTCTTCACCGGTCATAGATGAGCAGGCGGTCTCGACAGAGGAGTGCGAGCGACTTCATAGCCGTCGCACCGCCAGCCCTTGGGATTCTCTGCTGTGTAAAGCAAAATCCAGCTCCCCACACCGCTAGAACCAGGGAAATATCAGACCAGAGTATTGGAATCTACCACACTGAGGCGAACGGGATGTGTGAGGGGGGACAACAAAAAAACCTACCCATCCCCCCACACACAAGTAGTAAAGATCCAAGACCCTTCCCTCCACACACAAGTAGTAAAGATCCAAGACCCTTCCCTCCACACACAAGTAGTAAAGATCCGAGACCATTCCCTCCACACGTGTGACGCCGGCCGCAGGAACCCATCAGAAAACATAAGATCACCAGGAACCCATTAGTGCAGAAAATGAGTTTATTTCATAGTAGACACAAAAATACAAAGTTGAAATGTACTTTCTACATCAGTTAAAAACCAGCACAAGTGCAATGGGGAGAGTCTTCTAATGTCATTTTGTTGGATCTTTCTGCATGCCATGATCAGGAGCCGGCCATTCACAGTCTAAGGGTTTGTGCGTGTTACAGACAACGCTAGTATGACGAGGAGATTGAAGTCACTTGAACCGCCTGGGAGATTGAGGGGAATCCAACACAAGGCCTCTCTGCGATGGACAGACCACGGTTGGACTTGGGCTCAGCCACCGGTCACCAGAAGTATTTGGACCACAGACAGGAGGGCACGGGTTCAGGACAGTCTGACCGGTGAGTCCCAGCCGTGGAAGGGTCCATGCCAGGCAGTATCAGTGGATAGCTACGGGTTTCATCTACAAGCGATGAAGAAATGTGCAGCCACGGGCTCAAGTGGCCACAAAGAGGGCTTCACAGTTATTAGTCGTGTGTACCTGAGATATTGGAAGCGCAAGCACACCCACACACACACGTAGGACCTTTCCTCCATTGATGTCCAGAGGGGGAGACCTCTACAACATTACAACACTCGGATTCACAGCCCTTTGAAAGTGAACATACGTATTCCGCGTGTACACAATGGTCCATCTAATACACATTAGCAGGACTGGGGCAGTGCGGACTATGAAACTCGGGACTCTTCTCACAGTATTCAAACAGTGCAAGGTAAAGGTATGATGCTCCTTCAACTCCAACAACAACGTTTTACACCCCTCATCTAAACTTCATTTTCAGTTGTAAACTGTAAAGAATATAGCAGAAAAGCCAAAATGGAACCAGGCCTTATACGACGGACCAGTGACACGACTGAGCTGCAAGCCCTGGTCGGCTGTGCCTGTACGGAGAAACTACCTAATCATGCACCTGGCTCGATGGGGCAGTTCTTACATAGCACCCACTTACGTCAGCAAAGTAGTCTCACAACCTCACCCTTTTAACATCTCCAGCGGCTGTGGGTAGCTGAAGGATGCTGAACCGTAGCCTAACTAGAACATACATCGTGAACCCATAACGGCAGCTGGTAGAACGGTGCAGTCAAGAGTCAACCTCCTCTCGTCTGCATTTAAAGAACTGGAGCAGATGTTGAGGAGGCAGGAGATCTCCATGACCCAAGCAAAGCATGAGAACAGGGCACACGCAAGAGCACCTACTACCAGGAACCAGGAACCTCTCCACCCAGACGTACTGCACACAAATCCCTCCCTACAACCCAACCAACAGGATCCTGTGCTCAAAGAGAGGAGAGGAGGCCTGCTATCTGGAGAGGGGAGGAGAGAAAGAGATGGGGAGGGGATAAGAGGATTGGGGAGGGGAGAAGAGAGGAGGCCTGCTGCCTGGAGAGGAGAGGAGAGAAGGCTTGCTGCCTGGAGAGCTGCTACCCTTCATAGTAGGTACACTTCTCTGAAGGCACCTACAGGACATCCTTGGACGTCTCAAAGCAGGCTCTCTCAAGCAGGAGTGCGGTCGGCCTTCTTAGCGAGCACCTCTCGCCAGCCGAGCCCAATGCAAGCACAGCAGCTGGCGCCACCCACGGCAAGACATGACATGCAGCATGGGCAGGTCTGACTCACTGACGGCAGCAGTCTCCGTGGGGGTCAGTCCCAGGGCACCCTACATCTCAATGGCTGCTGGGATCCAAGGGTGGGGTCACGGCGTTCGCTCAGTGTGGAGTCCGCAGTGATCTCAATGGATCTGGACATGGGTGCCCTTCTGGGGGGGCTCGCTTTACAGAGTGATGGAGCCTCTGGGGAGGGTGGAGGGAGGGCAGAGATGGGATGTGAGCATGGGGTGTGCGGGTGAAAGGGTCTTTGTGAAGTGGTTTTCTATGCATCCTTCAGTCTTCGTCCATCAGTGCGGTTCGGTTAAGGGAGTGCTTTAGTGTGACCAGTTCCCAGAGAAGGGCTCAATCTCTCTCTTCAGCCTGCAGAGCATGGCTTACTGCTGCTTGCCGTGCTGTTCGGAGAATAAAAACAGAAGAAAGAAACAAGGGGTTAATCAAGAGCTGAAACCACTCAGAATCAAGTCTTTTCAAAAAGTAACCGGTCTGAGAATTAGAAACATTCATGGGGCAGGAAGTAGATGGTCTTGAAACTGTGGGAGAGGAGTTCGGAGGACTAAGGGGCCGGGAAGAGAAACCAGTTTATTTCCAGATGTTATAAACAACATATTTTTGATTCACAAGTGTTGGAAACTGTGGTTTGTAGGTATCAACCAGCTTGTGTGGGGAGGTGGGTGGAAGGCACTGTTGTCAATGACCTAGTGCTAAGTCCTTAGAAGTGCGAGACATTAATCACTCTTGCGCTTTGAGGCGCTCATCCCAGCCCGCACTTAAAAAGTAGCGACATACTGTCAATGAAGGTTTTAAAATGGAAGGGCTCCAACTACACTCACATCAGCTGAACCATCTCTTCTCTGCCCCCTCTGATCCATCGGCAAATCTCAAGAGGGGTCAAAAGCTGCAGCCTCAACTTCAAACATGATGAACAGCAGCATGATCTGAGCAGTGGTCAACCCTTCGCCTGCCTGCCTGGTGTTATCGACCCCGGATATCCACCTCCAAGAACCGCTCAACAAGGGAAAGAGCAATGACCATCACCTGCCCCTCAATCTGTGAACCCCTGTCTCCCACATATTTGAGCTCCCATCTTCAGGACAGGTGGAGTTGTTGGAGTGAGGCTACATCCCCCTCATCCAGGAATCACTGGACGGCTTACTCTCAGCAGGGCCGGACTGGCATAGCGGGCACTGGGCATTTCCCCGGGAGGCTGGAAAGGTGGGGCCGGGTTTGGAGCAGTGACGGTGGTTGTGTTACTGGGGGCGGTTTTGATGCAGTGCTGAAATATTGGCCCTCGGTAACAAAGGCAGCAACGCTGGGGGCCAGTTTGGTTAAGCAGCAGTGCTTCACACTTGCAGCCTTGACCCCCTCCCCCCTCCCACCCACTGCCCTGAGGGCCTGTCCGTTAGAATTGCCAGGTCTGATTTGTGTTCTCAGTCTGGCCCTGTCTGGGACTGTCTATTCCGCGCCCTCCGGGACCTGTGCATGCCGCCATGCCGTTACAACTCAAGGAGACTCCAGGACCATCATCTATTCAGCGCCCTCCAGACCTGTGCATGCCGCCATGCCATTACAACTGAAGGATACTCCGGGACCATCATCTATTCAGCGCCCTCCAGACCTGTGCATGCCGCCATGCCGTTACAACTGAAGGAGACTCCGGGGCCATCATCTATTCCGCGCCCTCCAGGACCTGTGCATGCTGCCATGCCGTTACAACTGAAGGATACTCCGGGACCATCATCTATTCTGCGCCCTCCGGGACCTGTACACGGCCGCCATGCAGTTACGGCTGAAGGAGACTCCAGGACCATCATCTATTCCGCGCCCTCCAGGACCTGTGCATGCTGCCATGCCGTTACAACTGAAGGATACTCCGGGACCATCATCTATTCCGCGCCCTCTGGGACCTGTACATGCAGCCATGCAGTTACAACTGAAGGAGACTCCGGGGCCATCATCTATTCCGCGCCCTCCGGGACCTGTGCATGCCGCCATGCAGTTACGGCTGAAGGAGACTCCAGGACCATCATCTATTCCGCGCCCTCCAGGACCTGTGCATGCTGCCATGCCGTTACAACTGAAGGATACTCCGGGACCATCATCTATTCCGCGCCCTCCGGGACCTGTACATGCAGCCATGCAGTTACAACTGAAGGAGACTCCGGGGCCATCATCTATTCCGCGCCCTCCGGGACCTGTGCATGCAGCCATGCAGTTACAACTGAAGGAGACTCCGGGCCATCATCTATTCCGCGCCCTCCGGGACCTGTGCATGCTGCCATGGCGTTACAACTGAAGGAGACTCCAGGACCATCATCTATTCTGCGCCCTCCGGGACCTGTGCATGCTGCCATGGCGTTACAACTGAAGGAGACTCCAGGACCATCATCTATTCAGCGCCCTCCAGACCTGTGCGCGGCTGCCATGCCGTTACAACTGAAGGAGACTCCGGGACCATCATCTATTCTGCACCCTCCAGGACCTGTACACGGCTGCCATGCCGTTACAACTGAAGGATACTCCAGGACCATCATCTATTCCGCGCCCTCCGGGACCTGTGCACGGCTGCCATGCCGTTACAACTGAAGGAGACTACGGGACCATCATCTATTCCGCGCCCTCCGGGACCTGTACACGGCTGCCATGCCGTTACAACTGAAGGATACTCCGGGACCATCATCTATTCCGCGCCCTCCGGGACCTGTGCATGCTGCCATGCAGTTACGGCTGAAGGAGACTCCGGGACCATCATCTATTCCGCGCCCTCCGGGACCTGTGCACGGCTGCCATGCCGTTACAACTGAAGGATACTCCAGGACCATCATCTATTCCGCGCCCCCCGGGACCTGTGCATGCTGCCATGCCGTTACAACTGAAGGAGACTACGGGACCATCATCTATTCCGCGTCCTCCGGGACCTGTGCATGCTGCCACGCCGTTACGGCTGAAGGAGACTCCAGGACCATCATCTATTCCACGCCCTCCGGGACCTGTGCATGCTGCCATGCCGTTACAACTGAAGGATACTCCGGGACCATCATCTATTCCGCGCCCTCCGGGACCTGTGCATGCTGCCATGCAGTTACGGCTGAAGGAGACTCCGGGACCATCATCTATTCCACGCCCTCCGGGACCTGTACACGGCTGCCATGCCGTTACAACTGAAGGATACTCCAGGACCATCATCTATTCCACGCCCTCCGGGACCTGTGCACGGCTGCCATGCCGTTACAACTTAAGGAGACTACGGGACCATCATCTATTCCGCGCCCTCCGGGACCTGTGCACGGCTGCCATGCCGTTACAACTGAAGGATACTCCGGGACCATCTATTCCGCGCCCTCCGGGACCTGTACACGGCTGCCATGCCGTTACAACTGAAGGATACTCTGGGACCATCATCTTTTCCGCGCCCTCCGGGACCTGTGCATGCTGCCATGCCGTTACAACTGAAGGATACTCCAGGACCATCATCTGTTCCGCGCCCTCCGGGACCTGTGCATGCTGCCATGCCGTTACAACTGAAGGAGACTACGGGACCATCATCTATTCCGCGCCCTCCGGGACCTGTGCATGCTGCCACGCCGTTACAACTGAAGGATACTCTGGGACCATCATCTATTCCGCGCCCTCCGGGACCTGTACACCGCTGCCATGCACAGTTACGGTTGAAGGAAACTCTGGGACCGTCTATTCTGTGCCCTCCGGGACCTGTACATGGTTGCCGTGCACAGACTCCCTGAATTTTCATTGACTATATCTGTGCATGGATGCCATGTACAGGTCATGGATGGCACAGAATAGATGGTCCCAAAGTTTCCTTCAGCCATAATTGTGTGCATCAGCCGTGTACAGGTCCCGGAGGGCGCAGAATAGATAGTCCCAGGTTTTCTGTGATATTGGTGCATCTTGACCCGACTGACGAGGAGCAAAGGCTCCTCAGCATCTGGCATCAGTTGAGGAGGGCGAGTAGCTGCTACCAGCAGACAATGCCCCGTTACCGTAGGGGCTGGAGGACAAACCCTTCTGCATGAAAGAGGTGATGGCCTTTTTAGATCTCACTGGGGCTCAAGGTTTTGAGATTATGGTCCCTGCTCACAGTAAGAAACAATATATGCAGCTACCGGGCAATGTGGCGTGTCCAGTAAGGTGCTGTCGGCCCAGCACCTGTTAGAGGTAGGCAAGGGAGCCGGGGGCCCTAGCTATGAAGCAGCAAATTGCTGTGAAGTAACTTCCTACAGTGAACTGAATGGACAAGTGTGGAGGGGATAGAGAAGGGGAGACAAGGGGGAAAGAGAGAGAGGGGGGAAAGAGAGAGAGGGGGGGAAGAGAGAGAGGGGGGGAAGAGAGAGAGGGGGGGAAGAGAGAGAGGGGGGGAAGAGAGAGAGGGGGGGAAGAGAGAGAGGGGGGAAGAGAGAGAGGGGGGGAAGAGAGAGAGGGGGGGAAGAGAGAGAGGGGGGGAAGAGAGAGAGGGGGGGAAGAGAGAGAGGGGGGGAAGAGAGAGAGGGGGGGAAGAGAGAGAGGGGGGGAAGAGAGAGAGGGGGGGAAGAGAGAGAGGGGGGGAAGAGAGAGGGGGGAAGAGAGAGAGGGGGGAAGAGAGAGAGGGGGGAAGAGAGAGAGGGGGGGAAGAGAGAGAGGGGGGAAGAGAGAGAGGGGGGGAAGAGAGAGAGGGGGGGAAGAGAGAGAGGGGGGGAAGAGAGAGAGGGGGGAAGAGAGAGAGGGGGAAGAGAGAGAGGGGGGAAGAGGGGGGGAGAGAGAGGGGGAGAGAGAGGGGGAGAGAGAGGGGGAGAGAGAGGGGAGAGAGAGGGGAGAGAGAGGGGGAGAGAGAGGGGGAGAGAGAGGGGGAGAGAGAGGGGGAGAGAGGGGGAGAGAGAGGGGGAGAGAGAGGGGGAGAGAGAGAGGGGGGAGAGAGAGAGGGGGAGAGAGAGAGGGGGAGAGAGGGAGGGGAGAGAGGGAGAGAGAGGGGGGAAGAGAGGGGGAAAGAGAGGGGGAGAGAACTAGAGAGAAAGAGGGGAAGAGAGGGAAAGAGAGGAAGAGAGAGAGAAAGAGAGAGGAAGAGAAAGGGAGAGAGAGAGAGAGACACCTCCTTGAATGTTCTGGTAACCACGTGGTCATCAGGTGATTGGATAGAGCCGTGCATGCCAGTTACCAGCAAGCAACAAACAGCGCATGTGCAAACATGGCTCAAGCAAGACAAGGGTGTTGCCATGCCATACACGGGTCCCTCCACCTGCTCCCAAGGGTTGCTTTGTTTAAGTTAATGGTGCACATTATAGAAGCCCAAACAGAAGGTCTCAGATATTAGACATACAAGACTAATCTACACATCACACAATGACACTTTGGCTTTAGCACAATCCCAGGGTGGGCGGACGCCTGCGGATTAGAGTTTGGCTGAAAGGCAGAAGATGTTCGAGTAGCCCAGAGGACCACCTGCAAGTGGTGTGGGTCGCACAGGTTGTGTATTTCAGAGATATTATTTCTGAAATACAGAACTGCATAATCATTGCCGCGGTGTCCTGCGGAATCGATGACGGTGCTTTGTGCAGGCACCTGGCAGCGGCAGCATCAATTGTATGGTTCTCAATGGCAGGTACCATCTAGAGATCCCCAGGTGAGAGCAGCGTGGATGACCTGCTTCTTGAGTAAGAACAGAGCTCTCTCACACCCTCACCCAAGGGGACAGTAGCACGGATTATAGGCCTCTATGTGTGAGGGAGCTCCCCCCCCCGCCCCACAGTGGCATCAATGATAGGTCTCCTGGAGAGGGACACTAGGTGTAGAACCCCTGGGAGATGGCCATGCAGTAAGTGGAAGGCTGTCAGCAAAGGACAGAGGGGACACTGACCCTCCAGGACACTGGCATGCATCATGTGGCTCATGCTGAGGGGTATCCTCTACAGACCCTCTGGGGACCACAGCTACTATTACACGCTCTAGAAGCTCTAGATATTGGAGGCTACACGATATGTATTTTGTGAACAAATAAGCTACAATGTATGTGTGAATTGAAATGTTGACCAGATAATGGAGGCTAGAAGGGGCCCTCAGCAGGGTACAGCACACCGACTCAGCGTCTGTACATCTCTGAACAAGGAACGGTGCTCGCAAGACACCAGTGACACCAGTATTGAGTGACAAAGTGGGCCACAGGAGAAGGAAAACATCCAGCATCATGCTGATCATTTGATATATTGGTCTTTTGGTTTCAGTCTTTTTTATGCTTCTTGTTTACTGGTCTTCGGTGTATGAGCAGTGATGCCAGAGCATTCTCAGGCCCTGAAAGCCCTTCACAAGGTGCAGGGGTAAGCCGCCTGGCCACACCTGGATTGTGCTAAACATGGTCATTAGGGTGCCCACCACCCTAGGGCAGAAGGCACACTTGTTTACATACAGAAGAGCTCGGCAGGGCTGGAGTGCCCTCCTCAGGTGTCAGGCGTGCTTGACTGCTGGCCAGGGTTTGAAGTACTTCATCCGGGAGGAGCGTGAAGGAAAAACCAAGATATCAATTATTGTAAATGCATTTCTCACAAAGCATCTGGAATCCTCTAAATAAATGCGTGCACCTCTAGTGTGTGGATGCAGAGCTTGGACAGCGCGTGTTCTAACATCTGGAGACCTAGATATGCGTGCACCTCTAGAGTGTGGATGCAGAAATGACAGCGTGTGTTCCAACACCTGGAAACCTAGATAGATGTGTATCTCTAGAGTGTGGATGAAGAGCTTGGACAGCGCGTGTTCTAACACCTGGAAACCTAGATATGCGTGCACCTCTAGAGTGTGGATGAAGAGCTTGGACAGTGGGTGGCTGAACGTTTGCAGACCTAGATATGCGTGCACCTCTAGTGTGTGGATGCAGACGTTGGACAGTGGGTGGCTGAACGTTTGCAGACCTAGATAGGCGTGTACCTCTAGTGTGTGGATGCAGACGTTGGACAGTGGGTCACTGAACGTTTGCAGACCTAGATATGCGTGCACCTCTAGTGTGGATGCAAAGCTTGGACAGTGGGTCACTGAACGTTTGCAGACCTAGATATGCGTGCACCTCTAGTGTGTGGATGCAGAGCTTGGACAGTGGGTGGCTGAACGTTTGCAGACCTAGATATGCGTGCACCTCTAGTGTGTGGATGAAGAGCTTGGACAGCGGGTGGCTGAACGTTTGCAGACCTATATATGCGTGCACCTCTAGAGTGTGGATGCAGAGCTTGGACAGCGGGTGGCTGAATGTTTGCAGACCTAGATATGCGTGCACCTCTAGTGTGTGGATGCAGAGCTTGGACAGCGGGTGT
Source organism: Lissotriton helveticus (assembly GCF_964261635.1). Lineage (NCBI taxonomy): Eukaryota > Metazoa > Chordata > Amphibia > Caudata > Salamandridae > Lissotriton > Lissotriton helveticus. The sequence continues at coordinate 2,161,403 of NC_136073.1, read as the reverse complement.
TCTAATACCTGGAGACCTAGATATGCGTGCACCTCTAGTGTGTGGATGCAGAGCTTGGACAGTGGGTGGCTGAACGTTTGCAGACCTCGATATGCGTGCACCTCTAGTGTGTGGACGCAGAGCTTGGACAGTGGGTGGCTGAATGTTTGCAGACCTAGATATGCGTGCACCTCTAGAGTGTGGATGCAGAGCTTGGACAGTGGGGGGCTGAACGTTTGCAGACCTAGATATGCGTGCACCTCTAGTGTGTGGATGCAGAGCTTGGACAGCGCGTGTTCCAACACCTGGAAACCTAGATATGCGTGCACCTCTAGTGTGGATGCAAAGCTTGGACAGTGGGTCACTGAACGTTTGCAGACCTAGATAGGCGTGCACCTCTAGTGTGTTGATGCAGAGCTTGGACAGTGGGTGGCTGAACGTTTGCAGACCTAGATAGGCGTGTACCTCTAGTGTGTGGATGCAGACGTTGGACAGTGGGTCACTGAACGTTTGCAGACCTAGATATGCGTGCACCTCTAGTGTGTGGATGAAGAGCTTGGACAGCGGGTGGCTGAACGTTTGCAGACCTAGATATGCGTGCACCTCTAGAGTGTGGATGCAGAGCTTGGACAGCGGGTGGCTGAATGTTTGCAGACCTAGATATGCGTGCACCTCTAGTGTGTGGATGCAGAGCTTGGACAGCGGGTGTTCTAATACCTGGAGACCTAGATATGCATGCACCTCTAGTGTGTGGATGCAGAGCTTGGACAGCGGGTGTTCTAATACCTGGAGACCTAGATAGGCGTGCACCTCTAGTGTGTGGATGCAGAGCTTGGACAGTGGGTGGCTGAACGTTTGCAGACCTAGATAGGCGTGTACCTCTAGTGTGTGGATGCAGACGTTGGACAGTGGGTCACTGAACGTTTGCAGACCTAGATATGCGTGCACCTCTAGTGTGTGGATGCAGAGCTTGGACAGCGGGTGGCTGAATGTTTGCAGACCTAGATATGCGTGCACCTCTAGTGTGTGGATGCAGAGCTTGGACAGCGGGTGTTCTAATACCTGGAGACCTAGATATGCGTGCACCTCTAGTGTGTGGATGCAGAGCTTGGACAGTGGGTGGCTGAACGTTTGCAGACCTAGATATGCGTGCACCTCTAGTGTGTGGATGAAGAGCTTGGACAGCGGGTGGCTGAACGTTTGCAGACCTAGATATGCGTGCACCTCTAGAGTGTGGATGCAGAGCTTGGACAGCGGGTGGCTGAATGTTTGCAGACCTAGATATGCGTGCACCTCTAGTGTGTGGATGCAGAGCTTTGACAGTGGGTGGCTGAACGTTTGCAGACCTCGATATGCGTGCACCTCTAGTGTGTGGATGCAGAGCTTGGACAGTGGGTGGCTGAATGTTTGCAGACCTAGATATGCGTGCACCTCTAGAGTGTGGATGCAGAGCTTGGACAGTGGGGGGCTGAACGTTTGCAGACCTAGATATGCGTGCACCTCTAGTGTGTGGATGCAGAGCTTGGACAGCGGGTGGCTGAATGTTTGCAGACCTAGATATGCGTGCACCTCTAGTGTGTGGATGCAGAGCTTGGACAGCGCGTGTTCCAACACCTGGAAACCTAGATATGCGTGCACCTCTAGTGTGGATGCAAAGCTTGGACAGTGGGTCACTGAACGTTTGCAGACCTAGATATGCGTGCACCTCTAGTGTGTGGATGCAGCTCTAGTGTGTGGATGAAGAGCTTGGACAGTGGGTGGCTGAATGTTTGCAGACCTAGATATGCGTGCACCTCTAGTGTGTGGATGCAGAGCTTGGACAGTGGGTGGCTGAACGTTTGCAGACCTCGATATGCGTGCACCTCTAGAGTGTGGATGCAGAGCTTGGACAGTGGGGGGCTGAACGTTTGCAGACCTAGATAGGCGTGCACCTCTAGTGTGTTGATGCAGAGCTTGGACAGTGGGTGGCTGAACGTTTGCAGACCTAGATATGCGTGCACCTCTAGTGTGTGGATGCAGAGCTTGGACAGTGGGTGGCTGAACGTTTGCAGACCTAGATATGCGTGCACCTCTAGTGTGTGGATGCAGAGCTTGGACAGTGGGTGGCTGAACGTTTGCAGACCTCAATATGCGTGCACCTCTAGAGTGTGGATGCAGAGCTTGGACAGTGGGGGGCTGAACGTTTGCAGACCTAGATAGGCGTGTACCTCTAGTGTGTGGATGCAGACGTTGGACAGTGGGTCACTGAACGTTTGCAGACCTAGATATGCGTGCACCTCTAGTGTGGATGCAAAGCTTGGACAGTGGGTCACTGAACGTTTGCAGACCTAGATATGCGTGCACCTCTAGTGTGTGGATGCAGAGCTTGGACAGTGGGTGGCTGAACGTTTGCAGACCTAGATATGCGTGCACCTCTAGTGTGTGGATGAAGAGCTTGGACAGCGGGTGGCTGAACGTTTGCAGACCTAGATATGCGTGCACCTCTAGAGTGTGGATGCAGAGCTTGGACAGCGGGTGGCTGAATGTTTGCAGACCTAGATATGCGTGCACCTCTAGTGTGTGGATGCAGAGCTTGGACAGCGGGTGTTCTAATACCTGGAGACCTAGATATGCGTGCACCTCTAGTGTGTGGATGCAGAGCTTGGACAGTGGGTGGCTGAACGTTTGCAGACCTCGATATGCGTGCACCTCTAGTGTGTGGACGCAGAGCTTGGACAGTGGGTGGCTGAATGTTTGCAGACCTAGATATGCGTGCACCTCTAGAGTGTGGATGCAGAGCTTGGACAGTGGGGGGCTGAACGTTTGCAGACCTAGATATGCGTGCACCTCTAGTGTGTGGATGCAGAGCTTGGACAGCGCGTGTTCCAACACCTGGAAACCTAGATATGCGTGCACCTCTAGTGTGGATGCAAAGCTTGGACAGTGGGTCACTGAACGTTTGCAGACCTAGATAGGCGTGCACCTCTAGTGTGTTGATGCAGAGCTTGGACAGTGGGTGGCTGAACGTTTGCAGACCTAGATAGGCGTGTACCTCTAGTGTGTGGATGCAGACGTTGGACAGTGGGTCACTGAACGTTTGCAGACCTAGATATGCGTGCACCTCTAGTGTGTGGATGCAGAGCTTGGACAGCGGGTGGCTGAATGTTTGCAGACCTAGATATGCGTGCACCTCTAGTGTGTGGATGCAGAGCTTGGACAGCGGGTGTTCTAATACCTGGAGACCTAGATATGCATGCACCTCTAGTGTGTGGATGCAGAGCTTGGACAGCGGGTGTTCTAATACCTGGAGACCTAGATAGGCGTGCACCTCTAGTGTGTGGATGCAGAGCTTGGACAGTGGGTGGCTGAACGTTTGCAGACCTAGATATGCGTGCACCTCTAGTGTGTGGATGCAGAGCTTTGACAGTGGGTGGCTGAACGTTTGCAGACCTCGATATGCGTGCACCTCTAGTGTGTGGATGCAGAGCTTGGACAGTGGGTGGCTGAATGTTTGCAGACCTAGATATGCGTGCACCTCTAGAGTGTGGATGCAGAGCTTGGACAGTGGGGGGCTGAACGTTTGCAGACCTAGATATGCGTGCACCTCTAGTGTGTGGATGCAGAGCTTGGACAGCGGGTGGCTGAATGTTTGCAGACCTAGATATGCGTGCACCTCTAGTGTGTGGATGCAGAGCTTGGACAGCGCGTGTTCCAACACCTGGAAACCTAGATATGCGTGCACCTCTAGTGTGGATGCAAAGCTTGGACAGTGGGTCACTGAACGTTTGCAGACCTAGATAGGCGTGCACCTCTAGTGTGTTGATGCAGAGCTTGGACAGCGGGTGGCCGAACGTTTGCAGACCTAGATATGCGTGCACCTCTAGTGTGTGGATGCAGCTCTAGTGTGTGGATGAAGAGCTTGGACAGTGGGTGGCTGAATGTTTGCAGACCTCGATATGCGTGCACCTCTAGAGTGTGGATGCAGAGCTTGGACAGTGGGGGGCTGAACGTTTGCAGACCTAGATAGGCGTGCACCTCTAGTGTGTTGATGCAGAGCTTGGACAGTGGGTGGCTGAACGTTTGCAGACCTAGATATGCGTGCACCTCTAGTGTGTGGATGCAGAGCTTGGACAGTGGGTGGCTGAACGTTTGCAGACCTAGATATGCGTGCACCTCTAGTGTGTGGATGCAGAGCTTGGACAGTGGGTGGCTGAACGTTTGCAGACCTCGATATGCGTGCACCTCTAGAGTGTGGATGCAGAGCTTGGACAGTGGGGGGCTGAACGTTTGCAGACCTAGATAGGCGTGCACCTGTAGTGTGTTGATGCAGAGCTTGGACAGTGGGTGGCCGAACGTTTGCAGACCTAGATATGCGTGCACCTCTAGTGTGTGGATGCAGAGCTTGGACAGCGCGTGTTCCAACACCTGGAAACCTAGATATGCGTGCACCTCTAGTGTGGATGCAAAGCTTGGACAGTGGGTCACTGAACGTTTGCAGACCTAGATAGGCGTGCACCTCTAGTGTGTTGATGCAGAGCTTGGACAGTGGGTGGCCGAACGTTTGCAGACCTAGATATGCGTGCACCTCTAGTGTGTGGATGCAGAGCTTGGACAGTGGGTGGCTGAACGTTTGCAGACCTAGATATGCGTGCACCTCTAGTGTGTGGATGCAGCTCTAGTGTGTGGATGAAGAGCTTGGACAGTGGGTGGCTGAATGTTTGCAGACCTAGATATGCGTGCACCTCTAGTGTGTGGATGCAAAGCTTGGACAGCGCGTGTTCCAACTCCTGGAGTGGAGACCTAGATAGGCGTGCATCTCTAGTGCACCTAAAAGGAGCCGAGAGAGTGGGCAGTCCAGCGGCTGGAAACCTAGATACAAAGGCATTGCTAGATCTCCTGAGCAGTTACTATGCAACTGAAGACAGACAATCCTCTCGCCAGCAGCCCACTCATGTCAAACAGCTGGGTTACTTTACACAAATGCCTACTAAGTATGCTACACCTTCTCCCTGCCAACACCTACCTACAGCTTACTGAAATGCTGTTCCACAATGACTTTGCTGAAATTACCTCCAAAGTGTAAACCCCTCGCACTAAAATTGAGTGACCGACCGTGTCCCCAAATGACCAGGACTTCTTATGAGCTGAGATCGACTTCTGGTGTAGTCGTCGTGCTTATCAAATCATGTGACATTTTTGCCCCCTTTGCTTGAAGTTCATGGGAGTTCTTTTTTCAAAACAAAATCCAGGTTCCTGGTTTTACCACTTATTTGCATCACAGCTTGTTGGCTGGGATTGAAATGTTTTGTATAGTGTTCAGCCCAGCCTTAACACAGCCTAAGGGAGGTAGAGGGCAGGGCACAGTATAGAAGATGGGGAAGGGGTGGTCGACCGCAGCCACTCGAACGAAGAACTGCGAAACAAAGGTGTGGCATCTGGAAGCACCACAGGGAGTATCCCCGCACTGGAGACAAGTAACACAAAAACATGCGTGATTAATCTCTGAGCCTGTCGGACAGTAAAGTCGCATTCGCTTGCAGAGGTCATCGAGCGCCCAATGGTGCAAGGCCGTGCAGGCTCAAAGATGTGTGATTCAATATTGCTTCACGGAGGCTCGGGCAGCGGTAACAGGCTTGGGCATCTGCTCCGTGCAGTGCAGGCCAAGAAGGTGCACACATGATGCTGTGCGTACTCAGTATTTTCCACTTCAATCGGAGATATACTAAAGTTTTGGTTAGGCAATCTTAAGTTTTGGTACAGTAAGCGTTTATAACCAAAGTCTGCAAGAACTCCATGATTCAGATTTCTATCAATAAATTGTGGACACGACACAAGAGCGGTCTCTTCTCATGGCAGGGTTAAATCAAATGCACAGAGGTGGCAGCAAAGGATCTACCTGCTGCTGGTCATATAGATGTGCTTTGACAAAGGAGCACTTTTCACTGCTGGGTGGAAGGCCACGAACAGTTGTTTGGTTCTTTTGAAAGTCTGTCCTGTCAATGTTGTTGAATGAAGCTTTACTTGGACCCTGGTCAGCTGGTGTTGAAGAAAAAAAAACGAGAAGAGCAAATGCCAGTGCCACGTAGAATGCCGACACTTAAGAATAAGCGAATGCCAAGACCACATCTTGGAGCTTTACCCATATAACGACTGTGAATGGTTACTTTTACTTAAGACACTTGAAGCTTGTGGACTCTTCAGGTCCAATCTATCAACACAGCCACCTGAGATCCATTAATTCACATTTACACATCAATTAGTAGGCAGAGACCTAGAGAGCAGGGGGTTGAGGGGCTGTTAAGGCTAGCGACACATAGGAGGAGTGGAAAGTAGCGAGATGCAGCATCCTGTTTCCTTTAGAAGAAATAGGCAGCACACAACTCTTCACTCACTTCGGATTCCTTTTTTGCAGCCCCCCTCAATCACTATCCCATCCTTGCCCTCTTCTCTCAAACTGATCTCCTGGGAGGGGAGCATACAGAGGGGATTCATCTCCTGGGAGGGGAGCATACAGAGGGGATTCATCTCCTTGGAGGGGAGCATACAGAGGGGATTCATCTCCTGGGAGGGGAGCATACAGAGGGGATTCATCTCCTGGGAGGGGAGCATACAGAGGGGATTCATCTCCTGGGAGGGGAGGATACAGAGGGGATTCATCTCCTGGGAGGGGAGGATACAGAGGGGATTCATCTCCTGGGAGGGGAGCATACAGAGGGGATTCATCTCCTGGGAGGGGAGCATACAGAGGGGATTCATCTCCTGGGAGGGAAGCATACAGAGGGGATTCATCTCCTGGGAGGGGAGCATACAGAGGGGATTCATCTCCTGGGAGGGGAGCATACAGAGGGGATTCATCTCCTGGGAGGGAAGCATACAGAGGGGATTCATCTCCTGGGAGGGGAGCATACAGAGGGGATTCATCTCCTGGGAGGGGAGCATACAGAGGGGATTCATCTCCTGGGAGGGGAGCATACAGAGGGGATTCATCTCCTGGGAGGGGAGCATACAGAGGGGATTCATCTCCTGGGAGGGGAGCATACAGAGGGGATTCATCTCCTGGGAGGGGAGCATACAGAGGGGATTCATCTCCTGGGAGGGGAGCATACAGAGGGGATTCATCTCCTGGGAGGGGAGCATACAGAGGGGATTCATCTCCTGGGAGGGGAGCATGCAGAGGGGATTCAAACTGGCAGTGTGCCTGTAACAAGAAGCTCCACTGCCACCGACTGTTCAGATGCTCACTGCAGCATTCGTGTGGTTGCGACTTGGGATGTGCGTAGTTCTGTTTTTCAATTTTACCTCATAGAAGGTTTGTATGGTGGGATACTGTGAGGGGAACAAAAGAGCTGCAGGGGAGTCAGGGCTGTGGAATTTAATAAAATATCTACTTGTCCATGGGGCAGGTAGCTTCATAAATCTACTTGTCCTGTAACAATCCACTTGTCCCTTTGGTGCCATGTAGTGCAGTGACGCATTATGGCAGCAACCTCGTAATCTAAGAGCTCTGATATAGCCTCTCTGATTATGCCAGGGCTAACACCATAGTTGTGTTTCAAAACTTGCAATCCACTAATGTTGCCACGTTTCTGCAAATCCACATACTGGGCCTGAAGCTAGTGGTAAGCAATAGTTCCAGTGTTAGAATGTGCAAACTTACTAACTATCATGTTTTAAGGGTTTTCAACATCTCTTCTTTAATCTTTTCCCATACTGAGAAATGTTGGAAATTTACTCCTGACAATGGCAGATGTAAACCTTCTTCCAGGGTTGAGGAAAAAGGTGGTTGGAGGGAAAGTGAACCTGCAAACACTCCGGTTTTTGCATGAGCAAATCTACACATGCATATTTGCTCATGCTAAAATGCAGTTGACAAATATTTTCTAGGAGTACTATTTATTGTCCAACTACTGTAAATTATTGGGAATTCACGAAAGCCGTATAGCTGCACTTAATCCAAGAACATATACCATGGGTGCAGTTTTAAGACGTTCTTTAATATTGGGGCCCCTAATTTGGTCTTGCTTTGACTGTGACCTTTTGTGTTAATTAAAATTCTGTCTGTCTCTCTCTCTCTCTGTATCGGCTGGCTTCACTGCGAGTGACAGCATTCTGCTCTTTCACAAGGAGCATATCGGTACACAAAGTAGTTTTGTTCAGTGCCAGTAACTACTGTGGCAGTGGGTGCTTTTTGAGACCAAAATCATTTTTGCTTTTGCCAATGTTTGTTATAATGGTGAGGTCCCGGCAGCTCCCACACCAATAAGGTTTTACAAAAACCATGCCAAAACACTTCCCACATTGACAAAACTAAAAAGCTGACCACCGATTTCAGACCTACTGGCTTTTTTGTTTCCCTTAATCTTATTGAAACTGGTTACACTGATTTTCCATTATGAATATTTTGGGAAGTACCAGCGTACATCAACACTTTTTACTAAATGATGCTGCACAGAAATGGTACCTGAAATTTTACAGCAGTTTGGCAAAATATTTTTTTCTTGCTTTCATTTTTTTTTTTTTTTCCACAACAGATTTTATTGCATAGTCAAGCAAGGCAATGAGTGTGGTACCCCACAGTCAGGAGAAACCACCAAGCATTTGAATACATGACATATAGCAGGATCGGAGTCCGAACTAGACACATTTCAAATCGCATTTAGTCAAAACTACCCCCCACCCCTTCCCTTCCCCAACTCCCCACCACCCTCAACCAATCCCACCCCGCAGTCCCTCCCTAACCCCGTGCACATGCGAAGAGGTAACAGCATTAAGTGAGTATAGAGTAGTCGGTATGGCGCCAGACACAGGCCCACGCAATGGGGGAAGCCTAGGGTTCTTCTTCGGGTTCAACTGGGGGATCCAGTGGCAAGTCCCTATACTCGGCCCATCTTTTCCATATCCTAAAGTGCTTGCGGGGGCACCCTCGTGCTTCAAAGATCGGGCGCTCCAGACCCATACAAAAGTCCAATCCTGCCTTCCAAACACACAGAGGAGGAGCCCGTACGTCCTTCCAAGCCCGCGCCAGGTCTCTCTTGGCTAGTACCAGCCCCAACAGCAGTAGGTGGCGCTTATAGCTATTCCCTCCCACCCCCTCGAGAATATGAAGCAAACCTAATCGATGGGTGCGGGGCAGGTCCCATCCTAGCACTTCAGACAAGCAACACCACACACCTCTCCAAAAGCCAGCAAGTCTAGGACACAGCCACACTGTATGGAGCAGCGAGCCTACCTCCATACCACAACGCAAGCATTCCGGTGATTCAATTAGTCCAGCTTTCCAGAGGCGCTCACGTGTAAAGTAAGCCCTGTGGAGGATTTTAAATTGGATGAACCTGAGCCTCATCGCGATAGCAGTCCCTCGCGGGGACTCCAGGGCCTCCCGCCAATCGTCTTCGTCCAGGGGACCAACATCTGCCTCCCAGGCTGTCCGCAGGGGAAGAAGGTCGGAGGCGCAGTGGGTGACCATCGTTTGGTATATCCGGGACACTTTTTTGTCTCCGAGATCCCCCATGAACAACTTCGCTTCAATAGGGCTAAATTCAGGGAGCGATTCTAAGTCGGCAATGTATGGTGTGAGCGCATGCCGAAGCTGCAGATAACGGAAAAACTGAGTCCGCGGCATGTGGAACTCCTCACTAAGGTCCTGGAACGGCTTAAGAGCAGCTCCAGACATCACATCGCCCAGTGACGAGATCCCGATCGCGTCCCAGCCACCGAAACCCGACAAGGAGGCCAGCGCAGGCAGTCTGCCGTTGCGCCACAGCGGCGTTTCCGCAGTCAGCTTACCCCACCAGCCCATGCGTCGCAACGCCTGACGCCAAACAAGGAAGACCGTCTTCGTGACACTGGGCAGTCCCCGCCGCAGCCGGGCAGAGTAGAGGAGCATGTGGAGAGTGTTGTCGCCCATCAGTGCGCGCTCTAAAGCATATGCCGGGTCGCCTCTATCACCGTACCACCAGTCATTAAGGATGAGTAGGTGAGCTGCTTGATAGTAGGACAGAAGGTCCGAGGTGGCGAGTCCTCCACAGTACGTAGAGAGGAAGCACGTGCGCAACGCCACCCCGGCAGAACCCCCAGCCCAGAGGAACCACCCCAAGACCGAATTCACCTGCCGAAACCACGAGGCAGGGACCAAATGGGGATAGTTTTGCAATTGGTATAGAAGGCGTGGAAGCGCCACCATCTTAAAGATGGCGGACCGGCCAAAGATGTTAAAAGGCATTCGGGACCATGTTTTAACGTCGGCCTGCACCCGCTCCCAAACCGGCTGCACAGAACGTTCCCACGTGAGGGTCGCGGACTCGGACAGGAACACTCCCAGGTAGTGCAGGCCATCGGTCGCCACTCGCAGGTCCAGTGTCCAGGGGTCCGATACCGCACCACCTCCCAGGACCCACAAGGTGGATTTACCGAGGTTCAGGTATAAGCCTGAAACCTCGCCAAAGACCCGCATTATTTCCAACACCCGCGGCCCGGAGCGACGCAGGTCTGTAAGGAAGAAAAGGACGTCATCCGCGTATAGCGCAATCCTATCAGAGAGGTCCTGGGGCCACACAAATCCTCGCATTTGCGCATCTATACGTACCCAGGCGGCCAACGGCTCCATAGCAAGGGCAAAGAGATATGGGGACAGAGGGCATCCCTGTTGGGTACTCCGGCCAACGCGGAAGGTCTCTGACACAGCCCCGGCAACCCGCACAGCGGCCGTGATATCGGTATATAGCAGCCTAACATAGGATATAAAAACAGGGCCTAGGTTGAGTCGGGGCAGGAGCGCGAACAGGTATGTCCAGCTCACCGAGTCGAACGCCTTATTGATATCAGCAAGCAACAGAGCAGCCCGCTCGCCCGTGGCCCCCATAGCGTCGATCGCGGCCCATGCACGCCGAATATTGTGGCGTGTAGCCCTACCAGGCATAAAGCCCGATTGATCTGGGTGTACTAGTTCCGCTATGTATGGAAGCAACCGATTCGCTAGGGCCTTGGCCAGTATTTTGGCTTCTATGTTAAGTAACGAGATGGGGCGATATGAGTCGTGCCTATCAGGGGGCCTACCCGGTTTCGGAAAAACCACAATTTCAGCATGACGCCAATCAGGCGGCAGCCTACCCTGAGTACGCGCCGCTTCCAGCGCACGCCGAAAGTGGGGCCCCAATTGCGTGTGGAATTTTTTATAAAATTCACAGGGATAGCCGCTCGGCCCAGGGGCCTTACCTGCATTAAGCTGTCCCAGGGCTTCCCCAAGTTCCTCCGCCGTGAGAGGAGCATCCAGGGATTTCCTGGCCTCATCAGACACCATTTTAGGGGGCAGGTCATCAATGAATTTAGCCACTTCCTCTCCAGTCAGGCTATCACACGGGGCGTATTGCGTTCCAAAGTAGGCGGCAAAGCTCGCTGCTAGGCCGACAGGGTCCGTGATAGCCGCTCCATCCTCAGCAAGAAGACCGGGCAGCGTGTCGGGTTTGATGCTATACTGGCACAGTCTATAGAGCATAGAGCTCGACTTGTCACCCCACTGGCAAATCCGGCTCCGCGTGGCCAGCCACGCCTGTTTGGCCTCGTCCAGTAGGACTGACGCGTATGATTGCTGCGCCTGGAGAAGTAGTCGCACACCAACCTCATCTCCTCCCCCCCGGTTCTGCCGCTCCAGTGTCTCCACCAGTGCCGCAGCCGCCACGATTGCCTCACGGCGCCCACGGCGAGCCGCAGTGGTCCAAGCAATATCCACCCCTCGCACCGTGGGCTTCAAAGCCTCCCACACCACGACCGCGTCAATGTCCCCAACAAGGTTCTCCCGCCAGTAGTGATCAATGGCCTCCCGGAGGTGTTTAACATAACTAGGTTGCTGAAGATGCCACGAGGACATCCTCCATCTAAAGGGCTGGCGTTTCCTAATAAGTTCTATGGCGATCGATACTGGGGAATGATCAGACAGTCCCCTAGGCAAAATCTCCACCGCCCGCACCCTGCACATGCACACCCGGGGAACAAACATGTAGTCCAAGCGGGAAAAGGAACCATGCACAGCAGACACAAACGTATATTCACGCGAAGTAGGGTGCATATGTCGCCAAGCATCAATCCAGCCCATTCCATCACACAGCGCTCGCAGTCTAGTAGAGGGAGGGGAGGGAGGGAAAGGGGGGGGGGTCAGCCCGCCCGGCCCCCGGCGCCCCCTGCGGTCCATACAAACATCCATCACCTCGTTCCAGTCTCCCCCAACCACCGCCAGGGACTCCGGGATATCCCCCCATACCTGGAAAAGCCTCTCAGCTAGGGCCCATTGCAGGGGGGGGGACATAGACACTCCCAAGGACCACGGGCTCCGTACCCACCTTGCCCTTGACAAACAAATATCGACCCTGCGGGTCAGCCCACATCTTCTCGTGTACGTACGCCACCCTACGATGGATTAGTACAGCCACCCCTCTGGATCCCCTGGTAAAGCCAGCATGGTATACCTGTTGATAGCCCAATCGCTGCAGGCTGAGTGCCTTCGACCCCATCATATGAGTCTCCTGAAGCAGAAGCACATCGGCAGCGGCTCTTTTCCCCCAGCGCAAGACCGCCCCACGTTTCACCTTGTCCAACATCCCCCTTACATTCCACGTAACAACTCGTAGGGACTCCACCGGGAGTCTGTGTGCAGTATCAGCCATAGTCAGATGGAGTCCACCAGGAAGGCCCCTTGTGTCCACACCACCCACCACTCAACAACATCCGCATCTTCATAGAAAGCATGTGCATCCCCCCCCTACTACCCCAACACCCAGAAACTTCAGGGACAGCAACTGCCGGTCCCCCCTTAACTGCCCACTCCCCCAACCCCCCCCCCCCCTACACCTCACAGAACCATGAAGCATCTGTCGCGGTATGGGCAATCCCAGGCCCAAAACAGAGGGCCCAAGACCTACCATGCCAATGGATCCCAACCCCCCTAGACCCATCATCGCAACCCCCCCCCCAAAAACAAAAAACTCCTACAAAGGTAGGAGAGGGACAGCCCCCAATCGGCTGTACCCGAGCCTGTTACACCACCCCACTCAACTCAACGAACACAGTTTCGAGAAGATACTGAGGCATCAGGAAGGCGTCCAGTTCGCCGGGCCACCGCCCCTACTTCACTCATCCTCGGGAGCCATACTACCCAACCAGGAGCACAGAGTACCTGAAAGTAGCAATGTCACTTCCCAGAAAGGTCCGAGTCTTCGGTTCTGTGGCCTCCCTGCGCACCAGAGGCAGAGGCCGAACGCTTCCGCGATCTAGATCTCCGGTTTCTCTTACTCTTGGTCGGGAGATCACTGCGTTCCGGTGAGGAACCCCTCGAGGACCCTGGATTCAATCCCGGCTGGGCATGTGGCCGGAGCGCCACCGTTTCATCCGTCCAGCGAAACAAATCCTCCGGAGTATCAAAGAACAATGTTTTGGACTGGAAAATTACTCTCAGACGAGCAGGGTACAGCAGGGAGTATTGGAGGCCCAGACCACGGAGCTTCGCCTTAGCATTCATGAGGGACTGTCGCCTCTGCTGCACGAGTTTGGTATAGTCAGGGAATACCATGATCTTGTGGTTTTCATAGAGGATGGCATCTTTGGACCTTGCCTCCCTCAGGATAACGTCGCGATCATGGTAGTTCAATAGCCGAGCGATCACCGCCCTGGGCCGTTCACCCTCCGGCGGCCTCTGGGTCAAGGCGCGATGTGCGCGCTCAATGATTAAGCATGAGGACAGGCTCTCCGGAGGCATCCAGCTCAGCAGCCACTGGGTAAGGAACTGTTCCATATTCCCCTTCTCACAGCGTTCCGGAAAACCAACAAATCGGAGGTTATTGCGGCGGGCGCGACCTTCTGCATCCTCAGCCCTAAGCGCCAGATTCTTCTGCACCGATTCCACCACCGCCAGTCGTTTCTTCAAGGACCCAACATCGTCCTCCACCACAGAGATTCTGGATTCCGCCTCGGTGATCCGCGCCACTGCATTCCGCAGGTCTTGACGAATCAGGGTAACGTCTGCGCCCACCGCGCCGATTTTAGCGTCCAGCATATCCCTAGATTGGGTGATGGCGGCCATGAGCGCGGTATTGTCTGGGGGGGTGGTTGTTGCTGACCCCCACCCGACGGGCCCGGACCTCCAGTTGGCCCCGTGAATTTGTCGAAGGTCGGTTGCTTGGTTTGGCCGCCGCCTCCACCTCGGGTCATGATCGCCACCTGCCCACGGGCCACCAACAGTCAACACCGGCGTGGCAAAATGGGGTCTCCCACGTCCTTCGTCTAGCCCAGTGGGGACCCCTCCAGCCGAGCACGTCCCACCACCAAAAGCGGGCAGCCGGACACTCCTCTCTGGTCACAGTTCAGGTAAGGCAGAGCAGGCCCCGGGAATCACCCCCATGCCACTCGTGGCCCGCAAGTCTGTCGAATGGGCTCGTCCGCCCTCTGTGCACCTGTGGGTTTACTGCCACTGCCAGCAATGTCCGGGGGTCCAGAGGGGGGCAACCACGACGTGCCGCCCGCCGCAGGGTCCGCCAACCGCCGCACTGCTGTGTACTGGACCTCGAGTGTAGAGAGGCAGTGGCGAGGCGTCCCCCAAGCTCGGGAGCGGCAACCGCCCACAGCCAACCCCGGGCGGGGAGTCGCGAAACTCGAGGCCCCCGGCTCCGCCGGTCCCGCTAGGCCCAGCAGCCCGTGGGGCGAGCCTCGCCCCTCTAATGTAGCGGCGCCGTGGCCTGGCCCCCGGGGGGACCGAATCCGCCCTCACCTGTCCCGCCGGGTCAATTCAGCTCAGGGAAGGCGGTAAGGCGGCCGCGCCACACGGGTGTCGCCCGGACGGGGAGCGCCAAAATCGAGGTCCCGGCTTCAGCCACGCACTAGGCCGCACTCTTCTCCCTGTCTCCTGGCCGTGACTAAGGCGCCAGAATCTCCGTTGGCCGCACCGGGAGATGTCCGGTGCCCTCTGCTGTAATCGCCTCACTCGGGGTGTGTTGTAGAGGCTCGGGGACAGGATAACTGGACGGATGTATCTCGGGCAAGCGGGAGCTCTAGGAAGCTGCGACCGCCATTGCCGCTCTCGTAGCCACGCCCCCCCTTGCTTTAATTTTTTTAATGAACATTTTATTTTAAAAGCGAAGAATCGTCAATCTTGCTTTCAAGCTCCTGCAAATATTTGCATCTAATAGGGGAGCATTCTGGGAGCATTAGATATTGCCTCAGATTGCTAAACTTTCAAAACGTGTGTACACATTTTTATACTGGAACCAGCGTCAGTAGTGCAGTCGGAGCTTATAACTTTTACTTAGAGTGCTCACACTAATAAAGGCTTTCAATTAATGAACCATAAATACAACTTTGAACAGCATTACTATATGGACAAAAATATTACCTTAACTGCAGACAGTGCCCTTTCCTGATCCATTAGGTGTTACTGCAAACTGGCAGCCAAAGGGCTTGTGCTGCAGGGGGTTGGGCCTACTTATCCCGAGGACAAAACACACATGAAAACGTGTTGCCCTTGACCCCAAACAATATGTCCTGGACATTGGGCTATAGGAATGCCACATCCCTTGGAACACATGTGAATGGTCTAGGTTTTTTGGATACAGACCAGTCTGGTATGATCTTTGAGAGTCGACACCCCCTCCACATCACACATTCACAGTGATTTACTGTTGAAGGGACCTCTGCAACCTTGGCCACGAAAAGAGGGTAGAGATGAGCTCGCAGCGTAAGCAGCCTTATAACACCGTGCTTATAATAGAGCCAGGTGGGTCTGGATATCCTTGTCCCAAACCCAAGAAGTGGCAGCTCTAGCAGCGTACACAACATGTTCCCAAATACGCAAGAGGAGACAAACACTGGAGAGCATCAGCCCAGCGATTGCTTGAAAGCACTATGCTGTGTTGGAAGGATGGGCAACACGTGACGAAATGTTTTGAAGGTTTGCCATTCGTTCACTGAACACAATCCTTCTCAACTGTTGAGTCACAAACCACTTATAAAGAGGTGCTAGATGGAGAGCAGAGGTCTTCAGCTTGCTAAAGGAGAGGCTCAGATCAAAGAAAGGTCTCCAGAAGGGGCCAAGACTGCTCCAAGAGAAAGACTCCACCATCCAGCAGACCACAGACGAGTAGATGACGTATCCAGACATCCCAGGCGATGCGCCACATTGCGGGCACGGGAAGCCGAATCTAAAGTTGAAGAAATGAGAGAACCTAGCAGGTGGAGGGGATTTGTGATCCGTCGGAGTGAGACGCAGCCGCATTTCATTGCTAGGTACCGCCTTTAAATGCAAATTGTTTGGCATTTCCTCACGCAAATTCCAGGTGTTCAACTTTATTCACTTCAGTGTTGAGTTTTTGTGCCCGCGTAATTCTTAAGGTAATCAAGGTGCTTCTCTTTCAACTTCGAAGCCAAGGTTTGGTATAAACCAGCAGAGTTTTGTGATGATTTCCAAGATTGTACTGTGTTCCACTTTAGACCCCAATGCGCCAACTGATGGACCGGCGCATCGCCTTCATCCACTTCTATGGAGGACAGTGATCGTCACCTGCAGCGCCGTCACGTGTTTCTTGAACAGTCACAGACCTGCAAGGCATCTCCAACATTTAGGAGATCCAGAATCCAGTTAACCTTTGCAGTATTAGACGGACTTTACATTCTACAAAGCCTCTGCCTCAATTCTCACCCAATGGATGAGGTCCTATTCAGCAGCCTTTGTGGAAACATTCCTACAGGTGTACTAAGCATCTACTTTGTGCTCACATGATGAGCAGTGATCACAGACGCAGCGCCTCTTAAAACTGCAATCATACAACTGAGCAGGAGAAACAAATGACAAACCAAGAAAGGAAATCAAACGAATAAAGTGTCCGACTTGAAGCAGATCTCGATACAATGTACCGTGTGCTTCGGGATATGGGCTGAGAGCATCTTGAAGTTTTTGACAACAGACCCAAAGGGCGTGGATTGGTGGACCGAAGAAAGCCAAGCAATTCAAAGGCCTCACAGATGTCACAAGTGGGTGCTTGAAGGCAAAAAGCTTCCATCATGTCTCTCCATGTGTCGGTGAATTTCAAGACTATTTCAGATTTTACTGCCACACAGTGAAGTGTGTGCATGGATCTTAGAGTTGTGCAGGCTTGTTTTGCAATGTAACAATGCTAAAGGTATCTGTAGGAGGCACCCTCAACTAGTCAGTTGAAGTGGATTGCTTTGTCATGTCTTTTAGCCCCTCCTCATGAAGCTGCAGTTCCACCTGCAGTGCCCTGCAGAGTCTATTCCCCCCACTGCTCCCTACAGCTGCAGTGCCAAGATCTGAGCTGCCCTGGCGTACTTGTGCACGCTCCACACCGGCACTGGCTGGACCTCGGATCACTTCACCCCTTCCACCCATGACCGGCCCAGAGCTCCTCCACCATCTATGATGTTACTTCAAACCCAGGACCCTTAACCAGGGCTGTACCCACAGCACCACAGCACCGCTGCAGCCTCTAGGGCAGCCAGCGAGTTCAAATACATATCCTCGACCTATACACTTCATAGACAGCCCCATCCTCTCCCAGGGAATTACACAGACCTGCGCGGTGTACCAGCAGTGTACAGTCACAGGTTGGTTCATCTCTGACTTTCTTTTTTTTTTGAAGACCTTTATTTGCATTATTAGGTTAAACATGTATGGGCCTACAACCAATCCGGCCGGCCACAAGTCAAAAACGATCAAGAGTCAAAATAAGCGACACAAGGCCAGTTGGCAAGCAAGCAAACATAATTGGACAATGCTAGAGACGGGATAAGCGGCAATAACGGCCCATCATCAGGATCAGTGAGGTCTATTTTATAATAAGGGGATAAGGCTCATGACTGACTCACAAATACGGAAAAACCCAAAAACAGGATTACACCCATGCCAAAACGAGAGGAGGGGGGAAGGGGTGAGGGGGAAGAGGATGTAAGGGCACGATATGACCGTAGCACGAAACAAACACAAAATATAGTGGAGAAGCATACAAGTGCTACCAAGATCTCATGACCCCCACCCAATAACACGCTAACGGAGGCAAGGGGAGCGGGAAACTATACGAATCGAGCCCACGTCTTTCAATACGAGCCTGGGAAAAAGGGGGAGGGGGGGGGGAAAGGGAAAAGAGACAAGGGGGAAAAAACCAAAAAGGGACAGAAAGGGGGGGAAAGGAAGGGAGAAGAACAAAAGAAAGAAAAATAAAAGGAAAAACACAATCGTGCGAGATGGGCGCCACCCCGGGCCAGGCGACCCACGGCTAATAGTACAGAAGAAATCGGAAGCTGGCGAAAAGAAGGGTATGGCAGTTACGACGAAGCGTCGAAACCAAGAAACGTGGCATAGCAACAGACCCCAACCCACCCATGCCTGAGAAGCGAGGACAGAAGCGGCACCGCTATAAAGGGATAGAAAAGGGCCATAGAACCAAAAGAAAACATCTGAAAGACCCCACCCACCCGTCCCACCCCGCACCCCTGCAGAAGGCTACGGCCTACCCTCCAAACAGCGTGCCTGTCGCCCTAATCCGAAACCCGAAATATAGTGAAAAGAAAGGTAGAGGAAAAAGACAAAAAGAGGAGAAAAGGAAATACAAAACAAAAAGAAAATATGAGGGAGGAGCCAGAGGATATGAGCAAACACATTTGGCCACGACCCACCCCCGACCAACAAATGAAGTATCAAATCAATTCTACACCTTCACATACAGCAAGAACCACAAGGAGGGGGAGGGGGGGAGAGATTGTAACGTTTCACCGTGTCGGGAGTACAAACATCAATACAACGGGCAGGTAGACCAGCAGACTATCATGTCGTGCAACTCACCCCCAACCCTTCCTGACCACGAAACCAACCCAATAAAGGATAATGTGGAGCGTACCACCCAGCACAAAAGAATCGTAACGTAGTCCAGAGTCACGGCAGTGATATAAATCAGGTAGAGCCTTCGTACGGAGGGAATACAAAAAGTCAATTAAACAAGTCAATTGTAGCAGTAACGACAGGGCAAGCAACGGCAAGCCGGAGTCCAGGTGCGCAATCCGACAATACAAAGGTACCCCTCCAGAACAAAAGTTCGAATCCAACGTAGCGGGAGCAAACAGCGGCCCACCATGAGTTCCAGGCACCCGGGAAGGAGCAGATCTCCGCGTCGTGTGGAAGTCCTCGAAATCCAGGCGGCGAGGAAGCAGAGGATCAAAAGTCACCGGCCCATCAAGCGGCCGAAGAACAACAACAGCAACTCCTGGCGCAGCCAAAGGGGGCGAAGCAATGGCGGCATCAGGACGACAGGGGTGCATGAAAGAGCGGCAGCCCAAAATGGCGGCGAGCCGCATGGGGTCGGTAGAGGCACCGGGGGCCAAGACAGCGTGCAATGACATCAAGGCGTCCAGGACATCTCCGGGCGTGGGTTCCCGAGCACACACCCAGGCCTCCGCACAATCCGGCCGGTAAGGAGCGTCGGTGCAGAGCGGAGCACTCCCCACGTTGTCGGCAGCCATCTTGTGAGTTTCGCCGCCCCACACTCCACCGTGGGCCCCCAAACAGTTCCCAAATGTAGGACTTTACAGATCTCCGGAGGTTCCCAACAACGGCCTCACCGGCACAGGATGGGCGAGCGCCCGATTGGGGGGGGGGTCCCCTCCAAACAATGGCAGGCCCCACAGGCGAGAGCCAGACGCAGGGTCCAGGACCGCCGGACAGGGCGAAGGGACCCCTTCACACGGTCAGCCCCCAACACATCTCGTCCCCCTCCAGCTGCACGGCTCAGTCATCGGGGCCGGTCCAGGATCACTGGGGCACACGCACAACGGTTCCCACCAGTGGCTCACTTTCGCGGCCGGGGCCGGCAATCTCTTCTCCGCCGGTCGGATCCCGCAGGAATCTCTTCTCCGCCGGTCGGGTCCCGCAGGCGAGGTCCCGGTCTCGAGTGCCCGGAGGCCTCAATCCCACCGAGGGCACAGCTGCGGATCCACAGCACACAGGGACCTCCGGATCAGACGGTGAGTAAGAGTGGGTCTTTAAAGTTCAAATTCTGTATGGAAGTAGCGTCGCAGTGCAGGATATATGGCAGGATAGTCGAAGTTAGCCGGAGGGCCGACGGAGCCGAGCTAAAAGGCGGCCATTACGTCCTCGAGCTAGGCTCCTCCCTCCATCTCTGACTTTCAGTATCAACTCCTCCTTGGAGCTCACTGGACTGTTAACACCCACTTTCAATCCAAAGATTGACACATCTTAGCAATTTCACACCCGGATTACAGCCATGACCCCACTTGGGTCCATAGGCAATGGGCAGTTCTACCACCAGGACACGAAAACTCTAATTTGCAACTTTTCTAGCTGGGTGCCTATCCACAGGCCAACTCCATCTCCTGGGCCTGTGACACCCCCACAGTACCTCTGCCCCTCAAGGCCCTTGAGCCACCTGCGTCTCTTCCACCTGGGATCGGACCCCATCCCAGTCTGAAATAAAGCTCTACAGAGTCCTTCACCGACTCTTCAAGGTGACAGGACTGGACAGGCCATAATCGCCAAGAGCTGCTGCTAAGCGAACCATGTATGCAATCCCCATCCTTAATCCCTCATGGATGGGACCCAGTGTTGGCCCGCTGCAGTCAGACCCAGGTGAAGCACTTTGAGATTCGATAGGAGTGAGTGCTAGTGGGTAACGTGCTAGTGGGGTGACAGTCTGCTGAGTGATGGTACTTCGTGAAGAAGGGGCGTCAGTTGGACCTATGTGCGGTGGTGCCATAGTACCAGCTCGGACCATGTGGTTCAGTTGCCCGTAGCCAGTCCTCTTACCTCCTCTGGTGACGCTCTCTGCCGTGCTCAGGGCCTGCCCGCCCAGGTCACTGACCACACTGTCCACAGTGCCGTGATGCTTCAGGAAGAAGGGTCTGATGAATCGAGTGTATAGAATCTGTGAACCGTTCCAGGAGAAGGGAGCCATACACCAGAGCAGGAAGGCACACTGTGGAGAGGGTGCAAAAAGGTTCAGCTCTCCAGAGTAAGCAAAATGGCTCAACACCCACACCTCCCCCTTCCTGTGTGCCACCCCAAGTCTCTTCAGTTCAATCCCATCCCTCACTTTAATCCTGATCCACTTTTTTTTTAGGCCACACCCATCCTATACATTCACGACTGGCAAGGCCCTGATAAATACACTCGTTTTTGAGCAGCTAAAACCACTGAACTGCACCTGCTTGGTGAGTGCTGCCATGCCTTCTTGCCTTCTTTCCTTCTGACAGCTAACTGTATTCACCAAACCTCTCCAGATACCTGCTTCACCTTCCTGACCACTGCCCTGGCATTATAGACCATTCACAGAACCTGCCAACATTTCAAGCTTCCCTCCCATTAAACCTCTGCTCAAAGCCAATATGCCCTCCCTCAGCTTCACCGGCTTCTTACTTAGGACACATAATGTGTAATAATGAGTAGGAACTCTGCCTCTAACTAGGACAAACAAGAGGACTCCAAGGGTCAGGTAGCAGGCTTCTAGCACGGCTACAGGGAGACAAGTCAAACGCTTTCATATCTCCGTTTATTTTGCAGCCAATTTGTGATGTACCAGGGAGTCTCTTTCCCTTAATAGCTGCTGGGTTTGGAGACTGAGTGCGACTGTGGCTAGCTGAGCTCCCTGCGACTCCCGACACCTGCTTCTAGACAGGACTCAACAGGGGCAAAGGCAGCAATGAGGAGCCAGGAGCACTGGAGTGGAGGAGTCCGGAGTGGAAGACCATTCAATCCCAGGAGGATGCAGCTCAGGAGCCACTGAATGTGTGTTGGTGCCGCTGTGTCTCCACTCCACTCCACTCCACTCCACTCCACTCCACTCCACTCCACTCCACTCCACTCCACTCCACTCCACTCCACTCCACTCCACTCCACTCCACTCCACTCCACTCCACTCCACTCCACTGTGGGAATACTCAGTGGAGGCCTGAAAAGGATTAGCTGCCGGAAGCTAAATACTTCAGGCTCCATTCTTGGCCAACATGGTGCTCCGCGTGCGTCCCCCCTGCATATCAAGATTGTCCACTCTCACCGCCAAGCTTACCTTTCCAATGTAGTAAAACGGGAACCAGAAGAGGAAAATGTCTGAGAAGAATTCAACGACACTGAAGAGACCGTACACCACCCAGTACGTTAGCCAGATGGTGTCATCCCTCTTATCCGGGCTCTCAATGGCCTTAATCCTGCAGAGGTGGAGAGGAGAAACAGAATGAGAGGTGGCAGACAAGCTAGCAGTATTTACTTTACACCAGTTGTTGCTGGGAGGGGATACCAGCACTTACTTTTGATGAACCAGGTTTATCCATCATCACCAGACTGACTCACAGAAAGGGTGAGCAATACAGGAAAGAGAATAAGAAAAAGGCAGGAAACTAGCAACAAAGTGAGAAAGCAGATATTAAAAGAGTGCGATAAAAAGAGACAGTGTTGTGTGGTGGAAGAAAGGCGAGAGGTTGGATTGAGACCAATACCCTTGGTATTCAGCAACCTGGCCTTCATCGCTTGTTTTTATTTATTTATACAGTAAGCACTTTGGGATACAATCAAGAAAAAGAGGAGATGGGGTAATATGTGGGGGACGCTTCCAAGAGGAGGAGACGGGGCAACAGGAGCAGGAAGGCAAAGCCAAGAGGATGCACTTAAGTAGAGGCATGGCTTGGGGGGGCTTACAAGGCCA
This sequence comes from Lissotriton helveticus, assembly GCF_964261635.1. Lineage (NCBI taxonomy): Eukaryota > Metazoa > Chordata > Amphibia > Caudata > Salamandridae > Lissotriton > Lissotriton helveticus. Next base: position 2,138,745 of record NC_136073.1, on the reverse strand, counting down.
AAAAGAGGGAGTGGAGAAGGAATGAAAGACTCAGCCAGAGGGCACAGCCAATCTGAGGTAGTGGACATAGCCAAGAGGAGGCTGGAAGTGTTATTTCAGTGCAGCATCCAAGTGCCACAACAATGTGAATGACTCAGTGGGTGGTGCAGCCTCTCCATGGCACTGCTCTCATTCCAACGCTCAGGCAGGCGGACCCTCTGCAACAGAGTAAGATTGTACAATTTGCAATCAGGCCAGAAGTGGTTACGGTGAGAATGGAGGGAACATGTAATTTCTCTGCAAAGGCTTATTTGTAGCAGTCGGGCCTCATTGTAACAGCGTAGATGAACCTTTGGTCTCTTGGATGCTCTGGAGCACAGGCTAATGCTTTGTCCATCATCCTTAGTTTAAGGAAGAGTTTCTTTAGGCATAGGTTGTTGGTTTAGAGTCATCCGGCCACGAGGCGTATCTGACCAGAGGTCTTACATTGTCTAGATCCCATTGGACTCTTCAGAAGGCGAAGCAGTCATAACCTTGTAGGCAGCAGAATCCCAATCCTTCAAACCGTGGGGCAGCCTCTCACAAGGATGACCAGGTGGGACGAAGGCTGTGGCAGAACAGAAGCTGGAACCGTTCTTATCCTCTTCACAATCGTCTTTAAACCTTCGCCGTTTGGCAGTAAATTACTGGGCGAAACGGGTCTCAGGGGAAGAATGGACATGAAAGTATTATCAGGGATTGTTAAAACATGCCACGGTCACAGTTATTGGATCATTTCGTTTCAGCTTCCTAAAGTTTGCTACAGGCTTTTTCTCCCTCACAATGCAGTTTTAATTTTAATATTGAATTTGTCAAATGCAATCCACACAGGGCATAGTTTTTTTGATTTTTCCTTCATTTCTCCCCATTTCAGCGTATCAAATCTTTGGCTCGCTTGCAATATATTCTGTTTCTTACATTTATTGTAAACTGATATAGTTCTCAGTTTTAGATTCTCCTAATGATGTTTCCATTTCAACTCTTCATTAAGATGTGTCCAAGTACATTAACATTACAACACGGTCAAGTTTCAGATGATACACAATGGAGTTTTTCAGTCTAGAAAAATAATAATAATCCACATTTGTAAAGCGCACAATCACCCGTAAGGGTCTCTAGGCGCTGGGGGCCGTCGGGAAGATTAAGCAAGCTATTGCCCAGAGTCACATGATGCTGGGCTAACCTGCCGCCGGAGCCGGGGATCAAACCCTGATCCCCAGATTCCAGCGTCAGTCGCCCTGGCCGCGGCGCCACACCTCTCCCAAAATGAATCCACTTCGTCAGTCTGTACATTGAACTGACTGAAAGGGACCTGCCTACTTTGAAACTCCACTTAATTATCTGAGATGAGCTCTGTCGCCCTGGTGTACATTGCTGGAAAGGCACAGGTGGAACTTGAGGAGGAAGGCTGTCGGTGAAGTAAGTCACCATCAAAGACTGTCAGAGACAAATAAAGGAGACAATATGCAGCCTTGTTCAACTCCTCTTTGGACCACTACTCTTGTGGTGTTGTGTCTAGAATCACATTCATACCCAAGTATTTGCATACAAAGTGTTAATTGCAGACAGGAGGCCAAGAACAAAACTATGTTTGGTGTGTTTGAAGAGATGGTGTGGAGGTTTATCACTACAATTGATCAAGATGGCCTTCTTAGCTAAGATCACATGTATCCATGTCTAGGATGTTTACATATGGTGGAATGAACATAGGAAGAATTTCAGTAACATTGAAGACAGTACCAGAAAGTCATTTTTGGATGTTCCCAACTCGGTCCCTTTACATGTTGTGAACCCATGAACCTAGCACTGATCCTGATCCTCAAATCAGTAAATAAAATTGCATGGAAAATGTTCCTCCTCAGTGGTGGGATCAAATCTGCCCAACCAGGCACATTACTCTGTCACACGCCCTCAAAATCATTGAGGAAATCTAGATTTATCAATGGTACAAGAACAACTGTGCAATCGGAGTTACTGGTTAAAACTGAAATCTATATTTACCAACGGTACAAGAACAACCGTGGACTCGGGAGTTACTGGTTAAAACTGAAATCTATATTTAATCAACAACAGTACAAGAACAACTTTAGACTCGTGGTTACTGGTTAATCCTGAAATCTATATTTATCAACAACGATACAAGAACAACTGTGGAACCAGAGTTTCAGGTTAATACTGAAATTTATATTTATCAACAACAACTATAGACTCGGGTTACTGGTTAATACTGAAATGTACATTTATCAACAGTACAAGAACAGCCGTGGAATCGGGGTTACTGATGAATACTGTAATCTAGATTTATCAACCGTACAAAAACAGCCGTGGAATCGGGGTTACTGATGAATACTGGTACAGTATCTTAAGTGGGATCTAAGGAAAATGAATAAAGCTTGTCAAGATAAATGGAGAATAGACAAATACTTCATATATTAGGAAAAGCTCGCAGGACAATCATTTAAGCCCTGCTGTGATCTTGGATTAAATAATTACTCAATAGATTTGTATACTATTGCAGATAAATACACATTGCCAAATAGAATGGGTTAATTACTATTAAACATTGTTGAGAATTAGGGGGGTTATTCAGACCCATCAAAGTATATCAGACACTGTGGAAAATTCTTTAAATTGTTTGCACTTTCATTATTCCAGTGTAAGATTGTCAATTAACCGAGAATATGAACGGTGGAAAGGTCATTAAAAGACATAGGTTTTGATGTACTGGTAAACCAATCGTAGTAAGTGATGAACTTATGGTTTTACAAAAGGCACAGTCAAATTTGTTATATTTTTAAATGAACATTTTTTAAAGTTTGATATCCATTTAGAGATATTATGCATTTTTAAGTTTGTATGGTTTTGAAATTTGACCGGAACAAGTTACTAATCCAGTAAATTTTATAGAATAAATTGAAAAGCTGAATTGAATATCTGTGCTTCTTTAAGAAAAGGCCTTTAAGCCCCAGTACAATGTTTTGGTTCATTTCCAATACCATTGACATAGTAATTGTCAGAAAATATATAATTTGAAAGAAACACATAGTGATAGCTTCCTTACCTTAGATTTTACCCCCAGGCGTCAGACTGGATCCAGAAAGTTTTCGTCAGCACTACCCCTGCAAGTCGGAAGGTGGCGTTGTGTGGCTCCACGTCTGTCATTGGCGTTGTGGTCGCCAAGATGATGTTGCAGCAGCCACTTAGACGCCGCCCTCACGTGTGGACGCCAGTTCTTTCTTTTTCTGCGCCAGCAAGCGCAGATCCGGAGAGAGCGGTACCCCCAGTCAATTTATGACTGAGTTTGTCAAGGCTTTTGTCTCTATTTTTCGAGTTGATAGACTCTTGGTGCCGTAGGGCTGCCCGGTTTCAAGTCCTTCGGGATTGTCATTGCATGATGTCAGTGACGGACCCGCACCGCGTCTGTCTCTACTGCCTGGGGCGCAACCACAACCCCAAGGCATGCCCAGACTTTGCTGGAAGTCCGGCAGTCAGCTCCGTGCCGTTCAAGTTGCCGGTCCCGGGGGAGGTCGAGGGAACGGGCGCGAAGCCATCACCATAGTTCGTTGGGACCGAAGACTTTGCACTCTGGGTCAGGTAAGGGTGAAGCATCACAAGAAGTCGAAGAAGCGCCATCGCTCTCCTACCTCCCGTGGTGCGGGTGAATGTATGACATTGTTCTGCATTCTGTCCATCAATTGTTGTTTTTGCATTTGTCACCCCGAGTGGGATGGGTATGCTCAGACGCGAGTCCCATGCTCTCCACACCACTGGAGTCAAGCTATCCAGGCTGATGACGGCTGATCGCCAGAAACCGGTCCTTGGATGCTTGATTCCGGTCCAGGAAAGACATGGCTTGGCAGTTCGGGATGGACTGTTCCCATGAGGCACAGGGTCAAGGCTGATTTGCATATGGCCATGTCTGAACTGGGGTGGTGTGGAGTTAAAAAAAACGATGGATTTAGGCCCAGATCTCTGTACTGGGGTGAATGTATGACATTGTTCTGCATTCTGTCCATCAATTGTTGTTTTTGCATTTGTCACCCCCGCAGCTACAGCAGAGCCTACGTAGTCGGTGTACCCGCCCTTCCTGGGTCTGTCGGCAACTCCGGCCCAGCTGCAGGACCTCTTTGGGCCATTGGGCCCCGCCGGCTCGCCTTCGGGGCCTGTCTGGGGGCCCTCGTTCTGCATGGTCAGTGGCTTTGGCATCGCTGTTGGCTCAGGCCCCGGCATCGCAGGCCCCCCAAGGATCCAAGCCTGGATCCCGGTCTACGCCAATTGAGCTTGGAACACCTCCACTGACGTCGACCCCACCGGCACAACCTCGGACGTCGTCTGGCGGCAAAAGCGACGTCGGCCCGGGTTTCAGCCTGGAGGTGGACACGGCGCCGGAACGGCATCGCTCGACTCAGAGTCCGACGCCGATGGGGCCTTTCTAGCCCTATGTCCAGCCTCCTTATTTTCGGCCTGTTCATCAGCCTTCGGAGGAAGGGGAGAACTGGGAGGGGTCTGAGGACCCTCTCACAGCTCAGTGTGAGTTTGACATGGAGTGGGCAGAGGAATTGGGGATGCCAGTGGACTGGATACCTCTCCTGACATTGGCATGCTATCTCCTCCTACCGTGGCTATGGAGGAGGGTGCAAGTTATGCTTTGGTGTTGCGTAGGGCAGCAGAGGCTCTCCACCTTCAACTCCTACAGTGGCCGGCAGGACTAACCTCCTGACAGAAGTGCTTCAGCCAGTGGCTGCCTCTGCAGAGCCACTGCTGCCTTTTAATTATGTTCTTTTGGGCACCTGGTCCAGACCCAACACAGGGGCACCTGTGGATAGGAACGTGGCCCGACGCCTTCGCCCGGCTGCAGGCGACCCCATTTTCCTTTCCCAACACCCCACCGCTGAGAGCTTAGTTGTCCAAGCCTCTGTGTCCCCAAGCGCATTCCCTTCCGCACCCCCCGGACAGGGAATCTAAGAACCTGGAACAGTTCGGTAAGAAGATTTTTTCTTCCGCCAGTTCAGGGCTGCCGGCTGTGAATACTGCATACCTCTTGGGCAGTTTTTCCCACTCTGTGTGAGATACGGTGGCGCAGGTGCTGCCTCAGTGTCCGAAGGAGGCCCGGACCGTGCACTCTCAAGCTATTGTTGAAGGGAGAGATGCAGCAAAGCTCACGATTCGTTGTGGCTTTGACACCGCCGACTCGCTGGGCAGGGCGATTTCCAACACAGTGGCGCTCCATAGCCACGCCTGGCTGAAGGCTACTGGTTTCTCTGGGCCAGTACACCCAGATGGACATGCCCTTTGATGGCGTTCGCCTTTTTTGGTAACAAAGCAAGTGCGTTGGAGCGCTTTAAGGACTCGCGGGCTACGGCCAAGCCCTTGGGTCTTTCTGCCATGCTCCCTCCTTCGCCTTCTGCTTTTTGCTCGTTTCGTGGCCACGGAAGGAGCGCCCGACACGTTCGCTTCGGAGCCACAGGCCTGCCCAGCAACAATCTCAGCGCGGACGTGGAACCCACCGAGGCGGGTCAGGGGGCCAGCGGGGTGGTCAGTCCACCTCCACACCAGCCACCACTGCCTCCACACCTTCCTAGTCCGGTCTTTAAGGCCCATCAAACGCCAGTGGGCGGCAGGATTCGCCATCACCTCCCCCACTGGTGCACCATTACTTTGGACAGCTGGGTTTACAACCGAAGGGGCTACTCCCTCCCCTTCGAGACTACCCCTCCAGCAATGCACCCCAGTACCTCCGTATGTCGGGGGATCACTTGGCACCTTTTCAACAGGAAGTCGTGGCCCTCTTTGCCAAGGGGGCCATCGAGCGCATTCCTGCGCCAGATGTAGGACATGGTTGTTATTCCCACTACTTTCTGGTGCCCAAGAAGGACAAGGGCCTGCGTCCTATCGTGGACCTCGGGGACGTCAATCGCTTCCTCTGGAAGGAGAAGTTCAAGATGGTAACTCTGGCTCAGGTCTGGTCTGCCCTCTACTCTGGAGACTGGGTGGTAGCGTTGTACCTGCAGGACTCATATTTCCACATTCCCGGCCTACCTGCGTTACCTGCAGTTCACGGTAGGCCATGAGCACTTTCAGTTTACCATGCTCCCCTTTGGCCTTACCAGCGCCCCTCGGGTGTTCACGAAAGTGATGGCGGTGGTCGCAGCTCATCTGCGCAGATCAGGGGTTCCAGTCTTCCACCTATTTCGATGATTGGCTGCTGAAGACGGGCTGGCCCCAGGCTGCGGTAGTGACAAAAATCAATAAAGCAAACAATATACACAGTATTTATAACACTAAGAAAACCAAGGAAGACAGAAAAAATATATTCAAAGTTTTTACCATTTTAATAATTTCTTCTCATATTATCTTTCAAATATTTATACAAAACATTTAAAAAATGAAACACAATATGTAACATTACATTAAATCAATATGTATAAATAAAGGGTTAAAAAGTGGCAATATCTTTATTAACTCGACGCGCGTTTCGGCGTATACAACGCCTTCTTCAGGCAAGCCACACAATTATAGATCCTGTTTCAATGTGATTAGTTCCTAGTGATTAAAACCTGCAACTCCATAGTTGGTGGATGTTCTTGATTCTAATAAATGGCTGATAAAAATGTGGTGCACCGAATGTGCAACGATGTTTTATTAATTTTAAAATCAACGATTTCATGAAAAGGTCGGATGTTTGGTTATCAAACAAGCCTTGTGTAGGATACCCTTTTCCGAAGGCATCACCGGCAGCCATCCTTAGCCTGGACCTACCTGGAGCCTCCTTTTATCAGATAAGTCCTTTACTGTGCATGCCTATTGAGCTACATATTTGGAGCACTATCACATATCTAGCGCTTGTTCCAGTTTCTTTGTTGAATCTCTTCTATCGCAAGAGGCTTTCCAGAATATCATGATACTGATTTTAACATTTAGCGGGACCAGGTCGCTTTTCAAATATACCTACACGGAGGCTGCTGGGCCTCATGGCCTCATGCATGTCGATCATGCCAGGTGGCATATGAGGGCTCTGCAGTGAGACCTTTAAGCCCCACCACAAGGTTTTGGTTCATTTGCAATACCATTGACATAGTAATTGTCAGAAAATATATAATTGTTCACAGGAGGCTGGCGATCGAATTAGTTTTATGTGACTGTCTGGGGTTTGCGGTGACGTAGTAGGTTGGACAGGGTCTTGTATTGTGATAGAAAGGATTAGTGGTTTAACGTGTCGTAGATTATTGTTCTCTATTGAATAAGAGGGACAGGGCCCAGCGTTTAATTTCCTTCATCGTGAGAACATTGTGTGGTTTCAATTTCTTGCTTCTTTTATGCAAGTTTCAAATATATTAAAGCTAATGATTAACCAGTATAACCAGTAATCAAAACATAGGCAACTGCTGAACTGGGGCAGGGTTCATGTGCCGCTGGGACTCCAGTTTGCCACTCAGCATTATTTCATAAATACTTGTTCTAGTGCCCTCTGTCAACACTCGTTAGGGCAAATAATTGAGGCATTAGTGCAGTTCAGACACCTCTTGGGGCAAGAACCCTTATGAAATAATATATTTTATAGTAAACGCATGAGCTCAGAAGGAGTCTAAGCATACGAATATAAGCTGGGATAGCATTCGCTACCCTTAGGAGGCAGCTTTGCAACCCCTGCAATTTACCCACTCCTGTCCACATCTCGAAATACCAGAGTCAGCTGCTGGGCGCGGTTGGTTTTCACTCCCACTTTGTGCTGCAGACATAGGTCAACAGTTATATGATTTAAAAAGGAAATAACCCACACCAGACTAGAAGAGGTCGTGCAGTATGGTTACCTGTGAGGTCACTTCTGCATCTTCTGTGTAGATGAGGTGATGCAAAGATCCCTTGAACGTGGAAACTCCAGGCGGCCGTTAGTCTATGGAAAGTGAAGGTCACAGGAGGACGCTGCATAGTTCTCACCCCTGCACAGAGTCCACGATTTAACATATTTCCAAATAAACACCTCGAAGGGGTAGCAACTGCTCTCCACCTCCACCAACAGGATAAGAGCCTGGCAAAAGTTCACTTCAAGCAGGGACACGAGGTCAGTGGAAGAGGACAACTCCATACTCTGGGGTGTAACCTGCTACGTACAAGAGGGGGCACATAAGGGAAGCTCTGGACAGTAGGTTGCAAAAAGACCTTCATATTTTGGGGAGTAGCCTGTTCAGTAAGAGTGGAGAGAAAGTGAGGGGAACCTGACAAAGAAAACCTCTCCATACTGCAGTGTGTAACCTGCTCAGTGGGAAATGGGAGCAAGACATGACATCTCTGGTAAGAAAGCTAGAACTACACCCCCATACTTCACTGTGCAACCTGCTCACCATGGTAGGATAGCTCTGGAGTGAAGGCTGAAGGAGACACCCCCATACTTCACTGTGCAACCTGCTCACCATGGCAGGATAGCTCTGGAGCGAAGGCTGAAGGAGACACCCCCATACTTCACTGTGCAACCTGCTCACCATGGCAGGATAGCTCTGGAGTGAAGGCTGAAGGAGACACCCCCATACTTCACTGTGCAACCTGCTCACCATGGTAGGATAGCTCTGGAGCGAAGGCTGAAGGAGACACCCCCATACTTCACTGTGCAACCTGCTCACCGTGGTAGGATAGCTCTGGAGAGAAGGCTGAAGGAGACACCCCCATACTTCACTGTGCAACCTGCTCACCATGGTAGGATTGCTCTGGAGTGAAGGCTGAAGGAGACACCCCCATACTTCACTGTGCAACCTGCTCACCATGGTAGGATTGCTCTGGAGTGAAGGCTGAAGGAGACACCCCCATACTTCACTGTGCAACCTGCTCACCATGGTAGGATAGCTCTGGAGTGAAGGCTGAAGGAGACACCCCCATACTTCACTGTGCAACCTGCTCACCATGGTAGGATAGCTCTGGAGTGAAGGCTGAGGGAGACACCCCCATACTTCACTGTGCAACCTGCTCACCATGGTAGGATAGCTCTGGAGTGAAGGCTGAAGGAGACACCCCCATACTTCACTGTGCAACCTGCTCACCATGGTAGGATTGCTCTGGAGTGAAGGCTGAAGGAGACACCCCCATACTTCACTGTGCAACCTGCTCACCATGGTAGGATAGCTCTGGAGTGAAGGCTGAAGGAGACACCCCCATACTTCACTGTGCAACCTGCTCACCATGGTAGGATAGCTCTGGAGTGAAGGCTGAAGGAGACACCCCCATACTTCACTGTGCAACCTGCTCACCATGGTAGGATTGCTCTGGAGTGAAGGCTGAGGGAGACACCCCCATACTTCACTGTGCAACCTGCTCACCATGGTAGGATAGCTCTGGAGTGAAGGCTGAGGGTGACACCTTCATACCCCAGGGTGGAACCTGCACACCATGGTAGGATAGCTCTGGAGCGAAGGCTGAAGGAGACACCCCCATACTTCACTGTGCAACCTGCTCACCATGGTAGGATAGCTCTGGAGCGAAGGCTGAAGGAGACACCCCCATACTTCACTGTGCAACCTGCTCACCATGGTAGGATAGCTCTGGAGTGAAGGCTGAGGGTGACACCTTCATACCCCAGGGTGGAACCTGCACACCATGGCAGGATAGCTCTGGAGCGAAGGCTGAAGGAGACACCCCCATACTTCACTGTGCAACCTGCTCACCATGGTAGGATAGCTCTGGAGTGAAGGCTGAAGGAGACACCCCCATACTTCACTGTGCAACCTGCTCACCATGGTAGGGTAGCTCTGGAGTGAAGGCTGAAGGAGACACCCCCATACTTCACTGTGCAACCTGCTCACCATGGTAGGATAGCTCTGGAGTGAAGGCTGAGGGTGACACCTTCATACCCCAGGGTGGAACCTGCACACCATGGTAGGATAGCTCTGGAGAGGAGGCTGAGGGTGACACCTTCATACCCCAGGGTGGAACCTGCACACCATGGTAGGATAGATCTGGAGTGAAGGCTGAGGGTGACACCCCCATACTTCACTGTGCAACCTGCTCACCATGGTAGGATAGCTCTGGAGTGAAGGCTGGGAGGACACTTCCAGACTCCACTGTGCAACCTGCTCACCATGGTAGGATAGCTCTGGAGAGAAGGCTGAGGGGGACACCCCCATACTTCACTGTGCAACCTGCTCACCATGGTAGGATAGCTCTGGAGTGAAGGCTGAAGGAGACACCCCCATACTTCACTGTGCAACCTGCTCACCATGGTAGGATAGCTCTGGAGTGAAGGCTGAAGGAGACACCCCCCATACTTCACTGTGCAACCTGCTCACCATGGTAGGGTAGCTCTGGAGTGAAGGCTGAGGGTGACACCCCCATACTTCACTGTGCAACCTGCTCACCATGGCAGGATAGCTCTGGAGTGAAGGCTGAGGGTGACACCTTCATACCCCAGAGTGGAACCTGCACACCATGGTAGGATAGCTCTGGAGCGAAGGCTGAAGGAGACACCCCCATACTTCACTGTGCAACCTGCTCACCATGGTAGGATATCTCTGGAGTGAAGGCTGGGAGGACACTTCCAGACTCCACTGTGCAACCTGCTCACCATGGTAGGATAGCTCTGGAGAGAAGGCTGAAGGAGACACCCCCATACTTCACTGTGCAACCTGCTCACCATGGTAGGATTGCTCTGGAGTGAAGGCTGAAGGAGACACCCCCATACTTCACTGTGCAACCTGCTCACCATGGTAGGATAGCTCTGGAGTGAAGGCTGAAGGAGACACCCCCATACTTCACTGTGCAACCTGCACACCATGGTAGGATAGCTCTGGAGTGAAGGCTGAGGGAGACACCCCCATACTTCACTGTGCAACCTGCTCACCATGGTAGGATAGCTCTGGAGTGAAGGCTGAAGGAGACACCCCCATACTTCACTGTGCAACCTGCTCACCATGGTAGGATAGCTCTGGAGTGAAGGCTGAGGGTGACACCTTCATACCCCAGGGTGGAACCTGCACACCATGGCAGGATAGCTCTGGAGCGAAGGCTGAAGGAGACACCCCCATACTTGTGCAACCTGCTCACCATGGTAGGATAGCTCTGGAGTGAAGGCTGAAGGAGACACCCCCATACTTCACTGTGCAACCTGCTCACCATGGTAGGGTAGCTCTGGAGTGAAGGCTGAGGGTGACACCCCCATACTTCACTGTGCAACCTGCTCACCGTGGTAGGATAGCTCTGGAGTGAAGGCTGAAGGAGACACCCCCATACTTCACTGTGCAACCTGCTCACCATGGTAGGATAGCTCTGGAGTGAAGGCTGAGGGTGACACCTTCATACCCCAGGGTGGAACCTGCACACCATGGTAGGATAGCTCTGGAGAGGAGGCTGAGGGTGACACCTTCATACCCCAGGGTGGAACCTGCACACCATGGTAGGATAGCTCTGGAGTGAAGGCTGAGGGTGACACCCCCATACTTCACTGTGCAACCTGCTCACCATGGTAGGATAGCTCTGGAGTGAAGGCTGGGAGGACACTTCCAGACTCCACTGTGCAACCTGCTCACCATGGTAGGATAGCTCTGGAGAGAAGGCTGAGGGGGACACCCCCATACTTCACTGTGCAACCTGCTCACCATGGTAGGATAGCTCTGGAGTGAAGGCTGAGGGTGACACCCCCATACTTCACTGTGCAACCTGCTCACCATGGCAGGATAGCTCTGGAGTGAAGGCTGAGGGTGACACCTTCATACCCCAGGGTGGAACCTGCACACCATGGTAGGATAGCTCTGGAGCGAAGGCTGAAGGAGACACCCCCATACTTCACTGTGCAACCTGCTCACCATGGTAGGATATCTCTGGAGTGAAGGCTGGGAGGACACTTCCAGACTCCACTGTGCAACCTGCTCACCATGGTAGGATAGCTCTGGAGTGAAGGCTGAAGGAGACACCCCCATACTTCACTGTGCAACCTGCACACCATGGTAGGATAGCTCTGGAGTGAAGGCTGAGGGAGACACCCCCATACTTCACTGTGCAACCTGCTCACCATGGTAGGATAGCTCTGGAGTGAAGGCTGAAGGAGACACCCCCATACTTCACTGTGCAACCTGCTCACCATGGTAGGATAGCTCTGGAGTGAAGGCTGAGGGGGACACCGCCATACTTCACTGTGCAACCTGCTCACCATGGTAGGATAGCTCTGGAGTGAAGGCTGAAGGAGACACCCCCATACTTCACTGTGCAACCTGCTCACCATGGTAGGATAGCTCTGGAGCGAAGGCTGAAGGAGACACCCCCATACTTCACTGTGCAACCTGCTCACCATGGTAGGATAGCTCTGGAGTGAAGGCTGAAGGAGACACCCCCCATACTTCACTGTGCAACCTGCTCACCATGGTAGGGTAGCTCTGGAGTGAAGGCTGAGGGTGACACCCCCATACTTCACTGTGCAACCTGCTCACCATGGCAGGATAGCTCTGGAGTGAAGGCTGAGGGTGACACCTTCATACCCCAGGGTGGAACCTGCACACCATGGTAGGATAGCTCTGGAGCGAAGGCTGAAGGAGACACCCCCATACTTCACTGTGCAACCTGCTCACCATGGTAGGGTAGCTCTGGAGTGAAGGCTGAGGGTGACACCCCCATACTTCACTGTGCAACCTGCTCACCATGGCAGGATAGCTCTGGAGTGAAGGCTGAGGGTGACACCTTCATACCCCAGGGTGGAACCTGCACACCATGGTAGGATAGCTCTGGAGCGAAGGCTGAAGGAGACACCCCCATACTTCACTGTGCAACCTGCTCACCATGGTAGGATAGCTCTGGAGTGAAGGCTGAGGGTGACACCTTCATACTCTAGGGTGGAACCTGCACACCATGGTAGGATAGCTCTGGAGTGAAGGCTGAGGGTGACACCTTCATACTCTAGGGTGGAACCTGCTCACCATGGCAGGATAGCTCTGGAGAGGAGGCTGAGGGGGACACCTTCATACCCTAGGGTGGAACCTGCTCAGAATGTGAAAAGAGAATGGAACAGCACCTCCGAGGAGAAGACAGGAGGATCGCTCTGTACTACTGGGAGTAACCTACTCAGTGTGTGAGAGACAAACGATGCAGCTCGGGGGGAGACGTTTGGGAAAACACCTGCATATTCTATGGTGAACCTTCTCAGTATGAAGGTGGAATGCGGGAAGGGGGCTTTGAAAACGTGGGCTGGCAGGTGTTCACATAACTGAATAGCTCCCTCCAAACTCAGCGGCTACACTGCAGGCTTTGAGACTAGGGCTTCTTATGCAGTGCAGCTAATTCTTTTAACACAAGATAAATGTAGAGGTAAAGAGATCGGTGGTGAAGGAGGATCATCAGCCGAAAAAGATAAACAAAGTATGGTGTTCACTAAGATGAACCTTTTAACTTCTGGTAGATTTGGACTTCCCTTTTAAATGTTTTTTTCTTCACTGTATGTGTATTTTGTAAGTTGCCGCCAATCTTTGAAATAGGAAGTTGCATCTCAAAAGGACAGGAAGTGCTGTCTGTAGATTCGTCACAGTAGCAATGGTGCAAAAGAAATATGTAATTTGCACTTAGTTTCTACTCACAGGTTTACATTCATGGTACTCTTTTCCATTCATCCCAAGAACTACAACTGCAATACTACACTACTAAGATCTAAGACTCCTCCACCGCAGGTACTACCAACAGAGAGCCCTGCCCCGCCATCAGAAAAACTATAAAGGGCCCTCTCCCACCCAAAGATCTGCAACACTAGGGGGTGAGGTCCTACTGGTCCACCCCAAAAACTAAGGCAGAGGACCCCACTGCTTGATCCCAAGAACAACACTAGAAGGTCCCACTCCATGAGCTACAACACCAGAGGGTCCTACTCCACCCAAGATTAACACCAACAGAGGGTCCTACTCTACCCCAAGAACAACAACACTAGAAGGTCCCACTTCTCCACCCCAAGAACTACAACACCAGAGGGTCCTACTCCACCCAAGAACTACACCAACAGAGGGTCCTACTCTACCCCAAGAACAACAACACTAGAAGGTCCCACTTCTCCACCCCAAGAACTACACCAACAGAGGGTCCTACTCTACCCCAAGAACAACACTAGAAGGTCCCACTTCTCCACCCCAAGAACTACAACACCAGAGGGTCCTACTCCACCCAAGAACTACACCAACAGAGGGTCCTACTCTACCCCAAGAACAACAACACTAGAAGGTCCCACTTCTCCACCCCAAGAACTACAACACCAGAGGGTCCTACTCCACCCAAGAACTACACCAACAGAGGGTCCTACTCTACCCCAAGAACAACAACACTAGAAGGTCCCACTTCTCCACCCCAAGAACTACACCAACAGAGGGTCCTACTCTACCCCAAGAACAACACTAGAAGGTCCCACTTCTCCACCCCAAGAACTACAACACCAGAGGGTCCTACTCCACCCAAGAACTACACCAACAGAGGGTCCTACTCTACCCCAAGAACAACACTAGAAGGTCCCACTTCTCCACCCCAAGGACTACAACACCAAAGGGTCTTACTCCACCCCAAGAACTACAACACCAGAGGGTCCTACTCTACCCCAGGAACAACCACATTAGAAGGTCCCACTTCTCCACTCCATGAGCTACAACACCAAAGGGTTCTATTCCGCTCCACGAACTACACCACCAGAGGTCCTACTCCACCTCAAAAACTACAGCAGAGGACCCCACTGCTTCATCCCAAGAACACTGCAAGGTCCCACTGTTCCACCCCAAGCACTACAACACCAAAGGGTCTTACTCCACCCCAAGCACTACAACACCAAAGGGTCTTACTCCACCCCAAGCACTACAACACCAAAGGGTCTTACTCCACCACAAGCACTACAATACCAGAGATCCTATGCAACTCCAAAAACTACAACACCAGAGGGTCCGACTCCTTCACCCCAAGAACTACAACACCAGAGAGTCCGACTCCTTCACCCCAAGAACTACAACACCAGAGAGTCCGACTCCTTCACCCCAAGAACTACAACACCAGAGGGTCCGACTCCTTCGCCCCAAGAACTACAACACCAGAGGGTCCGACTCCTTCGCCCCAAGAACTACAACACCAGAGGGTCCGACTCCTTCGCCCCAAGAACTACAACACCAGAGGGTCCGACTCCTTCACCACAAGAACTACAACTCCAGAGGGTCCGACTCCTCCACCCCAAGAACTACAACACCAGAGGGTCCGACTCCTCCACCCCAAGAACTACAACACCAGAGGGTCCGACTCCTTCACCCCAAGAACTACAACACCAGAGGGTCCGACTCCTTCACCCCAAGAACTACAACACCAGAGGGTCCGACTCCTCCACCCCAAGAACTACAACACCAGAGGGTCCGACTCCTCCACCCCAAGAACTACAACACCAGAGGGTCCGACTCCTCCACCCCAAGAACTGCACCACCAGAGGGTCCGACTCCTTCACCCCAAGAACTGCACCACCAGAGGGTCCGACTCCTTCACCCCAAGAACTGCACCACCAGAGGGTCCGACTCCTTCACCCCAAGAACTGCACCACCAGAGGGTCCGACTCCTTCACCCCAAGAACTACCCCACCAGAGGGTCCGACTCCTTCAACACCCCAAGAACTACCCCACCAGAGGGTCCGACTCCTTCAACACCCCAAGAACTACCCCACCAGAGGGTCCGACTCCTTCACCACCCCAAGAACTACCCCACCAGAGGGTCCTTCTCCACCCCAAGAACTACCCCACCAGAGGGTCCTTCTCCACCCCAAGAACTACCCCACCAGAGGGTCCTTCTCGTCCACCCCAAGAACTACCCCACCAGAGGGTCCGACTCGTCCACCCCAAGAACTACCCCACCAGAGGGTCCGACTCGTCCACCCCAAGAACTACAACACCAGAGGGTCCGACTCGTCCACCCCAAGAACTACAACACCAGAGGGTCCGACTCCTCCACCCCAAGAACTACAACACCAGAGGGTCCGACTCCTCCACCCCAAGAACTACAACACCAGAGGGTCCGACTCCTCCACCCCAAGAACTACAACACCAGAGGGTCCGACTCCTCCACCCCAAGAACTACAACACCAGAGGGTCCGACTCCTCCACCCCAAGAACTACAACACCAGAGGGTCCGACTCCTCCACCCCAAGAACTACAACACCAGAGGGTCCGACTCCTCCACCCCAAGAACTACAACACCAGAGGGTCCGACTCCTCCACCCCAAGAACTACAACACCAGAGGGTCCGACTCCTCCACCCCAAGAACTACAACACCAGAGGGTCCGACTCCTCCACCCCAAGAACTACAACACCAGAGGGTCCGACTCCTCCACCCCAAGAACTACAACACCAGAGGGTCCGACTCCTCCACCCCAAGAACTACAACACCAGAGGGTCAGACTCCTCCACCCCAAGAACTACAACACCAGAGGGTCAGACTCCTCCACCCCAAGAACTACAACACCAGAGGGTCCGACGACTCCACCCCAAGAACTACAACACCAGAGGGTCCGACGACTCCACCCCAAGAACTACAACACCAGAGGGTCCGACGACTCCACCCCAAGAACTACAACACCAGAGGGTCCGACGACTCCACCCCAAGAACTACAACACCAGAGGGTCCGACGACTCCACCCCAAGAACTACAACACCAGAGGGTCCGACTCCACCCCAAGAACTACAACACCAGAGGGTCCGACTCCACCCCAAGAACTACAACACCAGAGGGTCCGACTCCACCCCAAGAACTACAACACCAGAGGGTCCGACTCCACCCCAAGAACTACAACACCAGAGGGTCCGACTCCACCCCAAGAACTACAACACCAGAGGGTCCGACTCCACCCCAAGAACTACAACACCAGAGGGTCCGACTCCTCCACCCCAAGAACTACAACACCAGAGGGTCCGACTCCTTCACCCCAAGAACTACAACACCAGAGGGTCCGACTCCTTCACCCCAAGAACTACAACACCAGAGGGTCCGACTCCTTCACCCCAAGAACTACAACACCAGAGGGTCCGACTCCTTCACCCCAAGAACTGCACCACCAGAGGGTCCTTCTCTACCCCAAGAACTATACCACTAGTGGTCCTAATCTTCTGCACCCAGTATCAGCACCACTAGTGGGTCCTACTCATCGACCTAAAGAGCTACAACACCTGAGGGTTCTCCTTCTCCACCCAGTCAGGCTGGGTAGAAGTCGTACTGTGCCAGACTAGGAAGGACAATGCTGTGCCTGTCGTGGGAGGAGCAGGGCTTGCCTGGCTAGGGAGCGGCACAGCTGTGCAAGACTAGGAAGGACAATGCTGTGCCTGCCGTGGGCGGAGCAGGGCTTGCCTGGCTAGGGAGCGGCACAGCTGTGCAAGACTAGGAAGGACAATGCTGTGCCTGCCGTGGGCGGAGCAGAGCTTGCCTGGCTAGTGGGCGGCACAGCTGTGCAAGACTAGGAAGGACAATGCTGTGCCTGCCGTGGGCGGAGCAGAGCTTGCCTGGCTAGGGAGCGGCACAGCTGTGCAAGACTAGGAAGGACAATGCTGTGCCTGCCATGGGCGGAGCAGGGCTTGCCTGGCTAGGGAGCGGCAGAGGTGTGCTCTGCTGGGAAGAGTCCAAGCTGCAAACAAGCTGTACCTGCCTGGGATGAGACTGAGCTGGGTCTGACTAGAGAGGGCCAGTTGGTCCATGGTCAGCTGGGGAGAGGCCGGGGTACGCCGCAGGTGCAGCAGAGAAATCTCTGGCTGGTCTTACAAATGGTGCAAAGGGCAATGGATCGGGTCCTGTAATCATTAACTGCTCTGCTGACAGATCGATGCCTCCCAGTTACAAGGATGTGAACTTAGCTTCACTACAACAATGCAGTTTCTCACTACCACAAGGTTTAAGGCTGACTTTTTACTATATTTCCAGCCTCGTTTAACGGAAACACACTAAGGTTTTATTTCTAATGTATCCTAGAGTTAATGGAACTGAATTCTACCAATAAAACCAAGTCAAGTCCATCCATACAGCCCCCTTTGCCTACGCTGTGCCTACCCCACCACAGCTGTGTGCCAGGGCATTGTAGAGCTCGGGAGTGGCAGTCACCCACACGCTTCTCTCAACTTCCTTGCACAGTGGCACCATGTTGTGACCGACCTCTAGGAGTCACTGCTTCCTACAGCCGATCACATTGCGCCATACTGTGACTGACCACTAGGAGTCACTGCTTCCTCCAGCCGGTCACCCAGCGTTATTCTGTGACTGACCACTAGGAGTCACTGCTTCCTCCAGCCGATCACCTTGTGCCATACTGTGACTGACCACTAGGAGTCACTGCTTCCTCCAGCCGGTCACCCAGCATCATTCTGTGACTGACCACTAGGAGGTACCCTGCTGTACCAAAGTCTGGTTCTTGCAGGAAGCCAACCCAGGCCCCATTGTGAGCTTCCACCACTGCAGGGCGGGCACGAAAGCGGAGGTCTGACTCCTCCCCCATAGCTCAACCAATGCAGTCTAAGTGTCCAGTTAGGGAGGCGGAGGCAAAGTGTATGCAGTCAGAAAGAAAGGGAAGCAGAGAGACATGATGGCAGACGCAGATTGTAGAGGAAAGAGATGATAGAGAGGTGAAGGCAGCACCTCCTGAGAAAGTGATTAACAGAATCAGGGGGTGCCTTAAGGGAGGGCAGACAGAGGAGGCCACATAACGAAGGGGGATAGAGCCGGTCACCAGGGGAGGCAGAGGAAAGAGGCCATCAGAACTATGTGGAAGTGGGGGGGAGGAGTGATGCCAGAGAGGGGACCGCCAGAAGGACATGCAGAGACAAAGGAGGGCCACCAAAGAAAAGAAGGCACACATAAAGGGCCACCAGATAATGGTTGGACGTGGAGAGGGGGCGCGATGGGAAGGTGAGAAAGGGGGCCGCCAGAGAGAAAGAAGGGCCACCACAGGATAAGAGGCAGGGACAGAAGAGGCCACCAAATGATGGATGGCACCAGAGAGGTGGGACCCTCTAGAGACGTCATACTCACGAGGTGTATGCTGGATACACGAAGCCGATGAGGTTGCACAGCAGAGATGCCCCGTAGCCGAATACAAGGTAGACCCCAACAGAGCATGCAGACCCTAGGGAAGAGGAGGAGACAGCATCATTAGGAAGGGCGAGCACTTAGTAGGGCACGTGGAAGGGGCACGGAGGGTCCTGGTTCCTGAGGTTCCAGTGCAGCCAGAGGCTACTTGGTTCCAGCTGTGACACCTGCAGCCAAGCTCTCCTGTCCAGGTCTGCACTCCCTCTGGATAGAGGAGTGCAAGAGTCCAAACCTTCCTCAAGGAGGGAATTTAGGCTAGACACTCCGAACGCAATACACCTCCATCAATAACCCAGTTACTCTTAAAAAGTACTCCACCACACTCATAAGCCTAAATATCCCACCTAGGGTGAGATTAACAATGACAAGGACCATTGCTGCCAAGCGGCTCCAGGGCACGTGTGACCTCCGCAGCCAGCCCTGGCCTCTAGCGTGCTGCGACTTATAGTGTTGAGGCAAGAGTACAGCCTCCAGAATCCCACCAAGAATTGGGTTATTGTCTAAATGTGGCTTTTTAATAAACAATGATTAATTCAACAACATGTTGCATTCTGTGACTTTTTTAGTTGTATGCAGAGGTTCAACACAGTCTTGTGGTTAAAAAGTCAGGGCTCGTGGAGCGTGCCTCCAGTGACCCGAGTTCACTTGGCAGCTGTGGACATCCAAAGACAAGAGTCCAAAAGTTGTTTTAAAACCCAGCGCAACTTTGTCCCATTACATGAAGTCTAAAGGTAAATGGTTCTCAAGGGTGCTCGCAAGTACAATTCAAAGACCCCACTCGCTCCTGTTGCTACTGGTGAGGGGACAAGGTATCAGTGCATTTCACTTGACTGAGATCACTCAGGTTATGGAGGGTTGAACTCTCTGAAAGAGGGGTGCACTTTGTGTAATCGCCCCCACCTCAAACGTGTGCTCTGGAGTCTCAGTCCATGTACCAGGGAAGCCCCATAGCCACCTACTATGACCAGAGGGCCCTGGGACCCAGTGCAGAAAACGCTGTGCCCCGTGGGAGCAGATTCTATGCTGAAGCAGGGGAGGGGCATTCACTTTACCAGCTCAAGCCCAAGAATACAACATTTACAAATGGTAGTGGTGATCCTATTGGTAGCACATCACTCTCTAAGCACATTAGATATTGATGCATAGTATTGGTGCCCCTCCAGGTTATACATTTACACCCCACTGCCTAAGGTGTTACCCGCTGTGGCTCAAAGGAGACCATTGGTAATGTCAAAGACTATACATAAACCCCAACAATATTTGAATAAAGTGCGGCTCCCTCACGGTAGTTCAGGGGTGATTTACAGTTCTATCTCCAGTCCCAGAATACTGGGTGAAGTGCGGCTCCCCCACGGTAGTTCAGGGGTGATTTACAGTTCTAGCTCCAGTCCCAGAATACTGGGTGAAGTGCGGCTCCCTCACGGTAGTTCAGGGGGTGAGTTACAGTTCTATCTCCAGTCCCAGAATACTGGGTGAAGTGCGGCTCCCTCACGGTAGTTCAGGGGTGAGTTACAGTTCCATCTCCAGTCCCAGAATACTGGCTGAAGTGCGGCTCCCCCACGGTAGTTCAGGGGGTGATTTACAGTTCTAGCTCCAGTCCCAGAATACTGGCTGAAGTGCGGCTCCCCCACGGTAGTTCAGGGGGTGAGTTACAGTTCTAGCTCCAGTCCCAGAATACTGGCTGAAGTGCGGCTCCCCCACGGTAGTTCAGGGGGTGATTTACAGTTCTAGCTCCAGTCCCAGAATACTGGGTGAAGTGCGGCTCCCCCACGGTAGTTCAGGTGTGATTTACAGTTCTAGCTCCAGTCCCAGAATACTGGGTGAAGTGCGGCTCCCTCACGGTAGTTCAGGGGTGAGTTACAGTTCCATCTCCAGTCCCAGAATACTGGCTGAAGTGCGGCTCCCCCACGGTAGTTCAGGGGGTGAGTTACAGTTCTAGCTCCAGTCCCAGAATACTGGGTGAAGTGCGGCTCCCTCACGGTAGTTCTGGGGGTGATTTACAGTTCTAGCTCCAGTCCCAGAATACTGGCTGAAGTGCGGCTCCCCCACGGTAGTTCAGGTGTGATTTACAGTTCTAGCTCCAGTCCCAGAATACTGGCTGAAGTGCGGCTCCCCCACGGTAGTTCAGGGGGTGAGTTACAGTTCTAGCTCCAGTCCCAGAATACTGGGTGAAGTGCGGCTCCCTCACGGTAGTTCTGGGGGTGATTTACAGTTCTATCTCCAGTCCCAGAATACTGGCTGAAGTGCGGCTCCCCACGGTAGATCAGGGGGTGATTTACAGTTCTATCTCCAGTCCCAGAATACTGGGTGAAGTGCGGCTCCCCTCACGGTAGTTCAGGTGTGATTTACAGTTCTAGCTCCAGTCCCAGAATACTGGGTGAAGTGCGGCTCCCTCACGGTAGTTCAGGGGTGAGTTACAGTTCCATCTCCAGTCCCAGAATACTGGCTGAAGTGCGGCTCCCCCACGGTAGTTCAGGGGGTGAGTTACAGTTCTAGCTCCAGTCCCAGAATACTGGGTGAAGTGCGGCTCCCTCACGGTAGTTCTGGGGGTGATTTACAGTTCTAGCTCCAGTCCCAGAATACTGGCTGAAGTGCGGCTCCCCCACGGTAGTTCAGGTGTGATTTACAGTTCTAGCTCCAGTCCCAGAATACTGGCTGAAGTGCGGCTCCCCCACGGTAGTTCAGGGGGTGAGTTACAGTTCTAGCTCCAGTCCCAGAATACTGGGTGAAGTGCGGCTCCCTCACGGTAGTTCTGGGGGTGATTTACAGTTCTATCTCCAGTCCCAGAATACTGGCTGAAGTGCGGCTCCCCACGGTAGATCAGGGGGTGATTTACAGTTCTATCTCCAGTCCCAGAATACTGGGTGAAGTGCGGCTCCCCTCACGGTAGTTCAGGGGTGAGTTACAGTTCTATCTCCAGTCCCAGAATACTGGGTGAAGGGTGATTTACAGTTCTAGCTCCAGTCCCAGAATACTGGGTGAAGTGCGGCTCCCCCACGGTAGTTCAGGGGTGAGTTACAGTTCTATCTCCAGTCCCAGAATACTGGGTGAAGTGCGGCTCCCCCACGGTAGTTCAGGGGTGAGTTACAGTTCCATCTCCAGTCCCAGAATACTGGGTGAAGTGCGGCTCCCCCACGGTAGATCAGGTGTGAGTTACAGTTCTATCTCCAGTCCCAGAATACTGGGTGAAGTGCGGCTCCCCCACGGTAGTTCAGGGGTGAGTTACAGTTCTATCTCCAGTCCCAGAATACTGGGTGAAGTGCGGCTCCCCCACGGTAGTTCAGGTGTGATTTACAGTTCTAGCTCCAGTCCCAGAATACTGGCTGAAGTGCGGCTCCGTCACGGTAGTTCAGGTGTGATTTACAGTTCTAGCTCCAGTCCCAGAATACTGGGTGAAGTGCGGCTCCCCCACGGTAGTTCAGGGGTGAGTTACAGTTCTATCTCCAGTCCCAGAATACTGGGTGAAGTGCGGCTCCCCCACAGTAGATCAGGGGGTGATTTACAGTTCTATCTCCAGTCCCAGAATACTGGGTGAAGTGCGGCTCCCCCACGGTAGTTCAGGGGGTGAGTTACAGTTCTAGCTCCAGTCCCAGAATACTGGGTGAAGTGCGGCTCCCTCACGGTAGTTCTGGGGGTGATTTACAGTTCTATCTCCAGTCCCAGAATACTGGCTGAAGTGCGGCTCCCCACGGTAGATCAGGGGGTGATTTACAGTTCTATCTCCAGTCCCAGAATACTGGGTGAAGTGCGGCTCCCCTCACGGTAGTTCAGGTGTGATTTACAGTTCTAGCTCCAGTCCCAGAATACTGGGTGAAGTGCGGCTCCCTCACGGTAGTTCAGGGGTGAGTTACAGTTCCATCTCCAGTCCCAGAATACTGGCTGAAGTGCGGCTCCCCCACGGTAGTTCAGGGGGTGAGTTACAGTTCTAGCTCCAGTCCCAGAATACTGGGTGAAGTGCGGCTCCCTCACGGTAGTTCTGGGGGTGATTTACAGTTCTAGCTCCAGTCCCAGAATACTGGCTGAAGTGCGGCTCCCCCACGGTAGTTCAGGTGTGATTTACAGTTCTAGCTCCAGTCCCAGAATACTGGCTGAAGTGCGGCTCCCCCACGGTAGTTCAGGGGGTGAGTTACAGTTCTAGCTCCAGTCCCAGAATACTGGGTGAAGTGCGGCTCCCTCACGGTAGTTCTGGGGGTGATTTACAGTTCTATCTCCAGTCCCAGAATACTGGCTGAAGTGCGGCTCCCCACGGTAGATCAGGGGGTGATTTACAGTTCTATCTCCAGTCCCAGAATACTGGGTGAAGTGCGGCTCCCCTCACGGTAGTTCAGGGGTGAGTTACAGTTCTATCTCCAGTCCCAGAATACTGGGTGAAGGGTGATTTACAGTTCTAGCTCCAGTCCCAGAATACTGGGTGAAGTGCGGCTCCCCCACGGTAGTTCAGGGGTGAGTTACAGTTCTATCTCCAGTCCCAGAATACTGGGTGAAGTGCGGCTCCCCCACGGTAGTTCAGGGGTGAGTTACAGTTCCATCTCCAGTCCCAGAATACTGGGTGAAGTGCGGCTCCCCCACGGTAGATCAGGTGTGAGTTACAGTTCTATCTCCAGTCCCAGAATACTGGGTGAAGTGCGGCTCCCCCACGGTAGTTCAGGGGTGAGTTACAGTTCTATCTCCAGTCCCAGAATACTGGGTGAAGTGCGGCTCCCCCACGGTAGTTCAGGTGTGATTTACAGTTCTAGCTCCAGTCCCAGAATACTGGCTGAAGTGCGGCTCCGTCACGGTAGTTCAGGTGTGATTTACAGTTCTAGCTCCAGTCCCAGAATACTGGGTGAAGTGCGGCTCCCCCACGGTAGTTCAGGGGTGAGTTACAGTTCTATCTCCAGTCCCAGAATACTGGGTGAAGTGCGGCTCCCCCACAGTAGATCAGGGGGTGATTTACAGTTCTATCTCCAGTCCCAGAATACTGGGTGAAGTGCGGCTCCCTCACGGTAGATCAGGGGGTGATTTACAGTTCTAGCTCCAGTCCCAGAATACTGGGTGAAGTGCGGCTCTGTCACGGTAGTTCAGGTGTGAGTTACA
The DNA here is from genome assembly GCF_964261635.1 of Lissotriton helveticus. Lineage (NCBI taxonomy): Eukaryota > Metazoa > Chordata > Amphibia > Caudata > Salamandridae > Lissotriton > Lissotriton helveticus. The sequence goes on along the minus strand of NC_136073.1, from coordinate 2,114,615 downwards.
GTTCTATCTCCAGTCCCAGAATACTGGGTGAAGTGCGGCTCCGTCACGGTAGTTCAGGGGTGAGTTACAGTTCTATCTCCAGTCCCAGAATACTGGGTGAAGTGCTTCGGTTCCCAAAGCAGCCCGAGATGTTAATTTACTATTGTACCTCCCATCCTGGAATATTTGGGGAAAAAAATCCCTCCATATTATTTGAGGGAAATTCTAGCTTCGATCTCGAATATTTTGAAGTTTAACATTCCACAAATATTATGAAATAACATTTGAAAATTGTAAATTAGTATTGTCTCATGATATTGGCATTGCCTGGCCAGAGAGGGCAGTTTAAAAGGACAAAAAATTAGGAATACCATTTACAAAGGAGCCCAGGTAACGTGATGGCTGCAAATAAGAGCCTAAATGTAAAGGTGAACTCTGGGAGGTCCATATCCAGCCAAACAGAACAGTCGAAACAATCTTCTGTTTAGGGCAATCTAACTTGTCACCCGAAGTCAACCAGAATGGACTGCCTAGCAGTCGATTAGTATATCTAGAGAAGCCTGCACATTCCTTTACTATTTTAGGATCAAGGGAGGCATACCCCCAACTAACAAGCCTGTGCTAATGCAGCTGTTTAACAGCTCACTGAACACAGAGAAGAATAGTACCAAAGGCATGGAAATCTGCCTTGGTGAAGCCTTCACTGGGGAAAAGAGAAAGCATAACTGGTTTCTGTCCATCAATTTTGTTTTTTAGGTGTCGCCTTGGCCGTAGCACTGCGAAGCAGTGCTTCGCCCAGGACGAAAGCTTATGTCCTACAGTATGGGGCTTCGTCCCGCCTCTGTCTTCCATTGGCTAGCTCCATAAATGGAGGCTAGCCATTGGAAGAGATTGGCTGTCAGTCACTATTTCCCCGTCGGAACGCGATTCGGGGGCGTTTCTGGGTCTTTTTTCAAGTTCCACCCTCTCCTCTTCCCATTGGCTGGAATTTTACCTTCCAGCCAATGGGAAGGGGAGAGCACGAAAAACACGCCCCCGAATCTGCCGGCCCGGGACACCCCCGTGACGTCATTCCCCGGGCCGCGCTGTGATTGCCTGCCGGCCCAGGACCTGACTTATTAACTGTGCTCCCACTTCAGTGATTTATTTTAATAGATCTGGTAAGAAAGGGATTTGTATTTGTTGTTCATGATTTACACTACCCTGTCCCTAGGGTTCTTTTGAATAAGGGTGACTCTCGTTTGGTTTGGAGTGAGCGGCAGTGGGCACTGCTTCTTTGACCCACTGCCCCCGTTTCATACCTGCCCCCCAAGTACGGGCTCTCTATGTTCCCCACCCTTGCCACCCATACTCCCACAGCCTGCCTGCCCCTCCCCACCAGGCCCCTTTGTTGGGTCTGGCTCTCCGAATCCCAGCTCCTGACTCCAGGCCTTATCTATTATTTACGGCCCTGGTCAGGGCTTGTTCAGATTTCCCCCGGTCTGTCTCCATTACCAGGCATTAGCCCCCATCCATGTTTAATGAAGCAAGCTGTCGTGCTCCCTAGGCCTAGGGGCGGGGCGGATTGGTAAGAGGCGCTGGGGCTTTGTTGTGCTGCTGTGGGGCTGTCACTCACCACTAGTCAGTCTGGCGGGTGCACCCTGCCCCCCCTCCCTAGAGGCCTGATGGACCTCAGAGCGTGACTTGTGTCATTATAGCGCCGAAGGCTAGCGGCGGCCCCTTACTGCCATCTCCAGGGTCCTGCAGACGAGTCAACCAGGGCCTACAGAGATGTGGCAGTGTCTGATCAGACTGTTGTTAGGAGAGAGGGACGAAGGCGCTAGAACTCGGCTTTCCAGAGTCGGCCGGTTACATCGCCAGGCTCTGCAGCGCTACATACATTGTGCAGGACATACGACCCAGCCTGCCGTGCCTCCGTCCCACAGAGCTGTCCGGTAGATCCCTCCTTACGGTCGACTCAAAAAGCTGCTGGCGTAGTTTACAGCAATGGCGAGGCCAGAGTCATAATTGTTATTTCTTTACAAGCTTTTCTTTCCTCTCACTTCTACCAAAAACGCAGTGTTCGCCATCACCGCCCCCACCGTCACACTTGAGCGCGCATCTACTAGGGACCGATGAGGAAATACGAGTTTTTTGTCTCAAATAAACGTTAGCACATTCGAGAGAGACACACAGGAAGGAGTCAGCGGGAGTAGACAAGACGTTGGTGCTATAAAGGAGTTATTCCTTCGAGCACCCGAGTAGAAGGGTACATCAAACAGCCTTCTGGGCTAAACTAAGACTGGAATGAGAAGCCTCACACCAATGGTTAATAGTGGCTGGTCAAAGAAGGCCAGTGGTTGAAAAGGGCAGGCCCACAGCCAACGATGTTTGTTGCTATGTACTAGGTCTGTTTAATAGCCGCGCTTTCACACCCAGATCTAAAAATCACAATTTCTGTCTGCCTTCTGCTTTTAACTTGTTTCTTTTCTGCTGGCAGCAGTCAGATGCGCGCTCCTGCTCCGAGATTAAAGGGGCTGCGGAATGCGGACATTCCTCAGCCCTCCGCTTCACATGAGACTCCACGGGGCTCTCCTGGGCCAATTACCACCTCCAGGAGGGACTCTGGGTTGTCAGGCGCAACGGGCCCTCTTGATTAAAGGCCCAATAGCTTCTCCCAACTCAGGGAAAAGATAATCGTAGCAGTTTATAACAAAGAAGCCAACACCCCCATCTCTTGTCAATCCACAGTAAAATGCTTTTTTTGTGCAGCCTCGTGGTATTTTCTTAAAGCAGATGAAAAATAATATCCCATTTATTCACTGTGAAGTTTTTGCTACAGCGCTGTAGACCTTGGATGAGTGATAGTGCACTTTAAAATAAATGGTTATAAGGTAACTTGCACAGATGGCATCTGGAGGCGATAGAGATGACACACATACATAAGTGCAAGCTATATATGTTTATGGTTGGCATCATGGCAGCCCCGGGCATTTAAAACATGCATATGTTTGTAGTCAGCAGTGATTAGGCAAATCTAGAGAACAGCAGTACAAAGGTATACCAAAGACGGTGCTTCCCAAACGTTTTAAAACCACGACCCACGTATTAGAACAACACTCTTTCGTTATGGGTAACTGGCAGCCCTGGAAACTGCACTGCACAGAGCTTTCGGTTTGGTGGAACTGTTTTTGAACGAAGAACATGGCGGAAAGCCCCGGACCTGTACCGGGGATGCCAGTGGGCGGGATGGCTGCACCTCAGGGAGAGGAAGCGGAGACAGCCGCTGAGAGAGACCCCCGGGTGCGCTGCTACAACAAGCGCCTCCTTGGGGAGGTGCTGGAGATGTGTAGCGACTTCAGCATAGCTGTACTAGAGAGCCAGCCGCAGCTTTGTCCGGAGCACAGGAAGGAGTTGCAGGAGGCGCGCTGGGTGAGTAACTACGTTGTTTGTCTTTATTTCTAAAGTCGAAAAGGTTGCCTTTGCTACAGTGACGAGGTTTCACGTTTCCAAATTCCCTGCGTGAGTTGGTCTCCCAGTTTGTTCGTTGCATTCTGGTACTTGTGGTTTTGTGTCCCCATTTAGGCTAGGGCGACAGTACCAGACACTACATCCTGGACTGTTTGCATGGATCTGGGAGACTTCAGGAGTCATCTGCTTGTTTTTAATAGCACTCTTCACTCCAGCACACAGGCCCCCCCGCTGCACAGTATTATCTAACCTTTCTTGTAGTGGGAAGACGTGGGTCCCTATATGGGGGTGCAGGGTGCCTTCAAAGTATTTTCTGCCCCCTGCTTTTTGCTCTGCAGTTCGAGAGAATGCCAATTCCGCAGGTTGCCTACATAGAATATTAGCTAAAGTTGCACAGCGTTCTGTATTATATTTATAGGTTAGAGGCTACAATTATTGGATTTTCCGATACCTGGAAATTTAGCAGTATATGGGGCATTGCCCGTGATCAGTCTGGAGTCAAGATTGACCACCTCTTGAATGGAATACGTGGTTTAAGTGATGAAATACATTTGTGATTAGAAATATAAAACAGAGTAAGCTATTGGCATAGTAAATGACAATGCCATTTATTTATGTTTTCAAAACCAACACATAAATAAAAATGTTGTCATTAACAATGCCAATAGCTCTAACTTTTACAAAGGCGAGACCGTTGCATTGTAAATGCTTGTTTACATATGTCGCCCAAGTGGGACATGTATGCTCAGACGTGGGTCCCGGGCTCACTACCCCACTGGATTCAAGCTATCCTGGCTGATGAAGGGTGATGCCCAGAAACCGGTCCCAGGAAGCTTGAATCCGGTCCATAGAGGACCTGTCTTGGCAGTTCGGGCTGAACTGTTCCCATGATGCACAGGGTCAAGACTGATTTGCCTATGGATGGGTCCAGACTGGGATGGCGTGGTAAGTAAAAGAATGATGGATTAAACCCAGATCCTTGTGACTGGGGTGAATATTTGCGTTGTCAGCATTCCGTCCATCATTGTTTCTTTTGCTTCGTTTGTAAACAGGACATTCCTGCTGAGAGCTCGTCAGTAAGATGGCGCCTGCCTCATACATGCCGCATGATTCTTTCCTTCGGACTTGTGAAGGTGTCCCTGCTCTCCAGCCACCGCAGGAGGGTAAAGCATCCCCTTGGAGAGAGGCAGCAGAGTAAAACACGTCCTACTGTGGGGCACATGAAGTGCGAGTAGGCAGTGCCTGGCACCCCATAATACATATGTATACTGTAGAACTCCGGTGCTGACCTTAGCAAGTACCACCAACATGCACAGTACTAGCATCCAGCATCCATCCCGGGGAAGCAAAACACCTCCAGCAGGGAGGGTAGAGGCCTCTCAAACCATGGAAGGGCAGCGGGCCCATGTCCAGTCTGTGGGCAGCAAAACTGACCACTTCCTATTCGTAAAAGGTTTCAAGCGCTTCGCAGTCCAGGCATATCGTTGGGGAACCGGCTCCCTGCCACTCGAAAGCCATATGCCCCCCCCCCCACACACAAAAAACACACACACACACAAGGTTCCTGAATGCCTTCCGTACCCACTCTCCAAGAGACGAGCGTGCCTGGGTGCTCCTTGCGCGGACCGTGGGCGCGCACCCGGTGCAGAGATGCTGCCAGTTCATGCCCAGACAGGTGAGCTGGGCACAGGGCTGGGCGGCCACAGGATTTAGAGTGAGCAACGATTATGATGATCAGTGTGAGGGATTACACTGCTCGCGAGGGGGGAGGGAGGGGATTACATTCCCACGGGCACCGGCAGTCTGAGCCTCCATAGGTGGATGAAGCTGCGCAGAGGCTGAGCGTTGAGGCCTCAGTGCAGACTGGGAGAGTGCCAGCAATGGACTGAAGCCTATCACACGGTCTCTGACCCCTCAAGCTGGCACTGCACCCTTGCCCACCACCCACTCGCCCTGGAGCTGTGCGGAGGCTGAGCGTTGAGGCCTCAGTGCAGACTGGGACAGTCAGTGCCAGCAATGGACTGATGCCCATCACACGGTCTCTGACCCCTCACAGCTGGCACTGCACCCTTGCCCACCACCCACCCACCCACCCAGGAGCTGTGGCCTTCCTTCCTAAGCTCCCTGGTGAGTCATACCCTTACCCACCACCCACCCACCCTGGAGCTGTGGCCTTCCTTCCTAAGCTCCCTGGTGAGTCATACCCTTACCCACCACCCACCCACCCTGGAGCTGTGGCCTTCCTTCCTAAGCTCCCTGGTGAGTCATACCCTTACCCACCACCCACCCACCCTGGAGCTGTGGCCTTCCTTCCTAAGCTCCCTGGTGAGTCATACCCTTACCCACCACCCACCCACCCTGGAGCTGTGGCCTTCCTTCCTAAGCTCCCTGGTGAGTCATACCCTTACCCACCACCCACCCACGAGCTGTGGCCTTCCTTCCTAAGCTCCCCGGTGAGTCATACCCTTACCCACCACCCACCCACCCTGGAGCTGTGGCCTTCCTTCCTAAGCTCCCTGGTGAGTCATACCCTTACCCACCACCCACCCACCCTGGAGCTGTGGCCTTCCTTCCTAAGCTCCCTGGTGAGTCATACCCTTACCCACCACCCACCCACCCTGGAGCTGTGGCCTTCCTTCCTAAGCTCCCTGGTGAGTCATACCCTTACCCACCACCCACCCACCCTGGAGCTGTGGCCTTCCTTCCTAAGCTCCCCGGTGAGTCATACCCTTACCCACCACCCACCCACCCTGGAGCTGTGGCCTTCCTTCCTAAGCTCCCTGGCGAGTCATATGAGCTCCACACACGATCACCCCACAAGGCCTGGCGCGCCCCTTTCTATGGGGCTGCCCCCAGCGGAGCAGAACCACGACAGACACAGCTGGGAGTGACCACTACAGGCCACTACCAGCCACCCCAAACTGCACAGGGTGGAAGGGTGCACCTTCCTACCACCCGGAGAGAGGTCGACCCCCTGCCAGGGCTGGACCGTGCTGGACTCCGAGGAGGTCCCAAGGACAGCGAGGGAGGGTTTACAGTCGCGCAGACTTCTAGCAAGTCGCCTGCGTCCCTAAGAGTCTGAGTGAGCTCCGTTTGCGAGGATTTCAGAGAGTAAATAAGACAGAAAGGCACTGAAGGGTGCAATGAACACATGGAGGACCACCTGACACTTTGGACTACCTCCTCTTGTGTTACTGTGACCTGTACCCCTCCTATAACAAGCCCTATCTTATGCTGGTGTGTTTGAACCCACCCTCTGCTGTGTGACCCCACTCCCAACACAAGCCTCATCTCACAGTGACCCCACCCCGCTGTGTCAGAAGGCCTCAACTCCATCCCTCCAATGGACCCTTCTCTGCCCACTCCCACTCACTTTTGACCACCAGGCGACCCGCGCCCTCTCTGGAGCCGCCTCCCTTCAAAGGGTGCGACCTGTGGACCCAGAGTCTCTCCCACGCGCAATACAAGTTACACCAAGCCACGATAGGCTCTCCTATCTCCCGGGGGCCACGACAGGGGCTCCTATCTCCCGGGGGCCACGACAGGGGCTCCTATCTCCCGGGGGCCACGACAGGGGCTCCTATCTCCCGGGGGCCACGACAGGGGCTCCTATCTCCCGGGGGCCACGACAGGGGCTCCTATCTCCCGGGGGCCACGACAGGGGCTCCTATCTCCCGGGGGCCACGACGGGCTCTCCTATCTCCCGGGGGCCAGGATAGGGGCTCCTATCTCCCGGGGGCCAGGATAGGGGCTCCTATCTCCCGGGGGCCACGACGGGCTCTCCTATCTCCCGGGGGCCACGACAGGGGCTCTCCTATCTCCCGGGGGCCACGACAGGGGCTCTCCTATCTCCCGGGGGCCACGACAGGGGCTCTCCTATCTCCCGGGGGCCACGACAGGGGCTCTCCTATCTCCCGGGGGCCACGACAGGGGCTCTCCTATCTCCCGGGGGCCACGACAGGGGCTCCTATCTCCCCGGGGGCCAGGACAGGGGCTCCTGCCTCCCGAGGGCCAGGATAGGGGCTCCTGCCTCCCGAGGGCCAGGATAGGGGCTCCTGCCTCCCGAGGGCCAGGATAGGGGCTCCTGCCTCCCGAGGGCCAGGATAGGGGCTCCTGCCTCCTGAGGGCCAGGATAGGGGCTCCTACCTCCCGAGGGCCAGGATAGGGGCTCCTACCTCCCGAGGGCCAGGATAGGGGCTCCTACCTCCCGAGGGCCAGGATAGGGGCTCCTATCTCCCGAGGGCCAGGATAGGGGCTCCTACCTCCCGAGGGCCAGGATAGGGGCTCCTACCTCCCGAGGGCCAGGATAGGGGCTCCTACCTCCCGAGGGCCAGGATAGGGGCTCCTACCTCCCGAGGGCCAGGATAGGGGCTCCTACCTCCTGAGGGCCAGGATAGGGGCTCCTACCTCCCGAGGGCCAGGATAGGGGCTCCTACCTCCCGAGGGCCAGGATAGGGGCTCCTACCTCCCGAGGGCCAGGATAGGGGCTCCTACCTCCCGAGGGCCAGGATAGGGGCTCCTACCTCCCGAGGGCCAGGATAGGGGCTCCTACCTCCCGAGGGCCAGGATAGGGGCTCCTACCTCCTGAGGGCCAGGATAGGGGCTCCTACCTCTCGAGGGCCAGGATAGGGGCTCCTACCTCCCGAGGGCCAGGATAGGGGCTCCTACCTCCCGAGGGCCAGGATAGGGGCTCCTACCTCCTGAGGGCCAGGATAGGGGCTCCTACCTCCCGAGGGCCAGGATAGGGGCTCCTATCTCCCGAGGGCCAGGATAGGGGCTCCCCTCTCCCGGGGGCCATGATAGGGTCCCCTATCTCCCGAGGGCCGCCCTAGGACGCATGCCTCCTCTCCCACTCCTAAAAAGCCACCTCCGCCGGATACCAGTCGAAGCCACCTTCAGACCCGTAGGCTTACGTGCAGTGGTAGGAGAGCCAAAGACTGAATGGGCAGAGTCTGAAGTAACCTCAGCCAGTGCCGGGAGGGCCCTCGCTCAGAGTGTGGGAAAAGCACACACAGGCTGCACCTGCATCATTGTACAGGCAGCTGAACTGCTGAGTACACAAGAGCACACCTCCCCAGTCTGATGCAGGCCTCAGGGCTGGGAGCCTTTACACCCTGGCCAAACAGCCTAATCCAGCCCCAGAGGAGGATTAACCACAGCTTTAGACAGTCCACTGACTAGAACCCCAACCTTTACATGATAGCACCAGAGAGGCGGTCATCACACCTGTGGTAGAACGAGAACGCTGCAGAATCGGTCACCTCAGAGCATGGCGCCAAAAGGGATCAATACATTTGTCAAACATTCCTTCCCTCAGACATAGCCGTTCTTATTAAATTCCATACCTTTGTATTTGCACAATAATCAACCCCCCCCAGACATACACCGTCTCAGCGCTTTACCCAAGATTCCCTTGACCTCGTCTGCTACATCCGGTCAAAGCCGATATCCATAGTGGGTGACCCGAACATGTGGGCAGGCTCGGTGCCACTAGATCTAGGGGGGCATGAAACCATTGCTGGCAGACGGCTGAAGTCTTACTCACCTACCAGACAAACCAACCCGCGTCAGGCCACAGACCCGCTCTCTTGGGTTTATAAAGGCTTGTCACACAACATTTTATCCAGCAAAAGTATCGAGGCATCGAAGTGGCCACTGCCACGACTTGTGGCACCACACGCTGACCAGACACTTGGTGCCCAAAGCTTGCAAAGGACAGCGGTGAGGAGCCGCACCGCAGTGGTCCCAGGTGGGAGTCAGCATCCTTTAGGCCTTGGTGGCCACCAATGGGAACTCCGAGATAGAGAACCCACCATACAGGGCTGGACCTCTGAGCGGAGAGGCTTCTGAGGTCCCTGGCACTCCAGAACCGAGACAACCTGTGCGGCCTGAAAACGCGCAGCTGAAGAAGCAACAGGCGGCTTCAGCAAAACAAGAGCCACCATGATCTCAACCTCTGCACCTTAGTCAATGCATGTAGTTCACAGGCAAAGTCCAATCGAGACAGAACCAGGGTCGGAGGAGCTGAGACCTTCTGTTCCTCAGGCAAAGTCCAATCGAGACGGACCCAGGGCCAGAGGAGCTGAGACCTTCTGTTCCTCAGGCAAAGTCCAATCGAGACAGAACCAGGGCCAGAGGAGCTGGACCTTCTGTTCCTCAGGCAAAATCCAATCGAGACGGACCCAGGGCCAGAGGAGCTGAGACCTTCTGTTCCTCAGTCAAAGTCTAATCGAGACGGACCCAGGGCCAGAGGAGCTGGACCTTCTGTTCCTCAGGCAAAATCCAATCGAGACGGACCCAGGGCCAGAGGAGCTGAGACCTTCTGTTCCTCAGTCAAAGTCCAATCGAGACGGACCCAGGGCCAGAGGAGCCGGGACATTCTGGGGGGAAAATTCAAGATAGTTGAAAAAGACTCAGAAAAGCAATTGGAGAAGGATTCAGCAGCTGTGGACAACTGGTAAACGGTGGGGCAGAAACAAATCTATGCCCATCACAACCCCTTTGTTGCCCATAAGAGTTCGACGGTCCATGGAAGGAGCTCAGAATTCATTATATATTTAAGGGTCCCAGAAGGACGTGGTCTTAGTGGGATTCAGGTTTAGATCACTGAGCATTACCAGAGCTCAAGGTCCCCAAGACAACTGAAGAATATATCAGAGGGGAACCAGAAGTGGGTAAATGGGGTGATAGGGGAGGGGCAGAGGTGGGAACATGAGGAGGGGGAGCAGAGGTGGGCCGATGAGTGGCAGGACCACAGGTGGGTGCATGAGTAGGACCAGAAGTGGGTGCATGAGGAGGGGCAGAGGTGAGTGCATAAGGAAGGGCAGAAATGAGTGCATGAGGGGGCAGAAATGAGTGCATAATGAGGGGGCAGAAATGAGTGCATAAGGAGGGGGCAGAAATGAGGGCACGAGGGGGCAGAAATGAGGGCACGAGGGGGCAGAAATGAGGGCACGAGGAGGGGGGCAGAAATGAGGGCACGAGGAGGGGGGCAGAAATGAGGGCACGAGGAGGGGGGCAGAAATGAGGGCACGAGGAGGGGGGCAGAAATGAGGGCACGAGGAGGGGGGCAGAAATGAGGGCACGAGGAGGGGGGCAGAAATGAGGGCACGAGGAGGGGGGCAGAAATGAGGGCACGAGGAGGGGGGCAGAAATGAGGGCACGAGGAGGGGGGCAGAAATGAGGGCATGAGGAGGGGGGCAGAAATGAGGGCATGAGGAGGGGGGCAGAAATGAGTGCATGAGGAGGGGGGCAGAAATGAGTGCATGAGGAGGGGGGCAGAAATGAGTGCATGAGGAGGGGGGCAGAAATGAGTGCATGAGGAGGGGGGTAGAAATGAGTGCATGAGGAGGGGGGCAGAAATGAGTGCATGAGGAGGGGGGCAGAAATGAGGGCACGAGGAGGGGGGCAGAAATGAGGGCACGAGGGGGCAGAAATGGGTGCACGAGGAGGGGGGCAGAAATGGGTGCATGAGGAGGGGGGCAGAGATGAGTGCATGAGGAGGGGGGCAGAGATGAGTGCATGAGGAGGGGGGCAGAGATGAGTGCATGAGGAGGGGGCAGAGATGAGTGCATGAGGAGGGGGGCAGAGATGAGTGCATGAGGAGGGGGGCAGAGATGAGCGCATGAGGAGGGGGGCAGAGATGAGCGCATGAGGAGGGGGGCAGAGGTGAGCGCATGAGGAGGGGGGCAGAGGTGAGCGCATGAGGAGGGGGGCAGAGGTGAGCGCATGAGGAGGGGGGCAGAGATGAGCGCATGAAGAGGGGGGCAGAGATGAGCGCATGAGGAGGGGGGCAGAGATGAGCGCATGAAGAGGGGGGCAGAGATGAGCGCATGAGGAGGGGGCAGAGATGAGTGCATGAGGAGGGGGGCAGAGATGAGTGCATGAGGAGGGGGGCAGAGATGAGTGCATGAGGAGGGGGGCAGAGATGAGTGCATGAGGGGGCAGAAATGAGTGCATGAGGGGGGAGCAGAGGTGGGCGGATGAGGAGCTGGACCACACTTGGGTGCATGAGGGGGGACAGAGGTGGGTGCAGAGAGAGGGCAGAGGTGGGTGGATGAGGGGCAGGACCACAGGTGGGTGCATGGGGGGCAGAGGTGGGCGGATGAGGGGCAGGACCACAGGAGGGTGCACGAGGGGGGCAGAGCTGGGTGCATAAGGGGGGCAGAGCTGGGTGCATGATAGGGTTGCCATCTGGATCCTGAAGCCTCTGTATTACCTGCTGATCATCCTTGGATAGAACTACCAAACCAGGCGGACAGGCAGTTCTAGCCTTCGGTTTTCAATGGTTCTGCAACTCCACATCACGGAAAGTCACTCATCTCTTAGTTTAGCAATATTCTGTCCACTGCCACAGCTAACTGGAGCTCTGTACCAAGCCCAGACTGGCACCTGATTGGATGCTCTGCAGACATCCAGCACTCACATTGTCTGACAGTCTGATGACCAAAATGCTGCTCTTGGGCATCTGACCCTAGGAAATATGGTGTATCTGCTCTTGACGGTGCAGGCTTAAGCAGCCCACTTTCTAAATAAACGCAAACACCATGTAAACCGTGAACCAGCATGGGTCCTGATCTGGTGTTTATTGCGCCTGCCAGCACACTGGACGGAAGCTCCAAACACCCCCATGAAAATAGTACAAGGAGTGAGTGACAGTGGGCAGGTGGAGGGCCTTGCGCCTCCTCTTTTCGGACAGCACAAAAACCTCTAACCAAGGTCCATTCATTTACACGAATGCCTAAGGTCCTGGGTTGTGGCACATCAAGTTCCACGCTCAGTCTCAATTCGCAAATGACATGGGCCTCTCCAGACCGTGCTCTCAGTGGAGACCGTGCATGAGCCTCTCTGGAGAGGACGCTCAGAAGAGACTGAGGGTATAAAGGCTCGTGACGCGGGGTGGGATCTCCCACAGCCTTGCATGGTACCCCTTGATGGATGGAACACGTCCGGCTCCTTTGAGAAGAGTGTTCCTGGTGGTTAGACCGGGCGCCTCCGACGCGTCGTAAACTTGCTGTTTCAGAAGCATTGTCACACTTCTCATGGACATCTCATGTCCTCATCTGTCTGGGGCCGACCAGTCCTGAAGGCCCGTGGGGCTCGAAGATCAGATCGTGTTCCATTATAAACATTGACTTTACCTCTCAAACCACTTCCATCCATACAAAGCAAGCAAACATGTCCACTTCAGACCTCCTGCGCGCTCGTCTCGTGGTACGCGCATCACCACACGCGGTTCATGCGATGCGGAGAGATCAGGCCGCTCAAGAAAGGACCAGCCCCAGCGGTCAGCCTTTGGAAGGTGCGGCTGTCCAGGGAGCTCTAGAGGAGATACGACTCGATCAGCCACTCATCTGAAACCTCTTTGTAAATATCTTTTGAAGGGGGGAAATTGGGTCATTTGACTTTCCCTCTATTTAATGAGCTCAGTGGGGGTTCCATCAGGAGTGCGCTCTGCTCCTTCCCAGGTCAGGGTGAGTGAAATGACCGAGTATTGAACATTATTTACAGTGATCACCAAGGCACGCGACAGTGTCTACACCTTATAGGTAGCAAGTGATGGGTTGACCTTTGCAACACGGGATACTGCCTAAAGAGTGGGTTACTGTGAGCAACAGAAGGGTCACTGCAGGTGCTTTGTAGAGCAATACCTCCCAATACTGCCTGATGAAGGTGGCCGTCTGGTGCATTGGAGCTGAAACATGTTGACCAAGAAGGCAAAGGCTTAAGGGTTCTTCGCTGTAGTATTTGGTTTATGACTTGTCGCCATTAAACAATGAAGTCTGCTGTAAAGGGAGGAGGCAAATCATTTTAACCAATGATGTACTTTGCCGACAGAGAGCACACCTGAAACAGCCCTGTCCTCGTCACTGAGGTACAGCGTAATCGGAGGCAGAGCAGAAAGTGCCAACAAAAGCCCCATTTTGAGCCTTAGGGACAGTGGTTGGAGCAATCAGCAATAAGGAAAGAGGCAACTTGAATGTGTTGGTGTGAGCAGGCAGCGGGTGGTCCCCAAGGTAACGAGGATAATGATGACACGAGCAAATCCAGCCTGTGCTGCAGATTATTGCTGATTTGCAAAGCCTCTCTTTTTGCGTATGTTGTATGGATGACAGTTGTACGCGAGTCAATACCGCGGCTAGGCAGGCACTGGTTGATGGCCAGAGACACGGTACAGGCTATCGGACGCATACAGTGAGATTCAATTGGTTACCCTGAGGCCCTCTGTAGTTAGATTGTTGGATTAATGGGGTTTTGAGCCTTGTTGAGTAACCCTCACCTCCCGCTTTTTTACAATATACCATTTTTTTAGTTTGCCCCAGAGGCGACGATGATTCATTATTTCTTTACGGTTTCATGCTGCACGAACGACCCAAGGTTGTCAAAGAAGTTGTTTGTTTGGCAGCCAAGCTCCAGACTTGATTTCTGAGTCGACTGTACATGACACGTGTTAATATCACTTGACTCACAGTGGTATCCAATGCTTAATTTAAGCCTGTCTCTGCAGGCGAGGCCCAGTGGCACTCATTTTTAAGTCTTGGGTAGACTGCGAATGCACTGTCTCGAAGAGACGTGCTGTGTTTTATCTGTGGGCTTACAGGCCACCCATCTCCTACCACTGGTAAACTTCTGCATCACTCATTTTCTTTGATGGCAGTCGCCATGGAATGTGGGCGTCACTCCCTCTTCTTTTGTTTGGCCCTCCCACAGCGCATGGACCAAGCACGTCTCCTTACACGGCTCCTGGTTTGCAGATTTTTATTTTTTTTCAAGCACTCTATAGGAGTACTTGTGCTTTCAGACCACCTCCCTTGTACACATACCACTAAAATGCATGTTCGTGTACATAAACAAAAACATTACTTAACCCCTTCGATGCGGATGACAAAGCCAGCTCGTCATGGGCGCTACCTGCGCTACGCGGATGACGAGCTGGCTTTGTCACAAACCGCGCGATTTTCAAATTTCAGCGCACAGCGGGAAAACCCGCTAGCGCGGTAGCGGTTAAAAAGTTAAAACACGAACAACATTTGATCACCATTTTTTTGCACGATCCGATGTTGTTAAAGGGCTTGCTCCGTCTGTCTTGCCATAGATTGAACACAAGCCAATGGTATTGGAGCACTTTAAGTGCACTTTAAGTGGTCACCAGTTACATTACACAATGACACATTCATTTTTGTCAATCCTGCTTCAATTGAGGTTTTTGTTACCCCCTATTTGCTTGCCCATCTCCCCATCCCCTCCTGCTTGAGCCCCCCCACCCCCTAAATTACCTTCGTCGTCGCTGCTGCTTTTATGTTTTGCACAATCCAAAAAGGTGTTGGAGCACTTGGTCCATCCTCCATATTGCCATAGTGCTAACACCAGTCGATGGTATTCGAGCGCTTTCAGTGCTCACCAGTTAAATTACACAATGACACATTCACTGTCGTACACAGGGGGAAGCGTAAGTGATATGCTCAGAATTACAAATTGTTCAGTCGACCTTGAGATTCAAACCTGGTTTCCCCCGATTCCCCTGTTGGCAGCTCTGGTCGATACGCCACATCCTCGCTTCACTTCAAAGCTCCTCAACTGTTTCCTCACTAACCACATTTGCTCAGCAAGACCCCGACAACACTGAACAAGTATTGACAAAACCAACAGATCTCGGCAATGCCCAAGCTATTGGCCTGGTCAATGTGACTGTCTTTTAGCCATGTTGTTCAACAGCGCATCTGCTATTTAGCATGGCTGGGTGTCACTGAAAAAAGCGCTATGATGCAGCCAGGCCACGTTATAGCACGTTTTTGTGCTAGGATGGACAGGACAATAAACTCAACCTGGGGGGTGAAGAGACTCTGCGTCGGCTCAGCATCCTGTGATTTTGGGCTTTCAGTAACTTTCAGACATGCTGAGCAGCAGATGTGCTGGTAGACAACATGGCGAAACGGCATTCACATTGACAAGGCCAATAGCTCTGGCATTGCCGGGACCAATTGGCTTTGCCAAGGGCTTGCTCAAGACTGCTACTTATTTTAACTCATCAAACGTTGACGCAGAGCAAGAGTGAAAAAGACACCAACAGGAAATAAAGACAAAGAAAAAGATGGAAAACTGTGATAAAAGTAGGAAGCGGGAACCTTCAAGTGTGAGATAAGGGAGGCAAGGACTGTCTGGTGGTGGATTAAGGAGGTTCACGGTGATATCACAGTTATACAGCCTTGGCATTCATGAGATAAACAGACAGGAAGTGTCCACTGGTGGATTAAAGAGACCAGATGTGGAATCAAGACTAGACAGCCTTGGCATTCATGAGATAGAGAGGAAGTGTCCACTAGTGGATTAAAGGGACTAGAGGTGGAATCAAGACTTGACAGCCTTGGCATTCTTGAGATAAACCCACAGGAAGTGTCCACTGGTGGATTAAAGGGACCGGAGGTGGAATCAAGACTGGGCAGCCTTGGCATTCATGAGATAGAGAGGAAGTGTCCACTAGTGGATTAAAGGGACTAGAGGTGGAATCAAGACTTGACAGCCTTGGCATTCTTGAGATAGAGAGGAAGTGTCCACTGGTGGATTAAAGAGACCGGAGGTGGAATCAAGACTAGACAGCCTTGGCATTCATGAGATAGAGAGGAAGTGTCCACTAGTGGATTAAAGGGACTAGAGGTGGAATCAAGACTTGACAGCCTTGGCATTCTTGAGATAGAGAGGAAGTGTCCACTGGTGGATTAAAGAGACCGGAGGTGGAATCAAGACTAGACAGCCTTGGCATTCATGAGATAGAGAGGAAGTGTCCACTAGTGGATTAAAGGGACCAGAGGTGGAATCAAGACTTGACAGCCTTGGCATTCTTGAGATAGAGAGGAAGTGTCCACTGGTGGATTAAAGGGACCAGAGGTGGAATCAAGACTGGGCAGCCTTGGCATTCATGAGATAAACCCACAGGAAGTGTCCACTGGTGGATTAAAGGGACCGGAGGTGGAATCAAGACTGGGCAGCCTTGGCATTCATGAGATAAACCCACAGGAAGTGTCCACTGGTGGATTAAAGGGACCGGAGGTGGAATCAAGACTAGACAGCCTTGGCATTCATGAGATAAACCCACAGGAAGTGTCCACTGGTGGATTAAAGGGACCGGAGGTGGAATCAAGACTAGACAGCCTTGGCATTCATGAGATAAACCCACAGGAAGTGTCCACTGGTGGATTAAAGAGACCGGAGGTGGAATCAAGACTAGACAGCCTTGGCATTCATGAGATAGAGAGGACGTGATTATCTGTTCGCTTCAGGCCTTAGGCAATACAAAATTAAACGAATTGATAAAACAATTAAAACAGAAACATGGAGAATAAAGTGGATTTCAGTTGGTTTAATTTCTTATGGCCCAAGGTAGAAACAAATTAAGCCGTCAGAAGTGTAGGGTGGTGGATTAAAGATGCATGAGGTGGAATCCAGATTACACAGCCTTGGTATTCGTCAAGCCGGACACTCGATAGTGCCAGCTGGGGCTTCTGAGCAAAACCTTGTGCATCAACACTTACTCTTTTACAAATTAAGCACTAGTGGTATCCCATGTCGTTCAGGCCCCCTACCCAGTTACCGATAAAGGGGGATTTTTTTTTTTACTTATAGTATACGTTATTGTGCTGGTTATTTAAAACCTTTACAATATAAGAGAGAGAAGAATCAGTTAAAAAGACATGATTCAAAATTGTGCGCGTTAAGACGATGGTTCTATCCATAAAAAAACATGGTGAGGTAGCAGCAACAAAATTAAAATAAGCTTAACATCATGTTCGACGGCCTGTTTATCATAAAAAGTTAAGCAATAAATTCTTCCTCTATGCCGGCCAAGGAGAAATATAATAAAGTGCCAGTGTGCAAGAGAGAATGGTTAGATTGTAATAGCAGTTCGGGGTGTCCCTATTGTATAGTCAGTGATAGTCGATGTAAGGCAGAGTCATGGTGTCGCGCTAGAGCTTGGTCTTCAGGGGTACCGTTGGGTTTATCCTTTAGTCCTTTTACGGTACTACTAGATTTTGTTCGCTTCCTTCAGCGTTGAAGTGGGCTTCAGCGGTTTCAAGGAATTTTACCATTCGGCAGCTCAGTTGGATATCATCGCCTTTGAAGCAGGCGAGCACTGCTTGCCTGCAGGTCCGTATCTTACGGATATTAAAAAGTGGTCTCAAGAAAAAGCGTCGTTCTTGGATGAATTTGCTACAAATAGTGATCAAATGGACTGTGTTTTCTTTGCCGTTCCCGCAAAATCGGCATGTTGTTGGTAGGTGTGGCCGTAACCATGGAGGTAAGTGGGCCGCTGATGACAGTAGCCCTAGGCGAAATTTCAGGAACTTCTAAAGGGGGAATTGATAACCCAGTATGAAAATATGACCCACTATCCGTGTTTGGGAAGTAACGTGTACGAAATATATCCACAGGTTCCTCATGTCCCTCCAGAGATCACAGCTGCTTTTGTCAACTTAACTTCCTGGTAAATATTATGACATCTTGTATTCCGATTGGCCCGGTAACTCCCTTTACTGGTAGCATGAGAAATGAGGTAGGTAATGTCACACATTTTATCTGCTTGTGCAAGATGAAAGGCCGAGCCCTCCCTGGGAAGGATTGAACTCGTAACCTGCAAATCACTGTAGTGAGCATTCATCTCACTGAGCCGCCCTACCGGGTTAAAACCCAGTTGGGTAAGGGAGAAGGTGAAATAGCGCCTTCATGTTAGTGCATGGTCTCTGGGGGTATGGTGTGTTATTGAGGGTGGAGAGGGTTGTATAGTCTCTGGAGGTATGAGGTGTTATTGAGGGTGGAGAGGGTTGTATAGTCTCTGGAGGTATGAGGTGTTATTGAGGGTGGAGAGGGTTGTATAGTCTCTGGAGGTATGAGGTGTTATTGAGGGTGGAGAGGGTTGTATAGTCTCTGGAGGTATGAAGTGTTATTGAGGGTGGAGAGGGTTGTATAGTCTCTGGAGGTATGGTGTGTTATTGAGGGTGGAGAGGGTTGTATAGTCTCTGGAGGTATGAGGTGTTATTGAGGGTGGAGAGGGTTGTATAGTCTCTGGAGGTATGAGGTGTTATTGAGGGTGGAGAGGGTTGTATAGTCTCTGGAGGTATGAGGTGTTATTGAGGGTGGAGAGGGTTGTATAGTCTCTGGAGGTATGAGGTGTTATTGAGGGTGGAGAGGGTTGCAATGAAGGGTTTACATTCTTAGGAAACCAGTGAACCCGCTGTCTGAGTAGACTGTTTTGAAGGCTGCATTTTGTCAGTCTCAGATTCGGGGGATATTCAGTCAGCGTTTGGATGTCTTGGGACACCCCGAGTGGTTCGTTGGATTGGTCTGTGTTTCACAGCTTCCCATTGATTGTGTAGCGCTCGCTACAGTGGTGAAAAGTAGGGGATCCCGCCTGTATCCCCTTTCTGGCAGCTATGACTGTGTCAGACCGGGATCCGCCTCCCCAGGGAAACAGGCTGACTTTATCCCGGTGTCATTTTCACACAATTCATCATTATCCGCGGGGGTCCGCCTTCCGTTCGGAGCCGCAGACAGCTAGGGCGCCTTCTTATTTACACTTGAAGCCCAGCCCAAAGCAAAAGGCTGATTTAAAGGGTCATCAGCCTTTCTTTTCTGCAAGTATCACCCTGGCTGGCAGCTATCTGCAGCCTCTTAACCAAATGCAAGTGCAACGTGAGAAATAAAGGCACACAGCAGATCACTTCACAGGTGCTTTAGAGAAACTTTGACCCCCTCACCTGCCCTCTAAACCCCCTCACCTGTGCCTCACAGACCCCCTCACAGACCCCCTCCCCTGCCCTCATAGACCCCCTCACAGACCCCCCTCACCTGCCCCTCATAGACCCCCTCACAGACCCCCCTCCCCTGCCCTCACAGAGCCCCCTCACAGACCCCCCTCTCCCTCACCTGCCCTCTGACCCCCCTCACCTGCCCTCAGACCCCCCCTCTCCTGCCCCTCACAGACCCTCTCACAGACCCCCCTCACCTGCCCTCACAGACCCCCCTCACAGACCCCCTCCCGTGTCCCTCACAGACCCCCTCACCTGCCCCTCACAGACCCCCCTCACCTGCCCTCACAGACCCCCCTCACAGACCCCCTCCCGTGTCCCTCACAGACCCCCTCACCTGCCCTCACAGACCCCCCTCACCTGTGCCTCACAGACCCCCCCCGTGTCCCTCACAGACCCCCTCCCGTGCCCCTCACAGACCCCCTCCCGTGTCCCTCACAGACCCCCTCCCGTGTCCCTCACAGACCCCCTCCCGTGCCCCTCACAGACCCCCTCCCGTGTCCCTCACAGACCCCCTCCCGTGTCCCTCACAGACCCCCTCCCGTGCCCCTCACAGACCCCCTCCCGTGCCCCTCACAGACCCCCTCCCGTGTCCCTCACAGACCCCCTCCCGTGTCCCTCACAGACCCCCTCCCGTGTCCCTCACAGACCCCCTCCCGTGTCCCTCACAGACCCCCTCCCGTGCCCCTCACAGACCCCCTCCCGTGCCCCTCACAGACCCCCTCCCGTGTCCCTCACAGACCCCCTCCCGTGCCCCTCACAGACCCCCTCCCGTGTCCCTCACAGACCCCCTCCCGTGTCCCTCACAGACCCCCTCCCGTGCCCCTCACAGACCCCCTCCCGTGCCCCTCACAGACCCCCTCCCGTGCCCCTCACAGACCCCCTCCCGTGTCCCTCACAGACCCCCTCCCGTGTCCCTCACAGACCCCCTCCCGTGTCCCTCACAGACCCCCTCCCGTGTCCCTCACAGACCCCCTCACCTGCCCTCACAGACCCCCCTCACCTGTGCCTCACAGACCCCCCCCCGTGTCCCTCACAGACCCCCTCCCGTGCCCCTCACAGACCCCCTCCCGTGCCCCTCACAGACCCCCTCCCGTGTCCCTCACAGACCCCCTCCCGTGTCCCTCACAGACCCCCTCCCGTGTCCCTCACAGACCCCCTCCCGTGTCCCTCACAGACCCCCTCCCGTGTCCCTCACAGACCCCCTCCCGTGTCCCTCACAGACCCCCTCCCGTGCCCCTCACAGACCCCCTCCCGTGCCCCTCACAGACCCCCTCCCGTGTCCCTCACAGACCCCCTCCCGTGCCCCTCGCAGACCCCCTCCCGTGCCCCTCGCAGACCCCCTCCCGTGTCCCTCACAGACCCCCTCCCGTGTCCCTCACAGACCCCCTCCCGTGCCCCTCACAGACCCCCTCCCGTGTCCCTCACAGACCCCCTCCCGTGTCCCTCACAGACCCCCTCCCGTGTCCCTCACAGACCCCCTCCCGTGTCCCTCACAGACCCCCTCCCGTGTCCCTCACAGACCCCCTCCCGTGCCCCTCACAGACCCCCTCCCGTGCCCCTCACAGACCCCCTCCCGTGCCCCTCACAGACCCCCTCCCGTGTCCCTCACAGACCCCCTCCCGTGTCCCTCACAGACCCCCTCCCGTGTCCCTCACAGACCCCCTCCCGTGTCCCTCACAGACCCCCTCACCTGCCCTCACAGACCCCCCTCACCTGTGCCTCACAGACCCCCCCGTGTCCCTCACAGACCCCCTCCCGTGCCCCTCACAGACCCCCTCCCGTGTCCCTCACAGACCCCCCCCGTGTCCCTCACAGACCCCCTCCCGTGTCCCTCACAGACCCCCTCACCTGCCCTCACAGACCCCCCTCACCTGTGCCTCACAGACCCCCCTCACCTGTGCCTCACAGACCCCCCCGGTGTCCCTCACAGACCCCCTCCCGTGTCCCTCACAGACCCCCTCCCGTGCCCCTCACAGACCCCCTCCCGTGCCCCTCACAGACCCCCTCCCGTGTCCCTCACAGACCCCCTCCCGTGTCCCTCACAGACCCCCTCCCGTGTCCCTCACAGACCCCCTCCCGTGTCCCTCACAGACCCCCTCCCGTGCCCCTCACAGACCCCCTCCCGTGCCCCTCACAGACCCCCTCCCGTGTCCCTCACAGACCCCCTCCCGTGCCCCTCACAGACCCCCTCCCGTGTCCCTCACAGACCCCCTCCCGTGTCCCTCACAGACCCCCTCCCGTGCCCCTCACAGACCCCCTCCCGTGCCCCTCACAGACCCCCTCCCGTGCCCCTCACAGACCCCCTCCCGTGTCCCTCACAGACCCCCTCCCGTGTCCCTCACAGACCCCCTCCCGTGTCCCTCACAGACCCCCTCCCGTGTCCCTCACAGACCCCCTCACCTGCCCTCACAGACCCCCCTCACCTGTGCCTCACAGACCCCCCCCCCCGTGTCCCTCACAGACCCCCTCCCGTGCCCCTCACAGACCCCCTCCCGTGCCCCTCACAGACCCCCTCCCGTGTCCCTCACAGACCCCCTCCCGTGTCCCTCACAGACCCCCTCCCGTGCCCCTCACAGACCCCCTCCCGTGTCCCTCACAGACCCCCTCCCGTGTCCCTCACAGACCCCCTCCCGTGCCCCTCACAGACCCCCTCCCGTGCCCCTCACAGACCCCCTCCCGTGTCCCTCACAGACCCCCTCCCGTGCCCCTCGCAGACCCCCTCCCGTGCCCCTCGCAGACCCCCTCCCGTGTCCCTCACAGACCCCCTCCCGTGTCCCTCACAGACCCCCTCCCGTGTCCCTCACAGACCCCCTCCCGTGCCCCTCACAGACCCCCTCCCGTGTCCCTCACAGACCCCCTCCCGTGTCCCTCACAGACCCCCTCCCGTGTCCCTCACAGACCCCCTCCCGTGTCCCTCACAGACCCCCTCCCGTGTCCCTCACAGACCCCCTCCCGTGTCCCTCACAGACCCCCTCCCGTGTCCCTCACAGACCCCCTCCCGTGTCCCTCACAGACCCCCTCCCGTGTCCCTCACAGACCCCCTCCCGTGCCCCTCACAGACCCCCTCCCGTGCCCCTCACAGACCCCCTCCCGTGCCCCTCACAGACCCCCTCCCGTGTCCCTCACAGACCCCCTCCCGTGTCCCTCACAGACCCCCTCCCGTGTCCCTCACAGACCCCCTCCCGTGTCCCTCACAGACCCCCTCACCTGCCCTCACAGACCCCCCTCACCTGTGCCTCACAGACCCCCCCGTGTCCCTCACAGACCCCCTCCCGTGCCCCTCACAGACCCCCTCCCGTGTCCCTCACAGACCCCCCCCGTGTCCCTCACAGACCCCCTCCCGTGTCCCTCACAGACCCCCTCACCTGCCCTCACAGACCCCCCTCACCTGTGCCTCACAGACCCCCCCCGTGTCCCTCACAGACCCCCTCCCGTGCCCCTCACAGACCCCCTCCCGTGCCCCTCACAGACCCCCTCCCGTGTCCCTCACAGACCCCCTCCCGTGTCCCTCACAGACCCCCCCCTCAGACCCCCTCCTCTCAGACCCCCCCCAGACACCCCCCCCTCAGACCCCCCCAGACACCCCCCCCTCAGACCCCCCCAGACACACCCCCCCCTCCCCCCCTCACCTGCCGCCAGGTGCTCCCTCTTGAGGCCGCTCTTGGCCTCCAGTCTGTCCAGGGCTCTCCCCAGCAGGTGGTCTCCGTGCAGGAGGGCGCGGACCCGCTCTCGGAGGGCGGCCATGGGGGGGCTCGGGGGGGTCACTCGGTGTCCGGAGGGTCGAGGCTCGCGCGCGCTCCCGGCTCAGACGCCGATGATCCTGTGACCGCTGACGCCGAGCCGCGGGGCTCAGAGCTGCCAATCACCGGCAGGGGGCGGGGCCAGGGGCACGAGGCAGGGCTCAGAGCTGCCAATCACCGGCAGGGGGCGGGGCCAGGGGCACGAGGCAGGGCTCAGAGCTGCCAATCACCGGCAGGGGGCGGGGCCTGGAGGATCTAGACTCGGAGGGGCTGAGCGAAAGAGCTGCCAATCACCTGGAGGGGGCGGGGCCTGAGACACGAGCCACGGGGGCGGGGCTACCGAACTTTCAGTTACACTCAAAGTGTGCGGGGCCTGACTTATCTGTACCTGAGGGGCGGAGCTAAAGAGCTGTCAATCACCAGCAGGGGGCGGAGCCTAGGACACGAGCCACGGGGGCGGGGCAAAAATCTGTCAGTTACACTCAGAGTGGGCGGGGCCTAACTGATCTGCACCTGAGTGACACGAGCCACGGGGGCGGGGCTAAAGAACTGTCAGTTACACACAAGAAGTTGTCGGACTTGACTGATCTGACCTCTGAGGGGTGGAGCTACAGAACTGTCAGTTACACTCAGAGTGGGCGGGGCTTGACTGATGTGGATAATGAGTGACAGGAGGGAGCCCCTCAGGGGAGATGGCAAGAGGGGCAGGGGAGGTGAGAAACACAGGGGGGTATGAGGGGGAGGGGAGGTGAGAAACACAGGGGGGTATGAGGGGGAGGGGAGGTGAGAAACACAGGGGGGTATGAGGGGGAGGGGAGGTGAGAAACACGGGGGGTATGAGGGGGAGGGGAGGTGAGAAACACAGGGGGGTATGAGGGGGAGGGGAGGTGAGAAGCACAGGGGGGTATGAGGGGCAGGGGAGGTGAGAAACACAGGGGGGGATGAGGGGAAGGGGAGGTGAGAAACACAGGGGGGGCATGAGGGGCAGGTGAGGTGAGAAACACAGGGGGTGTATGAGGGGGAGGGGAGGTGAGAAACACAGGGGGGGTATGAGGGGGAGGGGAGGTGAGAAACACAGGGGGGGTATGAGGGGAAGGGGAGGTGAGAAACACAGGGGGGGCATGAGGGGCAGGTGAGGTGAGAAACACAGGGGGTGTATGAGGGGGAGGGGAGGTGAGAAACACAGGGGGGGTATGAGGGGGAGGGGAGGTGAGAAACACAGGGGGTCTGAGGGGCAGGGGAGGTGAGAAACACAGGGGGGGTTTGAGGGGCAGGGGAGGTGAGAAACACAGGGGGTCTGAGGGGCAGGGGAGGTGAGAAGCACAGGGGGGTATGAGGGGGAGGGGAGGTGAGAAGCACAGGGGGGGTATGAGGGGCAGGGGAGGTGAGAAACACAGGGGGGGTTTGAGGGGCAGGGGAGGTGAGAAACACAGGGGGTCTGAGGGGCAGGGGAGGTGAGAAGCACAGGGGGGTATGAGGGGGAGGGGAGGTGAGAAGCACAGGGGGGGTATGAGGGGCAGGGGAGGTGAGAAGCACAGGGGGGTATGAGGGGCAGGGGAGGTGAGAAACACAGGGGGGTATGAGGGGCAGGGGAGGTGAGAAACACAGGGGGGTATGAGGGGGAGGTGAGAAGCACAGGGGGGTATGTGGGGGAGGGGAGGTGAGAAGCACAGGGGGTATGAGGGGCAGGGGAGGTGAGAAACACGGGGGTATGAGGGGCAGGGGAGGTGAGAAACACAGGGGGGTATGAGGGGGAGGTGAGAAGCACAGGGGGGTATGTGGGGGAGGGGAGGTGAGAAGCACAGGGGGGTATGAGGGGCAGCGGAGGTGAGAAACACAGGGGGGTATTGTGGTAAATAAATAATTAAATACTGGTTCTATTTTTCGGAATAATCAATAAACAGGTAGCTCAATAAATAAGAGTCAGGATTCTAGGTATCTTGAGTTTTGCAGGTTTAATAAAGCATAAGGGACAGGAACAGGACCACCTGCACGGGAATAGGATGGCAGCTGCCGGGGGCAGGGTCTGGAAAAAGGATAGCTTTAATAACAGTGCACAACATATATATACTAAAACAATTACATTGCATTCAATACAGTAGGCGTAGCAGTAGGCGGAGTTTGTAGCAGTCGCGAAAGATAAGGCATAAAGTGGGTGTAACAAGAGGTGTGTACAGGGCGTATACATAGACATGTGATGCAAACGTAACAAAATATGTCATAAACGGGGCAGAAACATGGAGGGGGCTACCTGAGCAGCTGGGACCTCTAACCTAGTGGTGCGCGTAAACTGGCAATGACGTGTTACCAGGGAGAACTGGGGGCTATGACTTCTGCACTAGAAGAGGAGACGAAAATCTGGAGGGTCAGAGCGACATGTACCTAGGCATATCTAGTATCTGGTGTTTATAGTACATGTTGATAGAATCCAAAAGTTATCAGGGTAAAGGCTAACAGACACTAAGACTGGTGCATGCATAATTCTAAATGTATTGCATGTGCGAGGAATATTCTATGAATATGAATACAGTATTTCTCTTACATGGAGACATAAAGGCTAGACCATGACGGAAACTATTGATGCGATTCAGTAGCTTAGGAATGCAGAGAAGGAGGGCTGGACTGATAACTAGAAACATAACATACTCTTGGCAGACTGGGAGGCAGAGCCAGGCCTAGCCGGGCACTGCGAGGCATGAAAGTAAGTGAAGGGTCAGGGATACAGGTGGGGGCTGTATCGCTCCTCGGAGAGTTCAGGAAACAGGAGCTGAATCTGAGTCCGGGCCCTTTTGAGGCCTAGAAACGGGGACAATTCAATGAATTAACGTGCACACTGTAAAACGTGGCAACGTAGCTTTACATAGGCCTGATATTCGTTATATTTACGAAAACTGGAAACTGGCATACTAGAGATGGACACAACTGTAATTGCGTCTTTAATCGATCAGAGGGGAATACATGCATATCGATCATGCACATATAACATAAGATGGGGAACACGTAGGCACATATGACATGGCAAAATTTACTTTTCCACATTCCCTCCTTGTGCCCTACGTTTCCATCAGGAAACATCAATATTCATGATACCATCTATCATTTCATACAGTATCATTTGTTCGTCTCGAATTGTCTTGGAACGGGACTTAGGACTAGGAATACAAGAGGTAGCACAAATGCCGCAAATCACAGGGCCACATTGTATACAGAGGCAGCAACTGAATAGGATCATTACTGCAATACCTAGAAATGACAATACTTTCCATCCCCAGGCAGATATGATACTCCAGAGCCAACCGGACCATGTCCAGGTGCCTGGATTCTGGTGTAACTGATGGGCAATTTTATGAAGTCTGGTTATAGCTGAATAAACAGACGGCGCGTTATTAGGAATGAAAATGCAGCAACTAGATCCGATGACTCTACATGCTCCTCCTCTATCGGCCAGTATGACGTCAAGAACGAGACGATTTTGGAGCACGACAAATCTCATAGCAGATTGCTCTTCGGTTAAATTACCTAGAGCAGAAGTAGTCTCATTCACTACTGCTTCAAGGGTTCTGGTTAACCTACGTATTAACTTACTATTCTGGACAGGGCCTATAAAAAAGAAGAAACCTTTATTAAAATCTTGATACTGTTCTAGAGTAGTTTCAGTTTGATCGACAATTGGGGACTCAATCTCCCTTCTATGTCTGATGTGTACTAGATGTGTGTTTCTATGATAATCAGATGGGGCTAGAAAAACTGGTGGCAGTAGGAAGGCAATGTAACATGTTCCATCCCAATCGAGGGGCAGACGAACATATGCGGTCTGACCACAAACAAAATAAGAATGACGTGATGCTTTGAAAATAGATTTCCCACTGTCACTATACTTGACAGTAGTAGTACAATCTCTATGTCCTACATGTGCGGAACCATTCTTTCTGACACATAATTCGCCTTTGACTGGTAGTACTGAAATAGCAGGTAAGTCTGGAGTAGTATCGGATTGAACATTCAGGACCATAAAATTCGAGGAATAATTACCTAAATCATATACTTCATTTTCTAGATCTAACCCTGTTCTATGGGTGAGACCTTGCTTGTCTGGGAAACATGTACTATTCAGAAGGGACAAATCAGTTGAGGATGACGTTAACGTGGACCATGCTCCACATGAACCATTATGTGAAAACGGATAAGGAAAGAGTGGCAGAACTCCCTTCGGTGTCTGGAAAGGGGGGAGTCGACCACACACCCAACAATTAGTGGCATTGCTGGTCTGGTGTGAATAGTGTAACATTCTGATAAATGTATTATTTCGCATAGCAAGACGATAGGATAGCTCGTGAGGAGGCAGATCACTAAATGTGTGCTCTACTGTAGCATTAGAAAACATATTTACATGAGAAATTGGAAAACATAAATGTAATGCATAACTTGTGCAGGTAACCATTAAACTCAAAAATAGAAGAAAACTTAGAACAATGATACATTTGATAGAGTTTTGACTAACTCTCTCACTATGGGGGTCTATCTCATACATGTCAGAAACCTGTCTAACCGTTTCACCCGAGGGGGACTTAGACAATTAAACTGGCTGACTTATTTTACTAGACCTGAGTTTCTTTTTATACTCCTGCTGCGGAGTTTCCTCTAACAGGGGAGGCTTGAGTTCAGTGTCAATTTTTAGGCAGTCTTTCGGAAAAAGGTAGTCCTTTGAAATGTTCTTGGCAAATGTTTTTATACGCAATCCATGGAATTTCTTGATATGGGACATATGTACCCAGCCTTTGCGGCCCTCCAACTTGGCCGCGGTCCTTGTGGTAAGTAAGACTAGGCGTGGCTCCCTCCAGCGGGGCTCCAGCGGACTTGAACGATCAAAGTTCCTGACCAATACGAGGTCGCCTGGAATGACCTCATGCGGTTTCACTTCAGTATTGTCTGGAAATGCAGCGGCAACCTGTGAACGACAAGAGTGTAGGGCAGACATCAAGGAAGCTAGGTAATCTGTCAACATATTGCTGGAAACATCTGTAATACTGCGGGTCTAGGTGTACCCCACATGTTTGGGGGGCGGCCGAATACGACCTCATACGGGGACAGACCTGATCTGGAATGTGCAACCATGCGCATATAAAATAGGGCAACTGGCAGGGCTACTAGCCAGTCTACACCTTTCTCTTTACAAACTTTGGCAATTCGGATTTTCAATGTCTGGTTATGTCTCTCTACGAGACCTGCTGCTTCAGGATGGCGTACACAATGGAACTTCCACTGGTACCCTAACAGAAGGGAAACATGTTTCATTAACTCGGATGAGAATGGCTGGCCGTTATCAGAATACACGACCCTAGGGAGTCCATAACGAGGAAAGAATTCACGAACCAACTGCTTGGCAGTGGTCGCGGCTGTGTAATCTGGGACTGGATATGCCTCTGTCCACCTGGACAAAGCGCATACAACTACAAGGACATACTTGAAACCTCGGCATCGCTCCATCTGAATATAACCCATCTGGAGGACTTCAAAAGGGTGGTCAGGAGGTTGGAATCCACCTTGTTCCACCGGGACACTTTTACCTGGATTGAACTGGCAACATATCATACAGGTACGGACTTTCTGCTTGGCTGCAGCTCGTAAATGCTTGTTGAACCAAAGGTTCTGAATACTGTCTAACATGGCTTTTTCTCCTAGGTGTGCTGGACTATGTGCGGTATTAATAATGACTTGAACCATAGAGTCGGGGAGAAACCATGTGGCTTTTCCCTTCGTCACCCATCCCTGATCTGTCTGGACCCCTCCTTGTTCGGACCATTTCTTGATTTCTTCAGGAGTAGCATGTAACTGTATGTCTATGACATCTTGTGTAGGGTCCTTAACTGTCATACAGGTAGTCTGTTCTGGAGTGGATGTCTGTGTCTTGTTAACTGGAATGTCTGGTGTCTGAGCTGTAAGCTTGGCTGTTCGATCTGCTAGATCGTTACCTTGGGAAATGATGTCAGTAACTTTCGTATGTGCCTTGCACTTCATGATAGCGATAGCTGTCGGTAAATGTATTGCATCTAACAGAGCTTGAATGAGGAGACCATGCTGAATCTTGGTTCCATGAGAAGTCATGAAACCTCTCTCCTGCCAGAGTACTCCGAAGTCGTGTACAACTCCGAATGCGTAACGTGAATCTGTATATATGTTTACTTTCAGGTTCTTGGCACGTATGCAGGCTTGGGTCAGAGCAACTAGCTCTGCTGTTTGAGCAGACAGGATGTCAATACGGTGTGTCTCTATAACTTCAGTTTCAGTAGTCACTGCATACGCGGCTACTAGTTCTCCTGTACTTGTTCTCATACATGAACCATCCACATAAAGTGTCAGGTCGGGATCTGGTAATGCAATATCTGTCAAATCTTGTCTTGGCTTTGTCATGGTGTTAACAACTTCCACACAGTCATGTGTGGCAGGATTGGAAGTAACTGACGGTAACAGTGTAGCGGGATTCAGAACGTTGCAGCGTCTGATTTCTATGTGTGGCTGGAACAGTGTCAGTTCATAACCTGTTAAACGTGCAATAGTCAAGTGCTGGGTCTGTGTTCGGTTTAAAAGAACTTCCACGGAGTGTGGAACTTGTACTGTCAGGGAGTGTCCTAACACTATGGAATCACTTTGTCTGATAGCTAGAGCTGTGGCTGCAACTGACTTGAGGCACGCAGGTAGAGCCTGGGCTACTGGATCTAATGTGCTCAAAAAATAAGCACAAGGCTTGTATTGTCCTGCTTGATCTTGTGTGAGAACAGATAATGCCGTACCTTCACGTTCTGTGACAAAAAGTGTAAAAGGCTTACTGTAGTTCGGTGTAGCTAGAACAGGAGCTTGGCATAAAGCTTTCTTTAATTCATTAAAAGCAAGTGTATGTTCGGATGTCCAAGAGAGGACAGTCGATACGGCTGCCTCCTGTGTCGTTAACTGTATCAGTGGCTTGGCTAGATATGCATACTGAGGAATCCATTGTCTGCAATAGGAAGTTAGGCCGATAAAAGCTCGTACCTCCTTCTGGGTCTTGGGATGAGGAAGACTCGCTATTAACTGGATACGGTCAGGTGTCAACTGCCTACCCCTCTTGGACAGTAAGTGTCCTAAGTAGACCACTTGCTGGACACAGAACTGGAGCTTCGAAGGGGACACCTTGTGCCCCATCTCGGCTAGGAAATACAGAACTGTAAGTGACGCACGCTCGCAGTCACGTTCAGAACGGGCTGTGATCAGTAGATCATCGACATACTGGAGCAGGGCAGTGTCAGTTGGCATGTGAATATTGTCTAGTTGTCTCTTAAGTGCTTGACTGTAAATACTAGGACTTTCTGTGAAACCTTGAGGAGCTCGTGTGAATTTATAGCTCCTTCCATTTAAACAGAATCCGAAAAGGTACTGGCTGTCTGGATGAATGGGGACACTGAAAAATGCGTTCTTGAGGTCTATAACTGTGAAGAACGTAGCTTCAGAATCAATGGCTGTCAATAGGGAAGAAATATCTGGAACTACTGGGTACTGGGGAATGATACATTTATTAAGTTCTCGAAGGTCAATCACTAATCGATATACTGGAGGTGCATTTGGATCAGTACGTTTCATGACTGGAATGATAGGAGAATTACATACATTGGAGTCAGTTTCTACAACCACTCCTTGAACAATGAGCTTGTCAATAATTTTGGATAAGGCTGCTACAGCCTCAGGTGGCAATTTGTACTGTCTGATTCGTGGCAGGACAACACCTTGTTTCAGAGTCACACGATGGGGTGTGATTTGCATACAACCAACATCAGTTGGACCTTGTGCCCATAGATGCTGGGGGACATTCAGTAATCTTGGATCAAAATCACGTAATACATAATGACCTTTATAGTCCCTTAAAAACAAACGAACTCCCTCTGGGGAGCAACAAATTACTGCACCTAATTCTTTTAATGTCTTGATGCCTAACACATTTTCTGGACATGACTTTGTAAGTAACAAATCAGTAGTTCGGGACAATGGACCTACTTCTAGAGAAACTGGTTTCGAAATCTCGTTAACAATTGGCTTTCCTGAAAATCCAAGGGAAACATTTCTTGAGCCTGAGAGCGGAGCCCCTGGAACCTCGTCATGACTGATAGTAGTCCTACTTGCCCCTGTATCAATCAGAAACTTTCTGTCTTTCCCTAATACTTGACTGTGAACATAGGGACCCTCTTGATCTACAGGTATCTCGATGAGAGGCAAGCCTACCTCCCTCTCTAGGCTGTTTCATGAATACTGCTGGTACTCTGGATACTCGGACTGTGCGTACTGGTACATCTGTTGTGTAACATGCTGTGTTGCAGCTATAGGCTGCGGTACTGTAACTGTCTGTTGTGCATTCTGTGGTGACTGAGAAGTCTGTGTAACTTGTTCTTGTCTAGGCGGACGTGGTCTTTCTTTAGTCTTACCAGTAGCTATGTTGTGTTTCAGAACTGCACACTCGTTTATAAAATGACCTGGCTGTTTACAATAATTGCAGGTCCCTTTAACGGGAACTGCAGTATGACTGGCTTGATTCGGACCCCTCTTCTGACTGTCTTGGGGAACAGATTGTGCAACTAATACTTTCATTTTCGTATCTTTCATACGTTTCCTTTCGTGTTCTTGCTCTTCTCTGATTCTATTCTGGTGATACTGGAGCATTTGAAGCATTTGTGACGGAGTATTAGCTTGCCAGGTACTTTCGACTTTCAAAACTCGATTTTTGACTTGTGGGCTTGAATTCTCGACTAGTTTAGTAACAAAAAGATGAGGGTATGACTCGCTACTTGTCTTCAGACCACTATTAATAATAAAACATTTCTCGAATCTAGAATAAAAATCACTAGTGTCTTCATCCTGTTTCTGTTTACAGGCTGAGATGGCATCCCAGTCTTCCTTTTTCGTGGCTAGTAATCTTGGCAAAACTTGTATCAATAACTCAGGTAATTCTTTACATTTATCTCCAAGACCGGTACCTGGTACACGTGCATTATCTTCAGCTTCTAGAGCTGTCCAATCTATCTTTTTCTCTCCCACCTCCCATTCTTTTTCCTTGAGTTTTTCATATATGCCCGCAGGCAACAGGACCTTTAACATTTTAATGATATCTGGATACGTGTATTCTCCCATACGGAGCATGTCTTTTAATTCACGGTGGAACCCTGCTGGATCTTTGTCGTGACAGGGAATTAACTTCTTCATCTCTAAGAGTTCCATCTTGGTAATCGGGGTGTAAACAAATACTCGTTCTAGATCGCCACCCGTTCCTCTAACTGGGTGGACTTCTCGTAACGGATGCTGTCTGTCTATATAGAATAGTTTACTGTCTGGAGGTGAGACATGAACAAAATGCGGATTCAGAAACGTTCGGTATTTGTGGCGCTGTTCTAGAATGACACTAATTAGATCGGTACCTAGACCTTTCCATCTATACTGTAGTAACTCGTTTAATACATCATGTAACGGACCTGGATCGGAATGTTGACCCTCATACAGAGTGATGAGGTGCTGGATCATATACATACCCACCAGTCGCTGCTCGGCTGGGGATAGTTTCAGAAACATTTGTGCCACTATTTCGTCTGGAAAAGTGGTAGAATCAGTAGTCCATCGGACTGCTGATCGGGCTAGTTCTTGTTCATGCATAGTACTAAGTTCACTATAACCTATTCGTGATTTCAGGATTTTATCGGTAGCTTGGAATACTTGTTCGAGGGAACACTGTTCTGGTACTGGAGAAGGAACAGTTTTCTTGTAGTCTAGACGTGAATGTCGGTCGGGAAGTCTAGTTCTACCTACATACGCTATTCTGGAAGGATTCTCGTCGTCTACCTCTTCAGTAGAAGAGTCATTTTCTTTCTCGGTTGCTTGTGTTGCTTCTCGTTTCTCGTGTAACTTTATTATTTCTTTACGGATTTTCTTGTACATACTCTCTATACTGTTCTGTGTCTTGTGTCTTCCCTCGGCTATATGGTCACTCCACCTGGTCAGGACTTTCATTTCTTCTGGATCTTTTCCTGGATAATCTTGTTCTCTTATTAAACAGTTAATTAGAAACTTTAAAATCATGAGCTGAATTTCGACTTTTCTTTGGACCATGGTGTCGCCAATACTTTCTGGATCTCTTCCTGTACGGATGAAATGATATATTCTGTCTAGATAACTTTTCATATTCGGCAGGGTGTCCAAATACTCGGTCACCCTTCTTACCCGCAATGAATACAAGACCATATCATCATCGCCTGGGACTGGATCATAACGGCATTCTGTAAGGGCTCGCTTGATATCTGCAACTGACTGAAATTTGGGCGAGCGCTGTAACGCTCGTTCATGTAACTCGAGTAACGTTAGACGTTTGTGTTGAGGCGGGGTACGAGGAGAACCTCCCCCCGCGGCTCCTAGACTGGAATCGTCGGTGTGTACTGTACGGGCTGGGAGAGTGACTGATGTAGCGGGTACTTGTACTGTAGGCTGGACCGGGGGTACCGTAACAGGTGCTGTAACGGGTGCCCCGGTGGCTAGAGGAACAGGAATTACATTATTTACAGGAGCTGGCGGAACAGAATTTGCATACTCTGGAACTGTGTCGTCCAAATAGGACGAGAGAAAAATATCAGCTGCGGTCGGTTTATGACGTAGCTTGGTCGGAACTAATGGTGGCGGGAAATTACTGGATGCCTCCGGGGTTGCCTTTGGCAAACCCTCGGCAAGAAGAGGGTACATACCCTTAATAAGGGCATTCCTCTGTCTGTCTGACTGTTCGGTTTTAACTCGTTCACCTACTTCGATTAATTCTTTTTCTTGGGCTCTTTCTGAGGATTCTCTACTTAATTCTGCTTTTCTGATTTCTTTTTCGGTTCTTTTATGAGATTCCTTGCGCCATAACTCGATGGCATCTTTCTGTGACTGTCTGGCTTTCTTTTTCCATAATACTTCTTCTACTCGCATGATGCACTCGGCATCCCATGTGCCTGATACAGGCCATCTATATTTCTCTTCGAGATGTCTGGTATAATCAGACCATAAATCTAGATATATTATGGCACTCAAGCCATGCTTATGATACATAAAATGTCCTGGACTGTCCCTAGGCGGGACAGGGACTGCTTCCTCGAGCAGCCCTTTTCTAGTTTTTAACTGACGTAACTTAGAGAACAGAGGCATACTTTAGGCTGAATCTGAACACAATACAATACACGATAAACACAATAATAACTTGAAGAAACAAATCACTCATACCACGACATTGAATACACATTGAAATAACATTTAAAATAACATTTCGGACAGAATATTACCTGGAATAGTGAGAACAGAAACACATGAATTTCTCGGGAACAGAACTCACTAGAATTACTTAGATGCACTGCTGAAACAGTACGAAACATACCGGTCTCATAAAGAGACACGTCAGGACCCGCATCCACCTAGGTGGACACTTCGTGTTGGATTTGCGTACCCAAACCCACGGACCAGAGACAAATTAATTGACCCTGTCTAGATACTACCCCAGCAACGGTACTCACCGGGCAGCAAGAACGGAAGGCCTCGGACTGGACTGGACTGCTACGACGACGGACGACGAACTTCGGTCTTTAGTTACAGGTGGGCCTCCGGATACCTCGGACCTTGAACTCTCGGCTTGGGCTCTGGTCGGGACTCGCCGCGTTCCTCCACCGCCTCGTCTGGATGCTGGACCGCAACCTCCGTCTCCTCCGTGGACCTGAGGGATACTTGAAGCAGAAATATCTGCCGCTGCGCAGGATGGTTCCGTCACGGCTGCAGAGGATCAGGGGGCCTGCGTGGCTTCTCCGGCGCGTGGGGAAAGGGCAAGTCCCTATTCGGGCGCCATTATGTGGTAAATAAATAATTAAATACCGGTTCTATTTTTCGGAATAATCAATAAACAGGTAGCTCAATAAATAAGAGTCAGGATTCGAGGTATCTTGAGTTTTGCAGGTTTAATAAAGCATAAGGGACAGGAACAGGACCACCTGCACGGGAATAGGATGGCAGCTGCCGGGGGCAGGGTCTGGAAAAAGGATAGCTTTAATAACAGTGCACAACATATATATACTAAAACAATTACATTGCATTCAATACAGTAGGCGTAGCAGTAGGCGGAGTTTGTAGCAGTCGCGAAAGATAAGGCATAAAGTGGGTGTAACAAGAGGTGTGTACAGGGCGTATACATAGACATGTGATGCAAACGTAACAGAATATGTCATAAACGGGGCGGAAACATGGAGGGGGCTACCTGAGCAGCTGGGACCTCTAACCTAGTGGTGCGCGTAAACTGGCAATGACGTGTTACCAGGGAGAACTGGGGGCTATGACTTCTGCACTAGAAGAGGAGACGAAAATCTGGAGGGTCAGAGCGACATGTACCTAGGCATATCTAGTATCTGGTGTTTATAGTACATGTTGATAGAATCCAAAAGTTATCAGGGTAAAGGCTAACAGACACTAAGACTGGTGCATGCATTATTCTAAATGTATTGCATGTACGAGGAATATTCTATGAATATGAATACAGTATTTCTCTTACATGGAGACATAAAGGCTAGACCATGACGGAAACTATTGATGCGATTCAGTAGCTTAGGAATGCAGAGAAGGAGGGCTGGACTGATAACTAGAAACATAACATACTCTTGGCAGACTGGGAGGCAGAGCCAGGCCTAGCCGGGCACTGCGAGGCATGAAAGTAAGTGAAGGGTCAGGGATACAGGTGGGGGCTGTATCGCTCCTCGGAGAGTTCAGGAAACAGGAGCTGAATCTGAGTCCGGGCCCTTTTGAGGCCTAGAAACGGGGACAATTCAATGAATTAACGTGCACACTGTAAAACGTGGCAACGTAGCTTTACATAGGCCTGATATTCGTTATATTTACGAAAACTGGAAACTGGCATACTAGAGATGGACACAACTGTAATTGCGTCTTTAATCGATCAGAGGGGAATACATGCATATCGATCATGCACATATAACATAAGATGGGGAACACGTAGGCACATATGACATGGCAAAATTTACTTTTCCACAGTATGAGGGGGAGGGGAGGTGGGGAGCACAAGAGGTATGAGGGGGAGGGGAGGTGAGAAGCACAGGGGGGTATGAGGGGCAGGGGAGGTGAGAAACACAGGGGGGGTATGAGGGGCAAGGGGAGGTGAGAAGCACAGGGGGGGTCTGAGGGGCAGGGGAGGTGAGAAACACAGGGGGGGTCTGAGGGGCAGGGGAGGTGAGAAGCACAGGGGGTCTGAGGGGCAGGGGAGGTGAGAAACACAGGGGGGTCTGAGGGGCAGGGGAGGTGAGAAACACAGGGGGGGTCTGAGGGGCAGGGGAGGTGAGAAGCACAGGGGGGTATGAGGGGGAGGGGAGGTGAGAAACACAGGGGGGGTATGAGGGGCAAGGGGAGGTGAGAAGCACAGGGGGGGTATGAGGGGTAGGGGAGGTGAGAAGCACAGGGGGGTATGAGGGGGAGGTGAGAAGCACAGGGGGGTATGAGGGGGAGGGGATGTGAGAAGCACAGGGGGGTATGAGGGGCAGCGGAGGTGAGAAACACAGGGGGGGTATGAGGGGGAAGGGGAGGTGGGGAGCACAAGAGGTATGAGGGGGAGGGGAGGTGAGAAGCACAGGGGGGTATGAGGGGCAGGGGAGGTGAGAAACACAGGGGGGGTATGAGGGGCAAGGGGAGGTGAGAAGCACAGGGGGGGTCTGAGGGGCAGGGGAGGTGAGAAACACAGGGGGGGTCTGAGGGGCAGGGGAGGTGAGAAGCACAGGGGGTCTTAGGGGCAGGGGAGGTGAGAAACACAGGGGGGTCTGAGGGGCAGGGGAGGTGAGAAGCACAGGGGGGTCTGAGGGGCAGGGGAGGTGAGAAGCACAGGGGGTATGAGGGGGAGGGGAGGTGAGAAACACAGGGGGGGTATGAAGGGCAAGGGGAGGTGAGAAGCACAGGGGGGTATGAGGGGTAGGGGAGGTGAGAAGCACAGGGGGGGTATGAGGGGGAGGTGAGAAGCACAGGGGGGTATGAGGGGGAGGGGAAGTGAGAAGCACAGGGGGTATGAGGGGCAGGGGAGGTGAGAAACACAGGGGGGTATGAGGGGCAAGGGGAGGTGAGAAACACAGGGGGGTATGAAGGGCGGGGGGTATGAGGGGCAGGGGGGTATGAGGGGGAGGTGAGAAACACAGGGGGGTATGAGGGGCAGGGGAGGTGAGAAACACAGGGGGGTATGAGGGGAGGGGAGGTGAGAAGCACAGGGGGTATGAGGGGCAAGGGAGGTGAGAAGCGCATGGGGGGTCTGAGGGGCAGGGGAGGTGAGAAGCACAGGGGGGTCTGAGGGGCAGGGGAGGTGAGAAGCACAGAGGGGGTATGAGGGGCAGGGGAGGTGAGAAGCACAGGGGGGTATGAGGGGGAGGGGAGGTGAGAAACACAGGGGGGGTATGAGGGGCAAGGGGAGGTGAGAAGCACAGGGGGGGTATGAGGGGTAGGGGAGGTGAGAAGCACAGGGGGGTATGAGGGGGAGGTGAGAAGCACAGGGGGGTATGAGGGGCAGCGGAGGTGAGAAACACAGGGGGGTATGAGGGGGAAGGGGAGGTGAGAAGCACAGGGGGGTATGAGGGGGAGGGGAGGTGGGGAGCACAGGAGGTATGAGGGGGAGGGGAGGTGAGAAGCACAGGGGGGTATGAGGGGGAGGGGAGGTGAGAAGCACAGGGGGGTATGAGGGGCAGGGGAGGTGAGAAACACAGGGGGGGTATGAGGGGCAAGGGGAGGTGAGAAGCACAGGGGGGTCTGAGGGGCAGGGGAGGTGAGAAACACAGGGGGGGTCTGAGGGGCAGGGGAGGTGAGAAGCACAGGGGGGTCTGAGGGGCAGGGGAGGTGAGAAGCACAGGGGGGTATGAGGGGGAGGGGAGGTGAGAAACACAGGGGGGTATGAAGGGCAAGGGGAGGTGAGAAGCACAGGGGGGTATGAGGGGTAGGGGAGGTGAGAAGCACAGGGGGGGTATGAGGGGGAGGTGAGAAGCACAGGGGGGTATGAGGGGGAGGGGAAGTGAGAAGCACAGGGGGTATGAGGGGCAAGGGGAGGTGAGAAACACAGGGGGGTATGAAGGGCGGGGGGTATGAGGGGCAGGGGGGTATGAGGGGGAGGTGAGAAACACAGGGGGGTATGAGGGGCAGGGGAGGTGAGAAACACAGGGGGGTATGAGGGGAGGGGAGGTGAGAAGCACAGGGGGTATGAGGGGCAAGGGAGGTGAGAAGCGCATGGGGGGTCTGAGGGGCAGGGGAGGTGAGAAGCACAGGGGGGTCTGAGGGGCAGGGGAGGTAAGAAGCACAGAGGGGGTATGAGGGGCAGGGGAGGTGAGAAACACGGGGGGTATGAGGGGCAGGGGAGGTGAGAAGCACAGGGGGGTATGAGGGGCAGGGGAGGTGAGAAACACAGGGGGGTATGAGGGGAGGGGAGGTGAGAAGCACAGGGGGTATGAGGGGCAGGGGAGGTGAGAAGCACAGGGGGTATGAGGGGCAGGGGAGGTGAGAAACACAGGGGGGTATGAGGGGCAGGGGAGGTGAGAAACACAGGGGGGTATGAGGGGGAGGTGAGAAGCACAGGGGGGTATGTGGGGGAGGGGAGGTGAGAAGCACAGGGGGGTATGAGGGGCAGGGGAGGTGAGAAACACGGGGGTATGAGGGGCAGGGGAGGTGAGAAACACAGGGGGGTATGAGGGGGAGGTGAGAAGCACAGGGGGGTATGTGGGGGAGGGGAGGTGAGAAGCACAGGGGGGTATGAGGGGCAGCGGAGGTGAGAAACACAGGGGGGTATGAGGGGGAGGGGAGGTGGGGAGCACAAGAGGTATGAGGGGGAGGGGAGGTGAGAAGCACAGGGGGGTATGAGGGGCAGGGGAGGTGAGAAACACAGGGGGGGTATGAGGGGCAAGGGGAGGTGAGAAGCACAGGGGGGGTCTGAGGGGCAGGGGAGGTGAGAAACACAGGGGGGGTCTGAGGGGCAGGGGAGGTGAGAAGCACAGGGGGTCTGAGGGGCAGGGGAGGTGAGAAACACAGGGGGGGGTCTGAGGGGCAGGGGAGGTGAGAAACACAGGGGGGGTCTGAGGGGCAGGAGAGGTGAGAAGCACAGGGGGGTATGAGGGGGAGGGGAGGTGAGAAACACAGGGGGGGTATGAGGGGCAAGGGGAGGTGAGAAGCACAGGGGGGGTATGAGGGGTAGGGGAG
This sequence comes from Lissotriton helveticus, assembly GCF_964261635.1. Classification (NCBI taxonomy): domain Eukaryota; kingdom Metazoa; phylum Chordata; class Amphibia; order Caudata; family Salamandridae; genus Lissotriton; species Lissotriton helveticus. The sequence goes on along the minus strand of NC_136073.1, from coordinate 2,075,395 downwards.
GTGAGAAGCACAGGGGGGTATGAGGGGGAGGGGAGGTGAGAAGCACAGGGGGGTATGAGGGGTAGGGGAGGTGAGAAGCACAGGGGGGTATGAGGGGGAGGTGAGAAGCACAGGGGGGTATGAGGGGGAGGGGAGGTGAGAAGCACAGGGGGGTATGAGGGGCAGCGGAGGTGAGAAACACAGGGGGTATGAGGGGGAAGGGGAGGTGAGAAGCACAGGGGGGTATGAGGGGGAGGGGAGGTGGGGAGCACAGGAGGTATGAGGGGGAGGGGAGGTGAGAAGCACAGGGGGGTATGAGGGGGAGGGGAGGTGAGAAGCACAGGGGGGTATGAGGGGCAGGGGAGGTGAGAAACACAGGGGGGGTATGAGGGGCAAGGGGAGGTGAGAAGCACGGGGGGGGTCTGAGGGGCAGGGGAGGTGAGAAACACAGGGGGGGTCTGAGGGGCAGGGGAGGTGAGAAGCACAGGGGGGTCTGAGGGGCAGGGGAGGTGAGAAGCACAGGGGGGTATGAGGGGGAGGGGAGGTGAGAAACACAGGGGGGGTTTGAAGGGCAAGGGGAGGTGAGAAGCACAGGGGGGGTATGAGGGGTAGGGGAGGTGAGAAGCACAGGGGGGGTATGAGGGGGAGGTGAGAAGCACAGGGGGGTATGAGGGGGAGGGGAGGTGAGAAGCACAGGGGGGGTATGAGGGGGAGGTGAGAAGCACAGGGGGGTATGAGGGGCAGGGGAGGTGAGAAACACAGGGGGGTATGAGGGGCAAGGGGAGGTGAGAAACACAGGGGGGTATGAAGGGCGGGGGTATGAGGGGCAGGGGGGTATGAGGGGGAGGTGAGAAACACAGGGGGGTATGAGGGGCAGGGGAGGTGAGAAACACAGGGGGGTATGAGGGGAGGGGAGGGGAGAAGCACAGGGGGTATGAGGGGCAAGGGAGGTGAGAAGCGCATGGGGGGTCTGAGGGGCAGGGGAGGTGAGAAGCACAGGGGGGGTATGAGGGGCAGGGGAGGTGAGAAACACGGGGGGTATGAAGGGCAGGGGAGGTGAGAAGCACAGGGGGGTATGAGGGGAGGGGAGGTGAGAAACACAGGGGGGTATGAGGGGAGGGGAGGTGAGAAGCACAGGGGGTATGAGGGGCAGGGGAGGTGAGAAGCACAGGGGGTATGAGGGGCAGGGGAGGTGAGAAGCACAGGGGGTATGAGGGGCAGGGGAGGTGAGAAGCGCAGGGGGGTCTGAGGGGCAGGGGAGGTGAGAAGCACAGGGGGTATGAGGGGCAGGGGAGGTGAGAAGCACAGGGGGGTCTGAGGGGCAGGGGAGGTGAGAAGCAGAGGGGGGTATGAGGGGAGGGGAGGTGAGAAGCAGAGGGGGGTATGAGGGGAGGGGAGGTGAGAAGCAGAGGGGGGTATGAGGGGCAGGGGAGGTGAGAAGCACAGGGGGGTATGAGGGGGAGGTGAGAAGCACAGGGCGGTATGAGGGGGAGGTGAGAAACACAGGGGGGTATGAGGGGGAGGTGAGAAACACAGGGGGTATGAGGGGCAGGGGAGGTGAGAAGCACAGGGGGGTATAAGGGGGAGGTGAGAAACACAGGGGGGTATGAGGGGCAGGGGAGGTGAGAAGCACAGGGGGTATGATGGGGAGGGGAGGTGAGAAGCACAGGGGGGTATGAGGGGGAGGTGAGAAGCACAGGGGGGTATGAGGGGGAGGGGAGGTGAGGTGAGAAGCACAGGGGGGTATGAGGGGGAGGGGAGGTGAGAAACACAGGGGGGTATGAGGGGGAGGGGAGGTGAGAAACACAGGGGGGTATGAGGGGGAAGGGGAGGTGAGAAGCACAGGGGGGTATGAGGGGGAGGGGAGGTGAGAAACACAGGGGGTATGAGGGGGAGGGGAGGTGAGAAGCACAGGGGGTATGAGGGGGAGGGGAGGTGGGGAGCACAGGGGGTATGAGGGGCAGGGGAGGTGGGGAGCACAGGGGACAGGGGAGGTGGGGAGCACAGGGGGTATGAGGGGGTATGAGGGGCAGGGGAGGTGAGAAGCACAGGGGGGTATGATGGGGAGGGGAGGTGAGAAGCACAGGGGGTATGAGGGGGAGGGGAGGTGGGGAGCACAGGGGGTATGAGGGGCAGGGGAGGTGGGGAGCACAGGGGGTATGAGGGGGTATGAGGGGCAGGGGAGGTGGGGAGCACAGGGGACAGGGGAGGTGGGGAGCACAGGGGGTATGAGGGGGTATGAGGGGCAGGGGAGGTGGGGAGCACAGGGGGTATGAGGGGGTATGAGGGGCAGGGGAGGTGAGAAGCACAGGGGGGTATGAGGGGGAGGGGAGGTGAGAAGCACAGGGGGGTATGATGGGGAGGGGAGGTGAGAAGCACAGGGGGTATGAGGGGGAGGGGAGGTGGGGAGCACAGGGGGTATGAGGGGGTATGAGGGGCAGGGGAGGTGGGGAGCACAGGGGACAGGGGAGGTGGGGAGCACAGGGGGGTATGAGGGGCAGGGGGAGGTGGGAGACAGATAGGACTATGGAATGTTAAAGTTTAAAGGTCATGGGTCCCTCTGTAAGCTATTGTTGTTATGATGTTGGTTAAAGACAGCGTAAGGAGCCTGGGGAGGGTTGGGGGGGATTAGTCAAAGGAGCTGGGCGGGCCAGTGACTGAAACTCCGTCCACCCCAGGACAAGCTCGTGGCAGTCACCAGGTGTGTGTCAGGTGCTTTACCTGGGAGGCCTTCTCCTCTTATGATATTGTGTAAATATTTATACATAGCCTGTTCTGAGTTTATTCACTCTGTGTCTCCATGTTATTTTGTTTGAGTGATGCTGGGATAAGAAATACCTTAGGTCCTACAGCCTCATGAAACGGGCGGGGTCCGGGCAGCTGCCTGACCTCTGAGGGGGCCTTGAGAGGCAGGAGGGTGCGGGGTAGATGGAGAAGCCTCTGGGTAAGTGCAGAGGCCAGGGTCAGGCGGGGTGGGATCCGACTGAATGACATCAAAGGGTCAGCGGCAGTGGCCTCTGAGTAATGGGAGAGGTGACAGTGCAGGTAAAGGTGACGAGTAGTGACCAGTACCCTGGAGCAATGAATGCCAGTGTCATATCTGTCCTCTCTCAGGGCCTACGGGGCTCGAGGGCATTTGGGTAATTCATGTAAGAAGTATTGCTCCTGTCCTTGGTGACTCAGGACCTGGACACTACTACACGCTCACGGAGATGCAAGTGTCTTCTTGTAGGAGGCTGGCTTAGTATATGGTGCACACTTATTTAAGTGATGCACCCTGCACTAATTCAGGAAACCCTTATGGATATTTAAGTGGTCTTTGATAACCAAGGAACGCTCTCACAGCGGTAGCTGTCGAGAGCTGCCTCCAGGCTTATCTCGAAGGAGTGTTACGCATCTCGTTTTACCAGATCTAATCAATTCGATAAACGAAAAAGAACCACACTAGTGTGTATGTGAAAATACTTCAATACATTACACAACACTCACTAACACACTGGTGTATCTCCTACCCCGAGATATCAACACAATACACAAGAATTCTGTAAATAGCACAAAATACATTTGTCTCCAGGGGAGACCAGACCATATACTAAAAAAGTGGAACACGAACTGCAAGGGAGAAGAGGACTTGGACAAGCAGACTCAGAGGAGCTGGGGCACAAGGAACCACTCAATGTAAGTATACCCAGGAACCGCACCGAGGCTGTGTGCAGAGTGGGAACACCGCCGTGAGACCAATGGAAGTCCATGGTGAAGTCACAGTTGCAGTTTTGCAGAAGAATGACTCTTCCCAGAGGACCATGAAGAATTCCACTAGAGGACGGAAGGTTGGAGAGCCACCCCACCCGTGGATGCCCTGGGAACCAGGTTACCTACACCAGGGAAGCCAAGTGCATAGGGGTGAAGAGATGTCGGAAACCTCCATAGACAACAATGGAAGACTTAGAAGAACATGTCTCTGGAGAAGTCTCTGAAGAAGTCCTGTGGGATCCAATGAAGAACCTGCAAGCAGACGGGACAGAGTCTATGCCGCTCGAACGTGATCAGGAGGCACGAAGACACACTGCTCCCCAATCTCAGGAGGTTCAGAAGAGTCGACGGTGACGTTGTCGCTGCAGCTGTGAGGACCAGGTAACGCTGAGGAAGACCAGAAGCCTTACACGATCAGTCCTACGTCAGGAGTCAAGCACCAGGGAGTCGGTGTCCGGCGGGAGCGCCAAAAAGTCTTGGTGGCTGCAAGAGGCGTACAAAGTGAGGAAAGAGCAGCGGTGGAACCAGCAAGGTCGAAGGGACTCACCACAAGCAGGAGAGTCAGAGAAGGCGTGAACAAGCATAGGGAGCCCACTGAAGCAGGAGAAGACCCTCAGGAGGACCCACAGGCCAAAGACACAGGAGTCACAAGAGGAACTCGAGCAGCTCATCAAGAAAGAAGGTCCACGGTGCAGAGGATGCCATAAGGACGCTATACTTCGCAGGAAGAGATGCTGAATGTTGGAGGCTGGAGCTTCTTGTAGCCCGAAGATCTTTGGAGTACAGAGCTAACAAGCCTTGGCAATGGCAAGTCGGCACAGTGCACATTGGTCCGGTCCCAGTAGGTCTGACAAAGGATACTGGTGTCAAAATTGCAGGGAGAACAGGCCAGGCCTCAAGGGAGGCACAGAACCACCACCTGTGTTGCTGAGACTCTGGAAGTTCATAGTACGGCAGGAGCAGCAGACCGGTTAGCTTCGTTGCGGTGCCTGCAGATGCACAGGAGTGACTCCTTCACCCCAAAGGAGATTAATTCGGGTTTTCTTGATGCCCACCGACCTGTTGAAGATCCCGGAAAAAGCACAGACACAGATGATGAAGAAGACTTGCAGAACAGCTACACCAGGAGCAGCAGGAGTCTTCCTTGGTGCAGTCTTGGTTCCAGGTGAAGTTCAAGTGTCCAGGCGGTCGAAGAGTGACGTGGTTTCAGTCTTGAGTATTATCCTAATACAAATCAAAGGAACCACCTGTAGGTAAGCCCTTAAGTACCTTAGGGAAAGGGTTAGAATGACTCAGGGATCTCTTCCATAGGAGGGGCTGGACAGAGGGTAGAATACTCGCCTGTTCTTTGTCCAGTTTTGTGCCAGAGCGGGAGCCAAGGGCTCCCTGAACTGGGTCAAACGGGAGTATGCAAGGAGGGCACCAAATGTGCCCTTCAAAGCAGTCTGGTGGCGCTGGCACGCTCCCCCACTCCACCCCAGTACACAAAGTCCTGTCTGGGAGGTGGTCACACCATCTTGTGACAGGAAATCTATGATTCTACCTTCCCCTGCATGAGCTCAGCTCAGCAGCAGGAGGGCAGAATCGTGCCTGTGGTAGGCAGCAGCACTAGCTTGCTGTAAAACCCTGAAAGGCTGTTACTGGAGTATGGGGGGGTACCCGAGTGCAGCCCCACAGTACATGGGATCATACAGCAACACAGGAATCGGTGTTGAGGTATGATTCCAATGTGTTTGATACCAAGCATGACTGGTTTTGGGGCAACTACTATACAGTTAAACATCTCGTAATGACTAATATCCACTATATGTATTAAAATGGCTGACTGCACTTACAAAGCCTGGAGAATCGACTGCGGAGTTTGTAGGGGTGTCCTGCTCATGCAAGGGCACTCTCGCACTCATAACCAGGCACCCTGCCTTCAGGATTGAAAGGCCTGCCTTAGGGGTGACTTTTAGTTTTTAAGTGCATTTACCTCAGATATTAGGAAACGTATATCTGTTGTGAGTGGTGCTAGCACCAGCTCACATAGGCTGCAATGGAAGGCCTGAAGTCACACTTTGAGTGGTCTCCCATGAGTGGCATAATACATGCTGCAGCCCATAGAAGATCCCTGGTGTACCTATGCCCTACGTACCTTAGTACCATATACTAAGGACTTACAAGGGTACACCAGTAACCAATTGTGGATGTACACAAGTACTTACCATGGTCAATTTAAGGAGAACGCACAGTGTCTGGGGTTCTTATTAGCAGGATCCCAGTCAGGGGTGTTCAAAAACACACCGATTTTAGGCAAGAGTGGGGGTAAGCATGCTAGAAAAATCCAACTTTCCTCCACGGTATAATTTACCAGGGCAACAGTCAGGCGCACTCCTGGAGGATAGTGGATTCGAGTCAACCTGCACTCATTTCACTCACAGAAGTATAACATCCAAGCATTGCTGTTCTCTTACAAAAACATATTTTATTTACATTAAGCGCATACGTTTTGTGTCACATTATTTTAAATTACGGCTCTGAAGGTGGGGTAAATTCATGACAATTCACACTTTGCATAAAAGTGCATAGTTCCTGGAATGTGCCCCAGTGTGTAGGCTGTTGCATGTTCACAAACTGCAGAAATTTACTATTGCCATGCTGTAGTCTTTTGGTGTGCCACAATTTTAAGGGTCTTTGGAATTCTCACCCTGGTAGCCCCTGCCCGCGCCTCGTGGGCTTTCGCCCAAAGGACTACGGGTGGGATTGAGACCCTGGGTGATGGTTTGCCAGAGGGGTAGAAGCAGTGGCCTCGTCGGCAGCAGGGGTCCGTCTGCCGTAGAGAGAAGCCAATAACGCTCCACTCACGCCACGGGTTGCTGCCATCGCCGATGTATGGCTGTTCTTCCGCCCTGGCCCCACCAAACTCTAAACGAGGTACCGCGTCTCCCAGGGACCTTTGGAGCGCAGTGAAGCCAAGAGGAAATACGCGGCTTCACAACTTCACATACCCAGTGCCAGCCTTCAGCGTTGGCGAGCTGAGCCCAGGCTGAGGATGGCAGTAATCTGAGGGGTGCATGGAGCTGTGGGCATTAAGGTACTGCCAACAGCTGTGCCCTTCTCATCTTGCTCCAGCCTTGTGTTTGTCCCTGCCTGTTCCTTTCTGTCTGATTTGCCAGTTTAAAGTGGTTTTAGTCCTTCATTATTACACGGCGGTAGATGTCTTTAACACTCCTTTGCCCCCTTGCTTACCAACCCTTCACCCTCTGACCCCTGCTAGCACACAGCAACAAAACCCTCATCAACGTGAGGCTGCTAAGGTAGCGGTGATTTAGGTAAGCTTGGGGAGGTCCAGGGATGCTTGTGTTGAGGGCCCAGTCCCTACGCATTCAGGTGCTGACCAGTCAACGCAAAAGGGACCCTCTGCTGCTTCTTTTAATTCACTACCATCAGCAAGGACGCCACATGTCTCTCCTCCCAGGGGGCTATCTTAGCAAATGCAGGCTCTGCACACAGCCCTAGCACGAGGTACTCTGGTAAGTATCACGGTTACTCTGGAAACGTAGCAAGCCTGCTCGCTCAGCATGCAAATTCTTGCACCACCATGCAAACCTAGCTCCTTGTGCTGTGGACAGTTTCTCTAGGATAGCTGTATCCACACCTTGGTAGAGCATATCGGCGCAGGAAGGTGACTTCACAAAGTGTGTGTTAAGCGTTAACACGTGCTTTAAACAGCCACTTGGTAAATCTCCCTGAAGCATTCTGGGAGCCGCAGACGGTGAAACAGGATGTGTTGTCCTGCTCTTGTGGCGCCAATACCTAGACTTGTGGTTTGTGGTGTATAAAGTCAGCCTGTCACCGCGCCCAGGCTGCATGTAGACATAGGGCGCCATCTTGGCGCTTTGCCATCTCAGACCATGAATCTCTTTTTCATTGTGGACCACATTTCCACATATGACATGAATGCTTATAACCCGTTCAACCCTGAGGCAGGAGCTCCTTTTGGTCAAACCCTGTGCACTGTTCACCGTCCAAGAGTACGCGGGCAGGCGACTAAAGATGGAAGATTCATTTCTAGGCTAAGAGCCAACAGCAACTTGTGCACAAAAGTACTTAAAACCAATCCAGCCCGGAACCTGCCCTCAAGGTACCCTGGCTCCAAAATGAATCTTTCTGAATTTAATTAACTGTGTAAACTGTGGCCTGCAGGGCTTGCGACGCTGCATGGGGATATGGAGCCATTGCGAGCTGGGACAAGGATGGCCGATGGGAGGGAAGGGACAGGCGCTAGAGAGGTGCAGATTTGCCAGCTTTTAAAAAATAGCACAGCTTGTTGAGTATTAGGGTGCAGAAGAGAGGAGTGAGATGAAAATTCTGCAAATACTAGGCCTGAACCTGAGGAAACCTATCTTTTGATATTAGGGCTTTGTAGAATGTCCCTCTGCCTGCCCTATGGAGCAGCGAAACGGGTTCTTTTTTTGCCCTTGGTGGTATTTTGCCTGTGTAGTGGTGGAGTGTCAAGTTCACCACAGTACCCAACTGGACCTCTGACTGTGCCACAGAGGATACCGTGAGGACCTCCGGGATGGAAACACGCAACACAGGACACCCTGAGGACCTCTGGGATAGAACCACGCAACACAGGACACCCTGAGGACCTCGCGCATTGGAAACACGCCACGGTAGACACCATGAGGACCTCTGGGATGGAAACATACCACAGAGGATGCCACGAGGATCTCCAGGACGGAAACACGCCACCAGGATACCATGAAGACCTCTGGGATGATAGCACACCCTGAGGACCTCTGACATGTGCGCATGCCACAGAGGACGCTCTGAGGACTTCCGGGATGGAAACACGCCACAGAGGATGCAATGAGGAGCTCTGGGATGGAAACACGCCACAAGGAAACCTTGAGGACCTCTGGGATGGAAACACGGCACAGAGGATACCCTGAGGACCTCGGGATGAAAAACGTCATGAGGACACCCTGAGTACCACCGGGATGGAGACAAACCACAAGGACACTGTGAGGACCACTGAGATGGAAACACGGCACAGAGAATACCCGGAGAACCTCTGGGATGGAAACATGCCGCAAGGACACCCTGTTGTGTAGTGCCTATAAACATGTATGGTATCTGCACGTTTAGACAACATATACTGTAGGATTGGAGTCAGACTGATTCTGGACACCTGTACCGAATATGTCAGCCTGTATACCAGCTAGCTCACAGGACCACAAGAAACTCCTCTTACCAAGGAGAGAATAGTTCTTGGCAACTATGTAACATGACAACCCTGATCCCTCAGATTCGTGGAAACAGTGTACTACTTTTTGCTCAGTCACTCATGCTCACTTCGTCTCAGAGAGATACACAGAATAAACGGTGGGGACGTTTTTCAAAAAGCATTTATTGAGCCTTTGTTATTCTAGTGTAAAATAGGTGTGCTGAAACAACCATTAGACAGTAACAGATATCAATGATTATAAACACTGACAAAGTCAAAGGATGGTAGATTTCTACCGTAGTGCTACAACAATGAGTACAGGCAAGTATATAAAATACATGACAGTAATAAATGCGTACTTGTACGATGCACCCTAACTGGATGCACTTGAATGTACCTAGCATGTATGTGGGTGGAAAGCTAAGAATCCCTCTAGGATAAAGTGAACCCCGCTGCCTAGTGAGAGACTGTGGGACCCCGTCTGGGTCTCGAGTTGAAGGGATGTTTAGACCACTGTGAGCTGGCGTATCTGCATGCAGGAGCCTCAGCGTCTCGCGTCAGTGTGTGTCAGCATGGAAGTCCTTTTCTCCTCTGTCTATCTCAGCAAGAAATGGTGTATATTTACCCAAAGTGGTACCCCCTGGGGATATACCTCGCTGTGTCATGTCGGACTGGGATGACGGAAGGAATGACCCTTGTATGCAGGAGATGGTAGGCCTGCTGTCCTGCTGTGATTCCAAGAACCCTCATGCATAATGAATGAGGCTTAAGCTTTTCAGAGAAAACCCCGTGTCATCTTCGGTCATCACCGTAACTAGGTAATAGGTCAGTACTAAGAACCGTTATGTAGTGTAATGGTAGGGAGAATATAGGTGAAGGGTTAGGCGACCTCCTGAGCCTATATTAGGGTACCTGTATGGAACATAACAACCCTGAGGACATCCGGGATGGAAATACACCACAGAGGATGCAGTGAGGATCTCCAGGATGGAAACACGCCACATAGACATCCTGAGGACCTCCCGGATGGAAACATGCCATGGGGACACCCTGAGGACCTCCAGGATAGAAGCACTCCAACAGGACATCCATGATGACCACTTGGATAAAAACATGCCACACAGGACACCCTGGATGAAAAACGCCCACACAGCAGACAATGAGGACATCCAGGATGGAAACACGCTACAGAGGATGACCTGAGGACTTCTGGGATGGAAACACAACACAAGGGCACATAAGCTGTGGGACCTGTCTCAATGTATGACGGCCAATAATCCTGGCTGAAAACTCAGTGCCATTCTGGAGTTTCATCCACTGTCCTCTTCCCACCTCCCATGGCCCGTACAGGAAACGAGAGGGCATTCATGTGACCGGTGCCCTCAGGGCAGCAGTTCTGGGGTACACAAAATGCCCTCTTTTTAACCCTTTTTGTGAATTCTTGGAAAGTTTTTAACTTTACCCAAAATATTCCAGAAATTGGAGTTACAATAGTGAGTAAATCCCTTTGACTATTTTTGGGACAGTTGAGCTTTTAACAATATTCACACCCACTGCTCCCTGGGGGCGCCACCCACACAAAAGTGTCCCTGGACCTTGTTCAGAAAGGTACTGGGCATTTAGCCAGCCAGTGTTCCTGAGCTGAGGGGCCAATCTGATTGGATCCTTTGACGTGAGTCAGGTGTGCTGCACCACTCTGCATTTCCCACAAGCTCTATCCAATCTCTTTTCTTGCCATGAACACCACAGATTGTCCCCTCGACTCAAGCAGTCTCATTGGCTGAGCCTCCACAGAGTTACCTTGCTCAAGCCAATGTAAAGTGTGCTAGCTATCGCAAAGGAAAGTGTCGATTCTGTTGAGGTCCCGGAGGTGAGTGAGGGCTGTGCATGTCACCCAGCAGCCTTTCAAAGTTTACTCTTCTGGTGTTAAACAGAGCGACAGCTCCCAAGAAACCAGGAACAAAGTGAACAACCCAGTAAAAATGTGCTCCACCCACCAATAACCGGTGTCCTTTGTAATCCTGTCTGTAGCCTGCTTCTCGTCCCCCTTTCTCTGCCCTGCTGCAACTGAGAGTTCAGTTTGTCTCCATATTTGAGCCTACACCGCTTGTCTATACTACTTGCTTGATTTTGTTGTAGGGTCTGTGGGCAGCCCAATCGGGCGACTCGGATTGGCGCACCAGGACTGAACTTGAGCAGATGTCTGCATTGTGGCAACACTGGCTGTAAGATGGCTGCTTGCGAGGCAGGAGGCAACCAACCGTGGGGCAGATTTACAAGAAAGTGACGCATCTGTAGAGATGCATCACTTTCCCTGCGACCCCCTTAGAAACCCTTGCGCCACCATGGAAGCGCTGTATTTACAGTACGGCGCACCATGGCGCAAGGATTGACAGATGCGTCCGAAAATATGATGCATCTGTTCGGGCAAAAGTCACGCATTGCTGGAGCCATGTCGCAAGCACGACGCAACTCCAGCAATGCATGAGGAGGGCTATACTCATTGGACTGCGTCACTCCAGTTTTGACACAGTGGTGTCCTCGAAGTTACGCAGTGAAATCTTGTAGAATTCCCTGCGTCACTTCTACGAGGCTTTCCTGCGTGGGAACACCCCCCTGCATACATTATACCTGACGCAGGTATAATGTGACCCAGGGGTTTACAACATGACACATCTCCCTAGATGCGTCAAATTGTAAATTGGTCGCATTTTTTACACCACAACTGCATCACAAAAGTGATGCGATGGCGGCGCAAAAGTGTTGCAAGGGGCTTGTAAATCTGCCCCCTTGTGTCCTATAGATGCCAGTGGGAACAAGAGAGAACAAACATTGACAGAACAGGTCAGCTCTTTATTACCTGAAGGACAAAGGTAACTGCTACATTCGTTCATTTCTAAAGCAGATCAGAAAAATATTTAAAACAGCAGCATTTTTAGTCTGAAAACGCAATAGACTGGCTTGATTCTAGATAGGCTTCGCATACTGTATTCTTGTTATGGTATTTTGAAGTTTTTCACAGCACGCCATCACTCCAAAGCATGTTAGGGTGGAAGGCTGAGGCACGCTATGAATTGCAGCAGTGGCTAGTGTCTGGCATTTAAAAGAAAGAAAACAATGCAAATTTTGCAGAGAAATGCAAAGCAGCACAGCAAGGAAGCGGGGAGTGACTAGTTTTATTTTAGAAAGCGAACTCATTGAAATGATGAGAACGACTCTGGAACGGGAAATCAGGACGTTCCAGAGACTTCTGATGCCCTTTTTATGCACACTGCACAGGGATCAATTCAAGAAAGCAGTGACAACAGCTGAGTCCTTGAATGTTTTGATTTGTTCTGCATTCTGTTCCATCAATTGTGTGTCTTTTTCTTTATCGCCCTAAGTGAGCCAGGTATGTCCAGACGTGGGTCCTGGGCTCACTGTGCCACCGGAATCAAAGCTTGGCAGTTTGGTCTGGACTGTTCCCATGAGGCACATGGTCAAGACTGATTTGCATATGGCCATGTCTAAACTGGGGTGGCAGAGTGGGCTAAAGAATGATGGATTTAGCCCAGATTTCTTCACTGGGGGTGAATGTTTTGATTTGTTCTGCATTCCGTCCATCAATTGTGTGTCTTTTGAGTCCCTTCCATGGCAGGAGCTGCACTAGAATCAGTGTGATGTTTGCCTCTGACACAGTGGACACTAGCCCCATAGAGGTCACGTACAGTTAGAAGTAAATAATCAGTCATATTAGAATGTGAAAACATTATTCCATCTGCAAAAACCATTCAAAGACGGCCATTGGTGTGTGGCCATGCAGGAGCGTCCATCTTTGAATGGAGTTTTCAATACTGTATATCTGTATGACGAATGAGCGTGCAGGAATGGTAAACTCATAGATTAGGTAAAGATCTTTATTCGGTTATAAAACATAAACGGAAACACTACAGTGCATTCTATACAATAACATCACTCCCATTAAAATCATTACTTATGAAAACATCTATATGATAAAAGATCAATTTGTCAGTCCACAATCATATAACACACGCACTACACTTGTATACTCAGAAATAAACGCAATATTTTTGAAGCATTTTCAAGAACTGGGACAACGGGGCAGATGGCAGCAAAAATATAAAGTGCGTGAATATAGGTTAAGTATTGCTACCTGCTTTACATGTCTATGGCAGTGGCTTTGAATCTATGCCCTGTGTCGTACAAGATCAGTCAGTTCATCAGTCCTATTCGGAACCCCTAGTGGTTACAATCTTGGTGAACCAGGCATTGCCACTTACGAGGCCTACAACATTGTGGATAATTAGAAGTAGCAACAGGGAATAAAGTGCAGTAACTATAGTAGAGATGTTATCCAGCCCTGCTGTATTATAAAGTGCAATGATGACAGTACAGATGTTGTGCGACCCTAATATAATGCGTGAAGTGCAATGATGACAGTACAGATGTTGTGCGACCCTAGAATAATGTGTGAAGTGCAATGGTGACAGTACAGATGTTGTGCGACCCTAGTATTACGCGTGAAGTGCATTGACGACAGTACAGATTTTGTGTGACCGTAGTGTAATGCGTGAATTGCAATGATGACAGTACAGATGTTGTGCGACCCTAGTATAAAGCGTGAAGTGCAATGATGACAGTACAGATGTTGTACTACCCTAGTATAACGGGTGAAGTGCAATGATGACAGCGCAGATGTTGTGTGATCCTAGTATAACGTGGGAAGTGCAATGATGACAGTACAGATGTTGTGCGACCCTAGTATAAAGTGCAATGATGACAGTACAGATGTTGTGCGACCCTAGTATAAAGCGTGAAATGCAATGATGACAGTACAGATGTTGTGCGACCCTAGTATAAAGTGCAATGATGACAGTACAGATGTTGTGCGACCCTAGTATAAAGCGTGAAATGCAATGATGACAGTACAGATGTTGTGCGACCCTAGTATAAAGTGTAAAGTGCAACGATGACCGTACAGATGTTGTGCAACCCTAGTATAAAGTTTAAAGTGCAATGATGACAGTACAGATGTTGTGCGACGCTAGTATAAAGCGTGAAGTGCAATGATGACAGAACAGATGTTGTGCGACCCTAGTATAAAGTGTGAAGTGCAATGATGACAGTACAGATGTTGTGCGACCCTACTATAAAGTGTAAAGTGCAATGATGACAGTACAGATGTTGTGCGACCCTACTATAAAGTGTAAAGTGCAATGATGACAGGACATGTGTACACCGACCCCAATAAGCCTATCTGGATCTATGTAATATGTCAAGGGTCTGTTCCGATACCACTACAATCGCAATTAATTGTCTTCCAAGATTGAACATGCTTTGATAGTCACTGTCAGAGACCTAGGACCGCATGGATATCACAGAGGCAACAATAAAAAGATACATCAATCATCAGACCCTATTCAGACTCGCGGCAGTCACAGTCAGTAGTGGGACAGAGTCTGACTATACATGTGGTCTAGATCAGAAATCTGGGTTCACATTCCACTGCATTAGCAATCATCTGTATGCCAGGGATAAAGCAACCTTCAATAGACGCTCCCAGAGACCCGGACCATCATAAGCAACCCCATGGCAGCAGCCATCCTTCCATAATCTGAATCGCAGCATTAGCAATCGCTAGAAGACCATACTTAGAGAACTTACAGTTGTGGGCACCGTCAGGCCCAACACTGCTCAGTATGAACAGCAGCAGTACGGCAATCAGCAAATGATGCAGCAGCATTATTTCCCAACAACTTTGTGCAGTCTTACAGAAGCTGCGATGAATCTGCATACTGTGTGACAGACTAGGTCAGTTTGTAATCATTGAAGGTGGAGCAAGGCTGGCCGACAGGCTCTTGTACTGAGCGTTCTAAGCAGCGGGACCAAGATGGCTTTCCAAGGGTGTAGCAAAGTGGTTTCATGGTCACCCCCTCTTTTTGCTGGGGTCATTATGTTTTACTGACTAGTGGGACTGGTATCTTGCTAATCAGGACCCCAGTCTCTGTGTTTCTTCCCTAAATTGGACATGGTGAGTACTTTGGGACACCCCAGATTGGCTACTGGTGCACCCTTGTAAGTCCCTAGCATATGGTACTAAGGTACGTAGGACATGGGTACACCAGGGGTCTCCCATGGGCTGCAGCATGTTTTTTGCCACCCATGGGAGTCCACATAAACTGTGACTACCGACCTGCCATTGCAGCCTGTGTAAGCTGGTGCTTGCACCTCTCACGACAGAGATACGTCTCCTTGTATCTGAGGTCACTGCACTTTAAACCAATACGTCACCCCTATGGTAGGCCCTTCAGTTCTGAGGCCAGTCTGCTTGGTTACACGTGTGGTGGTACCCCTGCATGAGCAGGACACCCCTACCAACCCCGAAGTGGATTCTCCAGGCTTTGTAAGTGCGGTCAGCCATTTCAAGGTATATAGTGGACATCAGTCATTGCGAGATGTCTAACTATGTAATGGCTGCACCAAAGCTGGTCATGTTTGGTTTCAAACCCGTTGGAATTCCGGTGCTGGAAGTATAATCCCATGTACTGAGGGGCTACGTAGGGGACCCCCTGTACTCCTGGTTCCATGCAGTTGGTGGACATCAATTGTACATATGCCCTGAGCGTACTTTTGCCACACTCCAGCTCCTCTCTTTGCTTTGCCATGAGAGTCAGCAAACTCATAACAAAGTGTGGGGAAACCCCACCAAATGGGCTGTAATACCAGTGCCTGCACCGGATGTGGCAAGCTCTAAGGATACTGAGAGACACAAGGCATGGCACTCATGACGGTGCGTGTATGAGACCTGCCAGGGACTCGTGGGAAAAAGATCTGAAACAAACACAAAAGTAAGCGAATGGTAAACAAAATAAATATTACTGAGCCTTGGCACTGAAGTGCACCTTGGCACTAGTAGTTTGCTGGATCCAGAGTTAAACAGACCATATGCCTGCCTGAACATGTTCCTCTTCAAGGTCTTTGTGAGTCTTAGAAAGTTGATTTCAGTGTGAAGCGGTAAAGGAAGGGAACTCCAGAGTGAGACGCCTCGGCCACAGAGGAGTTTTCTACAAACTATATTACAGTTAAGTTGTAACCAGTTGCTGCCCAGATACTATAGGAAACAAAGCAATACCAACACAGTCAGTGATCAGTCTGGAGCACAGCTTTGAAAGAGCACACATCTTTGAGCAAAACAGTAAAATGTGCTAAAGTAAAAAGCACCTGGAGGCAAAGAAAACAGATGGTCCTAATACCTTCTTGGACTGAGGGGCATATTATCAAGGACGATACATTATCGTAGCTTTTATCAGCAGGAAACTGCCGATAAAGCGGAGATAATGGGCTTGATAATATGCTCTATGAATTCCAATCGAAG
This sequence comes from Lissotriton helveticus, assembly GCF_964261635.1. Classification (NCBI taxonomy): domain Eukaryota; kingdom Metazoa; phylum Chordata; class Amphibia; order Caudata; family Salamandridae; genus Lissotriton; species Lissotriton helveticus. The sequence goes on along the minus strand of NC_136073.1, from coordinate 2,059,073 downwards.
CCCATGTTAGATGTGAAAACATCTGACATGGGCTTCGATTGGAATTCATAGAGCATATTATCAAGCCCATTATCTCCGCTTTATCGGCAGTTTCCTGCTGATAAAAGCGACGATAATGTAACTCCCTTTCTTGATAATATGCCCCTGAGTTCTTTCCTGTGACTGGAACTCCCTGGGTCTCAGTTCTAAAACTTTCTTTAGTCACAGTCAATGGAATAAACATGCCAGCGCGACTATACAAATATATCTAGTAAGCTATGATGCATCTGATTTGTGTCTTAGTTGTAACAGCCCAGCATTAAAGGAGCAACAACTCTGTGGATTTGAGCTCAAACTGCCTATAATCTTCTAACACCATCATAACGCACAAAGATGTTTTAAAGGTCTCCGAACCCTTAATAGTGAGGTGAGGTGGGACGGCCATTCACATGACAGTGATGCATTCAGGGTTAAAATGCAGTGGTCTCAGATCAAAGTTTTAGTGCCCTGTACATTGTGCCACTTTCCAGTTGTGGGTTGAAAGGGGGCAACAGGGACAGTGAAATGGAGACCAGTTACAGATGTAACTGGTGTACAGAGTTGCATTTCAAACAATGTGAGCAATGCTGCTGTCAATGGATTAACTGAAAGCAAGTCAGTGCACATTAAAAGGTGTGCAACTGTAAAAAAGCATGAAACCATGTCATGCCAATTGGTAATTCACTGCAGGGTATCTCTTCCCTGGCATTACCTTAAAAGAAGCTGTAACTATCTTAACCCCTTGACCGCCGTGAAAATTCCGCCGCAGTGCGGGTGATTTATGGCGTGGGCGTGGTTCGGACGGCCCCCGGTCGTCCTCCGCACACGCCCACCGTGACGTCGGACGGCCGCCGGCCGTCCAACGCCTGGAAGGGGTTAAACTTGTATATTTCGAGAGGGAGGAGAAGGGGTGAGAGAGAGAGAGATGGGGGGGGGAGGTGTCACAAATGGATCAAGATGTGGTTTGTGCCCAGTAGAACTCAGATATCATGAGGAAAGGTAAGATATTTTCATGGCAATCAGTCTTTTGTTTTCAAGCAGGGCTGTGGGCTGAATGTACACAACACTCACAAACCAGATAGGGTGAAGCTACCCTAGTGTCTCTCCAATCCATCTCTAGGGTCTGCTGCAAGGGTGGGAGGCAGGGCGTCTATGGAGAGGACACTATACTGCAGAAGGTGCCGATGTGCAGCACTTGTACACGCAATCGCACATGGACCAAGAGTAATTACCGACTCCAAAAATGTCTTTAGAAATGGATTACAAATGGTAGTTTAGAAGGGGCATATTGTGGCAGGCCCTTCTAAAATGCGATTCCCATCCATTTGTATCATAGGTTTACAACCGCAGTAGCAGTCACAAGCCAGAGGAAAGTTGACGACCACCCAAGCTAGTGCGGTAACTAACTGCTAGATTCATGAAAGGGCCGTTTTGCGAGCCCCTAATAGCGATTCATAAGGAATCGCTATTAAGGACTTGCAAAACGGGATTCATGTAGGAATTGCAAAAAATATTGCGATTCCTACATGTTCCTGATTTGCGATTAGCAAATTGCTAATCGCTAATAAGGAATAACTCCCCATGCATTCCTATGGGCCTACAGGCCCGTAGGAATGAATGGGGAGTTATTCCTTATTTGCGATTAGCAATTTGCTAATCGCAAATAAGGATGCGATTTCAAGGGTGCAGGGGTGTCCAAAGGATACCCTGTAACACCCCTGAAATGTAATCTACATTGGTGTTGCGCACACACATGTCCAAAGGACATGTGTGTGTGTAACATGCAACTTAGAAAAATGCATTAAAATGCATTTTTCTAAGTTTTCGCTATTTACCACGAGGTTTGACCTCGCGGTAAATAGCGGTCCAAAATTGCGAATTCGCAATTTTTAAATGTTTCATGAATAGCATTTAAGGAATCTCAAATACAGATTCCTTAAATGCTATTCCTCGCTAAAATGCGATTTCTGTAATAGCGAATTTTGCATTTGGGATGATGAATCCCAAATGCAAAAATTGCACTTGCAAAGGGCCAGATTCTCAGAATCTGGCACTTTTGCGCATTTCGCTTGATGAATCTGGCTGTAATTCTCTAAAGAGAAGGGGTTTCCCTTGGACAACTTCTCCTTTGTGAATTGGGACAAAGGTTTCAGGGGGAGCAGTCAGTGGTCCAGGAGACCACTGTAAAACAACTGTCAAACGTGAAAAAAAATATAATTTGCAATGCAATAGGTCTCGCATTTGCAAGACTTTGAGCTATTGGCATTGTAATGACCTTGCTTTTTATTTATGTCTTGAAAACCTGAAAGGGGTTCGTAAACACCCACTTTGTACTTATGGTCCTTGCTTACGAGAAGCAAGGCTGCCATTAAAAAAGGCGCTGTTATCTCCAGCCTTGCTTCTCGTAACATTGTTTTCATATCTAGGCTGGCTTTATTTTCCTGTAGAGTGTAAGGGTTCCATGAACTTGATTCTCTTATTCGTGGCTATCGGCTGATGTTTCGGCCCTGTCCTTGTATATGTTTCTCATACCTTCATAGTGACGGCATCTGTCTACAGCCGCTATCTCATTGTATTTATCTCTATATGTATGTGTGTGCATTGGTATATATATATATATATATAGATATATGTATATATCTATATATATATATATATCTATTCCTCCCAACTTGTCCTGTAGCTGCAGGATCGCACACAACGGGGCATTTATGAACCCTCCGGTTTTTCTTGCCTCATGCTGCTTGCCTTTGATTTGCCCCACATTGATAGCAAGCCGACGCGTTTCGAGGCTCTGCGCCTCTTCTTCCTGGGCTGGGACAAAGGAAACTGAGAGCTCACCTCCTTGTTGTTCCTTCTTTTATTTCTCGTGTCCCCGTGACATTACATTCATCACTAAGCATTGTGGGACATCGAGTTCAGGTGGTGAGTGTGTCATTCATCCCTAAGTGGGTTCAGTTTCCCATGAATGACACACTCACCACCTCTGAATATGACAGACCTAGTGAATACAGTACAAATTGATCAAAGAACATTGTATGAAAGCAGTCACTCACCAGACCTTGGGGGCACTTTGCACCTACCGGGTGACAGCGCGTGTGGTCCCCAGCCGCCGCAGGCAAACGCGGCCGCTGGGTAGAACTACACTACCCAGGATCCCCTGGGACGCCGACTTCCGTGGTCCCCGGACTTCCGCGCCTGGAGGCGCTTAAAGCCCAGCAGCCCCTCCCGCATCGCGGGAGCGCGCGGGGCCGCGCCGGGCTAAGCCCGGGCAAAGGGTGGGCCCTCTGTGGCCCTCAGAGGCACAAAGAGGACGGGACGGGCCACCACTCTTGGTTCCATCATAGTATAAGGTACAGTCAGCTTCCATCCTTTTAACTTCTTACTGTTGTCGTCCGGACCCAGACTACAAACTATAATGTCTATCTGGGAAGAGCTGAACGACCTCTGTGGCACAAACTATAACCCAGATTTTATAACACCCCCCATAGCGGCCAGAGATACTGATTTAGTATATTTTTCTCCCCAGGCATCTCCCGTTATAACCCTTTCTCCATCCAATAAATGCAGCTCCTCTCTACCTGCTCCCAACCCAGTCTCATTTACTCGTCCAAATGATTCCGCATCCCCCCTTCAAGTGACTCTCCTGGCCCAAATAGAGCGACTGCTCACCACTGCTCTATCTCCATTGGTAGCAAAGATAAATGAATTGGGAGACAGGTTGGCCAGAATCGAAAAAACTGTAATTGGGTCATACCCATCAACTGGTAATACTGTTACTCCCTCTAATATTCACCATAACACCCGTGAAAGGTCTAACAATGCTCCCAGGATACTTGAAACTTGCAACTCTCCTCTGATACCACCCATCCATACTGGAAAAAAAGCGACTTGTAACTCTGGACATGCCCCACATAGAGCTCATATGATCCCCCTTGAGAGAAGACGTCGCATTGATTTACCCCCCGAAGCTGCCCCATACGTAACTGTTCTCTCTGGGGTCCCCCCTCTCAGTCCGGGCAAACGCGAGCTACATCAGGATCTACTGAACAAAGCCATTTTTTGGCTCAAAAACAATAGATCATTACCATCTACACTAGACGGTGGGATAATGAGCGTCAGAAGAGTGGGGTGGCTTGGTCATTTACCCAAAAATGTTTCGGGGGACCTGATCTTAATTAAATTTAAATATAGGAACATTGCCCCCTATTTGAGATCTACCAAACCCAAACTTGGAGATGGTTCCATCTGTATCTGGGACCTGCACGATTTCTATCCTGGTCCCCGAGCACCGAATCACCATAACATCGGGTGAAACAGGGGGGATTCTGTGTATCTTTGAATAGTAGTTTTTGTTAATCCATTTTAGTTGGGTACATATCAATTCATATGTTAATAAGGAAATGTATTGTTTGAGATATTTTTGTATGAAATGCATTTCATTTTGCTGCTTTTATGGTTTTTAAACTAAAGAGCCGAATAAAGCTTATTTTGATCCTGTATGAAAGCAGCATAGGTATTATGTGCAAAACATCGCATTCTGTAAATAATTGTGCAAAGTGCAAATAGAATGGTATGTGTTAAAAGTAATGTTATAAATACTTAAAAACCACTTTGAAATATCAAAAATTTCTAAAAACCATTCTTTCCATTGTTGGAATGTGCAAAATATCGCAATGTAAACCAATCATTATATACAATGTCCCTTCTTAGAACTAAGGACTGTCATAAATCACTGAGTCAATCCATCTACATAATAGTTATTTGGGGACATCTTAAATGGATGGCAGCCCCATAGTATTGTAAGGCCCGACAAAAGAAAGAGAGGGACCTAAAACTTGAGAGGATGAATCCTCAGGGTGGAACCAAAATATAACGTAGGGAAAACTAAATATAATTGACCCTATAGAAGTGAAGTATGCCCATACAGTTGGATTTAATAAACCAAATCTGTATTCCCATGTGAAAAAAGAGTGTAAATCAAAAAGGTGATTTTCCAAGAATAAAATAGATGACATGGATCATTTCAGTTAGTAATGTTACACCATAGTATCTAGTCGGGTACAGGAGGTCCTGAACCAAGGAATAATAGTATTGCAGCATGTACCTCAAATAAATCAAACCTAGCAACCCCTCATTCTTCATAGAGCCCTATAAAAAATGGTACAGATCCTCTGTCGTATTAAGCCCATTTGGGACTTTACTATCTAGTTCCAATATGGTTTTAGATTCAAGTTGACGAAGCATTTTGTCCCTGTCGCCACCTCTTCGAGGTTTTGGTACCGAGGTGAGTACATAGTAAGTGAGACACTTAAGATTGTTATCATGTACACTTTTAAAGTGTCTCGCGACAGGGTAGGAACTATCATTATTGACAATTGCCCGGAGATGCTGCAATATTCTGGCATGCACCTGCAGCCTGGTGCTGCCAACAAATCTCAGGCCCCAGGTGCACCCCAGAACATATACAGCATATTCCGTCTTGCAATTGTAGTTTTCCCTAATGGGCACAGGGACGGCACTAAAAGAGGTGCTGTAATGGGTCGTGTTTATGCCGAATTTGCATGCTCTGCAACTCGAACATTTGTAAAACCCAGGCCGGGGTTTAAACCAGGATGTGCTTTTGGGGAGTTCAGGAAAAGGGTTGGACACTAAAGTCCGCATAGGAGGACCTCTGCGAAATGTGATAATAGGATTACTGGGGAGTTGGGGTGACAAAACTCCATCTGTCTTGAGAATAGGCCAACTCTTGGTAAGGATAGCCCTGATTTTTCTTTCCTGACAACTAAACGATGTAATAAACCTGATGTTGCAGTTAACTGAATCTGTATTGCTGTTCGTATTAGTGGATTTTGGCAAAAACAGTGATTCTCTAGATTTTTGTTTAGTTTTATTTATTGCCATATTGAGGATTTTTTCATTATACCCTCTGGCTTTAAATCTAGTCACTGCATTAGAGGTGCATTTATCAAATTCCTCTTCATCATTACAGATGCGTTTCAGACGGAGTAATTCGCCATAGGGTATGTTGTCTATGACGTGACGTGGGTGGGAACTGCTTGCATGAAGCGTTGAGTTCCCAGCTGTGTTCTTTCTATGGAGGGTAGTTGACAATTTGTTGTTCTTGGAGGAGACCCTGATATCTAAAAAGTCTACATAATCTTTGCTGATATTGGATGTAAACTTTAAATTTACAGAATTGATGTTAAGGCTTGAGATAAAAGATCTGGCACTCTCCTCATCCCCCTTCCAAATTAAAAACAAGTCTATAAAACGAACCCATAAAGTAACATGTTCCAAAAATGTTTGAAAGAGCTCCCCCATGAGGACCCACCTCTCCCACCAGCCTACGTGCAAGCACGCATAGCTGGGGGAAAAGCAGACCCCCATGGCAACACCTCTCTTCTGTAGGTAAACATCCTTACCAAAGACAAAATAATTATGATGGAGACACCACGTTACAAATTCTAAAATCATTTTGTTGTGGTTATAACAATGGAGAGGTCTTGTGCCCAAAAAGTATTCTAATGCTCTTAGACCTGCTTGATGTTCTATGCTCGTATAAAGAGCTTCTATATCCAGAGTTATAAGAAGCAGATTTGTTGACCATGGAATGTCTTTTATTTTAGTCAAAAAGTCCCCAGTGTCTTAGATAAAGGTAGGTAGTTAAGTCACCAGTTCTTGTAGGAAATAGTCAATAAACTGCGCCAAATGTAACGCCATACTACCAATTGCGGAGATTATTGGTCTGCCCGGAGTTGGTAATGTACCCTTATGTACTTTAGGTATTAAATAAAACCTGGGCATGATGGGTTGGTCGACGTTGATGAATTTGAATTTCTGCATTGATATCAGTCCTTCTCTTTTAAACTTGTGGAGCATCTTTTTGAGGGAATCTCTGGCGTGTTCATACTGTTTTGTATTAGTGATTTGGTAACAAGTGATATCCGACAACTGTCTATTCGCCTCAGTAATATATTGTGCTTGAGGCCAAATCACTATATTTCCCCCTTTATCGGAGCTACACACAATATTCTTGTGGTCATTCTTAAGTTTTGAGATGAGGGCCTAATATTGCTTTTCTTTATGACTTTTTATCCTTTTTCGATGTTTGACTTGGTGGTAAAGCTTTTTTAAATCAGATGTCACTACCTCATGAAAGGAGTCGATGGAGTCCTTAGGCATCATTGGCATGAAACATGAAGTAGGCTTGAACGGACTCATGCCTGGACCAGATTGTGTAATATCTGCTTCCACAAGTTCTTGTTGTGTGGTCAGGTTACAATCGCTTTGGCTGTTATCATTACCCGTTTGTTGCAGAGTTAATAAAGTTCTAGCATCCCTAGCTTGGAGGGCACTCGTGGATGGTTCCGTGGTTGTTACCGTGTTGTTATCGAGACCATCTTTTATATTGAAAAATTTGCGTAGCTTCAATTTGCGTATGTATCTAAAAATGTCTATTCTGGTGGAAGCATAATTAAAGTCTGTCAAAGGACAATGCGATAATCCTAGGCTAAGTAGTTGTTCTTCAGCTGCAGTTAGAGTCATAGTTGAAAGATTGACAATTGTTTTGTCTTTTAATTCTTTTTGCGCCAATACTGATTCCTCTTTTTGGGTTTTTTGTTGCTGTTTACATTTGTGTTTGTTCCGGCGCTCTTTGCGTCTTCTATTAATTCTGGCCCTTTTTGTTGCTGTTGTTGACGTCGATTGAGAGGGCGCAGAGTTTGAAGGCGCGCACTTACTAAAAAATCAACTTCTTCGCCCAGGTCAAGCACCATTTGTGGACCTCCAGTCGCTGTGTTGGTTAAGCTGCTATCATCCGAATATATGCTGCTGTTGACTGAGTCCGTGTCACTGACACCAGGGGCAGCTTCTGCTTGTGTATCTTGGTGATTGTCCACTGAGAGAGATGGTGTGTTTGTGGGCGCAAGTTTTTGACTCATTTTTATTTGTTTAGCAATTTCAAATTTGCGCGCGAATGTGTAAATTCTTCCTTGCTCGTAATCATTCTTATCGCGAGCAAATTTGTAGGCCTTACGCGCTTTAATTTTCTCTTCATGTTGGATTAGTCGTTCCTGTATTGCTTTTCTGGAGGACGCTATCATGTCATTTGGTTCAAATTTTTGCAACTCTGTGTTAATTCCCTCCAATTCCTTAAGCAATTCTAAACGATCAATCTCCGCGTATTCTATGAGTAACTTGACCAGATTGGCTGATGCATCCAAATTGCTTTGGCCCCATCTTTTTAGCATTTCAGGATGTGGCTTTTCGTAGCTTGGTGCCAGAAGAATTCGTAAACCTCGAGGGACACGACCCTCCGCTATGTACATCGACAGCGATTTGTGTTCCCACCATTTAGTACACTCGCTACGCATACACTTTTCCATGCGCTTTAGGAGTTGTTTTATTTGAGCTTCATTTGTTAAGGCTGCCGCCTGAACGCCCGATGTTGTGGCAATACCCCTGTTGGTTACTTTGGGTAGATTGCTGAATAACTCCTTGGAAGCGGCCTCCCGCCCTCGTACTATGTCTTCCAACATACTGCCGCTGTTGCTTTAAGAAAATGTCACTTGTGGTGCGATATATGTGTTTCATAGGGGGATATATAGATTGTCCTTGATAGCCCCTTGTTTGTGCCTTAAGTCCTCCCCACCGCCTGAAATGCGGAGACCGATACACACTCCACTTACTTGCCGCTGCACTGTCGACTGCTCTCCGGTCCCGGACTGCTTTCCGACAAGACTCCGAGCGATGAATGCAGCGTGGCAAAAGTAAAAGTGGGTGTGTCACTGCAGGCAGGGTCCGTCGACCAAATTTTGTTTTTCACAAAAACGAAGAAAAGCTGGTTGATGTCGGCGGACTATCTTGAAGGGAGTGGATTCACGACGGAAGCAACCACCTTCCGTGAAATTAATAAATCCAAGGAACGATCCCGAACCTCCAGCCAGTGGCGAACAGAGACCAGTGAATCCCAAAGTAAGGCAAGATGTTTATTTTATTGCACCAATTTTCAAAGCACGCAGCGGACTGACGCGTTTCGGGCGGATGCCCTTGATCACAATGAAATGCAAATCTAAAAGCCTTATTCTTATACGTTGTGGAATACACCATGTGATTAATGAAAATAGACAACATACTATAGGGTCAACATGGTGAACAACCTTTATAACGAAACTTTTACAACGCACTACCATTACAACGCGGTCATTACAACGCAAACCATTACAACGCATTGCGCTGGGGGGCGCTCTAGGATAGGGAATAAGTTTAATTTACTATCCAACACCTTCCCTAGTGTCCACGGGGACTGGTGTTGGAATAGTAAATTAAACTTTTCACTATCCAGCACCCCAAAGCGCTATGCGTTGTAATGGATTGGGATGTAAAAACCACGTTGTAAAGGCAGGCGTTGTAATAGCCTGCGTTGTAACGTCATACATCCGGTCAACATGATTCCCCAAATGAACATTTAGAACGGTCATTTGTAATTACAAATTATTGTAAATTGGTTCCACAATCGTCATCTATACTACTATTATAAAGAGAGAACTGTGTCCTTTGAGCCAGGTAAACTCGAAAAGTACACCACCAATCGCAACACCCAATACAGCATTGGAAAGGGGGGGGGGTCCAGTAGATGGACATAGGCTATAAAAAAATAAAAATAAACGTTATTTAAAAAATAAACAATTCAAAAAAAGTAGTCCCTAAGAAGTAGCGCCGGCCGTGGGTGCTAACAACGTGCGTGCTGACATCATCGGAGGACAGGAACGCGAGGAGGAGCGGACAACAGCGCGGGGAGGAGTGGAAAACTTAGCCAGACTGGAGGGAATGAGGTACGTGAACCACGGGGAAGAGCGGTGAAGTAAGGCAGACTGCAGCGGAATGGAGGACAACAGCGCATGGAGGAGCGGAGAACGTAGCAAGACTGCAGCGCCATGAGGTATGTGAAACGCGGGGAGGAGCGGTGAAGTACGCGAGGAGGAGCGGTAAGTGAGGCGGAATGGAGCGGGATAGCGGACTGCAGCGGGGCGTGTAGACTGGCTTGGTGTAGTGGGGGGTGGTGAAGTGAGGCGGACTGGAGCGGGATAGCAAAATAAATGATAGGTTTTAAAACGGCTTTCCCATTTGGTGCAGACATTTAAGTGAGAGTAGTGGGGGGCGGTGAAGTGAGGCGGACTGGAGCGGGGGCCTGTGTTTGTGCGACTGGGAGCAAGCGCTGCGGTAAGGTGCACGCAAGCCTGAAATGCTGCCCCCAGCCCCCTTCTGCCCCGGGCAACGCCGGGGCGGGATGCTAGTTTAACATATTGTTAAATAAATTCGGAAAAACAATATATATCTGCATATATATATATATATATGTCTTATATATGTTTTTATGTGTGTATATAAACGTATCTATGTGTCTACATACATATCTCTCTCTCTATATATATATATGTATCCAATTGTGTGTGTACATATATATATATACACACACACACACTCAGATATATGTCTATATATATATATGTACTCCCTTCCACAGTACGTATACTTTGCTTTTCGTTGTCTCCTATGTTATCGCCCCATCGCCAGTCTTCCACTACTAGCGAAAATAGTGGAAAAAATCATGAATGCCCAACTCTCTTTATTTATTGAGGAAAACAAATGTCTGGACGAATCGCAGTTCGGCTTCTGCCGATTCCATGGAACGGAGACCGCCTTGGTCAAAGCGGCGGACGATATCAGATCCATTCGGGATGCGGGAGGCACAGCTGTCCTGATACTATTGGATCTATCGGCGGCCTTCGACACGGTCGACCATATCACCTTGGTCGACCGTGTCGAGAGCATAGGCATCCAAGGCAACGCCAAAAATCTCCTTGCCTCCTTCCTGGCTAATAGGACCCAGGTCGTCACTGTTGGACCTTTTGAATCCTCCCCCCTGTCACTGCCATGTGGAGTTCCCCAAGGCTCATCCCTCAGTCCGACACTATTCAACATTTATGTGTCGGACCTTGCCAAAGTCATCAGGGCACATGGGATGAGCCTCACGTCCTATGCAGATGACACTCAATTGGTCCTCGCCGTCAAGAATGACGGGCCTCAAAAAGCCAACATGTTCAATCAGGGCATGCTGGCAATTGGGAACTGGATGGCCCACAACTGCCTGAAATTAAACTCCGATAAATCGGAAGTTGTAATTTTTGGCAATCTTTCCCCTGAGTGGTCCCCCCTTTGGCGGCCTTCACCCATGGGCCTGCCCCCAGACCCGGTTAACAAGGTGAGAAACCTGGGAGTCTTGTTCGACAACCGTCTGAACTTTTTACCACATGCTAACCAGATTTCCTCCTCAGCCTTTTATAATTTAAGGCTCATTAGGAAAATTCTGCCCTTTCTACCCGAAAATGCCGCCAAAACATTGGTGAGCTCCCTGGTACTCTCCACCCTAGACTACTGTAACGCTTTGTTTCTAGGTGCCCAGGAGAGAGTGCTATTGAAAATGCAGGCTATTCAGAACGCGGCCGCCAGGCTCCTAGGGCGAATTCCCAAATACCAACCGGTGTCACCCACCATAAGACAACTTCACTGGCTACCGGTGAAGATGAGGATTAAGTTCAAGTCCCTGTGTTTGGTATACAAGGCTTTACATAATGCCGGACCAGTGTTCTTCACTCAGAACCTTACCCCCTACTGCCCTTCTAGAACACTGCGCTCCTCCAGTTCCTTTGAACTGGTGGTCCCCCGAACCAAAACTGTCAACTGGGGTGACCGCAGATTTCTCGTAGCCGCTCCGAAGCTGTGGAACACACTGCCTCATTCAATCAAGACCAGCACTTCCCTCTGGTCTTTCCGCAAGAACCTCAAAACATGGCTTTTTAATCAATGAACTTCAGCTCCCCTTGTTGGCTAAACATTGCAGTTACTTAGCGCCGAGATGCCCAAGGGCCTTCGTTCGCGCTTTATAAATGCTGTTATAAATAAATAAATAAATAAATAAATGTGAGTTATACATTCCTGCCTATTCTGTGGGGTTCCCGCTATCTCTGGCAGTTGCTTCTCAGGTCAACCAGTATTGGTTTTGCTGTGTTCAGCCTCTGTCCGTGAGAGCATTCCTAATGCTCTCTCCGTCGTGGAGAGTTTCTTGGATCCTTCTCTTTCTGTCCCTTCGGAGAAGGCTTATCTCGTTATGGCTTTCTGGGGTGCTGAGTTTTCCTCAGAAACTTTGTCTGTTGGCTTTGGTTTTCCTCTACTGAAACTGACCATGGTCGCATCCCTCCATGGGAGCGTACCTGTTTTCTGTTTATATTGTATGTTGCCTTCAGACACATCTGTTTCTCTGCCCGGTAACGTTTTAATATGCTTTTCAATGTCTTCTTACTTAGTTTCCTGTGATCTTTACCACAGTTCTTGAGGTGCGGCATTGCTTCTTTTTCACCTTCTTTCCCCTGATCATCCGGTCTCTTCTGTCTTGTTAGAGACCCGATACTTTTATTCAGGGATCTCTAGCAAGTTCACTTTGCAGACCCTCCTATGGGAATGGATTGCTATTGTATGTAATTCAAAGGTAAGGAATCTGTGGTAGATGCCTCTATCAGATGAATACGTTTCTTACCATTGGTAACGACCTGTCTGGCTGAGACAGGAGATTCCTTACGACACTCCCATCCTCCCCATTCTGCAAACTGGTTTATGTTCTTTGCTAGATATCCTTATATGTGGCTGTCCTTCATAAGAGCTCCTGCTTGTTTCACACAAGTTTTTTCCTTTTTGAGTTCACTATTTGCATATCTATTTGCATATCTAGTTCCTATAGTGGCTCTGTGTTATTGGCACAGAAAATAGTCACAGAATAAACTGACGTCAGCGCGTCAGGGGAGGGCTTATATGGACTTTGTTGGCGTTGCATTCGGTGTACAACATTGCTACGGAGTCAAACAACACCCTCTATTGACGCACAGAGGTATTGCTGTAAAAAATTCCAGATCCAGCCTGTCACCTGGGGCGAATCCAATGGTAAGGAATCTGCGGTTAGATCCTGTCTCTACCAGATAAGGCATTACTAAAGGTAAGTAACCTATTCTTTATCACTACAACAGGCAGTAACTGTCTTTGCCAGAAACCCGGCTGGCCCATATTCTATTCCCATTCTAGTCCATGGCATGATACTGGAAGCTGCCTCTTTCAGGATAAAATTATCCAAGAACTATTGCTTCTCAGGCTTTCTGGTATATCGCCCACCTGGCCCCAGAGCCAAGTTCATAGAGACTTGGTGCAAAACTTTTGAGCCATTTGCTACCACTGCCCATTACACTATCCTAGGGGATTTCAATTTTCACCTTGAAAACCACCTAGACAATGACACAGTCCAGCTTGTACCTCTTATGTCTTCCATGGGGTTTGAGCAACTGGTTTGCTCTCCTATTCACACGGCCGGCCACACTCTGGATGGCATTTTTACCAATCATGATGACTTGGTGTTTGAGGCAGTCCATTCCCTCAGCTGGGTGGACCATTGGCTGATCGAATTTAAAATCTCCTCCCCCTTCCCATTAGAATGAATGAGCCCCTCTATCCCCCGGGTACCGTCGCTACAGAAGATATAACAAGATCACAGCCGCAAATTGGGTGGCTGCCTTGACTTCACATCACTCTCCCCCACAGAGCAGAGGGCTTTCAGGACTGGATCAATAGGGCCTTAGACACAGTAGCCCCTTTCAAAAATTGTATCATTAAAAGGACAAAACATTCTGCCCCATGGTTCTCGGATGAACTCATGTCCCTGAGGCGCGAATGCGGTAGATAAATACACAAATAGCGCAGAGATCCTGCCCTTGGGAGATAGCCAAGCCGCGATCACTGCTGTGGAACTAGAAATACACCATCTTCCAGGCTAAATCCCGTTTTCTTACAGAAAAGATTTTGTCAGCAGACAAGTCCTCTAGCATGCTTTTTAGGTCTCGCCTGAGCCAGCGCATGCCCTGTTCTGGCGAGACATTTAGTAAGTCGGCTTTTAAAAGTCCGACCACACGCTTTTGCTGGCCTCAAGCTTGCGGTTGCGCACGCGTGCACGCGCACAGCCGCCATCTGCACGTCATAGCTCATTAACTCTACACACACAACCCGCCCCCCCTCGATTCCTCATTAAGCATGAGATCACTTTCACTTTCGCGGCCACGTCTCTTTCATGGCCGCGCAACCGATGCTTGTTGGGGAAGTTGCTGCAAAGGAATTTCCTGTGTGGGTAGACAGAACTTCCTGACTCGGAGGCTTCTTCGAAGGGAGAGAGCCTTTTATAATGAAATGACAAATGAAAGACACGCGGTTCTTGAAAACATTCTATGCAGAACGGATGCAACGTGCGCCATGTCTGGCGGAAGTTCAACTATAAAGCGAGCGTGTGTCCTCCGGCCTGTCCCACCCCCACCTGTCCCCAGGCCCACTGTCACCCTGTGAATATTAGACATCTACACAAAAGCGCGCCCATGCCTTTTCTCGTCTTTCTCCTTTTTATTTTTCTCTTCTACGTGCTTGGTATGTCAGCACACACACACTCTAACACCCCCACACACACTCTCTCACCACCCAAAAAGCTCACACCCACAACTCCCAAACATACACTTGCTCACCTCCCCCTCAAACTAACACACAGAAACACAACACACACAAACACACACACACAAACACAGACTTTGTACAGACTCCATGTACCTATTAGGTTCTCCTCGTCTTGTGTACCCGTGCCAACAGCCGACTGTAATAAAATCGAACAAGATATAGTAAAGAAACTCTCTGACAAACATTTGGTTAGCCTATGAGCTAATTAAGTTACCAATTACCTAATATGAAACAGGTATTGCGTAAAAGCGCACGAGAGTCTACTGCGGAGGGACGTGCATTCTTCATTTAACCTGCTTTGCTTTACAAGGGAGAAAAATTCAACCTGAGGCCAATGCTTCCAGCAAATAAGGGTTCACACATTCCAAGGCTGACACCAAACAAGACTTCGATTCCCGTAGATGCGGCTTCTGTAAGCTCCCCTCCGACATGTCAAGCCTCTGTAATTCTAGGGTTGTTAGACAGCCGTCAGCGCTGAAGGGATCTGTGTGCCTCATTATTCAGGCAGTGACCCATCAGTGTTATCTGCAACAAGCATCTCTTGTTGACAGCGAGGTCACCTTTCACACCCATAGTTCCTGTGGCAGGCAGCAGGCCAGGGCTTCTCTAACGGATTATGACAGGGCCACTGACTGACGGCTCGGCTTCCTCCTACCGCTAGGTAAGTCGTTAATTAGAGCAGTGTTAAACTGAACATGGGTGTCAGGAGATCTTCGGGGATTGGGTGCTCATGTAATGACGAGGATAATGACATACTGCCGCTTCATGTGCAGTGTTAGAAATGGGGGTCTCTAGTTGGCAGAGGTAGGTACCACCGTCCAAATAGGGACCCTTGCTTCTAGTGAGGGCAAGGAGGAAACCCTCTGAGATAACCTCTGCTCACCCTCTAGGTAGCTTGGCACGAGCAGTCTAGGCTAACCAGAGGCAATGTGTAAAGTATTTGTGCCAACACTCACAGTAACACAGTGAAAACACCACAAACTGACTCCACAACAGTGTAGAAAAATAAAGGTATTTAATCTAAACTACACAAGACCAAAACGACAAAAATCCAACATACACAGTTCAAGAATATGGTTTCAAAAGAGTTCTTAAGGTTGCGATAAAAATTCTTCGGGCTGCGATAAAATTCTGTCGGTTGCAATAAAATAATCCACAGTTACGTGAAAAGTTCACAGTTGCGTCACGTTTAGCTCACAGTACCTTTAGTTGTGACAAAGTTCCAAAAGCAGAAGCTGGTGCGGTGGAAAACAAGCGATGCGTTGCTCCTGAGACCCTGGGGAGGCGATGCGACAGCCCCGCTTCAGCAGCGGGCGTGTTGCGACGAATCCGGTCTGTATGGGGAGGAAGGCCATTTGTATGGATTCCGGTGCGTAGGTTCCGTAGGAAGTTTGTTCTCGCAAAGGTACGATGCGACGATCTTTGGAGTTGCGACGATCTTTGGAGTTGCGACGATCTCCGGGGCGACGATGCGTGGACCAGCGGTGATCTTTACTCTCGCAGCTCCTCGATGTGATGGCTTCTGAGACGACACTCGCAGCGACGTGATGCGGTCCGCAAGCAAGCGGTGCGGCGATCTCACCCAGCGACGACAGGCTCTGCGACGACACTCGCAGCGATGTTAGACTTTCCCGCACCGGTCTGGTGCGTCCCGCAAACGAAGGATGCGTCGGCTCTGGCAGCGGCAACAGGCGCTGCGACGATCTCGACCTTCGTAGTGGCGGGAATTTCCTCGCACTGTCGGGGATGCGCTCCGCAGCGAGCGATGCAATAACTTTTCAATTGCAAAAGTCTCTCAAGCTTAGTTTCAAGCTTCCCAGCACAGGTACAACTTCCAGAGGGCCCACAACTGGATCAAGCAATCTAGAAAGGACAGAACTCTCTCAGCAGAGTTCGGGGAAGCTGGGGGTGAAGTCCTTTTGTTCCTGGGACTTCAGAACAGGGAGCCAGCTCTTCTCAGGCCCTTGGATATTCCTTCAAGACAGGGGACACAGCACAACAGCAAAGTCCTTCCCCTCTCCTTGGCAGCAAAGCAACAGCAGGACAGTCTTCCTTCTTCAGTTTCAGCTTTCTCCTTGGCAGAGGTTCCTTCTTGATTCCAGGATGATCTAATTTTCTGTTGTCAGGGGTCCTGTACTTATACCCCTAAAAGTCTTTGTTCTCTTTGTGCAAGTGGGCCCTGAACCCGGTCTGAACAAGTTCTGGGTGTTTCTTGAGCACTTTGTTTTCCTGGCTTCTCCTTTCCTTTCAGAGTGAGGGGCAGGGTCATCAGCCGCCCAGTAGGAGGTGGAGCCAGCATTGTGAAGGGAAAGCACAGCCTTGGAGCACCTTGTTGACATGATTCCTTCTCTCCTTTCACAGTGCAGGGCAGAGACATCAGACGCACCACAGGGGGTGGAGCCAGCACTGTGGGGGGCGGGCACAGTCCTATTCAGGCCCAGGTGCTAACTCCTCCCACCACTCATGTTGCAAATGCAGTCATTCAGCCTAGGGCTGACTCAGCCAGCCTCCTGGGGAATCCCCAGCCCCTGTCACTCTCAAACCAAACAGTCAATCCACAAACAGGCCAAGGCACACAGAAAGGTCAGACAAGAGAACAGCATCTTTTATTCTCAAACACAGGAGTTAAAAACCACCTTTCCTAAAAGATGTGTTATTATATTCTGAGTTCAGGGATACCAGACTTTTATGTCCTATCTTTTTCCTATGGGAAGATATGCTGGTAGCCACTGTAGCCAGCATCCCCCATGATAGCCTATGGAGCAAGATAGCCTTGCAGCAGTGAAAAACGAAAATGGCTGTAATTCACTACCAGAGCATGTCACCTGCACAAGTACATGCTCTACCTTTCACATACACTGCACCCTGCCCAAGGGGGTACCTTGGGCCTTCCATAGAGGTGACCAATGTGCACAGAAAGGGAATGATTAGGCCTGGTCAGTGGGGACACTGACCAGAAGGACATGGCAGTTCACAGACTGCACACAGGCACTGCGGTGGCAGGCCTGAGACACCATTTTAGGGCTACTCATGTGTGTGGCACAATCAGTGCTGCAGGCCCACTAGTAGCATTTGTCATCACAAGCCCTGGCACACCCAGTGCACTTTACTAGAGACTTCATGATGATACAAATATGCCAATCATGTATATCCAATCACAATAACAAGTTTCACAGAGAGCATATGCACTTTAGCACTGATCAGCAGTGGTAAAGTGCGCAGAGTCCTATTGCCAACAGCGACGGGTCAGGAAAAATAAGGGAGGAAGAAGCAAAAAGTTTGGGGATGACCCTGCAAGAAGGGCCAGTTCCAACATGCAGGGTGTGAGCGGCCCCTTTAGGCAGAACCACGAAGGACAAGAGGAGTGTCCAGAGACAATGTCATCGAGAGCCGTCCTGTCACGGGAAAAGACGGGCCTCAAGACGGAAGGCGCCGCGTTTGGAGAGGCGGTCCTGGAGATTCTAGTGCGGAAACCGGAGAACGAGTGGAAGACACAGGAAGACCTGAAAGAAAGCCGCCAGTCTGTGGGAAGACCCGAAGAGCCCCCGGAGGTACCGACCAACGCCGAGAGTACAGGACGCCAAATACACAGCACGACGCCCCGCCACCCTCCAGGAGGAGCGTGGCTGGAGCAGGTACATCACCGTAAACAGGGGTTTGTTTCACCACGGGGAGGGAGTGTCTAAAGTTTGGAGGGTGGTCACCGTTTTTTTTTTATTCACCCAGTGGCGGAGTTCGGTGCATCCCTCAGAACCCCGTCCCTACTATAACTATAGAGGAAGTTCCCCACCGGATTTGTGATTCTCTTTTCTTGCATTCCTCGCTTATCAACCGGAGAAAAAAAAAACCTTGACATACTCCAAGAGAAGAGAACACCAAGGAAGGAACCTCAAGACTGTTCCTCCTATGGAAGACTTCTTTAATTTTGTGTGGCACAATAAAATATAAAAGCATTATTATTTACTAGTCCTGCCACATTCTTTAAGAGGTCAAAGTCAGGGAATATCGCCCACCCCAGGGATCACTTGATACAAGGGGACATCACAGCATTCCATAGAATGTGCATGTGTTTTCCAGCTCTCTCCCTCTTTAGCTTCTCCACCCTGCCGAATACCCCTCCCCATGCTGCTCTCTCCCTCCTCTGTTGCTCTGTCTCTCTAGTGTGCTTCTCCTGCCAAAACTCGCAGCCCTCCATGTAGCACACTTGTTCATACACTTCTCCCCATAACCCATATTTCTCTCTCCCTCGTGTTTAACCACCCCACTCAGCTTTATATGTATTTTACCCTCCACCCCCACACTCCCGTTGTTCCCACCCCCTGGCTCCCCTCAAGGTCATATATATTTTTTTCAAATTTTTGGTGGGTGCATCAACACATTTTCAGCAGCCCCTTCGCTTTACAAACTAGCATTGGCATAGCCAATAGGTCTCGCCTTTGGGACCTTATAAGTGTTTAGCCATGCAACAGTTGATGTTGTTGCACCAAGGATATTGTGCTGCATAACTAAATACTTATTAGGTCCCAAAAGCGAGACCTATTGGCTATGCCAATGCTTGTTAAGGAAATTTCGGAACCATCACATCAATAACCTATGATTCCCTCCCAAGATTTCCGTGACAATGTAGCAATCTACTTTGAGGAGAAAGTCCTGAAGATCTACCATGTTCTTACTTCTTCTCTAGACAATGTTTCTGTCAATGAGGAAACTATGGAGGACAGGGTTGAACCGAGCACGGAGAAACTCCTACAGGTCACCAAGAAGAATGTTCTGTCTTCCTTTTCACCTCTCTCGGTTCAAAAAATTAAAGAACTTCTCCTTGGTCTTAAATCCGGGGCGCCCCATGACCCGGGCATGTCCTCCACACTTACTGGCACTGGATCTAGTAGCTAACTGTCTGTGCGAGGTCTTTTAACGGTATACTCTCATCCGGTTGCTACCTGGCTATCTGGAAGGAAGTCATTGTTCTTCCACTCCTTAAGAAACCCAATGCTGACTCCTTGGAGGTAAATAATTTCCGCCTTATTTCCCTTCTCTCCACTCCATCAATAATCCTGGCGAAACTTATCAACACTAAATTGATGAAATACATTGACTCACAGGAAATGTTAGATCGCTCCCAGGATAGATTCCGTGCCGGTCACAGCACTGAATCTGCCCTTATAGCAGCCACTGACTGTATCCGGCTGCAGTTGATCAAGGGGGCTCGGCGGTGTTGATTCTGCTTGACTTATCGGTAGCATTCAACACCGTCTCCCCAGCGTGCATGGTCCAACGCCTGCAGAAATTGCGGGTTACGGGAAAAGCCCTGCAGCTCCTCCATTCTTTTATAACAGGCAGAATGTATACAGCTAGCTGCGGAGGCTTCAGAACGAAGGCCTTCGCCCTCCCATGTGGGGTCCCTCAAGTCTCTTCACTTAGCCCTAGACTTTTTAATCTTTATGTGACCCCTATGGCCGATCTGGTGAGATCTTACGTTTTTCAGGTGCTCTCCTACACGGACGACACTCAAATCACTGTTTCCAGCACTAGCGACCTGCAATTAGTTGCATAGAAGTTCAGTCTGTGTATGTCAAGCATCATTTGCTGGATGAAGAGCAATTCAATAAAGATCAACGCAGACAAGACTGAGGTACTAGTTTTTAGCTCTCCCTGAATTCCATCTGTTCTAATACCTGGTGTCCTGCAGAATGTGGGCCTCTTCCAGCCCAGGTAAAAACAGCAAAAAACTGGGGGGTTATTTTTGAAGAGGGCCTGACTTTTGATGCCCAAGTCAGCCGCACAGCTGGTAGATGTTTCTACATTTTAAGAACTCTTAGAAAGGTGCTTCCGCATATTCCTTCTGAACTACATCGGCCCACTATTATCGCACTGGTTACCTCTCGTCTTGACTACTGCAACGGCCTGTACATTAATATCACTGCGACATCACTGAATAAGCTCCAGGTGGTACAGAACGCAGCAGCAAGATGGCATCTAAATATTCCCAAACATCAATCTGCCAGAGAAGGGATCCGTACCTTACATTGGCTCCCTATCAGGGAGCCTATTTCCTTCAAGGTCTTGACTACGGTATACATGGCCTTGCATAGTAAAAGCTCACCCCAACTTAAATCCTTGTTTCAATGGTACAATCCAGGGAGGATCCTGAGATCATCCACATAGAATCTGGTCTCGCCCCGATTTCGCAGGTCCAGATGGGGCGGCCGCCGCCAGACTTTGGAACTCACTTCCCCTTTCATTGCCAAGACTTCTCTCTCGGTTTTCAGGAACCTCTTAATCAGCTGTTTGCACTTCTCCCTCTGCTTTTGTCTGCCTGCACCTTGACACCTTCGGGTATAGTGCGCTTTACAAATAGCATCCTATCCTATCCTATTCTAGACCACAACGTTCTGTCCATACAAGTAATTCAACACACTCCCCTTACTTACTTAAAAGTCGCAAAGGAAATAAGACAAAAGATAGTAAAACAATTTAATAAACATCACATATTTGCAAATGTTATCCATACTAATATTATAAAAAGACAGCCCACACCTTTGAGGCGGGTAACCTCAGTAACCACAGCACCAATCTCAACACCCAATACAGCATTGGAAAGGGCAGTTGCAGCAGAAGGACATAGG
Organism: Lissotriton helveticus; assembly: GCF_964261635.1. Classification (NCBI taxonomy): domain Eukaryota; kingdom Metazoa; phylum Chordata; class Amphibia; order Caudata; family Salamandridae; genus Lissotriton; species Lissotriton helveticus. The sequence continues at coordinate 2,037,828 of NC_136073.1, read as the reverse complement.
CTATGCAGACGCCCACCATATACATTTAAAAGGTAAAAGAACCGTGCCAGCAAAGTAGTCCCTTGTGGGCATGTCTGCATTGCTGTGGGGATGTGCTGGGGTCGTGACAAACGCTGGGGGTGTGACAAACGCTGGGGGCGTGTGCTAAGTTCCGCCCTGCATGCCATGTGGGTTGTACATACAAAATAATCATATCGTGCTGTGGGCGTGTGCTGGGGGCGTGACAAACGCTGGGGGCGTGACAAACGCTGGGGGCGTGTGCTACGTTCCGCCCTTCATGCCATGTAGGTCGTACATACAAAATAATTATATCGGAAAAATAATACAAGGCTCACATTCGCAGCTTGTGCCGGGCCTAAAGCGAGACCACACGTGAATGAGCGTGTCTGCGGGGAAAATTACTGCAGCGTCTCCGGCGTGCTAGCACTCAACTGTGTGCATAAATTAATTTACATACAGCGATCAAAAAATGCACGGGAGCAAGAGCGTTCAATGGGCGTCTGCGTTCAGCTGGAGGCACGCCAATTACGCAATTGCGCCGCATCAATGGGCATCACAAACGACAGTGGGCAAGGCAATTGCGGATTGCACAGGAGCAAGGGGCGTACACAATGTGCGCGGCAATCAGCAGCCACCAATCGCCACACATTATAAAAATAGGATACCAATCGCGCACCTGGGCGCATGCCTTCAATGGGCGTCTGCGTTCACCTGGAGGCGTGGTAAGTAACGGTTCGCTTGACTCCCTTGGGGGACTGCCTGTTCTGTCACACATACTGGGGACGAATGCAGTGTGTGCCTTGGCCTGGGTGCGTCTCAAAGGGCCGAATGTAGTGTGTGCCTTGGACTGGGTGCGTCTGAAAGGGCCGAATGCAGTGTGGGCCTTGCCCTGGGTGTGTATCAAAAACACTCGGGCCGAAGACTCTCCGAGTGGGTCCTAAACAAATAGAAGAGCGGGGAAAAACTTTCAAGGCACACACAATTCTAATTGTTATACGTTTGCCGATGGGCCTCAAGCGAGGGCACACGCCACTGAGCGTGTCTGCTGGGACAATTACTGCAGCCTCTCCTGTGCGCTGTCACTCAACTCTCTCATTAAATGAAATTACACGTGGCTGCTAACATCAACCAGGGCTGCAGCTGGGCCTCAAGCGGGGGAACACGCAAATGAGCGTGTCTGCGGGGACAATTACTGCAGCCTCTCATACTCGCTGTCACTCTAGGTCCGGCAATGTTCAAAACCAATTTATTCTCCGTCCAGATGCAAATGAAACAAAAAATGTTGTCTACCCCGAGATTTTAAAATAAATTGCCCTTGCCAAATACACACATTGCACACATTCTATTTCATACCTGGACAACGTCGTGACGGGCTGCTAGTAACTAATAGAATGATACAGCATCTATCATAGCATAGAATTGCTAATGAACATGTATTTAAATAGGGTAACAGTATGGACAAGCAAGTAGTAGCAAGTGAAAGGCAAATCCACCTGAAAAAGAACACCCAGGAGAACAGATGAAAAGGGCTCTGCGCCTCATCAGCCTTCGTATAGATGCTAACATTTAGAAAAATCTAAGCAGGTGGTCTTCAGAAAAAAATGATGACTTTTAATTTACACATTTTGATTCAGTGCAGAAAGGTTTAAGAGGGAGAATGGTAAATAACATTTCAACTTAAAAAGCTGTGAGTCGCCTGTATATATCGGGATTGTTGTTGTTCATGCTGCCTTGAAGCAACAGTTTTCCTATTCTGCTAAGGAGACGGTAGTCACTGTCCACCATGGGTGTTGGGTCCAATTTGAATGTACCCTCACAGTTCGGCAGAGATCCTCTCCATCCAAATCCTCTACTGCTTTCTCAAGCCTCTCCTCGTTAACTTATATTGTAAACTAATATCTCTTCTTTCTTCACCTTCTCCTTATATCTTATCTCATTCTCTCAAAGGTTTGTTTTTCTTTCTTTTGCTCCTGTCTTTATTTCTTCAATGTCCTTCCTCTCCTCACCCCTTCTTTCAGGTTTCTTGCCCCCCCTGTTCACCCGGCTACTCACTATTTGTTCTTTTCCCTTGGATTCTTCTCCTCCCCCTCTTTCCTTATTCTTAACCTCACTTCCGCTATCCTACCATTTGTGCCATGTCACTCTTTTCTCTTCTCCACACATTTTTCTCTCTCATTTTCTCGTTTTCCTTTCCTATTAGTTTCTTGGCTTTTGACATCTTAATCTCCATCTATCCTTCTCTTCAATACGAATAAGAAGAGTAGAAGATATGAGTCACCATCTTTAACCCCTTCGGCGCTCATGACGAGCTCAGCTCGTCATGGGCGTAACCTGCGCTACGCGGATGACGAGCTGAGCTCGTCACGTAACGCAGGTTTTTCAAAATCGCAGCGCGCAGCGGGAAAACTGCTAGCGCGCATGCGGTTAAGCATGACTTAAGCATAACTTCAAGAATGCTGTGGTGCTACTACTGCGCTCGCGCATACCCGCACACCATCAGATCAAACCCTGTCCACGTGCAGTGCTGAGGTGTGAACAAGTGCCACTGATTTCATGTGCGCATGCGTGCTGACCTGTCCCCTACGGGCCTCTTGTTGCCTGTACATGCATGCAAAACTAACGATTATTGACCGCAAATAGTCTGATGAATGCAACGTAAGGATGACTGCACCGTGACTTTACTTAAACAGGGCATAATATGCAACTCTGTGATCCTCAAAGGCAATCGTTAAAATCTGATTTTATTGTAGCAGAACATCTTTTTTAATGTTTTTTATCGGTGTTAAATGTTATGGTTTTTATTAACTGAAATAATAAAATGTTCTTATGTTATCTACACGCATGCACAATGCCTTCTTTGATCCTCCAGACAGTGGTCCTCCTCCTTTTGACTTCTGGGGATCCTCAACTAGTTTCATTGGCACCTGCCCTGCCTTCCGCAGCGTTTTTGGAATCGGGAGCCCCCCTCTGAATCATGGTTGCTCGCTGAGGGCCAGGGCCCAAGCATTGCCCATGATGGATAGAACTGTAAAATAAAATACAAAAAATACAGAACAACATCCAACCAAATACACAAATGATGACATTGTATTCAGTTCACAAACACATAAATAAATGCATTTAAGGCATGATTATAAGATGAAGGCTGGAGCTTTTGTAAATTGAATGGAGGCCAGGCTTGCTCCATGCTAGCCCTGTCTGATGCTCCTGCACCGCCCTCACCAATCAATGTCAGGAGACTGATTGCATGTAAAGGCTCCAGTTTCAAATCCAGTCCATGTTAAGGTTTTCAGTGTAGCTTCTGTGTTTATATACAGTTTATTTATTAATCTGTTGATATGGAGCAGGCTGGGCGGGGCCAGGGGGCGCAGTCTACAGGCGCGTGGACGTCTAGTTACCTTCTCTCTGTCCGCGTGCGCAGCTGCCCTGTGTGCGCCTGCGCAGGTCTGAGCGCGTGACCGCTGCGCCGTGTGCACATGCGCAGACACGAATGCGCGACCGTTTACGCCGTGTGCGCATGCGCAGACGCCGCCTCGTGCCGTCGGTAGCTGTGCGCGCGCTCCCCTCTCTGAGGTGGGCCCTCGTGAGGGGATTTCAATCGATAACACCGGGGCCCGCGGGGCCATGAGAGCCGAGGGAGCCGAGGGCCCCGGCCGACATGACGGGCGCCGGCCGCGGGGCGCTGCCGCTGCTGCTGCTGCTGCTCGGCCTCCGCCTCGGCCTCGGACTGCGGCTCTACACCAACAGCTGGGCGGCGCGGATCCCGGGGGGTCCCGGGGAGGCGGCCAGAGCGGCCCGGAGGCACGGGCTCACCCTGCGGGGGCAGGTGAGGGGGCACGGGGGCACCCTGAGGGGGCAGGTGAGGGGGCACGGGGGCAGGTGAGGGGGCACGGGGGCAGGGGGGCACCCTGCGGGGGCAGGTGAGGGGGCAGGGGGGCACCCTGCGGGGGCAGGTGAGGGGGCACGGGGGCAGGTGAGGGGCACGGGGGCAGGTGAGGGGGCACGGGGGCAGGTGAGGGGGCAGGTGAGGGGCACGGGGGCAGGTGAGGGGCACGGGGGCAGGTGAGGGGGCACGGGGGCAGGTGAGGGGGCACGGGGGCAGGTGAGGGGTACGGGGGCAGGTGAGGGGGCACGGGGGCAGGTGAGGGGGCAGGTGAGGGGCACGGGGGCAGGTGAGGGGCACGGGGGCAGGTGAGGGGGCACGGGGGCACCCTGCGGGGGCAGGTGAGGGGCACGGGGGCACCCTGCGGGGGCAGGTGAGGGGCAGGTGAGGGGGTCACCCTGCGGGGGCAGGTGAGGGGCAGGTGAGGGGGTCACCCTGCGGGGGCTGGTGAGGGGCACGGGGGCACCCTGTGGGGGCAGGTGAGGGGCACGGGGGCAGGTGAGGGGCACCCTGTGGGGGCAGGTGAGGGGGCACGGGGGCAGGTGAGGGGCACCCTGTGGGGGCAGGTGAGGGGCACGGGGGCAGGTGAGGGGGCAGGTGAGCACCCTGCGGGGGCAGGTGAGGGGCACGGGGGCACCTTGCGGGGGCAGGTGAGGGGGTCACCCGACGGGGGCAGGTAAGGGCATAAAAGGGGAAGATATGCAGTATTGTAATAATATGTTGTATTGCTTTATTATTATTTGTATTGTGTTATCAGTGTGGTATTTGCCTTTAAACAACATGTACTCGTTTGAACGGTTCTAGTGGTTCCATGTACAGTTATGTATTCACTGTAGTCAGTTTCTCCTTGACCATTGACATGTACGGACGTGCTCATTGAAATGGAATAAACTACTTCCTTTATCCTATGATTGAATTACTTGGATGCAATTACTACAACCCGCTTGGGGCAGGTACCGGGCTCACCCCAAAGGGACGAGGGAAGGGTGGCATCAGTTCATCCCCCAAACCAGGCATGGGTACATCCTGCGGGGGCAGGGACGGGCTAACCCTGTGGGTGAGGGATGGTATGAGGGTGCTCCTACAGGTGAGGGTGACAAGGTTTCATCCTGTAGAGGTAGATATTGTTTGACATTCGGGTAAACAGTGACACAGGTTCACCCTGGGGGGGCGGGGGGGGGGTGTCAGGTGATGGGTGACACATGCTTACCATGTAAGAGCAGGTCTGCGCTCTCCCTTCAGGGTTGATTACATTGCACACTTCCAGATTTGGGTGGGAAGCTTGCGATTTTTATTAACTTGAAATGTATTATTTAGCTATCAGTGACTTCAATCTTTCTCTACTGCCATTTATATTAATCAGAACATTAAATTCCGCCCATTTTCATCTATAACACAGTTCCAGGCGTTCCTAAGTGTTGCTTTGAATGAATAGGTAGAGTAGAAGCTATGTGAGGGGTCGGCACAGGGTGTTTCAACTCATTATAAGGGGAATGGTGTAAAAAATGTATCAACTTAAGGCTTAAAACTACAAATGTTCACTGTGGAACAGGTTGGTGAGTGTGTAGAGCACAGAGCCGATGGGTGGGAAGCTTACAGAAGTCTCATCCAATGGCAGCTCTTTAAGGCTCTGTTGAACCTGTTGTGATTGTGCACTCCGTGTCAATTGAGGCCGAATCCAGCCTTGTCATGGTCCCATAGGAGCAGTCCGGCCCCACCTGCAACAATAGAAAACCATTGACTTATGTGAGGGGGGGGGGCTGAAAAAATGAATACATGCGCATGTGCATTTCAGATGTATTTAGAAACTTGTAGCATTTCAACAACACATAGCAAACAGAAGAACACTGCTTAACTAGTATTGTTAATTCTTATTTATATAAAATTGCGGTTTACGTGGGAAATATACACAATGGTGAATTTGAATCAAGTCTGTGGATTCCGAGAGGTTAGACATGTTCTGATTTTTATTAGATGGGATAATCTGAGACTGGATTGTGAGATATGGAACCCGAATTTAAATCACATTCTCTCTCATTAATGAGGAGGTGACTCTTGAGCTCCATTTTAAAAATAATACAGTTTGAGGGTAACTCCGCTTGCAGCTGGTTCCACTGGTGAGATCTGAGCACTTTAACTGAACGGCCCATGCGGCAGTCCATGGAGGTTTAGGAGTGACAGTAAATTTAGGTTAATGGTCCTGGTGTTGCATATTGCCGGCATCTCTAAATCAGTTGAGATAGGAAGTCGCAGGATTGTCAATGTTCGGTTTTAAAGACAGGTGAGTAGATTGTATCCTGCTGTTTTTTGCTGACAAATATCAGATGTGTTGGTTTTTGAGAGGTTGCAGAGTGTCTAGAGAGATGATAGTTCAGGTATCAAGGTTTAGGGCATTGTTTAGTGGTCAAAATGAGTAGCGGGGGAGACCACTAACTGGACTAATCCTAATTACCAAAGACAGGAGCTAAGCGGAGGATTTTGGCAGTGTGGAGTGGGATGCGCGCGTGGATTTTGCAGATGTTAAGTCCTTGGATTCTAATGTCAGAGCTGCGGTGGCTACAAAGGATTCCAGGTTGATGGTTCTGTTACAGTGTATCGAAGATTGCCGGCCATTGGTGGATGGGGCAAGAAAGTCCAGTCAAATGTGTCGAGGTTGGTGGATGGCAGATGAAGTGGAGGATTGCCGTCTGGTGAGTGAAGCAGGACACTGCGAATGGCCATCCAGTAACAAACAGCTAAACACCAGGCTGATAATTTAGATTGCAAAATAACAGTGAAGGTGGCAAAGGATAAGAGTTCTGTGTAGTTGGCATCGACAAGATCGTATCCTGAAGAACGTTGTGTAGTTGGATAAAGGACAAGACCTAAGACTGGGGTCCCTGATGAGAGTGATCAACACCATGAGATTGAGTGAAACCAAGCTAGGTTTAAGAGGCACTTGGCTGCCTGGCCGTAGATACGTAAAGTTTGAAAGGCGTGTATAGTTCTTGAAGACACAAATGCTGCAGAGAGGTCACTGAGCACTAATACAGAAGAGAGATGGTTACCTTGTGCTGATGTGATTAAATCAGCTAAACTAGTGTGGTTGCCAAGTAAGAGACCCTTGTCTTGAGGTGGAAAGTACAAGCTCATCCTTTAGGGAAGGTGGGCTAGTAGGATTAACCTGCAGGATCGGGTCTGATTTGTCTTGTCTTCAGGGGTAGCTCTGTTGTAGACACGGTAGCTGACTGTATTGTTTCTCACACTATGCCGTCTTTTCTAGATTTTGTCCGGCAGTGACTATTATCACTTAATCCACCGAAGCTTTATGAAGATGTCCTTCAGCCCTCACAGGGGCCGACACCTGCGCCTGAGAAAGGATCCCCTGGTAAGAGGGTGTGGAGGTGGGTCTTGCATGGTTCAGAGGTTGCACAGGTTAAAGTTGTGGCTCTAAGAGGGTCAAAGTGAGGGTTTAAAGGTTCTAGTGGTAGCGCTAAGAGGTAACAGAGAGACCTTCATTGATTAAGAGTTGGGCCAGGGGTATGGCGTCGATGGGCAGAATATGAGGTGTGAAAGAGATGGGGCAAGAAAATGGACTACACAACGGTCGAGTGGCGTTTCTAGTACAGGAGAAGTGATGCTAGGTTAGGAAGGAGCAGCAGAAAAGGGTCAAGAAGAAGGACTAAGGAAGAGATTGAGAAGTAGAGCGAAAATGGGAGCAGGACCATGGAAAAAGGTAGACCCAAAAGCTGAGAATGAATTATGTTTATGGAGGGCAGTTGGAAAACTTAAATTCAAGTCTCTCTGGAGACCAGATTATTCAGTTCAGCCCAAAAGGCCATGTGGCCCAGCCATTTGTTACTGTCGGGGGCTCTGGTGGATGGATTTCTGTGTTTGTGCTACACATCGCTTGGCTAATACCAGTCACAGTTCAATAATCTTAATAGAGATTTTTTCTTTTTTGTGCCTGGGAACCAAGGTCCAACAAGCATATCTTTGGGCTAAATCATCCGTCAGTCACGTCTTCCATGATTTTCATAAGGCTCTTCAAATACCGCATTATAATAGGACATGCCCACATCATGTATGGAATCCAGCTTCCCTCCCTCATCATTGCAGGAATGTGTCAGAGACTTCTGTGAAAATCAGAATTTAATTTGGAATGGTGCACCAACAAACTTCTTTTCAAAAATGAAGAAAGTGAACGTAAGGATAGGTATTCCTTTTTCTTATTTATTTTTTTCAGTTCCGATCTTTTAAATCCATACAAAATATCCAGCCAACGTGTCTCGTCATCATCAAATTCTGTGAAAATCTTACTGACCTTTTAGGAAGTTAGATTTCTTTAATGCAGTACATTCAGTCGTAAAAGTTTAAGTCTGGCGTTTCTTTATCGTTTTGATGCATACTTCAGTGTCAGTGCACGTTATTGTCAGATGTTCTGAGTGTTGTCTGGTCCAGGCCACTTGGAGGTTGTAGTGTAGTTCCTATATTCCCAATAGGCTCTGCGCATTGGAATAATATAAACAGTAGTGTAGACGTAGGACTGAGGTCGACTAGGTCTCTACTGACTATATTAGACTTAATTAGTTTCGCCAGCTAGCTCAGAGGTCGCTAGAAACTTTCTCGAATGTTCAGGAAAGAGTTAACTCTCCGGATTTAGACATGAAGGGATTAGCTTCTGACAACCGCATAAACATGACAACTTTGCTCCCTCAGAATAAGAGTGTATCTCTAGAGTCGTGTGAAAACAATAGACAGCTATTTTACTCAGTCAATCGTGCATACTTAGTTTCACCAGAGTGCAGAGAAATAGAGAGATGGGCGTTTTCAATAAAAGGTGTTATTTATTGAGCAGTCTTCTTTCTCATGCAAGAGAAATGAATTGCCACAATTGCAGTATTTAACATGAAGTAAAGTGCGTACAGTAAAAGTAGTATTATGAAATAATACTGTAAAAGCATTGATATGGTTTCTTAGCCATAACATACTTTAAAATGGATAAAATATATACATACATAAAAACATTGACTAACGTACTCAACTGGTGCTTCTAAATACGCCTACCCCGGTGTACCTGACCTAAGCCTAATACGTGGGAAGGAGTAAGTAAGTAGCAGTTTAAGTTAAGTTGGTTTTTGCCAAGAATCTGAATCAAGAATTCTCTTAAGGGTTTAGTCAGCTCCGTACCTTGGTAATAGAATGTAGGGGGTCTGGTATCTCTCTCTCAGGACTCGATATCCCAGAAACCCGCAAGGGTGACTGGGAACACAGGAGCTGGAATTTTCTCGGCAGGAGAAAAGACAGCGTCTTTCTCAATGCGTCAAAAGGGAGGGGCGGCTTCCGTGGGCTCTCGCATCAGCTGGGCTCTCGGGCAAGAAGATAGCCGCTCTGCTCCAAACCACCATTGTACTATATTTTCCATCAATGAATTTTCCCAAACATAGAACCATGATGAGCCAAAGCAGGAGGAAAAGTACACCTAACACAATCCAAAAATCAATCCATGGTGAAATCATATATGTTTCTTTTAGTTGGCGAAAAAGTTCAGTCATTTTTTCTTTGAAAGTTTTTGTTGCTGGCGTTTCTTCATGCTCGCTTGGATCTTCAGAAAAGTTATCGAAATTGATGAAGTAGCCAGATGCAGTTCTATCAATTGTTGGAATTGCTTCCGTATTTTCAATTGTCTTTGGATCTTTTTTTGTTTCATTAGCATAGTCTGAGGCTACATCATTGTAGACAAGTGTTTCTTGATGAACTGTTGCAATTTGGGTTTCAAGAGGCACAAGCTCCATGTCTTTGTTGCATAGTCCTTTTTTATTCACTGCAGGTTTATCAAATATGATTAGTCTCTCAGTTTGAACCTCTTGGATTGTAGCAAATTTTGGTATTTTGCTATTTCTTGGGAGTCCACTGGGCCTACTACTTATTATTGGCCACATGATTGTGGTTTTACCGGGGCGATGGATACAACTTGGTTCTCCTTTTTACCAGCAAGGGGCGGTAGTACAACTGATCTTGTTCCTCTGACAGGTACTGCTTTTCTGTAAGAAGGCCCAAATTCCTTCTTCACCGCGATCTTCTCTCTGACCAGATCCCCAATCTTTGGAATCCAAACAGGTCTTGCTGGGACAGGTGGTTTTTCTTCAGTGGCTGTTGGCTGTTGCTTTAACTTTATGTTACTCAGGCTTCTTCTTGTTTCATTTAAGTCCTGTAAAACAGCCAAACGGTCTTTGATATCGAAGGATTTTTCTTCTACCACTGAAGTGTGACTATCAAGATCCTGAATGTACATTCTAGTACCGAACAATAGTTCGTATGGAGTGAGACCTTTTAGAGAATTTCTTGGCAGATTATTAAGACTACGTTGGACACTTGTTAAATGTTTGACCCACCCATCACCCAAACCTAATACCCTCGCCGTTATAGATTGCTTTATGTCCCGGTTTTTTATCTCCACTACCGCATTTCCCTCAGGATGGAAAGGAAAAGAGTACCGCAATGCAATGCCCATGCTGGCCATGCCCTCCTTGTAACTCAGAGAGCTAAACGCAGGACCCTGGTCAGAATGTAGCATGCCAATTGCGTATGTGCCGATAAAGACTCGCAAATCTTTTATAACAGTTCTGGCGTCAGCCGAGCGCTGGGGCCACATCCAAATGAATCTCGTGCAGGAATCCACTGCGACCATGATATATTTATAGTTGCCATCCCTTTGTAAAGGACCACAGTGGTCCAGGTAAACACACGCTAATGGTTTATCTGAGGTTAGAAGGGGCGTCTGTGCTGGTCGTTTCACTGTTGATACTTTCATTCTTTGGCATATTTCGCATTCTAGAACATAGTTCCTAGTTTGTTTTCTCATGCGCGGCCACTAATATCTCTGTTTTAATAACGATATTGTGGCAGAAACACCAGCATGTGCAGAAGCCAGCCCTTCGTGTGCCGCTATAATTAGTCCTAACCTGTGTTCCATGTTTGGAATTACCCTATCCCCCACTCCAGGGATTCGAGCAAAAGGAACATTATTTGCATCAGTTATGTATGAGTACTTTACTGGAAAGCCTTTTGGGAGTGTTTTTATATCATCTTTTACTGAAGCACTGACAGCTTGCATTATATCGCTGTCTATTTTTGTTTTTGACCGGGTGATAGCAGCTACGGAAGCCGTTTGCACAGCTGCCTTCGCGGCTTCATCAGCCAATGAATTCCCCGCAACGTGACGCCATCACGTTGATGACTCAGTGTATGTATCACGTGAGTCTTTTGTAGTTCTTTCTGTAAAAGAACTACTTGTTCCCAAAGCGTTTTATGCTTGATTGTGCCACCTTTTGCATCTTTGAAACCGTTTTGAACCCAGTTCTGCAAGTATTCATTATAAAACTGAACGCACTAATATGAGTCGCACACTATTAGTGTGGGGAATTCGCGATCAGTATTTTCAAGCGCCATCTTAAATGCTAGTAGTTCAGCTCGCTGAGCTGTACAATCTCCTAGAGATTGGGTTTTAGTGACCAATGGTCTGAATTTTCCTTCGTGCCAACGACCTTTAACAATCGCGCACGCAGCACTGTAAGCTTGTTTACCCCCAATTGCGGGTTGTGCTGATCCATCTGTATATATCATACAGCCGTAATGTTCTAGAGGCAGGATTTCGGTCGGCAGAGGACATTCATATTCATATTGGAGAAATTCTTGTGTTTTTAAATTAGGATCAAATTCGTATACTACGTCTGTTGCAGCAAGAGAATTAACCCATTGTATCCATCTCGGATGTAGTGCTTTAGCATTTGGAATGCTTGCCTTTTTTACTGCTTCTAGGGCAGGTACTGGTGTAACGATTATTATTTGTTTACCTTGTGCTAGGGCTCTTTCTTTTGCTACAGCAGTCTGAACCGTAGTTAGAATTTTTTCAGTGGAACTGAATTTCATTTCAGCTTGTGTTTGTCATGCCTCACACGTTCTCCTCCTCCTGCACTGTCCCTTTAATCAGCCACTACATAAGCCTCTCTGACCCATGGAGCGACGCTTCACGTTCTAGCGTCTAGCTCCGTTGGTTTCTTCCGTCCTGCTGTAATTTGCCTGACTTCCGGTTTTTTAGCTTTCAGCATTTTTCCCCGAGGGAGCTCCTGGCCCCCGTGTCATTTTCGGGCTCCTTTTCATTCCCCCTCCCTTCTTGGGTTCCAGCCCTCCTTGAGCGTTGTATCCAGTTAACGCTCGCTGGTGGAATCCCATTCACGGTGTTTTCCGTGAGTCTGCAGTTGTTTAGCCCTGCACGGCGGCCAGACCTTTCTCTCCGCCTCTCTGCCGGGCACTACCTCCCTGCCGCTGTTGTCTTCCTCTGCTCCGCCCTTCAGCCGGGTTTATGCTCCGCTGACGGGCCGGGCTTTCTCTCCTTATTTCCCCCCACTGGAGTTGCTTCGCCCGGTATGCCGGTCTTGGTATCCGCTGCCCGGCTGGGTTTACTACAGTGCTCCTAATAGTTAGTTAGTTAGGTTTTGCTTTGCACAGTGTGTCATTTCCTTCCATTCCCTCGTTTACCTATCCCCCGTCCAGCCTTTTATTGAGGTATTCAGCTATCTCGGGACATCTCTTATTTGGCTGTTGATGCTTGCGTGGACCAGAGGGGATTTCATGTTTCTACACTTCTAGAATCACGGTAACAGCGCAATAGCGCTGCATATTCAATTAATTACGTATTGTGATTTATTACAGTATTTTGAATCTATGTTTGTTTCCATAGATGTTAATACTGCTATCCTGTGTGTTGGTACAAGAGTTGGAGAGTTCCATCTGTATTTTATAAGAATAAGACGAGCATTACACAAACACCTAAGTGAGCAGTGTTTTGGTCCTTATATCTTATACTGCGTATATTTCAGGCACCCTGTACTTATTGGTGTACCATCTTTTCCTATAGCTTCAAAAGAAGTCCTTACAAGAGGTTCATCCACTACCCTTCTACGACATTTGAGCTCCTACCCGCATATACAGGGTAGGAGAGGGTCATATAGGTCACGGTTGTATTGTTTTGTAGAATATTGCTATATGCAGATACATGTTCTTACTTCTTTGTGTTACAGGCCAACTCCTTACCTAACACTTCAGTGAAGCTGCAAATACATCCTGTCTGAAGAGTACCATCACACATTTTTTCCCCCCAACCTTTCCTTGTTTTGTTTCCCTGTTTTCCCCTGGCGCGCCTCTCGAGCTCTAGTGTTCGATAGAGTCGGAAGGCCGCAGGGGAAGGCTGTGGATTTATCTTCGGACTCCTGACGCTCCTGCGGAATCATCGTGTATCCTTTACAGTGTGTACAAGTGAGATTTGTAAGCTATTGGTACCGTTTCTCCCTCATTAGAGGTTAGGTACGTGAATCCGCATCTTCCTGGGATGACTCGGATAACAAGGTTGCGTACGTTTTCGCGAGTTTGCAATTTTGTTTTAGCTAACATGTCTGTTTGCAATGATCTTAAAATTTCTGTGTCCAATTAATTGGTTTGAAATCAGGTTTTATTAATTCATAGAGAGGTTTAATTTAGAATGTATGTTCTTCCGAAATTCAGGAAACCTAGTATTGATTGTAAGTTTTTCAGCGTTTTAGGTGCTTGGAGTACAGCGCACTTCTCTAAGAAGTTATCTGCTAGGCTTTTGCCTTCACTTGATAATTCATATCCTAAAAACAGGACAGTTAGATGGGCAATTCGTGACTTTTTAAAGTTGAATTTGTAACCCTCAGCTGCAAACCCATGTATTATGGTGTTCACTCTTTTCAAGTGAGTCTCCAGGTCATCATCTGTGAGATAGATGTCATCGACATAAGATAATGCCTCATCATCATATATTTGTAGTAACTCTGTTACCCTTGCTGAGAATAATCCTGGGCTATTCTTGAACCCCTGTGGGAGTCGACAGAAGTGTTTTTGCAACCCCATTATTGAGAAAGCTGTCAAATACCTGCTTTCAGGTGCAATGTTTTGACAAAAGAATCCATTAGAGATATCCAATGTAGTTTTGTATTTTTTGCGCACAATGTTATTCATTAGTGCTGCACTGTATAAGTTTTGTACTGCAAATGTTTTGCAACAAGAGTTTAGGTGTCTGTAGTCCAAAACTAGACGATATGAATCGTCTGGCTTGGAGACAGGAAACAAAGGATTGTTCATTTGTGAGGTGCATGTTTCAATCACCCCCTGGTATTCAAGTTGATCTAAGATCTCCCTGACTTGCTTTTTAGCTTCTTGTTTAACTGGGTACTGCCTTTGTGCAGTGTGCTGATTTTTTAACTGGATTTTGTGGTGAGGAGAATCCTCATCCCATCCTACATGATTTTTGTATAATGCAGGAGCTTGGGCTACTGCCCATTTTCTTGCAAGTGTATATTTTTATGAATTGGAATGTGATTTGAGAAGGCAGGCATAATCCTTTCTTCGCCATGAGGGCACTCCCTGACAAACTCTGGTGGCCAGTCTTTCTCAGCTAACAGGATGTCATAGCCTTTAGATAGGTTATCCCAAAAGAGACCCCTTACTTTCCTAGTCTTGTCCCCCTCTATACACAATGTTATTTCGTATATTTTATGAGGTTTGCTAACTCTGGTATCTGCAGTTTCCACTTGAATGTATTCATTCGTGTCTACTGTCTTCAGAAGATTCATCAGGATCTTGCGAGCTATTGTCACTTCTGCTGCGCTGTCTAGCATTGTCTGGGCCCACTCTCCGTTGTGTCCTCAGTATCCTCGGCATGTTTTATTTTAATACTGGCTACCTTCTTTCTTGGAAATTGTAATTTTTTACTTTGATGAGCAGGTTCCTTGTCTTTGGACTTGACGTGCTCTTCCTTGTGTTCTGACCGTCCTCTTTTTTCCGATTTCTGTGAGGAAGTCTGAAAAGATCGAGAGGGACGTGTATCAATATCTTAATATCTATCAGGTTTTTTCAAATTATCCCTATTTCTAAGGTTGTATCTTTTCTCAGAGGGCTCCCTCTGGGGAGACTTGTTTCCTCGGTCTGGAGATCTTTCTCTCCGTTGAGGAGACCTTCCTCTGGACTGGAATCTTTTTTCTCTGGGAGTGGATTGTTTATTACCATCCCAACTCTTTTTTGGAGTATTTAGATTGTTTTTAATAAATGTTTTTTCAGGTTTTTCAGTTAGTTGGGGTTTTACTGGTTTCCCACCCAAACTATCTCTACCTAGTTCTTCATAGGATTTTTCTACGATTCTGGCAAGTTCAAATGGTTGGTCTGCTATATCTGTTTCTTTCAATTTCTGGCGGATCGCCACAGATGCTGCTTCTCCTTTTATGTTGGCTAATAATATAGCCGAGACCTGCTTGAAGTCTTTCAGTAATTTCATACCCAGAGTTAAAGCAGGTTCTGGACCGTATTCATTTTGAATCTGTCTTAGTACATCTGGTATTATCGCCATAGACGGAACACCATGTGTTTTTGTGTATATTGAAGCAAAGACTGTGCCCCAAGTGTCACAGTCCTCCACATGTGGTGCGATCCCCATTGGAAGACAGATAGTCAGAATTCTGTGTTTCTCAGTAGGAGTAGTATCAGGAAATACTGCCTCTTTATGAGTGATTTTTTGTGCTAACCAGAATGGAATTTGTTCCCTTTTTGAGGGTATTTTACCAAGACATGATTGTAGTTCTGTGGTGTAATTTTGCTTGTGTTCCCCTGATGAGGGGTCAGCTGTGGAATGTTAATCGCTGGTTGGACTGTTGAAGTCCGCATTACATATTGGACCAATTGTCTATGTATTTTAATTAATAGTTTTAGCTGAGCTAAAAGTTCCCGGTCTGACATTTTATCAATGTCTGGATGTGGTGTGTAGCTGGCTAGAACCGGCCACGTTGCTCCTGGTCTACCTAGTGGACCGAGCCTGGTGATGTGATTTTGATGTTTTAGGGCGCCATTAAACCAGAGCAGGTGCTCTTGGTAATTTAGTGGGATGTCAACGTCCTCGAAAGGAGTGTATCCATCCGGAGGTTCCTCTATTTTGTAATAGTGGAATTCATGTGTTACAGCGTTTGCTGCTGGAAAGTTTATCCATGAATAGAATACCTCTGTCTGCCGATATTCATGGGCCTCTACCACGAATATGACTGTACCACCTCTTGGTGTTAGTCCATTTTCTATAAGTTTAAGAGTGTGGGGATGAGGTGCGGCCAGAGCACACGGAGACGGACGCAGACGAGGAAAACACCACTTCCTGGTTGCCGAAAACTCAGAACCAGGAAGTCAATGGCCGCGGTCTAGTCGTTTCACTGCGGAAGGAGGAGGAGTCCAGTCAGCCGACAGAACCCGGAAGGATAAGAAGGAGTGGGCTGGAACGGACGGTGTGCGAGGTCGGAGAGGAGGCAGCGGAGCACTCGGAGGCGGAGGAGAGAGGAAGAGCGGAGAGCGTGAGAACGGAGGCGGAGGAGAGAGGAAGAGCGGAGAGCGTGAGAACGGAGGCGGAGGAGAGAGGAAGAGAGGAGAGAACGGAGGCGGAGGCAAGAGGAAGAGAGGAGAGCGAGAGAGCGGCGGAGGCGAAGGAGACACGAGAGGCAGGGCGGACCCAGCGCGTGCTGCTGAGCAACGTTCCAGATACTGCTACCATACCCGGTGGGCTGAAGGGAGAAGACGCCACGGGTCCAGCTGCTGTGGTCCGGGACTCGGGCCACAGCCCAAGGCAAGTGTTGCTAAAAGGGGCATTCTGGTGGGGCGTTTGGGGAGGCGGGAGGTAACCGGTTTGGGGAGGCGGGAGGCCCCTTGGTGATCCTTGCACTTACACCCCCTGTTTGGTAAACGGTGACGGTAGCACAACAGTCTGGCACTAAGAACGGATCAGTGAAACCCGTTTCTTTTTTCTTTCTCCCTGAGGCCACACAAACCGGGACGACGGACCAACCCTGACCTACCCAGCAACCAGCACCAACCTCCCCGTGTTTCAGGAAGGACTGTGTGGTCTAAGCTCCCTTGCGACCCAAGAACAATAAAAACCCTTTTTGTGTTTCAACAGTACTCTGGTCTCATTCTCTGTCCACCGCTAGCCCCTACAAAGTGGTGTCAGAAGTGGGATAGACTGGTGTCGCCATGACACAGCCCGTGCCACTCCCAGCGGGCAACATTATCACCCAGCTAGCAGAAGGACAGAGACACTTGCAATTGGTGTTTGAGCAGCAGTTGGCGACTGCTAAGACAGAAAGGGATGTCCTGCAAGAGGCATTGAAGGATCAGGCCACCCTTCTTCTCGCCAACCAACAGGTGCAGGATTCGGCTATCCTGCGCCTTACAGACGCTATTGCCACTGCCCGCATACATCCCAATGTACCCAGTTCGGTCCTACAGAAATTTCAGGACGGAGAGGATCCGGACTATTTTTTTACGAATTTTGAAAGGGTAGCAACAACCGCGTCTTGGCCAAAGGAAAGATGGAGCCAATATATAGCGCCCCTTCTTGCAGGCGAGCTGCAGGCAGCGTATCAAGCAGCAAATCCCGCAGGCAGAACCACATATGAGGAAGTGAAGAAGGCTATCCTCGAGAGACTTGGGTGCGACCAAGAGTACTATAGGGCCAAATTCAGGAAAGAAAGGTGGAACCCAGGAGACAATCCACGAGCCCTGTATTACCGGATACAAGACTTAGGTACCAGGTGGCTGACTCCCCTGCACTCCACCGTAGACGATCTGATGGCGAAGGTCTTCCTAGAACAATTCCTGGAAGCACTGCCCCCTTCCACTCGATCCTGGATAAAACAACACCCTAACCTTTCCCCCACGGTAGCAGTAGACTTAGCCTGTGCTTTTCACCGGTCGCCTGAATTCCGCACCAGCTCTAGTAAAGCACCCTTACCCGGCCCTAGACCCCTGCTCCCCAGACCCCAAACCAGACCAGAACCCAGGGCCCCCTTTCTTCCCCGGGTCCCGTTTAGACCGACCAACCCCAGCTCTGGGTCCAGCACTCAGGGTCCCCAGTGTTACCATTGTTCTGAATGGGGACATATAGCCCGGAACTGCCCCCGCAGAGCCCCACCAGCCGAACCAATGGAGATAGGGTATACCGGTGGCCGTGTGTACGTCATAGGCAAGGGACCATGTCAGTACAAAAGAGAGATTCTCCTTAACGGAAAAAAACAAAACGCTCTGTTGGATACCGGATGTCGTGTATCCGTGGTCGACACCTCGCTGGTACCATCACAACAGCTAAAAAAGGATGAGACCGTCTACATCACATGTGTCCATGGGAATACCAAAGGCTATCCGGTGGCGGAGGTGTTGCTGGAGGTATCCAATGACCCCCAAATGCGCCGAGTGGGCGTTATACCCTCCCTGCCAGAGGCCGTTATAATAGGCACTGATCACCCTAAGTTTGATCAGTATATGGAGGAGGCCAAAAAGGAGTCCGTGACCTGGTGGAGGGAGGCCCCTTTTGGGAACAGTGACGTGGAAGGGGTTGTTGGGAGAGACCGTAAGAGCCGAAAAGAGAGGAGGAAGGAGAAAGCCGGGTATACCCGGACGAAAGGGCAGTTATCTGTTTTTTCTATGACCCCTGCAGATACGGTGGGACCTGCTCGTAGCTTCCGGTCAGCCCAGTTGGATGACAACACCTTGTTGCGCGCCTGGGAACAAACACAAGAGCCGGACAACAACAAGGTAGGACCCTATTTCATTGTACAAAGGGGTTTGTTGTATAGGTCCACCAGAAAGGGAGACACGATAACTAATCAACTCCTGGTGCCGCTGGCCTTCCGGAGGCATGTGCTGGAGCTCGCCCATAATTATACAGGGGGAGGGCATTACGGCAAAGAGCAAACCCTCTCCTATCTCCTAACCAGGTTCTATTGGCCCGGTGTGTACAGTGACGTGGCCCGACACTGTGCTGCATGTCCCCGGTGCCAGTTCTGCAATCCCGCTGCAGTCAGAAAAGCGCCCTTACATCCTCTCCCCATTATAGACGTACCGTTCAAACGGGTGGGTATGGATATCGTGGGTCCTCTAACTCCCTCAGCAAGAGGACATACTTATCTGCTGGTGATCATAGACTATGCCAGTAGATACCCCGAAGCCTTCCCTTTGTCTTCGGTGTCCACCCCAGTGATTGCTAGGGCTATGATCACTCTCTTTTCCCGAGTGGGTTTCCCCGAGGTGATCCTCACGGACCAGGGGACCCCCTTCATGTCTCGCTTGATGTCCCACATCTGTGACATCCTGGGAGTCCGACAGATACGGACAGCAGCCTATCACCCCCAGACAGATGGCCTTGTGGAGCGGTACAACAAGACCATTAAGAACATGCTCCGCAAGGTCATCTCGGACACAGGAAGGAATTGGGACCATCAGCTACCCCTTATACTGTTTGCCATACGGACTCACGAACAAAAATCCACAGGGTTTTCCCCTTTTGAGGTTCTGTTTGGGAGGAGACCCCGCACCCTGCTGGACATGGCCGTAGAACAGTGGGAGGAGGAAGAAGAAGAGGGGAAACCCCTACCCCAGTATGCAGCTGACCTGAGGAATTCCATAACCCAGATATGGGGAATGGTCCACGACCATTTGGAAAACGCCCAAGCATCCCAGAAACGCCTGTACGACCGTAACAGCCTGTTACGGACGTTCCTACCCGGGGATAGAGTGTTGCTACTCCTTCCCTCATCTGACAACAAGTTACTGTCCAAATGGCAGGGACCCTTCACCATAGAGAAGCAGGTATCCCCTGTCACGTATAGCGTACTTCAACCCTTACATCCGGGTGGGAAGCAAATATACCACGTCAACCTGCTAAAAAGGTGGGTGGAACCCCCGGATGAAGTAGCAACAGGACAAGCAGCGTTGTTAGTAACCACGCAGAAACCCCTGGACATCCCAAGCATTCCCACCGCAGTTCCCTCCCCGGAGACCATCCCCACAGGAGAAGTAATAAACCCAACCCAACGAAACCAACTTGAGGCCACACTCGCACAGTTCCCAGGGCTCTTTTCCTCCACACCAGGATTAACCTCCATGGTGCAACACGACATCGTCGTTCTTAACGACACCGTTGTCAAACAAAGGCCTTATAGGATCCCCGAAGCGAGAAGGGAAGCCGTAGAGAAGGAAGTCACCGCCATGTTAGAGGCAAGGATCATAGAACCCTCCGCTAGCAACTGGTGCTCTCCCATCGTTATAGTGCCGAAACCCGATGGAAGCCTACGGTTTTGCATCGACTTTCGGCAGGTGAACAGCGTCACTAAGTTCGATACCTACCCGATGCCAAGGGTCGACGAGTTGCTAGAGAAGCTAGGGGCAGCAGCATACATGACCACTCTTGATTTAACAAAGGGTTATTGGCAGATCCCTTTGTCCCCCCTTTCCAGAGAAAAAACAGCCTTTTCCACCACCTCCGGTCTTTACCATTTCCGTGTGTTGCCCTTCGGCCTCCACGGGGCCCCCGCGACATTTCAAAGGCTTATGGACCACCTCCTCCAACCCCACCGAGATTACGCAGCTGCCTATCTGGACGATATAGTGATCTTTAGCGCGTCCTGGAAGGACCACTTATGCCATCTCTTTGAGGTGTTCACAGCCATACAGAACGCCGGACTAAAGATCAACCCGAAGAAATCCCTGTTGGCCACTGATTCCATCCATTACTTGGGGTATACCATTCAGGGCGGCCATCTCCTACCCCAGATGAATAAAGTAGAGGCCATTAACGCGATTCCCAGCCCCAAAACAAAAAAAGATGTCAGATCATTCCTTGGGTTTATAGGATATTACAGGCGGTTCATACCCCACTTCTCCACACTCGCGGAACCCCTTACTGACCTGTTAGCCAACAACCAGCCGGCCCACATCCGGTCGTGGGAGACGAAACACGAAACCAGCTTTCAAGCCCTTAAATCCTTGATCTGCTCAAACCCAATCCTGCGGTGTCCAGACTTTCAGAAACACTTCGTGTTGCAAACGGATGCCTCTGGCGTTGGCCTGGGGGCGGTTCTTCAACAACCCGATCAGACAGGTGAACTGGTACCCATCCTATTCATCAGCAGGAAGTTGTTTCCTAGGGAAGTGCACTACTCTACAATTGAAAAGGAGTGTCTGGCCATCAAGTGGGCGGTGGAGGCCCTACAGTACTACCTTCTGGGGCGATCCTTCACTTTACTTACTGATCATGCACCCCTCACTTGGCTTGCTAGGCACAAAGACACCAACCAACGTGTACTCAGGTGGTTCCTTTCATTGCAACCCTTCTCGTTTCAGACCCTGCATGTTCCTGGAGCCAAACAGGTCTGTGCTGACTTTCTGTCCCGGCATCCGTACCCCGATTGGCCACCCCGTCCGTTCCTGAGGGGGAGGATGTGTGGGGATGAGGTGCGGCCAGAGCACACGGAGACGGACGCAGACGAGGAAAACACCACTTCCTGGTTGCCGAAAACTCAGAACCAGGAAGTCAATGGCCGCGGTCTAGTCGTTTCACTGCGGAAGGAGGAGGAGTCCAGTCAGCCGACAGAACCCGGAAGGATAAGAAGGAGTGGGCTGGAACGGACGGTGTGCGAGGTCGGAGAGGAGGCAGCGGAGCACTCGGAGGCGGAGGAGAGAGGAAGAGCGGAGAGCGTGAGAACGGAGGCGGAGGAGAGAGGAAGAGCGGAGAGCGTGAGAACGGAGGCGGAGGAGAGAGGAAGAGAGGAGAGCGAGAGAACGGAGGCGGAGGCAAGAGGAAGAGAGGAGAGCGAGAGAGCGGCGGAGGCGAAGGAGACACGAGAGGCAGGGCGGACCCAGCGCGTGCTGCTGAGCAACGTTCCAGATACTGCTACCATACCCGGTGGGCTGAAGGGAGAAGACGCCACGGGTCCAGCTGCTGTGGTCCGGGACTCGGGCCACAGCCCAAGGCAAGTGTTGCTAAAAGGGGCATTCTGGTGGGGCGTTTGGGGAGGCGGGAGGTAACCGGTTTGGGGAGGCGGGAGGCCCCTTGGTGATCCTTGCACTTACACCCCCTGTTTGGTAAACGGTGACGGTAGCACAACAGTCTGGCACTGAGAACGGATCAGTGAAACCCGTTTCTTTTTTCTTTCTCCCTGAGGCCACACAAACCGGGACGACGGACCAACCCTGACCTACCCAGCAACCAGCACCAACCTCCCCGTGTTTCAGGAAGGACTGTGTGGTCTAAGCTCCCTTGCGACCCAAGAACAATAAAAACCCTTTTTGTGTTTCAACAGTACTCTGGTCTCATTCTCTGTCCACCGCTAGCCCCTACAAAGAGTTATAGTTTTTCTTACATTTACCGGAATGATTATAGCATTCGGGTTGTTCTGTTGGATAGTTGTGTCATCCACTAGGAGTTGAGCTGCTATTCTAGCTGCCTCCCTTTCGTCTTCACTTTCCACCATTTTACTGAAAGAAGTTTTGTTGCAGATCAAGTTTCAAGGAAACAAAGATTAGGTGCACAATATTTTGGAACACTGTATCCTTCAACGTTGATTAAACCAAAAACTATACATAGGAATCTCTTCCTACTAAGTTTCGGCGGATATTAACCTTTTACCCACTCCAGACGTCTTTTGGAGTTTTTACGGGAAAAGGGTTCTGTGTGAAAAAGCACGACTGAGTTACTCTAGTGTCTTGCGTTAGATTATCGCCTTACCAAACGTTGGGCGCCATGTAGTGTAGTTCCTATATTCCCAATAGGCTCTGCGCATTGGAATAATATAAACAGTAGTGTAGACGTAGGACTAGGTCGACTAGGTTTCTACTGACTATATTAGACTTAATTAGTTTCGCCAGCTAGCTCAGAGGTCACTAGAAACTTTCTCGAATGTTCAGGAAAGAGTTAACTCTCCGGATTTAGACAAGAAGGGATTAGCTTCTGACAACCGCATAAACATGACAACTTTGCTCCCTCAGAATAAGAGTGTATCTCTAGAGTCGTGTGAAAACAATAGACAGCTATTTTACTCAGTCAATCGTGCATACTTAGTTTCGCCAGAGTGCAGAGAAATAGAGAGACGGGCGTTTTCAATAAAAGGTTTTATTTATTGAGCATTCTTCTTTCTCATGCAAGAGAAATGAATTGCCACAATTGCAATACTTAACATGAAGTAAAGTGCGTACAGTAAAATTAGTATTATGAAATAATACTGTAAAAGCATTGATATGGTTTCTTAGCCATATGATACTTTAAAATGGATAAAATATATACATACATAAAAACATTGACTAACGTACTCAACTGGTGCTTCTAAATACGCCTACCCCGGTGTACCTGACCTAAGCCTAATACGTGGGAAGGAGTAAGTAAGTAGCAGTTTAAGTTAAGTTGGTTTTTGCCAAGAATCTGAATCAAGAATTCTCTTAAGGGTTTAGTCAGCTCCGTACCTTGGTAATAGAATGTAGGAGGTCTGGTATCTCTCTCTCAGGACTCGATATCCCAGAAACCCGCAAGGGTGACTGGGAACACAGGAGCTGGAATTTACTCGGCAGGAGAAAAGACAGCGTCTTTCTCAGTGTGTCAAAAGGGAGTGGCGGCTTCCGTGGGCTCTCGCATCAGCTTGGCTCTCGGGCAAGTAGATAGCCGCTCTGCTCCAAACCACTGTGTGTTTGCTTAAGGCAACGTTGGTATATTTATACCTGAAAGGTGCTCGGTTTGACGTAAGGGTGGACATAAGACGTCACTAAGAACTAACAGTTCTTTCTGGACTCCAGGAGTTCTTGTTCAAATCAAAACAAAAGCAGGGGGATTTCCCGGGCTGCTGGAGGCTTGGTTTGTTTAAAGAACGCGTTGTACTTTCTAGGAGTCTAGGGGAGTAGCCTTGCCGTATTTGGACTGCATGGGCTATTACTAAATATGGATATGATTCTTATGCCTTTATAAGGATATTGTTTGTTATAACCACATAAGGGCATAAATCGGGAATATCGAATTAGGGTCCTAGATAGAAATACAACAAGGTAATTCAGCCGGACCTTGGTGGCCTTAAGAAACGCATGGTACAGTGATGGGAAATGCCCCAATCGTCGCAAACCTCTGTTTGTGTTTGTAATGCTGTTCGTTTCTGGCTTCAATTCATCAATCTCCCATATAGCATGTAAGTGAGCACCACCATCCATAGTTAAGGGCATGACCCATGTGTATGTTTTTGTCTCAACCCAGGACCTCAAATGTTTTACGGATGCTATTTTGATTTGCATGGCAACTTCTGCAGCAGTCCATATTTGGAGTATATGTTTTCAGTCTTTTCCACAAATCCCCAGCATTTCCTGCATCTGTATGTTAGGGGCATACAATGCTTCTAGAACCAGTTTCTATAATTATTTTGTCTAGAAGTACCTTGCTTTTGATTTTAGTTTGTCTTTCTGTTCACAAAGTTGTGTAGGACGCATAAACAGTTGTAAGAGCTCCTTCTCCCTGTGTCCTACCAGTATTTAATTAGTTTCCGGTGAGGGCACTTCCGATAGCCACCTCGTGCCCATAGGATGTGTAAAGCCACATAATAAAGCTTAATGTTGGGGACGTTCAGTCCTTCCTCCAGAGTTGGCAACAAAAGCTTGGTGAGGGACATTCGATGCCTTTCATTCTTTCTTATTAATTTTGGAAGTAAGTCACATATCTTATTGAATCATTGATAAGTTGGCAAATAAATGTGCGAGTTGGGGCAAAGCGTCCGTCTTACATACTGCGATTCTAATCTAGATAAATAGTGGATGAGTCCTCCACATTGCTTCTCAGGCAGTTTATTGTCTGCAATGTTGACGTCAGTGTTATCAGGCGGTTTGTGGTAAAGCTGCATGCCCATGCACCATTCCCAGGAGATCGAATCATCTTCGATTGTACAGGGATTTGTCCAGTTTGCTTTCAGTCCTGAAATCACCTCAAAGTCTTTCAGCGTCAAGATCATTGGTGGGATCCGTGGCCGACTCCCTGTAGCTATAAAGGTAAACCATCAACATTCAGATGTATGGTGTACATGGTATCATGTATAGTGATGCCATAGGAGTCACCATAGAACGCACCTTCTGTGCCAACGGTTCCAAAATCAGCACAAATATCAATTGGGGTAGACAACACCCCTGTCTTTGCTTCTATCTATCCCCTATTATTCCTGTATTACACGCCCTGTACCTACCCCTGCAGTCCTGGTGGTGTACAGTAACTGTAACCACTTAATCAGTGGCCCACTGTTACCAAACTTGAAGCACCATGAAAATATCACCAATGGACCGTCTCAAACGCTTTCTCAAGATCTATAGTGACAATCACTGGCTTGAGCGTTGATTCATGAGTATCTCCCAGCACATAGTACATCTGTTGTACATTTATGGAAGCATAGCGACCAGGTACAGACTCGCTTTGATCAGGGTGAACTGTATGGGTTAGTTTATGGAGAAGATGATTGGCAATGGCTCTGTTGATTTTTTTAAAATTCTGCATTGAGGATGGCTCAAAGACACTGCTTGTGGTATCGACCTGACTTTGGCAGGAACACTAACAGTGCTACCCTCTATGAAGGGAGGAGTGCACGGTGAGTGCTGGCCTCCCTATACATCTCCTTGAGGTTTAGCACTAGTACATGGCAGTATGTAGGGTAAACCTCAATAGATAAGCCTTCCCACCCAGCTTTCTAACCCTCTGCTAGCACAGTAGCTGTTGATTGACAATAGCTTGCATACCTCCTGAGGCGGAAGCCGGGAGCACCGATACTTTGCTCATTTTTAAAATTATTTGTTCGTGAAACTTGTGTGTGCTCGTTTTTTAATTATCGCCTTGCCTTCACTCATTGAGCGCCACTACCTTCCCTCGCTGATCGCTCCTCCACACAGCCGAATAGGTTGCTGTAGCGGGGACCGGCGAGTTCCTACGCCATCTTGAGGGTACTCTGGGGTTGCCGGTGCAGTTTCTCGCCCACTCCCCCCTCTGGCCAGCATATAATGACATCTCTCTCCCGGCCGCGAAGCAGACGCGCGCAGCGGGCGCGCCAAAGGCAAGCCCGTCTGCGCCCGTCTGCGACCGGTCGGGAGCCGGGGCCATAGACCCTGCTCCTTTTTTGATGTACCGCACAGCTCCTCGCCTACCAAGGTAACTGGCCCCTTAGCCCCCCATGCTCGACCACATCCATGCCTTTGGCATTTTTGCCCCTTATCCCCCCTCCCCTGTGGTTTTACCCCCCAGGCCCCAGTTGGCTGCCCTCCCAGTTCCCTCTCCCCTCTCCTGCCCGCATGTTGTGGCCTCGGCCTACCTCCTTAATACTCGCTCGGCGGCCAGGCACCATCTGGAACTCTATAACTTCCTGAGACACCTGACTTCTTGTTTCTTACGGAAACTTAGTTTTCTGCAGATTCACTGCCCAATGTTTTATCTGCACTCCCCGACTTCTACTATGTCCTCCGTGCTGATCGCCCGACGGGAAAGCTGGTGGGGGTGTGGCTATCATCATCCGGTCTAACCTCCAGTTCCAGCCCCTTTCCTATTCCTCCATTTCGAACGTGGACTTCATAGTTGCCCGCTCGGTCAATCTTTTGGTTCCTCTTACTGTCGTCCTCTTATACCGCCCCCCCCAAACTATGCCTCACTTCGTGCCAGCTTTACAGGAACTTTTGGCCACCCTTGTGGTCAACAATTCGTCAGTTCTTCTGTTGGGTGATTTTAATTATTGGCCTGCAGACCCCAGAGAAAATCAGACATCCAAAGACTTTTCTGACACCCTTCGCTGTCTCAACTTCCTTTCTCATATTCACGTCCCCACCCACGTGCATGGTCACACTCTCGACCAGATTTGGTCAGCTAGTCGGACCATTCTCCCTCCTACTATCCTTCCTTGCAACTGGTTGGACCATTCGCTTATCTCCTTCTCCATCGATCTTGGAGCTATTGATAGGCCCCCCCTGCCCAAGAACGTCTCGGCCCGGAACTGGAATCGGTTGGACCTAAATACTCTCTGTTCTTCCTTGGTGATCTCTTCCCCCGACCTATCTGACCTTCCCCTTGACCTCCAAGTGGACGCCGTTAACATCTGGCTGTCCACCTCCTGCGACCTGGTCGCCCCTTCAGGAGGGTCAGGTCTTGCAGCCTCCACGAAGCCAACAAATGGTTTTCTAGTGATCTCAAAACTCTAAAACTGGCTCTTAGACAGTTAGAGCGTCAGTGGAGGCGCAATTACTGCCCCTCTCTGAGGGCTCGATATAGGTCAGAGAATTGCGCCAAAACTTGCGCTCGGAGGTCAACGTCTTTTCAATAAGTTAAGGTCATCTTCAGGACCAGGTTACAATTTTGTTCGTGCTGATCTGGAAGTAATTCCAAGACGGACAACAATGAATCTCTGTCGTTGCTAACGTTGGTTGCCTGCCCTCTAAGGATCACGACGAACCTCTAATCCAGGAGTTCATTTTAGCCCTGGGATTCATTCCACATCAAGCCCCCGGATGCCACCCACACGACGCGGGGTTTCGGCACCAACATCTAATTGCGCCGGATGTCTTAGCCCTGACACCGGTCCTACAATACACTGCTGGACCACAACTTCTCACCAGGACTCAACATCTCTTTGGCTCCCTGAAAATAATTACGGTGCACCCTGTCTGGTGGTGCAGCTTGACCCTTGGCATCCCTATCCCATCTCAGAGATTCATTGTTCTCATATCCTTATCAGTCCAGGTCAGAGACGCATACTTTTTATGTGAAATCATGACCAACCTCTTGTGTAGTGCCACTTCGCTGATTGCTTTCTTAGTTGTCCTATGATATTTTTCCTGCTACTCTTTGCTTACTGACACTGTTTGTTCTTGTCCAAACCTTTCATTTTAAGGCCTTCTAAACTTGTAACCAAACTGAGCCCTCTCAGGTCGACATAGTAGCAGCTTATAGGAGGTTGACTCAGTGTATAGTGTCCACCTATGGTGAGGTACTGTTCACTGATTCCAGGCAGCCCTTAGTGATAGTGTTAAGGTCCCTGAAAACCAGAGCTCTCAAGGGGTAGCTGTGGAGAGCAGCTAAGGCTTATTCAGGAGGGTGTAAAGCAAGTGCATTTACCACTATAGTCAGTACGCTTTTCACACAAGAAAGAACCCCACCGGGTAAGTATAAAAATACTTTGTATTTATTAGTAAACACTAGACACTAACTTGGTAACGCTGGGGTTCTCTATCAACGTACTAAAGTCCCATCTGAGTCCCTTTAAGTGCTCCCTTTCTTCTGATAGATACATCTGCCGTGTGAATTCCTCACCTTGTGAATATCCCCCTTGCGTCAGCAACGTTCGGAATTTTTCTTTGTAGTACGCCGGCGTGGAAGATGTCATAGGAACGCGGCTTCGCGCGCGACTCCATCTGACGTCACCGACTCCTTATTAGGCCTACGTCGGCATGATGACATCAGTTCCCTTTTTTCCGCGTCGTCGACGCTAATGGTTTCTGGGATCTTCTGTAGTTACAGATAGAGACTTTGTTACTTTTTGTCTGTTACTGTTTCTGTTCTTCGTCGAGGATGTCGTCGAAGAAAACGGGATTCAAACAGTGTGGCTCGTGTGCCCGGATGATGTCAATTACCGATCCACACGAAGATTGCTTATGGTGTTTGGGGTCGGATCATGACGTCAAGGGCTGTCGATCCTGTTCTAAAATGAATCTGAAGGCTCTACGTGAACGAGAGGCTAAGCTTCTATTAGCCAAAATTAAAGGTAAAGATGCCGGTAGATCTTCAAGATCAAGACACTCCAGATCGAGACCGAAGTCACGATCGAAGTCACGATCGAGGTCGCGATCGAGGTCGAGAGCCAGATCGGAGTCGGCGTCGAAGTCAGCTTCTGGGCATGCTTCGGGTTCCTCGAAGAGAAAACATAGGAGGAAGAAGCATAGTTCTCACCATCATTCGGAGTCATCGGACTCTAAAAAGAAGTCTTCTCGGAAACATCACAAGGACTTTGTGTCTCCGTCTCCTGCTGGTTGTACCACTCCGATACGATCTGGAGAACATACACCGGAACCGGTATTGGATCCGAGTCCGACTTCGGGCCAGTCTTTGGAACATGAGGAGGTCGTGGAGGTTCCTAAGTCACCGACTCCGGAGGATGACCTGGAAGGTCAAAAGGATGAGGAGGAACTGAATCCGGTACAACCTCCTACGAATCCATCAATGGGGTCATACCCTTCCTTTCCTGGTCCTGGGCAGGACCCCTCGCATTTCCTAAAAGCTATGTATGGAGTATATGCAAGCGCAATGTACCCCACTGGAGCACCTGCGGGTCCTATGGGTCCTTTGTCTTTTAACTTGGGTGTCCCCCAAGCTTATGCACCAGCGCCCTTTCTACCTTTTATGCCGACTCCATATCCTTCTTGGATCGGTACGGCGCCGCCGAGGTCATCGACTCCGCGCACGGCTTCGCCGACTCCGGAGCGACCTCGTAATTTGGATCGAGGCTCGACGCCGGTTCCTGTTTCTCTGCCTCCTGTTGTTCCAGCTCCTCGTTCGACGCCGGCTCCGACTCCATCGGAGTCGTTACCGTATCCGTCGACTTCGATCCGTTTGGAGTGGTCGAGGCGTAGAGCCCAGCGTCTCTTGGAGGAGAAAGAGTATGAGGAACCTGAAATGGAGGAAGGCGAACTTCAAGAACATGAGGATTGTTTTGAGGATCTTCATTCTGCAAGCAGTCTTGAACTTTCCCCGGAATGGGGATTACCTATCGTTTCAGATGCACCCTCTACGGATGTAGTACCATACCATATGGTAATTAGAAAGGCTGCTGAGTTGCTGAACTTAACTTTACCAACAGTTGAGTTCAAATCTAATATCCTTACAGAAGTTTTACATTCGCCTTCTTCAGTCATTAAGCCAACTCTACCATTCACTGAAGCTCTGACCGAGTCAATTCTGGAAGTTTGGAAAAAGCCTTTGTCTGCACCTGCTGTGTCTAGATCGGTGGCGAGACGTTATAGGGTAGCTCCTGGAGATCCTGAGTTCTTGTCATCTCACCCTTCGCCGGAGAGTCTGGTGGTACAGGCTGCTTGTGCGAATAGATCAGCAGGTTCTTTTCCCCAAGTTCCTGGAGATAGAGACTCCAAAAAATTGGATCAAGCCGCTAAGAAGGTTTTCTCCTCAGGTAGCATGGCTTTAAAATCAACAAATGCTACTTGTTTGCTTGGAAGATATGTGCATGCCCTAATGGACTCGGTCAAACAATTGTCGGCTAAGCTTCCGGAGGAAGACAGAAAAAACTTTAATGAAGTTGTTTTGGACACTCAGGCGGCAGCCCGCCAAGTTATTCAGAGTGGCATGGACACTGCTGACTCTGTGGCTAGGATAATGGGTTCTTCAGTGGCTACCAGAAGAGCTGCTTGGCTAAAGTCCTCAGAGTTTTCCACTGATGTACAGGCTACTCTTTTGGATTTACCTTTTGACGGGGTTGGCCTCTATGGAAAGAAAGCAGATACGGCTTTAGAGAGGTTCAAAGATAGCCGGGCGACGACTAGATCTTTGGGCTTACAGACAAAAGGCACGGCCACCAGGAAGTTCAGAGGATTTGGCAGATCCTCCTTTTGTCCCTTCAGACAAGGCCAGCAACAGCAGCAGCAACAGAACCCTCTGTACAAGTCTTATAGAGGTAGACAGAAGGGTCGTGGACGTGGACGTCAAGCCTCCTCCTCCTCTACTTCCTTCAATAATACCCACCCCCCACCTACATCAGCAAAGCAGCCCTAGATCCACCATTCCGGATCATGCGGGTCCGGTAGGGGGTCGGCGTTCTCATTTTCTACGGGATTGGGAATCGGTTACTTCAGATCTTTGGGTTCTCAATCTCGTAGAAAATGGGTATGCTCTTCCTTTCCAGGAGTTCCCTCCCAATTACCCTCCTTGCCAAGGTTATTGTTCGGAGGACCACCTGTTTCTTCTGCAGGAAGAAGTCCTGGCACTGTTCAGAAAGGGTGCAATAGAGGTGGTTCCGGAGCAGGATAAGGGTCAGGGATGCTACTCCCGGTATTTCCTGATCCCCAAGAAGGATGGCAGACTTCGGCCAATCCTGGATCTCAGGATCTTGAACTTGTATCTGAAACAAGAAAAGTTCAAGATGCTCACTCTTGCGCAGGTTCTTCAAGCGCTGTTGGAAGAAGACTGGATGGTGTCGATCGACTTGCAGGATGCTTATTTCCACATCCCCATCCTGAAGTCACACAGGAAGTATCTCCGTTTTACGGTGGGTTTGCAACACTACCAGTTTGCGGTCCTTCCATTTGGACTTACTACTGCGCCTCGAGTTTTCCCCAAGGTGGTGGCAGTGGTGGCAGCACATCTCAGGAGGTTGGGGATACCTGTATTCCCGTATCTGGACGACTGGCTGATCAAAGCGGAGTGGCCAGAGAAGGTGCTCCATCATCTGCAAGAGACAACTCAGTTGTTGCACAGGTTGGGTTTTTCGATAAATGTACCCAAGTCTCACCTGGTGCCCTCCCAGCGCAACCTGTTCATAGGTGCGGTACTGGACACTACTGTATGTCGTGCATTCCCTCCACCTCAAAGGATTCGCGACATACAGGAGATGATTCCTTTATTTTTCAATGGAGCGGTTGTTCCAGTCCTGAAGGTCCTTCGTCTGCTTGGTCTGATGGCTTCTTACATTCTGTTGGTCAACCATACACGCTGGCATATGAGGGCACTCCAGTGGTGCCTCCGCAGGCAGTGGTATCAGCACAACGGAGATCTCAGGGAGTCTGTGAGGATCTCCAGAGAAACTGCAGCGGATCTATCCTGGTGGGGCGTGGAAGGCAATCTGTCTCAAGGAAAGCCTTTCCAGCTGCCTCCATCGGTGGCCACAGTGATAACGGATGCATCCACTCTAGGGTGGGGTACTCATCTGGGGATCTGGAGGTCAAAGGTCTTTGGTCTCCAGAGGAAAGGTTGCTTCATATCAACCTTCTAGAGTTGCGGGCGATACGTTTGGCGCTCAAGGCTTTCCTCCCTTCCCTTCGCAGTCAGTCGGTTCAAGTCCTGACAGACAACACGACCTCGATGTGGTATATCAACAAACAGGGAGGAGTGGGGTCGCAGTGTCTCTGTAGAGAGGCTCTGCGTCTCTGGTCCTGGGTTCAGGACCATCAGATTTGTCTGATGGCAAACCATCTGGCCGGAGTTCTGAACGTTCGTGCAGACGTTCTCAGTCGGCAGTTCTCTGCCGACCACGAGTGGAGGCGAGTGGAGGCTTCACCCGGAGGTTGTTCACGTGCAGAGCGGTGCACAAGGGCACACTTTCCATGTGGATAATCCTGTGCATCAAGATTTGATACTCCCTGGCGGGTAAGGACCCTCCTGAGGGTATAAGAGCTCATTCTACCAGGGCAAGGTCTGCTACTTCTGCATTGTCTAGAGGTGTACCTGTTGAGGACATTTGCAGAGCCGCGACTTGGGCCTCCCTCCACACTTTCGCGAAGCATTACTGCTTGGATACCGAGGTGAGGAGGGACGGCCACTTCGCGCGTTCTGTCCTCCAAGATTTCCTGGTGTAGCAGAGTGGACACCCTCCTCCGGGAGTGGGGACTGCTATGGGACTCTATTCACAAGGTGAGGAATCCACACGGCAGATGTATCTATCAGAAGAACAAGTTACTTACCTTCGGTAACGCTTTTTCTGGTAGATACAGTATCTGCCTGTGGATTCCTCACTGACCCACCCGCCTCCCCGTTGTCCACTCTGCTATACCTGGTTTTATTTGTATATTTATTTGTATATTTATTAGGTTTTTGATACCTTTGCTACGCACTATGTGTGCTATTTTGGCTTGTATGTACTGTGTACATTGTATGTATGTATATTTCCTGTTATTGTTCCGTCAGGGTGCCTCGAAGGCACGGAAAAAAGGGCGGAACTGATGTCATCATGCCGACGTAGGCCTAATAAGGAGTCGGTGACGTCAGACGGAGTCGCGCGCGAAGCCGCGTTCCTAAGTGTGGCTCAATGGTTAGAGCGGCAGACCCTGATGCAGAGGTCTAGTCTGGGACCAGGGTTCAATTCCCCCGCCTCGGCGGGTCTTGGGCTCAAAATTCCACGGACCTGATAATTCTCGCCTCAGTGCCTATTCCAATCATGGAGTCCCACTCTGCAACTCTGGGCAATAGCTTGCTTAATCTCCACAATGGCCCCCACAACGCTAAGGATGCCTGGCCTCCACCTTGGGGGTGCCCTGGAGTGGACACCTCACAGGGAAAGCCAGGATGGGTTCCACAGCGGTATTCGTACAAGCGCCTTGAGACCCTTGCGGGTGAGTAGTGCGCTATACAAGTATCAATTTACATTTTTTACATTTACATTTACACGCCGGCGTGCTACAAAGAAAAATTCCGAACCTTGCTGACGCAAGGGGGATATTCACAAAGTGAGGAATCCACAGGCAGATACTGTATCTACCAGAAAAAGCATTACCGAAGGTAAGTAACTTGTTCATCAGAGCTGTTCCGGAATCTATCCTAGGTTTGGGTTAGACTGACTCTGAGGTTGGTGGCCTCATAGCCTCCTGCATCCTGCTGATAACATATGCTAGCTGGCATATGCAGGCTCTGCAGTGGGATCTGAAGCTCCAGTAGGCACATCATCAAGGGAATCTCTGACTTGGTCCAGATCTCAGAGGGAACTGCACACGGTCTGCAGTGGTGGCTAATGAACCGTGATTGGGTCAAAGGCAGACTCCTCTCCCTCTCCCCACCAGATCTGGCAGTAGTGACAGATGCATCCCCCTTGTGCAGGGGTGGCCTTCTGCAAGAGGTGGAGATCAGAGGACTCTGGTCTCTGGCAGAATCTGGACTCTACATCAACAAGCTGGAGCTCTGTGCGATCAGACTGGCATTGAAAGCTTTTCTACCCTTCATCAAGGGAAGGCTAATGTAGGTGTTCACGAACAACACCACCGCCATGTGGTACTGCAACAAGCAGGGCTTGGTGGGGTTGTTGATCCTTTTTTTAAGAGACCCTGTGTCTCTGGACATGGCTGGACCAGCAGGTCATTTCTCTTGTGGTTCAACACCTGGCAGATTCGCTGAACGCCAGGGCGGTCAAACTCAGCCATTGATGCCTAGCGAGTCACGAAGTGTGTCTCCATCTGGAGGTGGCGCATGGTCTCTTTGAACAGTGGGGGAGATCCTTGGTTACATGTGTTCGCCTCCATCAAAAACGCACAATGTCATCAGTTTTGTGCGCTGGAGTTTCCAAAGCGGCTCTCGCTCTGAGACGCTTTTCATCATGAGTGGAGCCCAGGCCTCCTGTACGCCAATCCACCCTTACCACTCCTGCCCAGAGTTCTCAAAAAGATCAAGAACGAGTAGGCCCAAGGTATCTTTGTGGTTCCGAACTGTGTGTGGAGAGAAAGGTATCCCGAGCTACTGAGCATGGCCATCGATCCTCCGATCAGTCTGCTACTTTGGGAAGATCTTCCGTTTCAGCACCAGGAGAGGATTCTCCACCCAAACCTGTCCACCCTCCTCCTCTTTGTGTGGAGATTGAGCAACAGCAATTGAAAGCTTTCGACCTTCCTCCTAAAGTCTGGAATGTGATCCTGGCAGCCAGGCGTCCCTCCACCAAAACAGTAAATGCCTGCCGTTGGAAAAAATTTGTGGCATGGGGTACAGAAAAGTCCATTGATGCCCTTTCTGCCCCTCTTCCTGAAGTTCTGCTTTTTGTTCTTTCTTTTGCACAGCAGGGCTCTGCATTGGGCACCATTAAGTGATATCTTTCTGCTCTGTCTGCCTTCTTGCGGCTGCCTGACCAATCCACCTTGTTTAAATCCCCTATTGTGCATAGGTTTTTGAAATATCTTGTCCCCCTTTTCCCCCTTCACTATTCATTATGCCTCATTGGGACCATATTTTGGTTCTGACATTTTTGATGGGTTCTTCGTTTGAGCCCCTACACACCGTCCACTCAGGCTCCTCACACTCAAACCAGCCTTCCTGGTGGCAATTACATCTGCCCGTAGCGTGAGCGAGATGCTGGGCTTATCATACAAACCGCCTTACCGCTCAGTCTATCCTGACAAAGTGGTGCTTCCCAGACGAGCCTCCTTTCTGCTAAAAGTGGTCACCCCACTCCATGTAGGCCAATCCACCCTGCTTACATTCTACACTCCTCGACATACCTCCAAATAAGAGGAGCAACTCCACTGTCTGGGCCAAAACAGAGCATTGTCGTTATACCTTGACCACTCGTTTGAATTCCAGGTTGATGACTGTTAGACCTGTCTGCTTTTGAGGGTCCCCTCACAATTATGATTTATTTTGTCCCCTTTGGCCTCTGAGTGTTATTATTCTTTTTTTTATGTCCACCCGGATTTTTGGTTGTCAGCATTGACTGGGGGGCTAGGTGTTCCTTGAGTAGGACGTTTCGCCTACCCCTTGAGGCCTAGTCATCCACATGAAAATTTAGGGAAATCCAATAAACCTAAAATGGAGTCCACCAACTGACATAACGGTCAGCTTAGCAATGCTGACCCATTGGGTTGTATGTAGAAGGTTCTAGAACCTCCTGGCTGGTTCTGAGAGCCTGAGGTCAGCCTATAAAAGGCCAGGACAGGGGTGGCCATTGTGTGTAAGCCCGTGACCAGAGAGGTAGCATTGACCAGTGTGGAGAGAGGCAAATACCAGAGGAGAGCTTTGCACCAGTAGGGGCGCAATCGACCTGTGGCCGGCTGTGTCCTATTCGGATGTGACCCCCTTGGAACCGACCAAACCCCACTGGGTCTGGAAACCACCTATGCACCTGGAACCTAGTCTTTCACCTCAAAGGCACCGGAGATTCTATCGGTGTAACTAGACATTAGCGGGGGTTCATACACCCCGGGGACACTCTTGCTATTATTTCCTTTGACTACCCCGTGGACCCGGCACTCCAGTGAAGAAGCAAAGTGAGCTAATATCGCAACCGCAGTGTCTGCGAAGCACACTCACCGTGAGGAGAGAGCAGCGAAGACCGTGGCAACTGCTGGGAGGAAAGTCGTCTAATCTGCGTGGAGCTCTCTGAGGCGGCATTGGTGAACCTGGGTCTCAGCTGTTCGGCGGAGCCGTCAGAATAGAAGACAGACCAACGCCAGCAAAGGCGGGGCGGAGGAAGAGCTTCCGGAGCCGTCCTCAGCGTCAGCGGAGAAGGCGAACCTGCGCAGAGGGAGGAACAGCGCCAGCACTGGTGAGGAGATCGTGAGGGGCTGTGACGCGACCCGCCATCGCCGCAGGAGGACGTACTGCTCTATACCCGGCTGCTGTAGAAGAGTGTCGCATGCCGGCCTTCCGACCCCCGAGGTGAGGCCGCCCCCTGAGACTGACTCGCACAGGCAAAAGGACACCAGCGGAGACAAAAGTAAGCTGGGGCATCCATTGGGCGAAGGGTGGAGTCAGTTCTAGGAGAAGCGGTGCCTAAAAGGAGGTCAGGTGATTCCCGCAAGAAATAGAAACCGGCCAGAGTAATTTCCCTGAACTATTCTGCCACAATACGAGCAAGCTATAAGAGAACTAATCCTGATGAACACGAGGACTGCCAAGCGGGTAGGGGGAGGAGATTGAGAGGAGAGAGTGGAACTCGTGGGGGGGGGTTTAGATCAAAGAAATAAGGAGAGAAAGGCTGAATCCCTAGCACAGGGGAAAGTGTAGAAACAGTCACACGATCATAGGAAACAGTGTATTAAGATCCTGCCAAGCTGTATTTATGACAGCAGGGGAAATGTCACTGGAGGCAAAGTGAAATGTGATGTTAACCTACCTATTCTTTCCTAGTGATACAGCCGTGCCAACCATTGTGAAGTATTGTGTTACAGTGAATGTTGGAGCGTTTTGATCCTGCAGGCGTGAGGGTGAAGTACACTCTGGTTCCCTCTAGGGAACCATCTAACTCAATAATCTTACTGTGTGTAACTGTAGTGTATTGATTTCTCTAGGAAAAAGGAGGGTCATGTAAACTGATACTGAAACGTGTTATGAAATGTATTAAGTGCTGAAATTGCAGTAATTTGAAAAATGATGCACTAATGTGATAATTACAGAAAATAATAAGAAGAGTAAAGAATCCATTTTATAAAATACAAGCCGTATTTTTCTAACAAGGTGTAGTGTCGTTTTTGGAGTGGATGGGCGCTGGGTTCCTGAAAGGTTATTACGCAAGCTTAACACATTAAGCCTTTGGAATTAGTCTTCCCCTCTGTGCCAGGCTATCCACGTGTTGGCTAGGAAACCCCTAGGTCTAACAATGACCAACTCTTCGTAGGGTATGTTGGTGTAAAGAAAGGACAGGCGGTGCAGAAGTGACCCATCTCTCGCTGTATTGAGCTCTGCATCAAAATCTGCTGTACATTAGCCAAAAAGCATCATTATGAAGGCTTGTGAGCTCATTCCACCAGAGCTAAAGCTGCATTAGCTTGCAGAGTTTGGGTTCAGGATATCTGCCAGGCAGTAACGTGGCCTTCCCTGCACCAAACATTACTATCTAGACTGTCGGGTCCGTAGAGATGGGCACTATGCCTGTTCAGTCGTATGGGACTTCCGAGCCTGAAATCTGTCTGCAGACCCTCCTTCGGGATCGTGATGCTTCGGTATATATTCAAGGGTAAGGAATCTACGGCTGAAAGTCTCTTATCAGGTGAACAAGTTACTTACCTTCAGTAATGCCTTTTCTGGTAAAGACTATGTCTAGTCGCAGATTCCTTACCGACCCACCCATTCGCCCCACTCTGTGGACAGTTTTCTAGGGCCAGGGCTGATCCCTTTCAGGGTCCTAGTTTGGACACACCAGTTTCTGTGTTCTACATGTCTCTGCACTTCTGGCGTGAAAAGTCGTTAAAGGTAACTGACGTCCGCGTGCCTGGGTGGCACCTATATAGGTGCCACGGAATGTCACTTGCATCGCTGACGACACCACGCGTAGCCGATTGATGCCACCTACCGTCGCACAGGAGTACTGGTCACAAATAATCTTACGGATCCAGTCTGACGCCTGGGGAAATTCAAAGGTAAGGCATCTGCTGCTAGATGTATTCTGTACCAGATAAGGCGTTACGAAAGGTAAGTAACTTGTAGTTCAATGTTGCCCCGTGTCAGGGCCCTTGTTCTCCACCAGTTAGTGAGGTTGTATCTCACTGTCAGTCAAACAATAATTCAAAATAAATCATCTTCAGTTCTGGACATTAAAGTCTTCAGCTCTTCACTTCCTTTCGGCTTTTGTTCCTACTTTGAACCCGATCCAGTGCCCTCTGAGTCCATTCGATCTCCAGTAGTCAGTACATAAGTCTTCCCTGTTACCAGGATGGTGAGGCACCCAAAGCAGCATCTGGTCCACATTGCATTTCTGCCCTATGCAGGGCTCCAACTTTACCGGGATGTGCCTGCCATCTTGGCATGCTCAGTGCTAGACTTTACCCTCAGTTTGATACTGCTGCTCCCCATTAGGCATCTTAGAAGCTCTCTGAGCTCCACTGTGGGTCACCATGATTTAAGGTAAATTTTAGCCAGCTGCTGCGCACAACCAGATCTGCTGGATTGGACATGATCATGATGAATTTTCTTAGTGGTTTCTGAGGTCCATCTAACACAGCCTACTCCATTTAAAGCGGGCAACGTTGTTCTCCCACCCCCTTTTTAAGACTGAACTCAGTTTTGGTTGGATTAAGTTTGGGATAGATGCCGGACATAGATGTGATCCATGTGGCTTCTTAGCTGTTGTGTGTCAAATGTCCACACCACTTTGAGGAACATTTGCGTTATCATATTGACAGATAATGTTTTTTCTCTTTTGCGCAAGAGGGATCAGGGTTTGTGGGGATACTTGTGGAAAAAACCTGGGATGGAGAAAGCTTGTCAGGGAATCTCATGTTTTTTTAAAATTAATGCATAGGTGGTATGTATGAAACACACATGGAGAAAAAATGTGAGTGCTCATTTTGTATTGAATAGATATGCATGGGAGCACCTGTCTATGATATATGTGAAGGGTGCCTAGTGTGTGGAGAATTCATTGTGTTAGGCACTTCTGGTTAATAGAGGATCACTTTTTCAGGTCCATTGGTTTGAGCAGCAAACCCTGAAAAGAAGGCACAGACGACACCTCAGCCTGATTCCAACGGACCCCTTGTTTCACAAGCAATGGTATATGGTAAGAATTATGTGCTGCAACATCTCCATGCACCATCAAATGCCTGATTGAAGGCCTGAGAGTCAAATAGATAATACAGCAGTACACTTAAGTATAAGGTTATGCCGTAATGAAGGCCCATAATATAATGACAATGAAGGCAGACAGTAGTACTGGCCTCAACCCTGCAAGAGTGGCAGTCCGATAGACATAGAGAAGGAACTGTGACTTCCAGGGGAAATGTGCAAGGAACAGGAGCAGTCGCTTAAGTATAGGTATGATGAAGACCTGTGACATCTGTAAATGACAGGAGGGGCGATGAGTGTGGAGATAAGGAATGGAAGGTATTGTGCCTGCAGGACACACCAGAACTCAGAACCATTTCTTTGAATGGAATACGATCACAAGGAGATGATCTGTGCCTTAAAAGGGAAAAACAGTAAGGGGAGACCTGCATAGTATTTGTTGAAAATGTACCCTCTTTGAGGGGTCACCCCAAACGTCTTGCCGAATTTTGGCTTTAGGATTCTGAGCACGTTAGCACTGCTGACCAGTGCTAAAGTGCATGTCCTTCTCCCCTAAGCATGGTAATATTGGTATATACACAATTGGCATACATTTCCTTGTATGTCCCTTGTAAAGGGTATACCATATACCCAGGGCCTTTAAATTAAATGCTACTTGTGGACCTGCAGCACTGATTGTGCCACCCACTCAAGTAGCCCTTTAAACATGTCTCAGGCCTGCCACAGCAGAGCCTGTGTGTGCAGTTTTACTTCCACTTGGATTTGGCTTTTAAAAGCCTTTGCCGAGCCTGAAACTCACCTTTTATTGCACATATGTCACCCCTAAGGTAGGCCCTAGGTAGCCAAAAGGGCAGGGTGCTGTGTAAGTAAAAGGTAGGACATGTACTTTTAAGTTTTGAATGTTCTGATAGTGAAAATCACCTACATTTGTTTTCACCTCTGTGAGGCTTACTTCTCTCATAGGTTAACATTGGAACTCCTTAATACAATTTTAAAGCTGTAATTCCTGATTAGAAAGGAGTAGGTGTGTTATGTTTTATATGTCAGGTTATGCTCCGTGGAATCTAGTCGTAGCAAGAAAGGGTACATCTCCTGATACCACAAACACCCCAATGTACCACAGGATGTTCTAGTGATCAGGCAAGGGAAAGGAGAGGGAAGGAACAGCGGGGGGAAAGGAACCTGTAACAATAAAATAAGACAAACTGTGAACAATGCAAGATACCAACTACTCTCTTATAGTCTCCCTAAGTTCTTGCTATACCTTGCTTGGAATACAGCCCTTTCTCAGTTCCTGATGAAAACCTTGGAATACACACAGACCAAGCACCGTCCCTGAAGCACAGACATCATTAATACAGTTTGAGTTAACGTATACCATTAGGGCTGTTTATCCCACATGCATTCCTCATACATACCAGTATTGTAAGAACAGCGCTAAGTAACAGGTCCCTGTGAATGGACATAAAGTATCTAGAGATACCAAAGTATAGTCCCCACTCTATATTTCCTTTATTGGTCTTATAGTTCCAAGGACAGATCAGAGGGCCCGATTCACAGAATGAACTTAAGACTAAATCCTAAACTTACTACTATTTGGTATTCACAGAATGCACATACTACTTTCGGGATTCACAGAGTGAACTTACTACTTTCGGTATTCACAAAATAGATTTAAGACTACTAACTCTAAGTCCGAACTCGGGCCGGAAATTCCGGCCCGGAGGCGGAGCTTCTGGCTTGGGGGCGGAGCTTGCGGCCCAGAGGCGGAGCTTCCGGCCCGGAGTCGGAGCTTGCGGCCCAGAGGTGGAGATTTCAGCCATGGCTAAAATCCCCACCTCTGAGCCACAAGCTCTGCCTCCGGGCCGGAAGCTCCGCCCCCGGGCCGGAAGCTCCGCCCCCAAGCCGGAAGCTCTGCCTCCGGGCAAGAATTTCCGGCCCGAGTTTGGACTTAGAGTTAGTAGTCTTAAATCTATTCTGTGAATACCGAAAGTAGTAAGTTTATTCTGTGAATCCCGAAAGTAGTAAGTTCACTCTGTGAATCCCGAAAGTAGTAAGTGCATTCTGTGAATACCAAATAGTAGTAAGTTTAGGATTTAGTCTTAAGTTCATTCTGTGAATCGGGCCCACTGTCCACAATAAAGTATAACTAAAACCAAAATGGTGAAGAACTCCTCTCCTATGCGGAAATATGTGGTTGCCTCACCGGCGTATTCCGTGAAGTAATGGCAGAAAACAAAGTTCCAGTAGTAGCACCCAAATTCCCATACACAGCAATATGCGGTTGCCTCACCGCCGCATTCCCCTATGGCCTTGCATAAATCCAAATTCAAGTCTTTAGGACAATAATCACCATACATGGTAATACTCGGGTTTCTCCAGTATTAGGGGTGTCTTTCATAGATTCACATGCTTGAATATTCCCCGTCGTCGAAGTGGGAGTCCCACGGTACATAAAATAGCAGTAAAATATGCATGTATACATGAAAAAATATCATAAATAAAAATATACATACATATGATGTAATAAATTGTAAATTCTAAAAGTACCATAAAACATAATAGGCCCATTGAAAAGCCTAAGGGAGAACTCACTTTAGTAGCATATTAGTGTCATTATGTGTTGGTCCACATTCTAGCCAATCAGGCTGTAGCCTCCTCTAGAACCTTCTCCTCAGAAGCCCAAGTCCTCAGATTTTCTACCGCACGTCGTGTGAAGGGAGTCTCCCTGAGCTCTGCTCAGTTTTTCTTCAAACTCAAGCTGTTTCTCTCAAGAAAATGTCTTCTAATAAGAAATCTTTATTTAAAGCCTGCCCTTCTTGTGGTAAACTGCGCCTTTTCCATGAGGATCCACACAGTAAATGCATTTACTGTCTCTACCCAGACCACGAAGTGAAAAACTGCAAGTACTGTCGCACTTTTCCACCCAAGACTCTGAGGGATAGAGAGGCCCTTCTCCTTCTGTGGCTACAGAGGTTGAAGACTTCAGAGTCTGCACTTTCTGAGGTAGGCAGTTTATCATCTGTTTTTTCAAAATCCTCTCAGAAGCGAGAGTCTGAGACTGAGGTTCCATCTCCTTTTCTGAAGAAGAGTAGACTGTTGGAATCCTCCAGGTTTGTCTCCCCACAGGAATCGCATCAGGGCACGTCTACGGGACCTGGCTCTCTGACGTCTGCGCCCAAAGCCTCAATTTCCACATTAAAAACTGGAATTGGCTCATCGACGGGCTCGTCGACGCATCCATCGACGTCTTCAGCGACGACGAAATCGGTGACTGTAGCCTCTACGTCGACGACGACATGTTCTGTGTCAACCAGCGCGACGTCGACGACGATCACCTCGT
Organism: Lissotriton helveticus; assembly: GCF_964261635.1. Lineage (NCBI taxonomy): Eukaryota > Metazoa > Chordata > Amphibia > Caudata > Salamandridae > Lissotriton > Lissotriton helveticus. The sequence continues at coordinate 1,995,549 of NC_136073.1, read as the reverse complement.
CGACGATGGGCCAGTAGGTGAGACCCATCGCGTCTATTGTAAACATCTCGTCGACGAGTGCTAAAGCCAAACCGTCGACGAAGAAGTCGTCGTCGACGCCCCCCTCGTCGACGCGAACCTCGTCGACGACGGTCAAATCGTCGTTCAAAACCAACTCATCGACGGGCCCTTTATCGTCGACGGCGGCCTCGTCGACGGTGCTTCCGTCGACCACCATCATATCTTCGTCAGCGACTCCGTCGACGTCTACATCATCGTCGACGAGTAAGGCTCCACTCTCGAGGACGGCCCCGTCGATGGAAAAGAAATCTTCGTCGACGAAGAAAAAACCTTAGATTTCAGCGCCGATTTCAACAGTGACGACAACACAGACGCCTCAGGTTGTTTCTAAGACTGTCGCATTGACGTCAACGGGCTCGTTGTCGTCTCATCAACCATTAGCCACAGCTACCCCCTTTACAGTGGTGACTGCTTCTTCTTTACGAACAGTTCCTCTCATTCGACTGAGTCCAGTGAGAAGTGGGACTCATCTTCCAGAACAATTGTTTCAGTCTGGTGAGGAAGAATCCGGAAATGATTCAGAGGTGGAGCAAATTTTCAATCAGGCATCTAGTCCATCTGATTTAAACATTAAATGTCAGGAGTACAGTGATGAGGGTGACGAGGTGCATAACGTCGAAGATGGGAACGATTTATTTCCAGTTGAGGACTCTGAACCGCTTACTTCGGAGCCGGTTACCCAAATACCTTTGTCTTTGGTCACAAACTTGCAGCTCATGCTCGATGACTATAACCGTAGATTTCCACCATCTACGCCTGCCTCTCCAGTGCTTCCACCTCCACCTCCTCCTCCACAACCTCAACCTCTACTTCCTCAAGCACCTGCACCTGTTGCACCTGCGTCACCAGGGGGTGCTCGCCCAGACACTGACAACGAGGATCCTGACCCTCACAACACGGGTGACAACGACAATGACGTCGATATGGATGAGTGGGATGATTACAGGGCTCACACACCCTCCACTCCGCCCACCTCACCACTAGCATCGCCTCCAGTGGACATTGCAAATTTCCATAATTTGATGGTCCGTGCTGCAAAGCGTTTTCATCTCACGATCGAAAGACAACAAGATGACAGTGAATGTTTCTTATACGATTTTAAGGACATATCACGAAGACAAACCCACACAATACCGATCATTGACCATATTTGGCAGGAGGGCCTTAAATTAATGGAACACCCGAATTATGTACCTGCAGTTTTGCCCAGATTGGACAAGAAGTACAAGGCTCCTCCGTCTTCCCCTGCCTGTTTGATTTCACAACCAAAGGCCGATTCTGTTATAACTCAAGCAGCACAGAAGAGATCTCGCAATCCTGCTACACCACTCACGTCTCCTCCTGATCAGGAAGGCCGCAAATTGGACTCTATAGGTAAAAAATTTACGACCATGGCGGCTACCACTGTGAGAGCGGCTAATACCTTAGCTATTTTGGGCCGTTACGACCACCAGATGTGGTCCGAGAGTGCCGCACTGCTTCCACAAATACCCGATGCTGTCCGCGCAGAAGCGCAGGCCATTATTCAGGAGGGAGAGATAATTTCATCTGAAATTATTGATTGCGCGCTCGACATCTCCTCCACGGGTTTCCGTCAATTGGCTGGGGCTGCAGTTTTGAGGCGTCAAGGCTGGTTGTAGTCTACCACCTTCCGTCCAGAGGTACAAGCAAAGGTCCTTGACTTGCCGTACGACGGGGATTCTTTGTTTGGCAAACACGTAGATGATGCCCTGGAGTCGATAAAGAAGGACACCGATACGGCAAAGTCCTTAGCTACCCTCCAGTACAAGAAACGGCCCTTTCGGGGGGCGCGAGGTAGAGGCGGAGGTTCCTCTACTTTTCGAGGATCACGTCAATATCGTTCTTACAACACCTACAACGATAACCGACAGAGGGGTTCCTACCAATCCCAAAATCGTCTGTCCGCCACGAGACCATACCAACGGAAAACAACTTATAGAGGTGGCTCAAACAATAAAAAACAGTGACAGTCTCAGTTCCTTTCTCCTGCCGCCTGTGTATCTTGGAGGTCGCATCTCAAAATACTTTTGCAAATGGTCCGAAATCACCTCCGACCAATGGGTCTTAGACGTTATCTCCAAAGGACATACTCTGGAGTTCACAAAATCCCCTCCCACCCGTCCACCTTCGGGGCCACCCTCACCCCATCTCAAAAAACTTTTGGCCCAGGTGAAATTGATGATCAAAAAAGGAGCCATCGAGGTCTAGCCGCAAAGTCAACGCGGCAAGGGTTTTTATTCCCGATTTTTCTTAGTCAAGAAAAAGTCGGGGGAATGGCGTCCAATTTTAGATTTACGGGCCCTGAACAAATTTATCATTTCGAAAACTTTTCAGATGTTAACTCTGCTTCAAATTCTGAATTATCTCAATCCAGGGGAATTCTATTCAACGATCGACCTCCAAGACGCATATTTCCATGTGCCAATTCACCCCAGACACAGGAAGTATCTACGCTTCACAGTCGGACAGCTACATTTCCAATTCAAAGTCTTACCATTCGGCCTTCGATCAGCACCGAGGGTCTTTACCAAGATCTTAGCCCCGGTAGCTGCCTTCCTGCGTCTCCAAGGTGTCCAATTTTACCCATACCTGGACGACTGCCTCATCAAGGCCAAAACTTTTCACCTAACGGAGCAGCACACTCAAGTCTGCGTCTCCCTCTTCCAAACCTTGGGGCTTTCAATCAATTGCCAGAAGTCACACTTTCATCCATCGCAAAGGCGAGATTTTCTCAGAGCCTCGCTAGATTCTTGGCTGGGGAAAGTGTTTGTTTCCCAGGAAAGACAGGACCGCATGGTAAAGATGGTGCGGTTCCTCCAATCAAAACTGTATGTTTCTGTCCGAACGTTCAAATCATTCCTTGGCATGGCTTCCTCGTGCATCCAACTTATCCCAAATTGCAGATTGCACATGAGGGCTCTACAGGAGGAATTACACAAGCAGTGGAAACAGGTGTCAGGGTCATTCGAGGACAATGTCCTTCTAACACCTTGCATCCAGAAATCGCTGGAGTGGTGGGCTCACCCTCCAAACATATCTGCGGGCCGTTCATTCCAAGATGAACCTCCAACTCTGACGCTTACAACAGACGTGTCTCTCGAGGGATGGGGAGCGCATCTCGACGGCATGTCTGTGAAAGGAAAGTGGACAGCGACCCAACGTATTTGGCACATCAATCGCCTGGAACTCTTGGCGATTTTCTTAGCCCTAAAATCCTTCTAGAGGTTAGTGCAGGGACACACTTTGCTGGTGAGGACGGACATCACCACCAGCATGCACTACCTCAACAAGCAGGGCGGCACGAGGTCTCTCCTACTTTCCCAACTGGCACAAGAAATATGATATTGGGCGATTCAACGTCAAATTCATCTCACAGCCATTCATATGCTGGGTGTGGCCAATGTTCTGGCGGACTCACTCAGCCGGGCGTCGTCGGAAAATCACGAGTGGGAACTCAACCAACCAACGGTCGAGTTCATCTTCCGGCGGTGGGGCCAGCCGCAGATGGATCTTTTTGCGACTGCTGCCAACAGGAAATGCCAACGCTTTGCAAGTCGGCATCCCCACAGAGAGTCGAGCGGAAATGCATTTTCGATCAATTGGTCGAATGACTTCATCTATGCTTTCACTCCACTTCCTCTGATCCCTCACCTGTTAAACAGGATGAGGTTCCAACCTTGCCACATCATCCTGATTGCACCCAAATGGCCGAGACGTCCATGGTTCACGGACCTGCTCCTCTTCTCGCAGTCCGACCCGTTACCGCTTCATCCTCTACCTCACCTCCTCACGATGCAGCAGGGACAAATCTGTCACCCGGATCCGGCATACCTCCAACTCCATGCCTGGAACCTGAGTACAACGAATTTGCACGTTTAAATATCGACGAGGACTGCAGGGAGGTATTAGCGCGTGCTTGCGCTCCATCCACCATAAAAACCTACCAATTAAAGTGGAAGCGTTTCTGTGTCTGGTGCCGCACTAAAGATTTGGACCCAATGACTGCAAAACCTGAACAAATGTTGCCTTTCTTTTTATCCCTGGCGAGATCAGGACTGTCACACTCGAATCTTAAAGTGTTCTTGGCGGCGATTTCCCGCTTCCGCCATGATGGTTCCACATGCAATTTTACAAGGGCCTTTTTAGGATGTTTCCACCTATCCGTCGCCCTCCGCCTGCTTGGCGCTTAAATTTGGTCTTGTCTCAGCTACTTCTACCTCCATTTGAGCCTATCCACTCTGCAAGTCTAAAATTTCTCACATGGAAAGTTGCTCTCTTGCTCGCCTTGACATCCTCAAGACGTGTCAGTGACATCCAGGCGTTTACCATACAGCCTCCTTTCCTGCAATTCTCCAAAGAGGCTGTGACATTGCGAACTAATCCTAAGTTCATCCCGAAGGTTCCCAGTGACTTTCATCTCAACGAACCTGTAATCCTGAAAACTTTCTTTCCTGCTCCGCAAACTCCTGCTAAGCGGTCATTGCATTCATTAGATGTGAAACGTTGTCTCAAATTCTACATTCAACGAACTGCAACTATCAGAAAGTCAGATCAATTGTTTGTGGCGTATGGCCCAATTTGCAAAGGACAACCTGTTACCAAACAGACCATAACCAGGTGGATATCCTCTACCATATCCTTTTGCCACCAACGGGCTGGGAAGCCCCTGCCTGCTCCAGTTCGTGCTCATTCAACTAGAGCGGTGTCTACTTCGGCTGCCCTTTTTGCGAGGGTACCCCTAAGACAGATCTGCAGGGCTGCTACTTGGTCGAGCAGCCATACTTTTACTAAGCACTACTGCCTGCAATCAACGGACGCCGCGGATGCGGCAGTAGGTCAAGCGGTGCTGCGGAATCTTTTCCAATAAAGGTGAGTCTCTGTTGCTACCCGCCCCCAGTCATAAAGGTTTTTTGCTAATAATGTTTTGGTATTTATTGCATATTGTCTAATATGTTTACTTTACTTGCTTGGTATGTCACCTTTATGACTTATGTGATGATTTACTGCTTTCTACTCTTATTCAAGCATGTGAATCTATGAAAGACACCCCTAATACTGGAGAAGAACAAAAGTTACTTACCTGTAAACTGTGGTTCTCCAGTATTGGTGTCTTTCATAGATTCACATGCGACCCTCCCATCCTCCCCTCTGAGGCTCTCTTCTCCTCAGGCACTTTTACTTACTTTGTGCTACGAAAATCTGAGGACTTGGGCTTCTGAGGAGAAGGTTCTAGAGGAGGCTACAGCCAGATTGGCTGGAATGTGGACCAACACATAATGACACTAATATGCTACTAAAGTGAGTTCTCCCTAAGGCTTTTCAATGGGCCTATTATGTTCTATGGTACTTTTAGAATTTACAATTTATTACATTATATGTATGTATATTTTTATTTATGATATTTTTTCATGTATACATGCATATTTTACTGCTATTTTATGTACCGTGGGACTCCCACTTCGACGACGGGGAATATTCAAGCATGTGAATCTATGAAAGACACCAATACTGGAGAACCACAGTTTACAGGTAAGTAACTTTTGTTCTTCCTTCACCGCCGTATTCTGCAATGGCAATGTTTCATCAGTATTCCCGTAGTTACAAGAATCTCCTCATATATCTCAATACATGGTTTCCCCACCGCCGTATTCCGCTATGTTACAGTACGGTATCACACTCCACATTAATGGTAGCACAGAATTATGCTCTGTGGCCCCCGATGCGGTACTCACGTTACAGCTTAGTAGGCAGTAGGGATTCCCGGGTCGAACCTGGAAAACGCCACCCTCAGTCCAAGGCAGCATCCATTAGCCACGAGACTCTTTCCCTCAGCCGAGACAGAGGATGGACAAAGACGACAAATTACGCACACTGTCCGGTGTGTCACGCCACACACTTATCCACTCCCAGTTTGCGAGCATCATGGGAGTTGTAGTTCTGGGAACGATACGGTAGGCTCAGCCACGCTCGTTTCCTGACATTATATCTTTGGAATGGTATTGACAAATCCACTTTACTGGTAAAGTTGGATTTTACATTGCTATTTTAGAAATGCCACTTTTAGAAAGTGGACATTTCTCTGCTCTTACAGCTCTGTGTGCCTGTAGCCTGTCTCCAGTAAACGTCTGGGTGGGTGACAGCTACACTTAGTGCATTCCCTCTAGACAGCCATACTGCAGGAATTCTAGGTGTGAAGAGGATGTAGTCTTACAGCTAGAGCAGTCAACCTCAACGCTGGGGAACCAGGCTCGAATCTTGGCAGGGATTCTCAACATCCTATGATTCTGGACAAAACACTTAATCTCCCCTTGCTTCACAAAAAATGAATGTGTCTGTCTGTGAAGCAACTGGTGATCATGTAAAGCGCTCTGATACCTTTGGGTCCAGTTTGCCCTATATAAAACTCTGGAGAAAAAAAGTGTGTCTGAGTAGTCATCTGCATTCTTATAGCTCTTCCTGGGCAGGAATGGAGGGAGGAACTTACACTTAACACCTGAATAGGCAGTTTCCTGTCCCCACTCAAAGACCTGATTACTCCCTACAGATAGTCTGGAGCCAGTGCTGGGATGAAAGGACTTCTGTGCACCTCAAAGACCCTTCCTTTGTAATATGGACTAGGCCTGGTTTTCACACATTGCTAGGTTAGCATGGCTTATTAGAAGTTAGACGCCATTTTACCTTTTGCTGATTTTGCACACAACATTGCATACAGCTGTTTTTGTAAGTTAGGCTGCGCAAATGTCTTCACATGAGAAAGGCTTGTTTTCAACATCCCTAGACTTACATCGTGACCCTAGTCTGCACAGTGAGTGCTGAAGCCTTCAAGGTTATCATAACATGGTTGCTGTTGTTCGAACTGATCGGTTCACGTTTTTAGATGGCAGATGAGAGCTGTTAGACCTGTCTGGCTTTTTGGCGAAGTCCCTCCTAATTTTTATTTATTTTGTCCCCTTTTTGCCCCTCATACCCTTGTTAATTTTTGTGTCTACTGACTTTTTGTAGGTGTTGGTCAGGGGGATAGGTGTTTTCTTCCCCCCTCATAATCTTTTACCTTAGGCCCAGAGGCCTGTTCTGACAGGAAAGTTGGCACCACCTAAAATGGTGGCCACCAACTGCCCCAACTGTCACCAACAGAACCTGGCCATAGCCTAACATAGGGCATTCCAGAACCTTCTGGTCCATTCTGGACCACTGAAGGGCAGCCTATATAAGGCGGAATGCGGGGCAGCCATTTTGTCTACCTGTGGAAGTCAGCTGGAGGACAGGTGGTAGCTAAGGGTGGGAAAAGGTTAGACTTAGGGTTGACCTCCTGAACTGGGAAGCTGCCTATTTGGTGCAACCCCCAACTCCCCTTTTAGTTATTTGTCTTGGCCCCGCTGTGGGAAGTTACTGGAGACCCTGGGCGCCTGTGTGACCCCTAGTCTAGAACAGAGGGGTGAGAACAGGAGAAGGAGACTGCGGAGTAGTGAGCGCAGTCCTCTGCCCAGTATAAGGATCTGAACTGAAGAAGACTCCTGAGCCGGTCATCTGCCCAGTAAGGTGGGCTGGGTTTGCAGTGCCTCAGAAGTGCACAGTGACTTTTTATTGAAGAAGCGCCCCCCCCCCCCCCTTCTTTGATTCCCTCCTCCCTTCTGAGGAAAGGACGGAAGCTGGGGGCCTGGGTGGCGCTGTACCCCCTCTTACCTGAGGCAGGACTGCTAGGGAGCCGATCCCCCCTCTAGCGCTAAGGTGGTGGAGTGTGGAGGGAAGCCTCATCCCATCAGAGAAGCCCTGATTGCCGCTTCCGCGGTCGGGACCCCGGGGGCACTGGCCGCGTCATCGTGGAAATCCCCGAGGTCCGAAGCTAGGGAGCGCTGCCGCGCATGCTTCAAGCATTTCCACCTTACTAATCAGGAGGGGCTTCAGTTCGCGCAGGCTCTGAGGAAGCGGCGTCTTGACCGCGGAGCCTGCGCCGGAAAAGGCAGGAGCGGAGGCGGGCTGAGAGGCGGAGTGTTCGTGTGCCCTGCGCATGCCCGGAGAATCAGTGCGACCTGTGATTTCAGCGAGGGAGAGCGCCGGGAGACTTAACCGGTGGGGGAATCAAGTGAGAAGTCCTTTCCCCGGCTCGAGCGCCCCACTTGAGGAAAAGGCGCGAGCGGGAAGGGAACCGGAGGAGCCGGTAGCCTACAATCTTGAGGATCTCTTCTTTTTCCCGCTGGAGCGCTACCAGGAAAAGCCGGCGCTAGCGGGAGAGAGGAGGAAGAGGCACCGGGAGGCTGGTGAGCGATCTCAGCGCTGTGCCCCAGTCTCCTCTTAAGCAGATTCTCCAATTGACCCCTCAGTCATCTGGTCACAAGTAAGGAGCGTTTTGTGAGGGAAGGGGAGCGAGACTATACAAGTGAGGAGGAAGGGAAAGGAGTCCCTGTGACTGGAGGAGTATAGACTCTACCATAAGGAAACTAGTGCTCCTGGTTGAAAGTGTCACCCAAACCTGTAAGAGATTAACCTAGTGTAATCAATGCTAGATCCTTCCACCGTGCTATGTGATGAGGGGAGACAAGTTTAGTACACTGTATTGTGACCCTATTTAGCCAAATTCTTGAGTCTGAGAGGATGCACTGTTAATATTGATTATTGACTTTAATAAGCCAAACTGAGAGTGTTATCAATGAATTCTTGACTAAAGTAAAGTACTGTCGAACTTAGATGATTAACTGCTCAGTAGTTTAAAAAGATTCCCTCGCTAGATCCCAAACAGATTGTAATGTAACTATTTGTGAATCCTAGAGTAAAAAGTATAAGAGTACTGACAAGTTAATTGATTAATTGCTTAGCAGTTGAAGTGATATGAGTGCTGTTACAGAAGTGACCTGCAATGTTCTAAGCTATGCATATCTAAATTGATCTGAAGTGTTCTAAAACGATTTATATTTTGAGAACCAGAGAATATATTATTTTTTTACATAAAGCAGTACGTATTTTCCTATAATTTTGGTGTAGCGTTTTCTTTTGAGTGCTATTGCGTGGAATTACTTGTGGGTAGTCTGCAACCTTTACACTGTGCCTCTGAATGTTAGTCTTGCCCTAGGCCAGGCTACCTAATTCCAACAAGAGCCAAATGAAATTCTGGCGCCTTTATTATTGCACTGCAGCCATGATTTCACACACTAGTAAGATTTTCTGTTTCCAGGTATGCAGAGTTTTTGCTGATCCTGATGTGATTCACTCTTGCCGAGCTGAGAGGTAATGGGGTCCCCATACAAGCCTAAGAGACCTTCTTTAGTTTATAAACATAATTCCTAGATAGGGAGTGTGTTATAACTAGGCTCTATAAGACCTGATTTCACCATCATTGTAATATGATTTCCCCCTTTGTGTTTTATGGAATTGTAACAATGCTGATCATATTATTTCTAATCATATGTCTGCTTATGTTGGCAAAGACACCGCACCTCAGAGCACGTCGTTAAAATAAATATTTTAACCTTACCCGTGTCTCTTATTTACTCCTGTTGTGGACTGGTATGAGAGTATAACGAAAGAGTGTTCTTACTTCCCACCGTTCCTGAGTATATCCTAAGTCGCATGTTCTGGGTTATCTAATCATTGGTTACTTTGCTATGGGACGAAAAGCTAATGTGACACTGATGCTAGCTGGTTGGGGTTTTCTAGGTACTGAGGTGAGTTTTTGGTACACCACAATTCACTGAGGTCCTGGGTCTCTGTGCACAGTTCTGTGTAGGAGCAGAATCCTTGCAACACCTTGAAGTCGGCCCTGCTTCTGAAGCACAACTGGGAATAAGTACTGGGTCTCTAACCCCACCAAATCAGACACTTCTGGGCCTGTAAAGAACCTCTGTTAGAAGAACTGCTGTGCTGCTATAAGGACTGTCACTCTACTGGACTGCTGATCTGGAAGACCTGCTTTTCTTCTATGCTGCTCTGATTCCTGCAGCTCTCTGACCCTGCTGAAGGAGAGCTGGACTCAGCCCTGCAATCAAAATGATCTCCAAGGGTTTGCCTCCCGTTTCTTGAGACTCAGGGCTATCAAAGTCTCTACACCTGGTCCTGTGCCTGATTCACTTGCATTGGGCCCAGATGCTTGCACCAGAGAAATCAATGCATCTCCCGTCTGCTTGGAGTAGAACCGGCATCCTGCGCTCTGTTGTGGGAGTAGAATCCGTGCATCTATCGTCTCCAGAACCTGACACATCAGAACGCGCATTTCATCAGTGGAGAGATCGACACATCCGCTCAAGTGCACAGAGAAAGCCGGCGTATTGCATCGGAACTTGGTTTCACCGCCTCGTCTTCAGCACCAATGCATCACCACCTTCGGGATCGCCGCATTGCTTGAGTGTGCCCCTCATCTTGCCATTGCGATCAGGATCAAGGTACTCTGTTGCCTGGGCGTGCGTGGCCCTTGTTTCCTTCCAGCTCTCAATGGCCGTCATCCTTAACTGTTGACTTTGCCCCGATCCAGCACGACCAGATAAACCACTTGGCACTTTACTGCTTCTAAGCCCTAGAACTTTTTATTCTTTAAAAATGTTTAATTCCATTTCGACTTATTGCATTTTGTCGTTTTGTTCTTGATTTATCTATACAATTACTGTCTATTTTTCTAAATCAGTATTGAGTTTTTTTGTGGTGGTTATATGTTTTTTTCTGTGTGTGTTGCACAAATACTTTACACATTGCCTCTTTAGATAAGCCTGACTACTCTCTGCCAAGCTACCAGAGGGTGTGCACAGGTTATCTTTTAGTGTGTATCTAGCTTACCCTGACTAGGATTGGGGTTCCTGCTTGGAAAGGGTGCTTTCCAGAAATCCAACTTCTAACAGTAATGTATTGTCTTTCTGGATATGGAGTTATGCGTTGTAAGGGGGACTGCTGGGTGAAAGAGTTGTGGCTGGTGAGGAGGGCCTGCAGATGGAATGAGCTCTGCCTTGCTCAAGGGATCTATATAGGGAAGAAGTTGCGCCTTGTAAGAGGGAACTGCATGAAGAACAAGTTGTGTATTTTAAGGAGGGGCTACATGGAGGTGGAGTTGTGCATTCAAGGGGGAGGGGGACTGCATGGAGAAGGAGTTGTGCATTTTAAGGGAGAGAAGGCTGGATGGAGAATGATCTCTGACCAGCAAAAGGGGCCTCCATGTGATAGGAGTTGTGCTTTTTAAGGGTGGGTCTGCATAGAGAAGTGGTGCCTCGTACAGGGAACCAGCTATGAGAACAAGCTTAGCCGTGCAAGAGGGGCCAGCATGGAGAAGGAGTTGTGCTGTGTAAAGGGGTACTACAGGGGGAAGGAGGTGTGCTTTTGAGGGGGGCATGAATGTGGAAGGAGTCATGCCTTGTATAGGGGAGCTCCGGGGAAAGACCTGCATGGAGAACTAGTTGTTCCTTCTGACGGAGACCTGCATGGGGAAGGAAATGTGCTTTGTAGTGGAAGAACTGCTTGGGGAAGATGTTCTTTGTAATAAGAGATCAACATGAAGGAGTTATTCCATCTAATGAAGACCTGCACGGGGGAGGACTGCTCATAAAAGAAGAAGGTACCGAAGATGACAGACAAATCCTGACAAGTTTCTACTGACTGTGTTAACAGGAAATCAGTGGTGTGTTTTTTTCCCAAAGGTTTTTGTGACTTTTATTTTACTCCGAGCTATCTTAGTGTTACACACAAAAATCTTCCAAACAGGCAGCCGACACATGTTTAGTCTACATGTCTTTTTCAAGGCTGCACACAGTATACATTATTGGGAGTTAAGATGACAACAGAAGACGGATGTAATCCCCGTATGATTACTTTGCTATTTAGAGGTCATAGAGTAGGTATACACCTGTGAGGGAGGATGAAGAGGTACAAATGAGTGAACAAATGTTGAGTCCCCCAGGTTCATTACTCAAGAGGAAGAGGACTCAATGCTGTTTTCTTTAACATGGAAGATGGGGCTAGTGTGATAGGGTCCCGTGTGCAGGAGATAGAACCCAAGCCACGAATGACACCAGTCCAAGACACCATTAGTGATAGATGTGGTTGTGTAGTGCTCATTTTCCCTAGTGATCTGTACCTGCCTCATACTGTGTGATCCAAGGTCTGTGTAATAAGGAGTTCCTAAATCAAATGCAAGTATATGCGTAAGGATATACATTGAGATCAGTCATGAGTCATGGAGCGAAGGGTTATCAAGAGCAATAGAGCTCAGTATTCAGTTTCGAGTCAAGCTGCAGGTCAGGCAACCAGCTGGTGTCGTGTAGCTCGTATAGTCATATAACATGGTCGCGGGCTGGGCTCACAACTCATTAAAATGTTGTTTTTTATGGTGTTTCATGTTTGCAGTGTCACGTGATCCCACAGTCACACGCAATTTTGCATATGCATGATATGTATGATGTTTCCTATTCCCTACCTTTTGAAGAAGCACATAAATTTGAATAAGATTTTTTTTTTTTACAGAATTTGAGAACAGCAGTTTTAAGGTAGAGGTTGACATAGGTCACTCTAACATAGTGGCAATATCTAAACAAATCTGGTAAGACAGAAGCCCGTATCTCACCCTGAGGATTGCTGCGGGCTTACTTGAGCCAATGGCAGAAATATTATTTCAAGAGTAGGCAGTGCTAACTGCACCCGCCAGTTGCTTATGACCTGTGCACTGTCACAGTGTCCAACCGCACAGGGGGGACCTGCTCCCCTCAACGATCCTCTGGGGCAGGACCAGGCCGCACCCCACCCCTCGTCAGTGTGCAGAGGAGTGTCGGGGGAGGAGGGGTGTCGCTACCGCAGCGAGGAGTGTCCAGAGGACCAATGTGCTCAGGCCACAGTATCCTCATTGTATCTTGGGACCAGCATGGAAAGGATCGTGTGGGAAGAGACTAGGCCCGACCGGCCCCGGACTTCTCCCCACTGCAAACTACGCCCCCAGCAGTCAAGGAAGGATTGGCAGCAGCTCCAGCTCAAACCCAAACCGGCCTCCACATTGCCCTCAGTACATGCGGGCTGCCCTCCGTTGACGCCCACCGTCCTTCCGCGGTGTCTCCTCACACCAGGGGGTGTCCTAGGCCTGATCGACCTCCGGAACCCCCAGCAGCACTGCTTAGGATGGCGTGCACTGTCCAGGGGGCCCTCTCCGTCATGCAGGGCCGCAGCGCTCAATGGCCCTGACACTGGACTCAGCAGCTCGTTCCTGTGCCATTTTGCGTCCCAGTCCTCGCTGCCCACACGTCTGCAGGGGGTAGGGCCGCTTCGACTCAGCGGGGGCTGTCTCCGTTTTACTCTGGCTCGTTCTGGTGCTGCTTGCCTCCTCTGGTCGCGGCTGTGGGCGGATCAGTGGGCCGCGGCGGCCGCACACCGCAGCCTGCCTCCGGTCTCCGCAAAGCTCCGCTGCCGCCGGTCACACTATGGAGAGGGGCTTCTTTCAATTCCGGGAGGATTCCTCGGCGCCCCTCAGGCTGGCAGGGCGATTTCCCATCCGACACTCGCTGCAGAGTTCCGCACGGCCAACCCCGCCGCAGATGGGGAGGGGGCCTCCTCCTGGCCCAGCGAGGGCCCCCGACGTCTCCGCAGGCCCAGGCATGGCTCTTGCTGGATCGGCGGATAGACCAGCAGTGCAGCCCCGCACACACTGCTGCCTCCTCCTGTCCACTGAGGGTCTCCGTCGCTTGGGCCCGCGCGCGCTCCGGGTACGTGGCAGGCCGTGAGGCCTACAATGACGAGGGGCCCCTCTTCAGAGCCAACGAGCATCCCCGACGCTCTCTAAACTAGTAGGGTGAGTGCCCAGCTGTCTCACGCCGCGATTCACAGGATAAGTTGAGTTAAGATGTCTTGTAAAGCGCGCAGCAGCCCCAGCAAAGGGACGTCCCGGCGCTAAGAGCAATGATAGCAGCTGACAGCATGGACCCAACATAACAAGGGAAAGAAAGAAGGCCAGTGGGCCGTTGAGTGTCATAATGGCAGAAAGAAGAGCGTGGACTACAGTAAACCTAATGAGAAGGGAACACATGAGTCTTTAGTGCTTTTCGAAATACCAGATAGTTATCCATTCTCCGGATATGTACAGGGAGGCCATTCCATAGCTTAGCTGCTAGTGTGTACAAATAGCGCCCACCGTTGCGGGCCCTCCTCACTCACAAGATAGATACCAGGTGTTGGCCTGCTGAGCGAAGATGACGAGTGGGATTCAGGATCTTAAACGCAAAGCAGAGCGACTTGAACTCCACTGTCTCTCCACCGGGAACCTGTGTAACCGACGAATGACACTGGAAGTGGAACAGCGTCTGGGCATAGTAAGAAGAGTTCTGCGTCAACATTTTGGACCCTCTGTTATCTCCGTCTTGTTGACCCCCAGATAGAGCGAGCTGGCATAGTCCAGTCTCGACAGCATAGATGCTTGGAGAAGGAGAAGGAAAAAGCTCTGTGAACCAGTGCTGACTTGGCCATCGTGGGGCAATGAGAATTATTCGGCACGGTTCCATTTTTAGTTTTCTTACAAGCCTCGGGAGTAACCGAAAGGGGGAAAATGCGTAAGCGAAAATCCCCGTCCATCTCATCATGAAGGCGTTTCCCCAAGAGCCCTTCTCTGGTTCCCAGCTGGCATAGAATGGGCATTTCCGATTTATATTGGAGGCAAAAAGATCCAAGCTGGGTGTTGTGGTAAATAAATAATTAATTACCGGTACTATTTTTGAATATATTAACAATAACAGATAGCTCAATAAATAAGAGGCAGGATCCGATGTGTCCGAGTTGAACAGGCTTTATTCAGGCAAAAGGAAGGGACTGGAACGGGACAGCCTGAAATAAAATAGGAAGGAAGGCAGCTGCACCATTTCATTAACAGTGCAGTGTATATATAGTAAGACATTTCAAATACATTACATACAGTAGGCGTAACTTGTGACAAGCGTAAGATAAGAACACATGGGCGGAAACAGAAGGCGGGTACAGGGCGTGCACTGAGACGTGATGTGAAACGTCATAGAAATGTCATGAGTGGGCGGAAACATGGAGGGGGCTACCTGAGAGCAGCTGGGACCTTTAACCTAGTGGTGCGCGCAAACGGGCTATGACGTGTGACTAGGGAGAACTGGGGCTATGACTTCTGCACTAGAAGAGGAGACTAAAGTCTGCGGTGTCAGGACGACATGTACCTATAGCATATCTGGTATCTGGTGTTTGGAGTACATGTCGATAGAATCTAAAAGTTATCAGGGCAAAGGCTACTTGACACTAAGGCTGGTGCATGCATATATTCTACATGTATTGCTTGTGCTAGGAATCTTCTATGAATACTAATACAGTATTTCTCTTACATGGAGACAGAAAGTCTAGACTATAGCTGAACTGTTTATGCGGTTCAGTAGCTTAGGAATGCAGAGAAGGAAAGCTGGACTGATAACTGGAAGCATAACATATTCTTGGCAGACAGGCAGGCAGAGCCAGGCCGGGCACCGCGCTGCGAGGCAGGAAGTAAGTGAAGGGTCAGGGATGCAGGTGGGGGCTGCATCGCTCCTCGGAGAGGGTTCAGGAGACTGGAGCTTGAATCTGGTGTCCGGGCCCTTTGGGGCCTAGAAACGGGGACAATGTGGTGAATTAACGTGCACACTGTGAAACGTGGCAACATAGGCCTGATACTCGTTGCTTTCACGAGAACTGGATACTGGCATACTAGAGTTGGACACAACTATAATTGCGTCTTTAATCGATCAGAAGGGGATATACGCATATCGATCATGCACATATAACATAGGATGGGGAACACGTAGGCACATATAACAAGGCAAAATTCAATTTTCCTCATTCCCTCCTTGTGCCCTACGTTTCCATCAGGAAACATCAATATTCATAATACCATCTATCTGTTCATATAGCATCATTTGCTCGTCTCGAATTGTCTTGGAACGGGACTTAGGACTAGGAATACAAGAGGTAGCACACAAGCCGCAAATCGCAGGGCCACATTGTAAACAGAGGCAGCAACTGAATATGATCATTACTGCTATACCTAGGAATGACAATACTTTCCATCCCCAGGCAGATATGATACTCCAGAGCCAACCAGACCATGTCCAGGTGCCTGGATTCTGGTGTAATTGATGGGCAATTTTATGAAGTCTCGTTATAGCTGAATAAACAGACGGCGCGTTATTAGGAATGAAAATGCAGCAACTAGATCCGATGACTCTACAAGCTCCTCCTCTATCGGCCAGTATGACGTCAAGAACGAGACGATTTTGGAGCACGACGAATCTAATGGCAGATTGCTCTTCGGTTAAATTACCTAGAGCGGAAGTAGTCTCATTCACTACTGCTTCAAGGGTTCTGGTTAGCCTACGTATTAACTTACTATTCTGGACAGGACCTATGAAGAAAAAGAAACCTTTATTGAAGTCTTGATATTGTTCTAGAGTAGTTTCAGTTTGATCGACAATTGGGGACTCAGTCTCCCTTCTATGTCTAACGTGTACTAGATGTGTGTTTCTGTGATTATCGGATGGGGCTAGAAAAACTGGTGGCAGTAGGAAGGCAATGTAACATGTTCCATCCCAATCGAGGGGCAGACGAACATATGCGGTCTGGCCACATACAAAATAAGAATGACGTGAGGCTTTGAAAATAGATTTCCCACTGTCACTATACTCGACTACAGTAGTACAATCACTATGACCTACATGTGCGGAACCATTCTTTCTGACACATAATTCACCTTTAACTGGTAGAACTGAAATAGCAGGCAAATCTGGAGTAGTCTCGGACTGAACATTCAAAACCATGAAATTCGAGGAATAATTACCTAGATCATATACTTCATTTTCTAGATCTAACCCAGTTCTATGGGAAAGTCCTTGCTTGTCTGGGAAACATGTTCTATTCAGAAGGGACATATCAGTTGAGGATGACGTTAACGTGGACCATGCTCCACATGAACCATTATGTGAAAACGGATAAGGAAAGAGTGGCAGAACTCCCTTCGATGTCTGGAAAGGGGGGAGTCGACCACACACCCAACAATTAGTGGCATTGCTGGTCTGGTGTGAATAGTGCAGCATTCGGATAAAAGTATTATTACGCATAGCAAGACGATAGGATAACTCGTGAGGAGGCAGGTCACTAAATGTGTGCTCTACTGTAGCATTAGAAAACATATGTACATGTGAAATAGGAAAACATAAATGTAAAGCATAACTTATACAAGTAACCATAAGACTCAGGAATAATAGAAAGAACAAAGTAATGATACATCTCTTAGAGTTTTGACTAACTCTCTCATTGTGTGGGTCTATCTCATACATGTCAGGAACCTGTCTAACCATTTCACCCGAGAGGGACTTAGACAATTAAACTGGCTGACTTACTAGACCTCAACTTGGATTTATACTCCTGCTGCGGAGTTTTCTCTATCAGGGGAATTTTGATTCAGTGTCTGGGCAGTCCTTGAGAACGGGGCAGTCCTTGAAAACAGTCTTTGGTTTGAGTCCATGGAATTTCTTGACGTGGCTGGCGTGTAGCCACCCTTTTCTGTTTTCAATCTTCACTGCTGTCCGGGTGGTGAGGAGAACGAGGCGGGGCTCCTTCCAGCGGGGCTGCAGCGGACTTGAACGATCAAAATTTCTCACGAGGACGAAGTCGCCTGGTATGACTTCGTGCGGTTTCACTTCGGTGTTGTCTGGAAATGCAGCGGCAACCTGTGAACGACAAGATTGTAGTGTAGACATCAAGGAAGCAAGGTAATCTGTCAGCATATTACTGTCAACATCGGTAATGGTACGGGGTCTAGGTGTACCCCACATATTGGGGGGACGTCCAAACACTATCTCATACGGGGAAGTAGTGTGGCTCACTGGTTAGAGGCGGCAGACCCGAGAGCAGAGGACGGCCCGGGACCAGGGTTCGATTCCCGGCGCGGCAGGTATCTGGACCAGGGTCAGCGGACTCGATAATTCTCTCGCCTCGGTGCCCACTCTGATCAGCGATCACACTCGGCAACTCTGGGCATTAGCTTGCCTCATCTTCACTAACGGCCCCACCAGACCGCCGGGGATGCCTGGTCTCACCCTGGAGATACCCATTAAGGGACCATCTCTCAGGGAAGCCAGGAAGGGTTTCGCAGCGGTCGAAGCGCCTTGGGACCCTACGGGTAAGTAGTGCGCTATATAAATGCCTATACATACATACATACATACATACATACATACATACATACATACATACCTGAACGGGAGTGAGCAACCATTCTCATATAGAAAAGGGCGACTGGCAGTGCTACTATCCAATCTACACCTTTCTCTGCACACACTTTAGCAATGCGGATTTTCAGAGTCTGGTTATGTCTCTCTACGAGACCGGCTGCTTCAGGATGGCGTACACAATGGAACTTCCACTGGTACCCTAACAGAAGGGAAACTTGTTTCATGAGCTCGGATGAGAATGGCTGGCCGTTATCTGAATACACGACCCTAGGTAATCCATAGCGGGGAAAATACTCACGAACCAACTGCCTGGCAGTGGTCGCGGCTGTGTAATCTGGAACTGGATATGCTTCTGTCCACCTGGACAAAGCGCATACAACTACGAGGACATACTTGAAACCTCGACATCGCTCCATCTGCATATAATCCATCTGGAGGACTTCAAAAGGGTGGTCAGGAGGATGGAATCCACCTTGTTCCACCGGGACACCTTTACCTGGATTGAACTGACAACATATCAGGCAGGTACGCACTTTCTGCTTGGCTGCTGCTCGTAAATGCTTGTTAAACCAGATGTTCTGGATACTGTCTAACATGGCTTTTTCTCCTAAGTGTGCTGGACTATGTGCGGTGTTAATAATGACTTGAACCATAGAGTCGGGGAGAAACCATGTGGCTTTTCCCTTCGTCAACCATCCTTGATCTGTCTGGACCCCTCCTTGTTCGGACCATTTCTTGATTTCATCGGGAATAGCATGTGACTGTATATCTATTACATCTTGTGTTGGGTCCTTAACTGTCATACAAGTAGTCTGATCTGGAATGTGTGTCGGTGTCGTGTTAACTGGACTGTCTGGAGTCTGAGCTGTGAGCTTGGCTGTTTGATCTGCTAGATCGTTACCTTGGGAAATGATGTCGGTGACTTTCGTATGTGCCTTGCACTTCATGATAGCGATAGCTGTCGGTAAATGTATTGCATCTAACAGAGCTTGAATGAGGGGGCCATGTTGAATCTTGGTTCCATGAGAAGTCATAAAACCTCTTTCTTGCCAGAGGACTCCAAAGTCGTGTACGACTCCGAATGCATAACGTGAATCTGTGTATATGTTTACTTTCAAGTTCTTCGCTCGTATGCAGGCTTGGGTCAGAGCGAAAAGCTCTGCTGCTTGAGCAGACAGGGTGTCAATACGATGTGTTTCTATAACTTCAGTGTCAGTAGTCACTGCATACGCGGCTACTAGTTCTCCTGTACTTGTCCTCATACATGAACCATCCACATAAAGTGTGAGGTCGGGATTAGGTAATGCAATGTCTGTCAAGTCTTGTCTTGGCTTTGTCATAGTGTTAACAACTTCCACACAGTCATGTGTGGCAGGATTAGAGGTAACTGACGGTAACAGTGTAGCTGGATTTAAAATGTTGCAGCGTTTAATTTCTATGTGTGGCTGGAACAGTGTCAGTTCATAACCTGTTAAACGTGCAATTGTCAAGTGCTGAGTCTGTGTTCGGTTTAAAAGAACCTCCACGGAGTGTGGAACTTGTACTGTCAGGGAGTGTCCTAACACTATGGAATCACTTTGTCTGATAGCTAGAGCTGTGGCTGCAACTGACTTGAGGCACGCAGGCAGAGCCTGGGCTACTGGATCTAATGTGCTAGAAAAATAAGCACAGGGCTTGTATTGTCCTGCTTGATCTTGTGTGAGAACAGATAATGCAGTACCATTATGTTCAGTGACAAAAAGTGTAAAAGGCTTACTGTAGTTTGGTGTTGCTAGAACAGGTGCTTGGCATAAAGCTTTCTTTAATTCATTGAAAACAAGTGTATGTTCCTGGGTCCAAGGGAGGACAGTCGATACGGCTGCCTCCTGTGTTGTTAACTGTATCAGTGGCTTGGCTAGAAATGCGTACTGAGGAATCCATTGTCTGCAATAAGAAGTGAGGCCGATAAAAGCTTGTACCTCCTTCTGAGTCTTGGGCTGTGTAAGACGTGCTATTAACTGGATACGGTCTGGTGTCAACTGCCTACCCCTCTTGGACAGTAAGTGTCCAAGGTAGACCACTTGCTGGACACAGAATTGCAACTTGGAAGGGGACACCTTGTGCCCCATCTCGGCCAGAAAATACAGGACTGTAAGTGACGCACGTTCGCAGTCACGTTCAGAACGGGCTGTGATCAGTAGATCATCGACATACTGGAGCAGGGCAGTGTCAGTTGGCATGTGAATATTGTCTAGTTGTCTTTTAAGTGCTTGACTGTAAATACTAGGACTTTCTGTGAAACCTTGAGGAGCTCGTGTGAATTTATAGCTTCTTCCATTTAAACAGAATCCGAAAAGGAACTGGCTGTCTGGATGAATGGGGACACTAAAGAATGCGTTCTTGAGATCGATAACAGTGAAGAACGTAGCTTCGGAATCAATGGCAGTCAAAAGGGAAGAAATATCAGGGACCACTGGGTATTGGGGTATGATACATTTATTAAGTTCTCGAAGATCAATCACTAATCGATAAGCTGGAGGTGCATTTGGATCAGTACGTTTCAGAATCGGAATGATAGGAGAATTACATACATTGGAGTCAGTTTCTACAACTACTCCTTGAGCAATAAGCTCGTCAATAATTTTAGATAAGGCTGCTACAGCCTCAGTTGGCAATTTGTACTGTCGGATTCGTGGTAACACAACACCTGGCTTCAGGGTAACACGATGGGGTGTGATATGCATACAACCTACATCAGTTGGACCTTGCGCCCATAAATGCTGTGGTACATTCAATAATCTTGGATCAAAATCACGTAATACATAATGACCTTTAAAATCACGCAGAAACAAACGGATCCCTTCTGGGGAGCAGCATATGACTGCTCCTAATTCTTTCAGAGTTTTAATGCCTAATACATTTTCTGGACAAGATTTCGTGAGTAACAAATCTGTAGTTCGGAACAATGGACCAACTTCTAGAGTAACTGGTTTCGATATTTCATTAACAATGGGCTTTCCTGAAAATCCAAGGGAAACATTTCTAGAGCCTGAGAGTGGAGCCCCTGGAACCTCGTCATGGCTGATGGTAGTCCTACTTGCCCCTGTATCAATCAGAAACTTTCTGTCTTTCCCTAATACTTGACTGTGTACATAGGGACCCTCTTGATCTACAGGAATCTCGATGAGAGGCAAGCCTACCTCCCTCTCTAGGCTATTTCATGAATATGGCTGATAATCTGGATACTCTGACTGTGCATACTGGTACATCTGCTGTGTAACGTGTTGTGTTGCAGCGATAGGCTGCGGTACTGTAACTGTCTGTTGTGCATTCTGTGGTGGCTGGGAAGTCTGTGAAACTTGTTCTTGTCTAGGAGGACGTAGTCTCTCTTTAGTCTTACCAGTAGCTATGTTGTGTTTCAGAACTGCACATTCGTTTATAAAATGACCTGGCTGTTTACAGTAATTGCATGTCCCTTTAACGGGAGCTGCAGGATGGCTGGCTTGATTCGGACCCCTCTTCTGACTGTCTTGTGGAACAGATTGTGCAACTAGTACTTTCATTTTCGTGTCTTTCATACGTCTCTTTTCGTGTTCCTGCTCTTCCCTGATTCTGTTCTGGTGGTACTGGAGCATCTGGAGCATCTGTGACGGAGTATTAGCTTGCCAGGTACTTTCGACTTTCAGTACTCGATTTTTAACTTGTGGACTTGAATTCTCGACTAGTTTGGTAACAAAAAGATGAGGGTACGATTCACTACTTGTTTTCAGACCACTATTAATAATGAAACATTTCTCAAATCTAGAATAAAAATCACTAGTATCTTCGTCTTGTTTCTGTTTACAGGCTGAGATGGCATCCCAATCTTCCTTTTTCGTGGCTAGTAATCTTGGCAAAACTTGTATTAACAATTCGGGCAAAGCTTTAGCTTTATCCCCAAGACCGGTACCTGGTACTCGTGTATTATCTTGAGCTTCTAATGCTGTCCAATCTATCTTTTTCTCTCCCACCTCCCATTCTTTTTCTTTGAGTTTTTCATATATGCCCGCAGGCAACAGGACCTTTAACATTTTAATGATATCAGGATACGTGTATTCTCCCATACGGAGCATGTCCTTTAATTCACGGTGAAACCCTGCTGGATCTTTATCATGACAAGGAATTAACTTTTTCATTTCTAAGAGTTCTATTTTCGTGATAGGGGTGTAAACAAATACTCGTTCTAGACTACCATCTTCTCCCTTAACTGGATGCACTTCCCGTAACGGATTCTGTCTGTCTATGTAGAATGATTTTCTTTCTGGGGGTGAGGCGTGAACAAAATGTGGATTCAGAAATGTTCGGTATTTGTGGCGCTGTTCTAGAATGACACTAATTAAATCGGTACCTAGACCTTTCCATCTGTATTGGAGTAACTCGTTCAATACATCATGTAGAGGACCTGGATCAGAATGCTGTTCCTCATACAGTGTAATGAGGTGCTGAATCATATATGTACCCACCAGACGTTGCTCGGCTGGGGGCAGTTTCAGAAACGTTTGTGCCACTATTTCGTCTGGAAAAGTGGTAGAATCACTAGTCCATCGGACTGCTGATCGGGCTAGTTCTTGTTCATGCATTGTACCAAGCTCGCTATAACCTATTCGTGATTTCAGAATTTGATCGGTGGCCTGGAATACTTGCTCAAGAGAACACTGTTCTGGTACTGGAGGAGGAAAAACTTTCTTGTAATCTAGGCGTGAATATCGGTCGGAAAGTCTAGTTCTACCTACATACGCTATTCTGGAAGGATTCTCGCTGTCTACCTCTTCACTAGAAGAGTCACTCTCTTTCTCGGTTGCTCTTTTTGCTTCTCGTTCCTTGTGTATACGTATTATTTCCTTACGAATTTTCTTATACATACTCTCTATATAACCTTGTGTCTTGTGTTTTCCATCGGCTATATTGTCACTCCACCTGGTTAGGACTTTCATCTCGTCTTGGTCTTTATCTGGATAATCTTGCTCTCTTATTAAACAGTTAATCAGGAACTTTAAAATCATAAGTTGAACCTCGGCTTTCCTTTGTGACATAGCTTCGTGAATACTTTCTGGATTCTCTCCTGTACGGATGAAACGATATATTCTGTTCAGATGTTCCTTCATATCGGGCAGGGTGATCAAAAAGCTGGCCACCCGTCTTAAACGTACTGAATATAAGATCATGTGATCTTCGCCTGGAACTGGATCATATATACAGTCAGTAAGAAGTCGCTTGAGATCTGTGTATGTCGCCACTTTTGGCGTACGCTGTAACGCTACGTCGTGCAGCGTCAGACGTTTCGGTTGAGGCGGGGTGCGAGGAGCACTTCCCCCCGCGGCTCCTAAACTAGAATCGTCGGTGAATACTGTACGGGCTGGTAGAGTGACTGGCATAATGGGTACATTTACTGTGGGCTGGTCCGGGGGTGCTGGAACATGAACTTGACCCCCGGGAACAGTAGTTGGCGGGACAGGTATTACATTATTAACGGGAGCAGGCGGAACAGGCAGAACATGATTTGCATATGCTGGGACTGTGTCGTCCAAATAGGACGAAAGAAAAATTTCAGCTGCGGTCGGTTTATGACGTAGCTTAATCGGGACCATTGGCGGCGGTAAATTACCGGGTACTTCCGGGGTTGCCTTCGGCAAGCCCTCGGCAAGAAGAGGATACATACCTTTAATAAGGGCATTTCTCTGTCGGTCTGACTGTTCTGCTCTAACTCGTTCACCTTCTTCTATTAATTCCCTTTCTTGGGCTTTTTCTGAGGATTCCCTACTTAATTCTGTTTTTCTGAATTCTTTTTCGGTTCTTTTATGAGATTCTTTGCGCCATAACTCAATGGCATCTTTCTGGGACTGTCTGGCTTTCTTTTTCCATAATGCTTCTTCTACTTTCATGATGCACTCGGCATCCCATGTACCTGATACGGGCCATCTATATTTCTCTTCTAGTTCCTTAGTATAGTCCACCCATAAGTCTAGATATATTATGGCATCTAAGCCATGCTTGTGATACATAAAATGTCCTGGACTGTCCCTAGGAGGGACAGGAACTGCTTCTTCGAGTAACCCTTTTCTAGTCTTTAACTGACGTAATTTCGAGAACAGAGGCATTTCGGTAATACACTTGGAACACAATACACAATAATCACAGTAATAGAATAGCAAACAAATCTCTCATACCACGACATAAAAATACATTGATAACAGTTCGAACAGAATACTACCTGATACACTGAAAACAGAACACATGAATTTCTCGAGAACGAAACTTACTAGAATTACTAGATGCACTGCTAAAACAGTACAGAACATACCGGTCCCATAAAGAGACACGTCGGACCGTATCCACCTAGGTGAATACTTCGGACTGGATCTGTGTACCCAAACCCAACGGACCAGGAACAAACTAATGATCCTGTCTAGATACTTCCCCCGCGACGGTACTCACCGGGAAGCAGAAACTGGAAGGCCTCGGACTGGACTGGACTGCTACGACGTCGGACTACTACATACTTCGGAAACTTCGGAAACAGGTGGGCCTCCAGATACTTCGGACCTTGCTCTCTCGGCTTGGGCTCTGGTCGGGACGAACCGCATTCCACACCGCTTCGTCTGGATGTCGGACCGCAGTCTCCGTCTCCTCCGTGGGCCTGAGGGAGACTTGAAGCAGAAATATCTGCACGTGCACGGTATTGTTCCGTCACGGCTGCAGAGGGTCAGGGGACCGGCGTTGCATCGCCAGCGCGTGAGGAAGGGGTACGTCCCTATTCGGGCGCCATTTATGTGGTAAATAAATAATTAATTACCGGTACTATTTTTGAATATATTAACAATAACAGATAGCTCAATAAATAAGAGGCAGGATCCGATGTGTCCGAGTTGAACAGGCTTTATTCAGGCAAAAGGGAAGGGACTGGAACGGGACAGCCTGAAATAAAATAGGAAGGAAGGCAGCTGCACCATTTCATTAACAGTGCAGTGTATATATAGTAAGACATTTCAAATACATTACATACAGTAGGCGTAACTTGTGACAAGCGTAAGATAAGAACACATGGGCAGAAACAGAAGGCGTGTACAGGGCGTGCACTGAGACATGTGATGTGAAACGTCATAGAGGGGGCTTCCTGAGAGCAGCTGGGACCTTTAACCTAGTGGTGCGCGCAAACGGGCTATGACGTGTGACTAGGGAGAACTGGGGCTATGACTTCTGCACTAGAAGAGGAGACTAAAGTCTGCGGTGTCAGGACGACATGTACCTATAGCATATCTGGTATCTGGTGTTTGGAGTACATGTCGATAGAATCTAAAAGTTATCAGGGCAAAGGCTACTTGACACTAAGGCTGGTGCATGCATATATTCTACATGTATTGCTTGTGCTAGGAATCTTCTATGAATACTAATACAGTATTTCTCTTACATGGAGACAGAAAGTCTAGACTATAGCTGAACTGTTTATGCGGTTCTGTAGCTTAGGAATGCAGAGAAGGAAAGCTGGACTGATAACTGGAAGCATAACATATTCTTGGCAGACAGGCAGGCAGAGCCAGGCCGGGCACCGCGCTGCGAGGCAGGAAGTAAGTGAAGGGTCAGGGATGCAGGTGGGGGCTGCATCGCTCCTCGGAGAGGGTTCAGGAGACTGGAGCTTGAATCTGGTGTCCGGGCCCTTTGAGGCCTAGAAACGGGGACAATGTGGTGAATTAACGTGCACACTGTGAAACGTGGCAACATAGGCCTGATACTCGTTGCTTTCACGAGAACTGGAAACTGGCATACTAGAGTTGGACACAACTATAATTGCGTCTTTAATCGATCAGAAGGGGATATACGCATATCGATCATGCACATATAACATAGGATGGGGAACACGTAGGCACATATAACAAGGCAAAATTTAATTTGCCATCTGGAAAATGTGTTTCACCACTGACTGGTCCAGCTCCCATTTGTAGCAAGAATTTGATGTTCTGTTCAAAGTGTCCACCAGAGTGTTGTTTACTCCTGGCAGGTGCTCCACCTTTATAGTAATGTGGTGAGAAAGGAGCCCCTTCCATATGTTCTGCGCTTCCTGAGACAGGACGTGAAAGCGAGTCCCCCCCTTGCTTGTTTAGGTAATGCATGCAAGTGGTGTTGTCGGCTCTTATGAGAACTGAGGACCCTTTGTAGTGTAGTTCCTATTATCCCAATAGGCTCTGCGCATTGGAATAATACCTTCAATAGTATAGGCCTAGACCAGACGTTAACTAGGTCTTCTATTGTCGATATTAGACTTAAAGTTTTGGGTTTGCCAGCTAGCTCAGAGTTCACTAGAAACTTTCTCGAATAGGCAAGGAGGAGTTGAACCTCCCTGGATAGACAAGAAGGGATTTAGTTTCTGACAACCATAGAACATGACAACTTTGCTCTCCCCTAATCAAGAGTGTATCTCTAGAGTCGTGTGAAAACAAAAGACAACTTATTTTACTCAGTCAGTACGTGCATTCTTAGTTTCACCAGATTGTAGAGAAAAGGAAGAGACGGGCGTGTTCAATAAAAAGATGGTATTTATTGATCAGTCTCTTTTCTCATGCAAGAGAAATGAATCGATATTATCGCAATACTTATGGTTAAGTAAAGTGCATACAATAAAAGCAGAAGTATAAAATAATACTGTAAAAAAATTTATATGGTTTCTAAGCCATAAGGTGGTTTAAAATGGATAAAATAGATACATACACATATACATTTGACTAATCGTACTCAACTGGTGTTTCTAACTACGCCTACCCCAGTGTACCTGACCTAAGCCTAATACGTGGGCGGGAATAGAAAGTAGCAGTTTAAGTTAAGTTTGTTTTGCCAAGTGACTGACTCAAGAATTCTCTGCAAGGGGTTATTCAGTTCTGTACCTGGAATTTAGGATGAATGAGGGATGGTATCTCTCGTCTCTGGTCTCGATATTCCAAGCTGCCTGCGAGGGCTGCTCGGAAGCGCCGGAGCTGGATTTCTCGGCAGGAGAAAGCAGCGTCTCGTTCTCAGCGCGTCAGGAAGGCGGGGCTGCGCCAGCGGGGTCTGCTCTGCTCTGGGCTTCGGCAAGTCTGGCTGCTCCGATCTCGTCACCACCGCGTGTGTTTGCTTAAGGCAATACCGGTAATATTTATACCTGTAAGGTGCCGAGATTGACGTAAGGATGGACATAGATACGTCAATAAGGATGTCATACGAGCTGGTCGTTAGCACATTCTTTTGCTGAAGTTCTCGGTGAAATCAAAACAATGGCCGCAGGGTTTTTCCCAGGTTGTCATAGGTTTGATTTGTTTTGAGAACTCCGTGTACCTTATCAGGGGCTGGAGGAATATTGCTTGTCTAATTAGATGGCAAGCGTTATGACCTAATCAGATAACACGTTCCTGTGCCGTGGTGTGGCTTAATCAGATAACGGTTTCTGCATCATGGGATGGCTGCTAGTTAACTTGTTAACCAGAACAGGGTCAGGAATAGGGGGATCGATACAGAACCTATAGGAATACATCACACCCACTCCACGCTAACTATGGCCATATTTACGAATCTAGGCATAGTAAAACATACTGTAGAGTATCGTGTATACCTTACCACCCCAAAATACACATAATGCATTTCGAAATTATCTAATATACGGAAAAAGCAGTCATATGTATTATATGCACTCACGCTGTAGAATAATGCTAAAGTAATCACGCATATGTATACACTATTGCTAAGTTGTATATGAGAATTTACACATGAAATGGCTCTTAATACAGAAAAAAAGTTCGAGACCATTTCATCACAGAATAAACATAATTATGAACATACCAGCGGGCAGCTAATGTCTATAAAGTTTCTAAAAATAGAAATTTTAGTTCTCTAAGAATAGTTCTTACTTTAAGCAGATGATTAGTGTCCCGAAAAAATCGTAAAAATATTTTGGGGCTGCCGAAAAATTTGCTGTCCGTGAACTGGAGGGAAAATTGTTCATGTAATTTTATCATTAAAGTTGAAGGCCAAATTCAGGGTGTTTGGAACGCCGTGTGCTAGCTTTCTCAAAAGTCTCTATTTCTGCTCTGGTGAGAACATCATATCATTTAGACTGTCGAAAAAGCTGTCAACAGCTTCCTGGGAGAGTTCCACTAACTCGGAAAAAGGTGTAACCATGCATTCGTGCGCATGATTGTCTCCATTGACGTTTTGATTAGTATTGCTGACAGAAGGTCGTACCTGATCGATGCTGCTTTCATCTTGAACTTCACTACCCCTAAATCGTAGTGGTGAAGTTTCCACGAATGCCGTCATCAGGATTGGTAGCCGTTGAGGGCAGCACAAAGCATGAGCCGTTATTGGACTCAACAATGTTTCTGCATCCATTGGCGCATCTGATTGTAGCGTCAGACAGGTGTCCAACACGCATTCTTCTCCGCACAGCAAGCACCTTAATACAGGTAAAACACATCGATGCCATATTGGTCGAAATGAAAGAAACCAAGTCATGTTCAGGTCTCTAAGCCGGGAAAGTCCCAGGATTTTTGATATCCGGTCCCGGTATCCAATGGCTCGGACTGTTTCTTCCCTTGTCGCAGGTGTTTTGTCTGTGACATGGTTTGCCATAACGAAATATAAGGACTAAGAATAGGATTCCTGCAATTAGTCCCAAAATGAGGGGAAGTCCGCCAAAAATCGAATGGACGAAATCAGGAAAAATACCCAGTATGGCTTTGAATGGTGTTAATGCCATTGAAAATACTGTCTTAAATACTTTTGAGACTCCACTGGTATCAGAAATATTTAAGATTTCATTCAGGATTTCCGCGAAATGTATGGGGGAATTAGTTGATAACAATGAGTGAATCTCTGCAGTCGTCCTTGCGACTAGGAGATCATACATTTCTTTTGATGACGTGAGCCTGGTCGGCGTCTGAAGAAGCACTGTTTTCATTCTGCTTAAAGTATCTATTCGAATAGAAGTAATTTTCAAGTTAGGCCATGCCCTTGCCTCCCTGTCTGGAAAGGAGCTGGGGAACAATAAGCGTCCACAGCACTTGACCTTCGCAGTCGTAGTTACGAGATAAGGAGTCCCGGGCATAAGACTACAACATCTGCGGTCCACAATTAGAATGTAACTCCCATTATAGAGTCTTTGAAAAAATGGTTCTATCTCTGTTGCAGGTGTGCCTAGCTGGTGACATGAAAGGTTATTTGAGTTCCCTTCACAGGCTCCATGCAAACTAATTCCATTACACAGAAGTGTACCGCTTAGTGACATCGCACAATTATTGCCACTAAGAAACACTTTCTGTCCTTTATTACTGACACATGCATGTGAATAGGGCAAATTCCATGTTGTCTTAATGTACCCTTTTCCCAATTTTTCGTACATGCCAGCCTGTATATATTTTTGGCAGTATTGAAACCTGAAGGTTGATATTGGAATATTAATTATCCCATGTATTATCCATTCACTGACAGGTCGTTCTGACATTATCACTGGTAATCTATCGAGTTTCTCAATGCTCAGGATTGTATAATCAGCACCCTTCTGTGCCATACTGATTTGTTTATCAGTAAGGTTAAAGATATTGAATAGTGACGTTGTGTTGATTAAACGCCAAGGCACATAGCCTGAACGCAGATTTTGTAACGTCCAGCCAAGCTGTACAATAGAACGCAATTGAGACTGACCGTGTTGTAACAACAGTAAGTCTTGCGATATTATGTCGATTGCTGAAGACACAATGCTGTCCAAAGAAAAAATTCTGGAGGACAGAGTCATTAACCCATTGTCCACTACAGAAAGTGATTTTTCCAAATTAATACGGTCAATTTCCCGTATACTTTCCGCTGTCTCAATTTGAGTTACCTTCCAGGCCTCGTTGTAAGCTGCATATACAGAGGCTGCTATGAAGCGTTTTTGACGCTGTTTGCGCGGTCCCATAATGAAATCACGCAAGTCAGCACCATCAGTAAGTAAAGTTAGGTGTTGCTTAATTTCTGTCAGTGTGGAAGTTTGTAGCCATTGAAGGCATAATTTGCCCACACTGTAGGTGGTTATTATCCCTGGGTGTTGTCTTTGGGAATATCTAGGGTCTGGCCTGGTCAATGTGAACCCCTGTGTTTTGTTCAGGAATCTATCTTGACAGTTATTAGTATCTGTGGGCCAGATCAACCATTGTTTCCAATCAGGATGTGTTCTGTTTTGGTTTAATACATAGTTTACGTCTATCTCTTCATCTGTAGAGCTATTGCTGTTCATTGTTGGCTTTGGAATAGACGGTTTATTTAAGTCTTTGATTTTGGCTAAGCCAAGACAGGTGGTTTGTTGAACAGTGTCATTTAAAAATATAATTTGTTCTGGGATCATGCAGGCTCTAAACAATGATTCTATACCTTGTACTTGCCATTCTTTTGTACCCCAAACACTTTTTACTTCAACATTTTTGTCCCAATAATCAAAACCAAAAGTATTCATTTGTTCAAAAAATTAGTCTGAATATATCAATTTCGTGTTTGTAAGCATGGTCTTTGTCCCTGTCTGATTTGACAATTTGAAATAAAATGTTTCAGCATTACTTGTGTTGAACCCTGAAAAGTATGAATATTTGTCATAAAAGGTCCTTGAGCTTCCTTTTGGAGGGGTTGCACAATGTTCCCATTGATTATAATTTAAAACATTTCTAGGTTGTGCCGATTTATGTAAAAAATGGTTACCATAGTGGTTGTAACAGTACATACGATCATAATTAGTCGTACCCTGCAAATAATCATGTTTGGTAAATTTAGCAGACATCACTAGGTCAGACATCATATTATTTATACTTTCAAAGTCCCAATCATCAGCAAATGAGCTTGGTTTTACAAAGTCACTCAATGAGATCTTGATTTGGTTTGGATATTTCAGGATTTCGACCGGACCATAAATTTCGTAGTCAGTATTGTCCCATGCTACCCCACCCGGTATAGGATTGGCTGTGAAGTTGACTGAAGAAAGTTCTCTTTTCTCGACGTGTGAAGATGTGTGTGGTTTGAGGATCAAGTTGATTTTCTGACTTGCTGTGTCCATTTTAGCATATTTTCCCTCAATGAAGCGTCCCAAAGTTAGTACCATGATGAGCCAAAGTATGAGGATAAATGCACCAAAGCCCACCCAAAATTCAATCCATGGAGAAATCAGATAGGTTTCTTTCAGTTGTTTCAAAAGTTCTTTAGCTTTATCTTTAAAGGTTTTTGTTGATGGCTGTGTTTTTGATTCACTGAGGTCTTCAGAGGAATCATCGAAGTTTATGAAGTAGCCGCATGCAGTTCTGTCAATTGTTCCAATTGCTTCAGGATTACTGTTTCTTGCATATTCGTTTGTTACTTCATTGTAGGTTGGTGTGTCTTTACTAAATGTTTTTATTTGGGTTTTCAGAGGTTTAAGTTCCATTGCATTGTTGCACAGTCCTTGTTGTTCTTCTGTAGGCGTTTCGAATGTGATTAGCCTCTTAGTTAGGACCTCTGTATTGGTAGCAAACCTTGGTGTTCTACTACTTATCGGGAGTCCACTTGGCCTACTGTTTGTTATCGGCCACATGATTGTGGTTTTACCAGGTCGATGGATACAACTCGGTTCTCCTTTTTACCAGCAAGCGGCGGTAGTACAACTGATCTTGTCCCGTTGATAGACAAGACAGGAACTGCTTTTCTGTAAGAAGGCCCAAATTCCTTCTTTACCGCGATCTTTTCTCTGACTAGATCCCCGACTTTTGGAATCCAGACAGGTCTTGCTGGGACAGGTGGTGGTTCTTCAGTGGTTGTTGGCTGCTGTTTCAACTTTATGTTGCTCAGGTCTTTTCTTGTTTTGTTTAAGTCCTGCAAAATAGCCAAACAATCTTTGATATCAAAGCATTTTTCCTTCACCACTGAAGTCTGACTGTCAAGATCTAAGACTAACATCCTAGTTCCAAACAATAATTCGTACGGACTGAATCCCTTCAGAGAATTTCTTGGCAGGTTGTTTAGACTACGTTGGACACTTATTAGATGTTTGACCCACCCAGCTCCCGAACCTAATACCTTTGCTGTTATAGATTGCTTTATGTCACGGTTTTTTCTTTCTACGATTCCATTTCCCTCGGGATGAAATGGACAAGAGTACCGCAATGCAATGCCCATGCTGGTCATGGCCTCCTTATAAGCTCGAGAGCTAAAAGCAGGACCCTGGTCAGAATGCAGCATGCCAATTGCGTATGTGCCGATGAAGACTCGCAAATCTTTTATAACAGTTCTGGCGTCAGCCGATCGCTGGGGCCACATCCATATGAATCTCGTGCATGAATCCACTGCGACCAGGATGTATTTATAGTTACCATCCCTTTGTAAGGGACCACAGTGGTCCAGATAAACACAGGCTAATGGTTTATCTGAGATTAGAAGGGGCGTCTGTGCTGGTCGTCTCACCGTTGATACTTTCATTCTCTGACATATTTCACATTCTAGAACATAGTTCAGTGTTTGTCTTCTCATTTGTGGCCACCAGTATCTCTGTTTTAATAATGATACTGTGGCTGAGACGCCAGCATGTACAGAAGCAAGCCCTTCGTGTGCCGCTATGGTTAGTCCTAACCTATGTTCCGTGTTTGGAATTGCCCTATCCCCCACTCCAGGGATTCGAGCAAAAGGAACATTGTTTGCATCAGTTATGTATGAGTATTTTACTGGAAAGCCTTTCGGGGGTGTTTCTATCGAATCCTTTTCTGTAGCGCTGACAGCCTGTAATATTTCGCTGTCTATTTTTGTTTTTGACTGTGTGATGGCAGCTACTGAAGCCGTTTGCACAGCTGCCTTCGCGGCCTCATCAGCCAATGAATTCCCTGCAACGTGAACGCCATCACGTTGATGACTCAGTGTATGTATCACGTGAGTCTTTGGTAGTTCTTTTTGTAAAAGAACTACTTGTTCCCAGAGCATTTTATGCTTGATTGTGCCTCCTTTTGCATCCTTAAAACCATTCTGAAGCCAGATCTGCAAGTATTCATTGTAAGACTGAACGCAATAATACGAATCGCACACTATGAGTGTGGGGAATTTTCGATCGGTATTTTCAAGCGCCATCTTGAATGCCAGTAGTTCAACTCGCTGAGCTGTACAATCTCCTAGAGATTGTGTTTTAGTGATAGCTGGTTTAAACTTCCCTTCGTGCCAGCGACCTTTAACAATCGCACACGCAGCACTGTAAGCTTGTTTACCCCCCACTGCGGGTTGTGCTGATCCGTCTGTATATATTATACAGCCGTAATGTTCTAGAGGCAGAATTTCGGTCGGCGGAGGACATTCGAACTCGTATTGGAGAAATTCTTGTGTTTTTAAGTTGGGATCAAATTCGTATACCACGTCTGTTGCAGCAAGAGAATTAGCCCATTGTATCCATCTCGGATGGAGCGCTTTAGCATTTGGAATGCTTGCTTTTGTTACAGCCTCTAGGGCTAGTATCGGTGTTACGATTATTATTCGTTTACCTTGTGCCAGGGCTCGTTCTTTCGCTATAGCTGTCTGTGTTGCAGTTAGAATTTTTTTCCGTTGGGCTAAATTTCATTTCAGCTTTAGTGTACAAGTGTGATTTGAATGCAATTGGTACCTTTTCTCCCTCATTAGAGGTCAGGTATGTGAATCCGCATCTTCCTAGGATGACTCGAATCACAAGATTGCGTGTGTTATCACGTGTTTCTAATTTTGTTTTTATTAACATGTCTGTTTGTAAGGATCTCAGAATTTCTGTGTGTATTTGAGTCCAATTGGTTCTTTTAAAATCTGGTTTTATTAGATCATAAAGGGGCTTGACCCTTTCTGCGTAATTTGCAATGTATGTTCTTCCGAAATTTAGGAAGCCTAGAATTGACTGTAGGTTTTTTACTGTTCTAGGTGCTTGGAGTACGGCACATTTCTCGAGGAAATTGTCAGCCAGGCTTTTGCCTTCACTTGATAATTCATATCCTAAGAACAGGACTGTTAGATGGGCAATTCTAGATTTTTTAAAGTTGAATTTGTAACCCTCTGCTGCGAACCCAAGTATTATGGTGTTCACTCTCTTCAAGTGAGTATCCAAGTCATCATCTGTCAGGTATATGTCGTCGACATAAGATAATGCTTCGTCATCATATGTTTGTAGTAACTCTGTTACTCTCGCTGAGAATAATCCTGGGCTGTTCTTAAACCCCTGGGGTAACCGACAGAATTGTTTTTGAGCGCCATTTATTGAGAACGCGGACAAATATCTGCTCTCTGGTGCTATGTTTTGACAAAAGAATCCATTAGAGATGTCTAATGTTGTTTTGTATTTTTTGCGCACTATGTTATTCATTAGTGCAGCACTATGCGAGTTTTGCACTGCTAAAGTTTTGCAACATGAGTTAAGGTGTCTGTAATCCAAAACTAGACGATATGTATTGTCTGGTTTGGAAACTGGAAACAAAGGGTTGTTTATTTGTGAGGTGCAAGTTTCAATCACCCCCTGGTATTCTAGTTGATCTAGGATTTCTTTTACCTGTTTTTTAGCTTCTTGCTTAATTGGGTACTGTCTTTGTGCAGTAGGTTGTGTTTTTAACTGGATTTTGTGAGGAGGAGAGTCCTCATCCCATCCTACGTGATTTTTATATAAAGCAGGAGCTTGAGCTACTGCCCACTTTCTGGCAAGTGTGTATTTTTTATGAATTGGGATATGATTTGAGAAGGCAGGCATAATTATTTCTTCGCCATGAGGGCAGTCCCTGACAAACTCTGGTGGCCAGTCTTTTTCAGCTAGAAGGATGTCATAGCCCTTGGAGAGATTATCCCAAAATAGTCCCCTTATTTTTCTAGTCTTATCCCCTTCTATACGTAAAGTTATTTCATATATTTTGTGAGGTTTGCTAACTCTGGTGTCTGCAGTTTCCACTTGAATGTATTCATTCGTGTCCACTGTCTCCAGATGATTCATAAGGACTTTGCGAGCTATGCTCACTTCTGCTGCGCTCTCTAGCATTGTCTGAGCCCATTCTCCGTTTTCAGTTGTGTCCTCAGTATTCTCGGCATTGTTAACTACTTTAATACTGGCTACCTTCTTTTTTGGAAATTGTAATTTCTTTTTTAGATGAGCAGGTTCCTTGTCTTTGGACTTGGCGTGCTCTTCTCTTTGTTCTGATCGTCCTCTTCTTTCCGATTTCTGCGAGGAAGTCTGAAAAGATTGAGAGGGGCGTGTATGAATTTCTTGATATCTATCAGGCTTCTTAATATTATCCCTATTTCTAAGATTGTATCTTTTCCCAGAGGGCTCACTTTGGGGAGACCTGTGTCCTTGGTTTGTAGATCTTTCTCTCCGCCGTGGAGACCTTCCTCTGGACTGGAATTTCTTTTCTTTAGGATTGGATTGTTTGTTTCCATCCCAGCTCTTTTTTTGTGATGTTAAATTATTAAAAAATACTTTTTCAGGACTTTCAATCAGTCGGGGTTTTACCGGTATTCCACCTAAACTATCTCTACCTAGTTCCTCATAGGATTTTTCTATAATTCTGGCAATTTCAGCTGGTTGGTCTGCTATATCTGTTTCTTTTAACCTTTGGCGGATCGCCACGTTTGCTGCTTCTCCCTTTATGTTGGCTAATAGTATTGCCGAGACCTGCTTGAAGTCTTTTAGTAATTTCATACCAAGAGTTAAAGCGGGTTCTGGACCGTATTCATCTTGAATTTGTTTTAGCACATCTGGTATTACCGAGATGGATGGAACACCATGCGTTTTTGTGTAAATGGAAGCAAAGACTGTACCCCAAGTGTCACAGTCCTCCACGTGTGGTGCGATTCCCATTGGAAGACAGATAGTCAGAATCCTGTGTTTTTCCAACGGGGTGGTGTCTGGAAACACCGCCTCTATTTGGGTGATTTTTTGTGCTAACCAGAATGGTATTTGTTCCCGTTTAGCTGGTACTTTACCTAGGCAGGACTGTATGTTCTGTGGTGTAATTTTATTTGTGTTCCCCTGATGAGGGGTCAGCTGTGGAATTTTAATTGCTGGTTGAATTGTTGAAGTCCGCATTACATATTGGACTAATTGTCTATGTACTTTTATTAATTGTTTTATTTGTATTAAAAGATCTGCTGCAGACATTCTTTCGATGTCTGGATGTGGTGTGTATCCGGCTAGGACCGGCCACGTTGCTCCTGGTCTACCTAGTGGACCGAGCCTGGTGATGTGATTATTATGTTTTAGGGCGCCATTAAACAAGAGCAGGTGCTCTTGAAATTTAAGTGGTACTTCCACCTCCTCGAAAGGAGTGTACTCTTCAGGAGGTTCCTCTGTTTTGTAATAGTGGAAGTGCTTTGTTACAGCGTTTGCTGCTGGAAAGTGTATCCATGAATAGAATACCTCTGTCTGCCGATATTCGTGTGCCTCTATTACGAATATGACTGTGCCACCTCTAGGTGTCAGTCCATTTTCTATAAGTTTTAAAGTTATAGATTTTCTTATGTTGACCGGGATGAGTATTATATCCGGGTCTGCTTCTTGCATAGTAGTTTCAGCTGCTGCGAGTTCAGCTGCTATTCTAACTGTTTCTCTTTCTTCATCACTGTCTACCATTTTACCGTCAGGAAGGTTATTCCGTTTGTTTGCAGATCAGGTTTCTTATGGAAACAAAGATTAGATGCACAATATTTTGGAACAGTGTATCCTTCAACGTTGACTAAACCAAGAACCATACATAGGAGTTTCCTCCTGCGAGGTTTGGCGGATATGACCTTTCACCCACTCCAGACGTCTTTGGAGTATTATGGGAAAAAAGGGGTCTGAGTGAAAAAGCACGACTGAGTTACTCTAATGTCTTGCGTTAGTTTTATCGCCTTTCCAAACGTTTAAGCGCCATGTAGTGTAGTTCCTATTATCCCAATAGGCTCTGCGCATTGGAATAATACCTTCAATAGTATAGGCCTAGACCAGACGTTAACTAGGTCTTCTATTGTCGATATTAGACTTAAAGTTTTGGGTTTGCCAGCTAGCTCAGAGTTCACTAGAAACTTTCTCGAATAGGCAAGGAGGAGTTGAACCTCCCTGGATAGACAAGAAGGGATTTAGTTTCTGACAACCATAGAACATGACAACTTTGCTCTCCCCTAATCAAGAGTGTATCTCTAGAGTCGTGTGAAAACAAAAGACAACTTATTTTACTCAGTCAGTACGTGCATTCTTAGTTTCACCAGATTGTAGAGAAAAGGAAGAGACGGGCGTGTTCAATAAAAAGATGGTATTTATTGATCAGTCTCTTTTCTCATACAAGAGAAATGAATCGATATTATCGCAATACTTATGGTTAAGTAAAGTGCATACAATAAAAGCAGAAGTATAAAATAATACTGTAAAAACATTTATATGGTTTCTAAGCCATAAGGTGGTTTAAAATGGATAAAATAGATATATACACATATACATTTGACTAATCGTACTCAACTGGTGTTTCTAACTACGCCTACCCCAGTGTACCTGACCTAAGCCTAATACGTGGGCGGGAATAGAAAGTAGCAGTTTAAGTTAAGTTTGTTTTGCCAAGTGACTGACTCAAGAATTCTCTGCAAGGGGTTATTCAGTTCTGTACCTGGAATTTAGGATGAATGAGGGATGGTATCTCTCGTCTCTGGTCTCGATATTCCAAGCTGCCTGCGAGGGCTGCTCGGAAGCGCCGGAGCTGGATTTCTCGGCAGGAGAAAGCAGCGTCTCGTTCTCAGCGCGTCAGGAAGGCGGGGCTGCGCCAGCGGGGTCTGCTCTGCTCTGGGCTTCGGCAAGTCTGGCTGCTCCGATCTCGTCACCACCGCGTGTGTTTGCTTAAGGCAATACCGGTAATATTTATACCTGTAAGGTGCCGAGATTGACGTAAGGATGGACATAGATACGTCAATAAGGATGTCATACGAGCTGGTCGTTAGCACATTCTTTTGCTGAAGTTCTCGGTGAAATCAAAACAATGGCCGCAGGGTTTTTCCCAGGTTGTCATAGGTTTGATTTGTTTTGAGAACTCCGTGTACCTTATCAGGGGCTGGAGGAATATTGCTTGTCTAATTAGATGGCAAGCGTTATGACCTAATCAGATAACACGTTCCTGTGCCGTGGTGTGGCTTAATCAGATAACGGTTTCTGCATCATGGGATGGCTGCTAGTTAACTTGTTAACCAGAACAGGGTCAGGAATAGGGGGATCGATACAGAACCTATAGGAATACATCACACCTTGAAGTCTTGGGAGAAAAGACTGTAAAGGCAAAGATATAGCTCGAAGCTCCAGGAAGTTGATGTGTATTTTTGGTAAAGCTTTGGACCATTTCCCTCTTATACAGAGATCTGGGAGGTGCGCACCCCATCCTTCAAGAGAAGCGTCTGTAGTCAAGATGAATTCCGGTGTGGGAGAAAGAAAGGTAAGTCTGGTCGAGACATTGCTTGAGTGCTGCCACCAAAGCAGAGCTACCCGCATAGCATCAGGTCGTCGAACTATCCTGTTATTTGAAGCCATTGACTGTCTAGTTCTTCTTGGATAGGTCTCATTCTGAGACAGGAGTGTGGAACCGAAAGGATTGCAGAGGATAACATCCCAAGAAGTGATTTTATCTTCCTTACAGAAGCAAACCTTCCTTTTTCGTTGGTCTAATGCTAGAGAAAGGACAAAGCTTTGTCTTGGATAGTGTCCAAAACTGCTCCCAGAAACTGAAACCTTTGAGACAGAAGAAGAACTGACTTTTGGGAGTTGAGAGACAGCCCTAGGGATTGAAACATGTGAAGACGGGTGAGTGTTGCTTCTGAGGCCTGTCGGAAAGAAGGAGCTTTTATTAGCCAATCGTGCAGATATGGGAAAAGCTGCAGGCCTTGCAGCCTGAGATGAGCCACAACCAGAGCAAAACATTTTGTAAAATTTTTGGAGCTGAACGTAGGCCAAAAGGGAGAACCCTGAATTTAAAATGCACACCTGCCACAGTAAAATGGAGGAACTTTCCATGTTTGGGGTGGATCGGGATGTGGAAGTATGCATCCTGCTGATCTAGTGTTGTCATGAAGTCTGCATTATCTAGGAGTTGCAGGATCTCTTGAAGAGTAACCATGTGAAAGGATTTCTTTTGCAGATATTTGTTCAGCTTCCTTAGATCCAGGATTGGTCTCCATTCTCCCAACTTTTTCTTGACTAAAAAGAAACGGGAGGAAAAACCTCTTCCCACCTGAGAGCGAGGCACTCTTCTCTATCGCTCCTTCTTGTAGTATACTCCTTTCCTCTTTCATGAGAAGAGCTAGATGTGGTGGATGCTTCTTTAAAGGTGGATGGGGCGGAGGGAGGTTTACAAATTCTAGGGTATGTCCAAATTTGATTATGTCCAAAACCCACTTGTCCGAGGTCAGTTTTTCCAATTGGTTGAAATGAATGAAGTGTTCGGCACTCTGGGGTTGAAGCGTGACCGAACTCTTGCAGGTGCTGGGGAGACGTCACTGCTTCCTACCATTCTCTCTGCCCTGTTGGGGCTGTTTCCTCCTATTCTGTTGTCTGTAAGCAGCAGCAGGGTGGGCACTGTAAGATTGTTGTTGCCTATGAAAACCTTATCTGCCCCTGTAAATTTGGAGGTGGTACTTTTGGTAATCTCCACAAAAGAAAAAAGACCCTCTGCCGCGGGCGCCTCAAAAAGGAATCCTTCTGTATTGAAGTTTACCTAGGGCTTTGTCCGTGTCTGTGTTCTTTTTCTCTTGCAGAGCCTCATCAATGTGCTTGCCAAAGAGCGCATCCCCATCAAATGGCATATCAAAGACTTTGCTTTGTGTTTCTCAGCGGAAAGTTGTAGATTTAAGCCAACCCCGGCAACAGAGGACCGCTGCTCCAGCCAGTTGTCGGAAACCTAGGGAGGATAAATCCATGGA
The DNA here is from genome assembly GCF_964261635.1 of Lissotriton helveticus. NCBI lineage: Eukaryota > Metazoa > Chordata > Amphibia > Caudata > Salamandridae > Lissotriton > Lissotriton helveticus. The sequence continues at coordinate 1,955,413 of NC_136073.1, read as the reverse complement.
AATGTGGATGTTTTCGATGCTGCTCTTTCCCTAGGAGACTTTTCCTCGCCTCCTACTTCTCATCATCTGGCAAAAACTTGAGGTATGGAGCTATATCTGACCACATTTGGCGATCATATCTCCCTAGGCTTGCCAAGGAGTTAGCGGCACTAACCGAAGCACCTGCCATGGTGGTGAATCTCTTTCGTATATTATCGAGCCTCCTACCATACTTGTCAAGAGGTGCTGTAATCGGTATCAATAGATTTCTCGATCTGCCCTGAGCAGCCTAAGAGTTGACGGAGTCAGGCCTATGATGACCGGACAGGCATGCAGGGACATCATCTGGAGCCTTATACTTTTTATCAATCCTGGGGAGAATTGCAGGTACAGATAAAGGGTTTCTCATATTCTTGACGCCCTCATCCCAAATATGGTCAAGTATGGGAATGGCACGGACCGATTTTCTGCTCTGATCTTTAAAATCATAGAGAAAGCAGTCGGACTGCTTAACAGGCAAAGGGAGGTGAAAACGTGTCGCTACCCTCTGATGGCATGAAAACCTCCAATGTCCTCTGAAGGGGACTCAATTGCCTGAGGAACTGGCGATGACGGTGGAGGAATTACATAATCCTCCAATTCATCCATGGTTATTGGGGATTTAGGGAGTTTGCCCTCATTGGCGACTGCATCCTCATAATCATCTTGAAGGTTCCTGTCGGGGTAATAAAACTTGAGGCCTTTGCACGGTTTGATAAGGCTCATAATATTCCTCTTCCACATGAAGCTGAGAGTGGCGGCGTGCAGGGCTGAACAGCCCACCATCCTCTGATTCTTCAAAAAAATGGGTAAGAGGCAAGGGAGAAATGTATGAAGGGTCGTGGTAGTAGCTCCCTGTAGACGATAATTTAGATGAAAAAAAAGGAGTTACTTGTAATGAAGTGGGCCTATTCGCATGATCGTCGACGAAATGACCATAGACGGAGACATAGTGACAGCTGAAGCTGCTATCACTGTTGTCAGCGTCGACGTTGTCGTCGATGTCAACGGAAGACCCGTCGTCGACGATGATGTCATTGTTGAAGTAGCGGTCCTCGTCGACGGAGGAAGCGTCGACAAGAAAGAGGCTGTCGCCGATGGTGCCGTCGACGAGAGGGATGTCGACGAAGGAGAAACTGTAACTGTCGGTGGTATCATCGACGGTGTCGTCGCCAGAGGCGAGTTGATCTTCGTCATCAAAGGTACAGTTCTTATCAGTTGTTCCGTCGAAGGAGATAGCGTTGATGAACTCTGAGGTGGCTTTGTGGTCAACTGAGTCTTTTTTGACGACGACAAAGATCTGACAGACTCTGACTCAGTCCTGGGCTTTTTCAATTCAGTTTTAAGTGGCAATTTTGATTTATCCACAGATTTTCCTTCAGAAGAGAAAGAAAGCTTCTCTTTTTTAGAGGCAGAGAGGCTAGCCTTGTGTTGAGACTTTTTAGATGTCTTGCCAGCTCTTTTAGGTGGATCTTCAGATCTGTCCCTCTTCTTAGACGCTGGGAGGCTGGGAGGCTATCACCATCATCCTCAATTCTCACTTTCAATTTCTCCAGCCAGATCAGTAACCTGCCTTCTCGGTCCTTTAAGGTCTTTGAAGAACAGATTCTACAAATTCTACAGTACGTGACCTTATGAGAAGGATACAGACAATATATACACTCCTTGTGGGCTTCCTCAAAATGCAATTTTTCCCACAGGAGCCACAAGGCAAGAACAATCCTTTCTTTGAAGATTCAGACATTCTATACTCACAGTATACAGCAACATTTTAGAAAACTGAGCAGAGCTCGGGGAGACTGTTAGAAATGGGATTTCTGGTTGGCTAAGGCTTGCGCCAAAGCCAGGCAGAGCCACCACTCTAGTCAGGGCAAGGGGGTTACACGCCAAGATAACCCCTGCTCACCCCCTTGGTACCTTGGCACGAGCAGTCAGGCTTATCCTGGAGGCAATGTGTAAAGCGTTTGCGCAACACACACACACACACACAGCAGCAACACACTAGGCACACTACAAAAAGGAACTCCACACAAGGTTATATATATAAATATATATAAAATTAGCATTTGTATTACCATAAACACATTGGATCATAATCACACAGATACACTGTGCCAACTGGCACTGGGCAGTATTTACAGGGGATTATTTACATATGACAGGCCCGTGTGGGCCACTGTCAGAATCAGCACTTAGTAGAAATAGTAGATGTAGCACATAGAATAACTGTAGCATAAAATAACAATTGTAGAACACCACCAGTAACCACTGGTAAAAGGTAGGAACACACTACGCAAAACTAGTCACCATAGGCATAGGTCACGCAGTGAAACATAAACTGACTAGCATAAACCATACTAGGTAGCACAACCTCCTAATCATAAAAACACAGTTAGAGGTATCACAGGCATTGCACAATACGCATAAATCATATTAGGCAATTATCATCACGAAGACAGTAGGCAATCACCTTGCGCAAGAATCCCAGAAGTTATTGACCCTAGGCCAACTGGCTTTCCATTGGGCTCAAATGCCCTTTGTCCACAATAGTCAGGGCGCGCTGCCTAGGCATCCAAATAAAAGATGCACAAGAGTTTGGCCTAAACGTGGCAGCTGCCCACTACTTGCTCGGCAGCTGGGAAACTGAGCCTTGGCACCAGTGTGCCTCCTGACCCCCCTGGGGCTCCTTAATCAGCCAATGCCCCCACGTTGCAGCTGTCTGCGCCCTCGCAGGGCAGCTGGGGAAATTTAGGCTAACAAAAAAGATCTGGCACCCCTGTGCACCCGGGCCTGGCTGGGGCTTTAGGCGTCCCCACTGGGACTTTCTAAACTGATATGGCCCCCAAGTCCTCCTTCGGGACTTTTAAACAGATATGGCCCATGAGAGTGCGGGCAACACGGTGCCAGGTATGTTGGAGTCCCGCTCTGGGACTCGAAGGGAGAGCCAAAACTTTGCCTCTGTGTCACAGCTGCCCTCTGACCAGCGGGGCAGCTGTGAGCACCGAATGTGTGCCCCAAGGCGGGCATCAACTATTTCCGGGCGGGCCCCATGGGGCTTGTACCCAGTGCAGGCTCCCTTTCCGACCCCGCTCACCGGACTGCCTTGGTTGCTCCTCTGGTGGGGGTCCACCCGCTCTCTGGGGTCTTGGCCAGCAGCATGCGGGGCTCTCCTCTCCACACGGGAGCCCCGCCAGCAACTGCAGCACTCCTCTGTGACTCCCTCTGCACCACTGGGCTCTCCCTCGCTCTCGGGGGCCCCGGGTGCAAACGCTGCCCTTCTCCCCAGCTTCTTTATTTCAGGAGCGCCGGGTAGGCTCCCGCCCGCTTCCTGGTGCCGGCTCCCCCCTTAACTCTCTCTTTGCTGCGGCAACGCACGGGGGAGCCGCGTCAGGCCTCAAAGCAGAGGCAACCTCTTCCGAGGCCTTCTCCTGGGCCGCGCTGTGATTGGTCGGCCCGCGCAGCTTCCGGGTCGCCCGCCCCCAACCAGGCAACAGCGCCTGTATTCCGGGTTACGCCGATAGGGGCCCGGAGGGAACTTTGAAGAGCGACTCGGGCCGCGCCGGTGGCTCTGTTGGCAGCAGCAAGTTGCTGGGTGGGCACCCACCTTAAGGAAATACCCAAAAGTGGGGTGAGCACCGCTTTAGGATTAAAGCACTGCGGGTTGGGCACCATTTCTCTTCAGACCCACTCACCTGCGGGGTGGGCACCCGATACCTTCAAGAACGGCCAATATGCGGGGTGGGCTCCCGTCTCCCACGAAGCATGGGGGAATCCCTGCGACGAGGATTCCCTCACAGGGCGGTGCAGCTCAGTGCTGCAAATCATAAAATAGAAGCACTCCTAGGGCATAAGTCCAGCGCCCTGCCTAGGAGTAAATAAAGTTCTTCTCCAACTGCAAAAAATAAAGCGCTCCCAGGCGCTGTAGAACAAAGTCCCAGGTAAGTCTTTCAGCATGAGAGGGGGGCAAAGGGTGGGCCCAGGGGCCTGCTCACAGGGCTCGCCAGCAGGGAGGCAGTCCCTAATGGCGGTACTTCCTGGCGCCCAGCAGCAGCAGGCCCCCCTCTAGTTAGGTACAGCAGGGAACATTTTACATGGGGTCATAGCTCTTCTTATGCACCAATTTCCTTTGTCTCAAGGGTGCAGGGCAAGAGGAAAGCCAGTTACAACTGGTTCTGGAGCACTTTGTTTTGCTCAGCCCCTTTCCCTATTAACAGGACATGCTAGGGACATCAGACGCACCACAGGGGGCGGAGCCAGCATTGTGTGGGGAAGGCACAGCCCTATTCAGGTCCCAGGCGCAACTCCTCCCTCCCATCTACATGCAGATCTCCCTATTCACCACCGGGCAGACCCATCCTGGTTCCTGGAGCCAGACACACCAGCCAGCCCCTGTCAATTACAAGCCTGTAGACAGTCAATTCACATTCACTGCACACAGAAATGCCTACTTCTAAAAGTGGCACTTCTACACTAGTCACATTAAATCTGCACACACCGTCGCGCAGAATTTAATCTCACGAGTTCGCACATACCAAACTCGCCCTGCACTCCTCTTACATCAGGAACTACCATGGACACTCGTATACCCCATGCATTCCTATGGAATGGCAGCCAATCTCACCACACGCACTCAGAGTGTGCACGCCCTTTACACTGGGACACAGTGTTAAAGTGCGCAGAAGCCAAAAACAACTAACATCAGGTCACATTTAAAAGCAAAAAGTTTAGGGGTGAACCTGCCAAAAGGGCCAAGTCCAACAGAGACTCCCTGTCACACGACGTGCACTAGAAAATCTGATGGACTTGCCTCTCTGTGGAGTGTTCTGGAGGGTGCTGGAGCCTGATTGGCTGTGTTCCACATTTCGTTCTTTTTTACAAAAAGGCAAGGATAGGCTAGTGTAGTGACTTTACTGTCCATTATAGCCTATTGTATGATATTTTATTACTGTTATGTATATTTTTTACTTGTACTGTGATACTCCCACCTCGACGGCGGGGATGATTCAAGCATGTGAATCTATGAAAGATACCAATACTGGATAACTGAAGTTACAGGTTAGTAACTCGTTTTCCTCTTTAACAAGCCTTGCTACAGTTTGAGAGACGGTAAGTAGAGGCGCTGAGTTTGCTGCCCAGAATTTGTTCACAGTATACAGCTCTGGAAGCATCTGCTTGTGGGACAAGAATGACTTTAGACCCTTCAGTTTCAATGGTCCCTGATTTGGGTGGGATGTAGGTGAACCACATTGTCTATACAGGACAAAACAGCTCTGTGAATAACCTCAAAGGGCAAGTTCACTGCCCCTCAGTTCCCCAAAAGGGCAGATAGCTGGAATGAGAAATATTTAGAGTGACCTGCTCCAACACCGTTCGACTTTTAGGGGTTCAATCACTGTTGGTTTTCTGGAGTCAAGTCGTCAAACAAGGTCCATGTCGGTTTTTGGGAAAAGTATAAATCATAGTCCTTTAGGATTTCCTTCTCTTAATGGAAGGGCCCCTTTCTCTTTTATTTTTAGGTCTCACCTAGGCAGCTCTGGCGCTGTCTCTCCGAGACGTGCTGTATGGAATTGAAGCTCTGCCCATTTCCACCCATCTTTTCAATTGGCTCCTGTTACTGTCATTTGTAAGTGGTTGCTTTTGATTCATGATTAGGCTTAATAGTCACGCCTTAGTACGACCTTTTCTCCTTTTGTAACCTCTCAAGAGGACTGGCCCTCTTACTGTGCTGTTGCTTGGTATGTTTTATGTACAGTCGTGAGCACTATTTTCTTGAATGATTTTCTCCAATTTAATCTACAACATGCTTTCCTGCAACAGCATCACAACAATATCAGCCATGCGCCTTGCACCTTTTCATCAACATTTGTATTATTTCGGGGCAGCGAGGCACGCTTTAACAATTAATGAATTGGCATTTGTAGAGAACATGGCTACCGAAAGGCCTCCCATCGCTTAGAAACAGAACCTACACAAATGACCAGCTTTAGGCGACCGGCAACAAGAATGTTTTAAGCTGTCTACGGAAGGAGATATAGTCGTCCTCAAGATGAATGTAGTTAGGAAGAACATTCCAGTTCTTGGAGGCGATGTAGGAGAATGGTCTTCCCCCATGTCTAGACCTATATATTCTAGGGATTACTGCCATGCGCTTATTTCCAGAGCGCAAGGCTCTACTGGGACAGTAAGGAGAAATTATGGAATGTAAGATAGGGGGCCCTTCGAGGAAAGAGTCTTGTGTACAATACATAGCGACTTGAACTGTATCCTTTCAGCAACTGGGAGCCAGTGGAGGGCGGCTATAGAAGGACGCAGATTGCCCCAGTATTGGAACTTTCATAGATTCCCATGCTTTGTATCATTCCCCGTCGTCGGAATGGGAGCCTCGGTAGTATAAAAAATCATAGAAACAAAAAAAAAAAATAGGCCTAGGCCTCATCTCATTTTGTATCCTATCACCCTCTTTTTGTAAAAGAGACCAAACTTTTGCCAGGACCAATCAGAGCAGCCTCACCCCATAGAACCTTCCCGAGAGAGCTCAGAGCCTCAGATTTTTCTACCGCACGTTGTGCTAGGGAGTCTCCACTGAGCTCTGCTCAGTTTTCTCAACTTTTCTGCTTATTTCTTCAAGTTTTTCTGCTAAAATTCGACATGTCTGACAAGGAGAAGAAGGCCTTATTCAGGTCCTGTGCCTCTTGTGGGAAAAACGACTTTTTGTGGAAGATAAGCATGACAATTGTATTTATTGCTTATATCCTGACCACAAGGCCACAGATTTCAAGATTTGTAGAACCTTCTCGAACAAGACTCTTCGGGACAGAGAAGGTCGGCTGTTGACCTGGCTTCAGAAGATGAAGACTCGGAAAGAGGTGCTCTCATCGGATGAGGAGGATTCCACATCTTTTGCTTCCTCTCAGAGATCCAGGAAGAGGGGTAGGTCTCCCCCTGGTGCTTCTACATCTGAGCCCCCTCTTCAGGCCCCTCATAAGATCTCTGACAGGTCTGAGAGGGCTGGTCCCCTTCAATCTCCTCACGGAAGTGAAAAGGAGAGGCAGGGACAGGCTGCTGGAGTGGTTACAACCTTGAAGGACAAAAAGGAGGTTGCTCTCCCTTCTCCTCCGTCCAAAAAGAGCAAATCCAGTGACAAACACTCTTCTGTCACTTCAGGATCTGTGCCGGAGAAAAAACAGCGTCCGTCGACGACGAAAACACCAGGTACGTCGACGACAGTTCCATCTATTAAAGTTCCCGCTGTTTCCTTGGCTCCGTCGGCGGTAGCGATCTCCACGACGACGACTTCGTCGACATTCAAGGTTCCGAGTTCGTCGACGTTGACGTCCTCCACGTCGACGGCCTCGACGACGACGAAAACTACGTCGACGACGACAACAACTTCGACGTCGACGACGAGAATTGTGTCGACGAAGACAACGGTACTGTCGACGATTCCATTGGCAACACCGTCGACGACTGCGGCACCGGCGGCGACGGCGCGGGTCAAAAAATGCATTTTCCAATTCAGAAGATGAAAATTACACCGGAGATGAAGTCTCCGCGAAGAGTTTCTTCACATCCGCCAACAATGCTTCTGGATGATGAATCTGAGGAGGATGAGGATGTGGATGATGACAATTATGGAGCAGCCTATAGTCCCTCTGACTTAAATGTTAAGATGCAGGAGACGGACACGGAGGAGTATTACGAACATACAGGTGGCCAACAGTTGCATCCATATGTTCCGGAAGAGCGACGCCCTCCTGGTTTGGGACAGGGCATGGTGGCCATGCCCTCCTCGCTCATATCTGATCTACAGACGATGCTCCAGGATTATCGTAAACGGTTCCCGTCGGAACCTTCAGTGCAGTCTGCGCAACCTCCACCTCAGATGCAGTCGCAGGTGCAGCCGGCTATTTGCTTCCCTCCGTTACCAGTGGTGCCCCTCTCGCCACCACCAGTGACACCCATGGTCCGACCCTGTTCATGCTGTCCAGCAGGATACCTCTTCGGATGAGGAGGTTGTACAGGTGGATCCCTTGATTGATCCATAGCAAGACCCAGACTTGGATCAAGGTGGCAGTGGACTACAAGATCCGGACGCCGCTGGTCGTGACACGTCTATCTCCCCTCCAGTGGATATCGGGGGTTTTCATAACCTGATGGAAAGGGCAGCGAAGAGGTTTGGACTGCCGGTTACGAGGGTGTGGTAAATAAATAAATAATACCTCTATTTTTGCATGAATAAATGAATAACAGATAGCTCAATAAATAAGAGTCAAGAGGTAGTAGGAGTTTTGCAGGTTTATTACAGCATAAAGGACAGGAACAGGACAACCTGCATAGGAATAGGATGGCAGGGCCCAGCAGCTGCTGGGGCTGGATCTGGGATGAGCGCGCTGACATTTAATAACAATACACGATCATATATACTAAAACAGTTGCATTACAATACATACGATAGGCGTAGCAGTGGGTGTGGTCAATAGCAGTCGCGAAAGATAAGGATGAAAGTAGGTGTAACAGAGGCGTATACATAGACATGTGATGCAAACGTAACAGAATATGTCATGAATGGGGCGGAAACATGGAGGGGGCTACCTAAGGAGCCGGGACCTCTAACCTGATGGTGCGCGCAAGCTGGCAATGACGTGTTACTAGGAGAAGCTGGGGGCTACGAACTCTGTGCTAGGAGCAGAGACTGAAGTCTGGAGAGTCAGGGCGACATGTACCTAAGCAGTATCTAGTATCTGATGTTTAGAGAACATGTTGATGGAATCCAAAAGTTATCGGGGTAAAGGCGAACAGACTCTAAGACTGGAGCATGCATTATTCTACATGTAGTGCGTGATGAAGAATATTAAATGATCATTAATACAGTATTTCTCTAACGTGGAGACGTGAAGGCTAGACAATGACGGAAACTATTGATGCGATTCAGTAGCTTTAGGAATGCAGAGAAGGAGGGCTGTACTGATAACTCGAATCATAACATACTCTTGGCAGACTCAGAGGCAGAGCCAAGCTGAACCGGGCACTGTGAGGCAGGAAGTAAGTGAAGGGTCGAGGATACAGGTGGGGGCTGTATCGCTCCTCAGCGAGGGTTCAGGAGACAGGAGCTGAATCTGATGTCCAGGCCCTTTTGAGGCCTAGAAACGGGGACTTTACAATGGAATAACGTGCACACTGAGAAACGTGGCAACGTAGCTTTACATAGGCCTGATATTCGTAGTATTCACGAGAACTGAAAACTGACATACTAAAGGTGGACACAACTATAATTGCGTCTTTAATTGAACATGGGGAATAACATATGCATATTAATCATGCACAGATAACATATGATGGATGACTCGTAGGGACACAGAACATGGCAAAATTTACTTTTCCACATTCCCTCCTTGTCACTACGTTACCATCAGGAAACATCAATATTCATGATACCATCTATCATTTCATACAGTATCATTTGTTCGTCTCGAATTTTCTGGGAACGTGTTTTAGAACGGGGCTTGGGACTAGGAATACAAGAGGTAGCACAAATGCCGCAAATCGCAGGGCCACATTGTATACAGAGGCAGCAGCTAAATATGATCGCTACTGCAATACCTAGAAAAGACAAGACTTTCCATCCCCAAGCGGAAATTATATTCCAGAACCAACCGGACCATGTCCAGGTGCCTGGATTTTGGTGTAACAGATGGGCAATTTTATGGAGTCTGGTTATAGCTGAATAAACAGACGGCGCGTTATTTGGAATGAAAATACAGCAACTAGATCCGATGACTCTACAGGCCCCGCCCCTATCGGCCAATATGACGTCAAGGACGAGACGATTCTGTAAAACTACAAATCTCATAGCAGATTGCTCTTCGGTTAAGTTACCTAGAGCAGAGGCAGTCTCATTGACTACTACTTCAAGGGTTCTTGTTAACCTACGGATTAACTTACTATTCTGGATAGGTCCTATAAAGAAGAAAAAACCTCTATTGAAATCTGTATACTGTTCTAGAGCAGTTTCAGTATAATCGACAATTGGGGACTCGATCTCCCTTCTATGTCTAATGTGTACTAGATGTGTGTTTCTATGATAATCAGGTGGGGCTAGGAAAACTGGTGGCAGTAGGAAGGCAATGTAACAGGTTCCCTCCCAATCGAGGGGCAGACGAACATATGCGGTCTGACCACAAATAAAATAAGAATGACGTGAAGCTTTGAAAATAGATTTCCCACTGTCACTATACTTGACAATAGTAGTACAATCACTATGTCCTACGTGTGTTGAACCATTATTTCGGACACATAATTCGCCTTTGACTGGTAGTACTGAAATTGCAGGTAAGTCTGGAGTGGAATCAGACTGAACATTCAGGACCATGAAATTCGAAGAATAATTACCTAAATTATACACTTCATTTTCTAGATCTAACCCGGTTCTGTGGGGGAGACCTTGCTTGTCTGGAAAACATGTACTGTCAAGAAAAGACATATCTGTTGAGGATGACGTTAACGTGGACCATGCTCCACACGAACCATTATGTGAAAAAGGATAAGGAAAGAGTGGCAGAACTCCCTTCGGTGTCTGAAAAGGGGGGAGTCGACCACACACCCAACAATTAGTGGCATTGCTGGTCTGGTGTGAATAATGTAACATGCGGATGAAAGAATTATTTCGCATAGCGAGGCGGTAAGAGAGTTCATGAGGAGGCAGATCACTAAACGTGTGCTCTACTGTAGCATTGGAAGACTTATTTACATGAGAAACTGGAAAATACAGGTAAAACGCATAACTGGTGCAGGAAATCATAATACTGAGAAATAATATGAAACATAGAAAAACGATACATCGGATTGAGTTTTGACTAACTCTCTCACTATGGGGGTCTATTTTATACATGTCAGAAACAGTCTAACCGTTTCACCTAGGGGAGGACTTAGACAATCAAACTGGCTGACTTATTTTACTAGACCGGAGTTTCAACTTATACTCCTGCTGTGGAGTTTTCTCTAACTGGGAAGGGTTCGTAGCAATGTCTTTTGCGGGACAGTCCTTAAAAATAGTACTTTGGCAGTCCTTTGAATCCTGGGAAATGTTCTTTGAGACTGGTTTCAGTCCATAAAACTTCTTTATATGTGAAAGGTGCACCCAGCCTTTGCGTCCCTCCAACTTCACGGCTGTACGGGTGGCGAGGAGGACCTGTCGGGGCTCCTTCCAGCGAGGCTCCAGCGGACTTGAGCGGTCGAAATTCCGGACAAGGACCATGGATCCTGGAACGATTTCATGCGGTGCCACCTCGGTGTTGTCTGGAAATGCGGCGGCAACCTGTGAACGACAAGAGTTGAGGGCAGACATCAAGGAAGCTAGGTAATCTGTCAGCATATTACTTGAAACATCGGTAATACTTCGGGGTCTGGGTGTACCCCACATGTTAGGGGGGCGGCCGAAAACGACCTCATACGGGGACAGACCTGATCTGGAATGTGCGACCATGCGCATATAGAACAAAGCGACTGGCAGAGCCACTAGCCAGTCCACACCTTTCTCTTTACATACTTTGGCGATGCGAATTTTCAGGGTCTGGTTATGTCTCTCTACGAGACCTGCTGCTTCAGGGTGGCGTACACAATGGAACTTCCACTGGTACCCTAACAAAAGGGAAACATGCTTCATTAATTCTGAGGAGAATGGCTGGCCGTTATCGGAATATACGACCCTAGGGAGTCCATAACGGGGGAAGAACTCACGAACCAACTGCTTGGCAGTGGTCGCGGCTGTGTAATCTGGGACTGGATATGCTTCTGTCCACCTGGACAAAGCGCATACAACTACAAGGACATACTTGAAACCTCGACATCGCTCCATCTGAATATAATCCATCTGGAGGACTTCAAAAGGGTGGTCAGGGGGCTGGAATCCACCTTGTTCCACCGGGACACTTTTACCTGGATTAAACTGACAACATATCATACAGGTACGGACTTTCTGCTTGGCTGCAGCTCGTAAATGCTTGTTGAACCAAATATTCTGGATACTGTCTAACATAGCCTTTTCTCCTAAATGTGCTGGACTATGTGCGGTATTGATAATGACTTGAACCATAGAGTCGGGGAGAAACCAAGTGGCTTTTCCCGTCGTTAACCATCCCTGATCTGTCTGGACCCCTCCTTGTTCGGACCATTTCTTGATTTCTTCGGGAGTAGCATGTAACTGGATATCTATGACATCTTGAGTAGGGTCCTTAACTGTCATACATGTAGTCGGATCTGGAGTGTGTGTCGGTGTCTTATTAACTGGAATGTCTGGAGTCTGTGCTGTAAGCTTGGCTGTGCGATCTGCTAGATCGTTACCCTGGGAAATAATGTCAGTAACTTTCGTGTGTGCTTTGCATTTCATGATAGCAATGGATGTCGGTAAATGTATTGCATCTAACAGAGCTTGAATAAGGAGACCATGCTGAATCTTGGTTCCATGAGAAGTCATGAAACCTCTCTCCTGCCAGAGCACTCCAAAGTCGTGTACGACTCCAAATGCGTAGCGCGAATCTGTGTAAACATTAACTTTCCGGTTCTTGGCGTGTATGCAGGCTTGTGTCAGAGCAACTAGCTCTGCTGCTTGAGCGGACAGAGTGTCAATACGGTGTGTTTCAATAACTTCGGTGTCGGTAGTCACTGCATACGCGGCGACTAGTTCTCCTGTATTTGTTCTCATACATGAACCATCCACATAAAGTGTTAGGTCAGGATCTGGTAACGGAATATCTGTCAGATCTTGTCTTGGCTTTGTCGTAATATTAACTACTTCCACACAGTCGTGTGTGTCCGGACTTAAAGTAACTGATGGTAACAGTGTAGCAGGGTTCAGGATGTTGCAGCGTCTGATTTCTATGTGTGGCTGAAACAGTGTCAATTCATAACCTGTTAAACGTGCAGTTGTCAAGTGCTGAGTCTGTGTTCGGTTTAAAAGAACTTCCACAGAGTGTGGAACTTGTACTGTCAGGGAGTGTCCTAATACTATGGAATCACTTTGTCTGATAGCTAGTGCTGTGGCTGCAACTGACTTGAGGCACGCAGGCAGAGCCTGGGCTACAGAATCTAATGTGCTCGAAAAATAAGCACAAGGCTTGTATTGTCCTGCTTGATCTTGTGTGAGAACAGATAATGCTGTACCTTCACGTTCTGTGACGAAAAGTGTAAAAGGCTTACTGTAGTTCGGTGTAGCTAGAACTGGAGCTTGGCATAAAGCTTTCTTTAACTCATTGAAACTGAGTGTATGTTCAGATGACCAAGGGAGGACAGTCGATGCGGCTGTCTCCTGTGTCGTTAACTGTATCAGTGGTTTGGCTAGAAATGCATACTGAGGAATCCATTGTCGGCAGTAAGAAGTAAGGCCAATAAAAGCACGTACCTCCTTCTGGGTCTTGGGTTGAGGAAGACTCGCTATTAACTGGATACGGTCAGGTGTCAACTGCCTACCCCTCTTGGACAGTAAGTGTCCTAAGTAGACCACTTGCTGGACACAGAATTGAAGCTTAGAAGGGGACACCTTGTGCCCCATCTCGGCTAGGAAATACAGAACTGTGAGGGATGCTCGCTCGCAAGCACGTTCAGAACGGGCTGTGATCAGGAGGTCATCGACATACTGGAGCAGGGCAGTGTCAGTTGGCATGTGAATGTTGTCTAGTTGCCTCTTAAGTGCTTGACTGTAAATACTAGGACTTTCTGTGAAACCTTGAGGAGCTCGTGTGAACATATAGCTCCTTCCATTTAAACAGAATCCGAAAAGAAACTGGCTGTCTGGATGAATGGGGACACTGAAGAATGCGTTCTTGAGGTCTATGACTGTGAAAAATGAAGCTTCGGAATCAATGGCTGTCAATAGGGAAGAGATATCTGGGACAACTGGATACTGGGGAATAATACATTTATTAAGCTCTCGTAGGTCAATCACTAATCGATATACTGGAGGTGCATTTGGATCAGTACGTTTCATAACAGGAATGATCGGAGAATTGCATACATTGGAGTCAGTTTCTACAACTACTCCTTGAGCCATGAGCTCGTCAATAATTTTGGATAAGGCTGCTACAGCCTCAGGTGGCAATCTGTACTGTCTGATTCGTGGTAACACTACACCTGGCTTGAGAGTCACACGATGGGGTGTGATTTGCATATAACCAACATCAGTTGGACCTTGCGCCCATAGATGCTGCGGGACATTGGACAATCTGGGATCAAAATCTCGTAATACATAGTGACCCTTAAAGTCACGCAGGAACAATCGTATTCCCTCTGGGGAACAGCATATAACTGCACCTAACTCTTTCAGTGTTTTAATACCTAATAGATTCTCTGGACATGACTTAGTAAGTAACAGGTCAGTAGTACGGGACAATGGACCTACTTCTAGAGTAACTGGCTTTGATATTTCATTTACAATGGGTTTTCCTGAAAATCCAAGGGAAACATTTCTTGAGCCTGAGAGCGGAGCCCCTGGAACTTCGGCGTGACTTATAGTGGTCCTACTTGCCCCTGTATCAATCAGAAACTTTCTATCTTTCCCTAGTACTTGACTGTGAACATAGGGACCTTCTTGATCTACAGGTATCTCGATGAGAGGCAAGCCTACCTCCCTCTCTAGGCTGTTTCATGAATATGGCTGATACTCTGGATACTCAGACTGTGCATACTGGTACATCTGCTGTGTAACATGCTGTGTTGCAGCGATGGGCTGCGGCGCTGTAACTGTCTGTGGTGCATTCTGTGGCTGAGGAATCTGTGAAACTTGTTCTTGTCTAGGGGGACGTGGTCTTTCTTTAGTCTTACCAGTAGCTATGTTGTGTTTCAGAACTGCACACTCGTTTATAAAATGACCTGGCTGTTTACAATAATTGCAGTTCCCTTTAACGGGAGCTGCAGGATGACTGGCTTGATTCGGGCCCCTCTTCTGACTGTCTTGAGGAACAGATTGTGCAACTAGTACTTTCATTTTCGTGTCTTTCATACGTTTTCTCTCGTGTTCTTGCTCTTCTCTAATTCTATTCTGGTGGTATTGGAGCATCTGTAACATCTGGGACGGGGTATTAGCTTGCCAGGTACTTTCGACTTTCAAAACTCGATTTTTAATTTGTTGACTTGAATTCTCGACTAATTTAGTAACAAAAAGATGAGGGTATGACTCACCACTTGTCTTGAGGCCACTGTTGATGCTAAAACATTTCTCAAATCTAGAATAAAAATCACTAATGTCTTCGTCTTGTTTCTGTTTACAGGCTGAGATTGCATCCCAGTCTTCCTTTTTCGTTGCTAACAATCTGGGTAAAACTTGAATCAATAATTCAGGTAATTCTTTACATTTCGTTCCAAGACCGGTACCTGGTACTCGTGCCTTATCTTCAGCTTCTAGAACTGCCCAATCGATCTTTTTCTCTCCCACCTCCCATTCTTTTTCCTTGAGCTTTTCATACACCCCAGCGGGCAGCAGAACCTTTAACATTTTAATTATATCTGGATATGTGTATTCTCCCATACGGAGCATGTCTTTTAATTCTCGATGGAACCCTGCTGGATCTTTATCATGACAGGGGATTAATTTTTTCATCTCTAAGAGTTCCATCTTTGTGATCGGGGTGTAAACAAACACTCGTTCTAGTTCGCCACCCGTTCCTCTAACTGGGTGGACTTCTCGTAACGGATTCTGTCTCTCTATGTAAAATGGTTTATTTGCTAGGGGTGAGACATGAACAAAATGCGGGTTCAAAAACGTTCTATATTTGTGCCGCTGTTCTAGAATGACACTAATTAAATCGGTACCTAAACCTTTCCATCTATACTGGAGTAACTCGTTCAGGATATCATGTAACGGACCTGGATCAGAATGCTGACCCTCATACAATGTAATGAGGTGCTGAATCATATACATACCCGCCAGTCGTTGCTCGGCTGGGGGCATTTTCAGAAACATTTGTGCCACTATTTCGTCTGGAAAAGTGGTAGAATCAGTAGTCCATCGGACTGCTGATCGGGCTAGTTCTTGTTCATGCATAGTACTTAACTCACTGTAACCGATTCGTGATTTCAGAATGTGATCGGTAGCTTGAAACACTTGTTCTAGAGAACCTTGTTCTGGTGCTGAATGATGAAAAATTGACTTGTGTTCTAGGCGTAAATGGCGATCTGGAAATCTAGATTTTCCTACATACGCTATTCTGTCGGGATTCTCGTCCTCTACCTCTTCTGTAGAAGAGTCATTTTCTTTCTCGCTTACTTGTGCTGCTTTACGTTGATCGTGTAACCTTATTATTTCTTTACGGATTTTCTTGTACATACTTTCCATAGCACTGATGGTCCTGTGCTTACCCTCGGCTATATTATCACTCCACTTTGTCAGGGTTCTCATTTCGGCTTGATCTTTGGACGGGTAATCTTGTTCTCTTATTAAACAATTAATCAAAAACTTTAGTATCATGAGCTGGATCTCGGCTTTCCTTTGAGACATGACTTCGCCAATGCTTTCTGGATCATCCCCTGTACGGATGAAACGATATATTCTGTCTAGATCTTCTTTCATATTCGGTAGGGTGACTAGATACTCGGTCACCTTTCTTACACGTAATGAATATAAAACCATATTATCCTCGCCTGGGACTGGATCATAGCCGCATTCATTAAGGGCTTTTCTTATTTCTGCTACAGACTGATGTCTGGGCGTACGCTGTGACGCTTGTGCATGTAATTCGGCTGACGTTAAACGCTTATGTGGCGGCGGGGTCTGAGGAGGACCTCCTCCTGCGGCCCCTAAACTAGAATCGTCGACTGATCCTCTTCGTACTAGTGTGGCAGGAAATTGAAATGCGGGCTGAACTGGTATGGCGGGCTGGACCGGGGGTACCGTAACAGGTACTCCGGTGTCTGGAGGAGCGGGAAGTGCCTGATTTACAGGGACTGGCGGAGCGCGAACAGGATTTGCATATTCTGGGACTGTGTCGTCCAAATAGGACGAAATGAAAATATCAGCTGCGGTCTGTTTGTGACGTAGCTTGGTCGGAACTAATGGTGGCGGGAAATTACTGGATGCCTCTGGGGTCGCTTTTGGCAAGCCCTCGGCAAGAAGAGGATACATACCCTTAATAAGAGCATGCCTCTGTCTGTCTGACTGTTCGGTTTTAACTCGTTCACCAATCTCGATTAATTCCCTTTCTTGGGCTCGTTCCAAGGATTCTCTACTTAATTCTGACTTTCTGATTTCTTTTTTGGTTCTTTTATGAGATTCTTTGCGCCATAACTCGATGGCATCTTTCTGTGACTGTCTGGCTTTCTTTTTCCATAATGCTTCTTCTACTCTCATGATGCACTCGGCATCCCATGTGCCTGATACAGGCCATCTATACTTTTCCTCTAACTGTTTGGTATACTCTACCCATAAATCTAGATACAATATGGCGCTTATGCCATGCTTCTGATACATAAAATGACCTGGACTGTCCCTAGGCGGGACAGGAACTGCTGCTTCTAGCAGACCTTTTCTAGTTCTCAACTGACGCAGTTTTGAAAAGAGCGGCATGACTGAACTATAATCTGGACACAATACGATACACAATAAACACGATAACTACTTCACACTCATTCCACGACATCAAGATACATGAAGAACATTTAAAATAACAGTTCGAACAGAATACTACCTGGAATACGGAAAACAGAATACATGAATTTTCTCGAGAACAGAACTGACTAGAACAGAAACTAGATGCACTGCTGAAACAGTACGAAACTTACCGGTCTCATACAGAGACACGTCAGGACCCGTATCCACCGGAGTGGACACTTCGTTTGTGGGACTGTGTACCACCAACCCACGGACCAGAGTCAATTAAATTGACCCTGTCTAGATACTACCCCAGTAACGGTACTCACCGGGCAGCAAGAACGGAAGGCCTCGGACTGGACTGGACTGCTTCGACGCCGGACGGACGAACTTCGGACTTCTGTTACAGGTGGGCCTCCGGATACCTCGGACCTTGGACTCTCGGCTTGGGCTCTGGTCGGGACTCGCCGCGTTCCTCCACCGTCTCGTCTGGATGCTGGACCGCCTCCTCCGTCTCCTCCGTGGGCCTGAGGGATACTTGAAGCAGAAATATCTGCACGTGCACGGTATGGTTCCGTCACGGCTGCAGAGGGTCAGGGGGCCGGCGTGGCTTCACCGACGCGTGGGGAAAGGGCAAGTCCCTGTTCGGGCGCCATTATGTGGTAAATAAATAAATAATACCTCTATTTTTGCATGAATAAATGAATAACAGATAGCTCAATAAATAAGAGTCAAGATTCGAGGTAGTAGGAGTTTTGCAGGTTTATTACAGCATAACGGACAGGAACAGGACAACCTGCATAGGAATAGGATGGCAGGGCCCAGCAGCTGCTGGGGCTGGATCTGGGATGAGCGCGCTGACATTTAATAACAATACACGATCATATATACTAAAACAGTTGCATTACAATACATACGATAGGCGTAGCAGTGGGTGTGGTCAATAGCAGTCGCGAAAGATAAGGATGAAAGTAGGTGTAACAGAGGCGTATACATAGACATGTGATGCAAACGTAACAGAATATGTCATGAATGGGGCGGAAACATGGAGGGGGCTACCTAAGGAGCCGGGACCTCTAACCTGATGGTGCGCGCAAGCTGGCAATGACGTGTTACTAGGAGAAGCTGGGGGCTACGAACTCTGTGCTAGGAGCAGAGACTGAAGTCTGGAGAGTCAGGGCGACATGTACCTAAGCAGTATCTAGTATCTGATGTTTAGAGAACATGTTGATGGAATCCAAAAGTTATCGGGGTAAAGGCGAACAGACTCTAAGACTGGAGCATGCATTATTCTACATGTAGTGCGTGATGAAGAATATTAAATGATCATTAATACAGTATTTCTCTAACGTGGAGACGTGAAGGCTAGACAATGACGGAAACTATTGATGCGATTCAGTAGCTTTAGGAATGCAGAGAAGGAGGGCTGTACTGATAACTCGAATCATAACATACTCTTGGCAGACTCAGAGGCAGAGCCAAGCTGAACCGGGCACTGTGAGGCAGGAAGTAAGTGAAGGGTCGAGGATACAGGTGGGGGCTGTATCGCTCCTCAGCGAGGGTTCAGGAGACAGGAGCTGAATCTGATGTCCAGGCCCTTTTGAGGCCTAGAAACGGGGACTTTACAATGGAATAACGTGCACACTGAGAAACGTGGCAACGTAGCTTTACATAGGCCTGATATTCGTAGTATTCACGAGAACTGAAAACTGACATACTAAAGGTGGACACAACTATAATTGCGTCTTTAATTGAACATGGGGAATAACATATGCATATTAATCATGCACAGATAACATATGATGGATGACTCGTAGGGACACAGAACATGGCAAAATTTACTTTTCCACAAGGGAGGAATCGGAATGTTTCCTTTATGACTTCAAGGAACAATACAGGAGATCTGTCAAATCCATTCCCATCATGGAGCATGTATGGGAGGAAGGTATGAAAATTATGCAAAATCCGGCCACGGTTATCCCCAGGCTGGAAAAGAAGTATAAAGCTCCAGAAGGCAGTCCAGCTTGCCTTCTTGGCCAACCAAAGCCTGATTCAGTGATCTCTCAGGCGGCCCAAAGCAAGTCCAAGAACCGGTCCACGCCTTTGACCACGCCTCCGGACAAGGACGGTAGACGTCTGGATAACGTTGGAAAGAGGTTTTCATCCATGGCCAGCTTACTTGTTAGAGCGGCAAATGCACTTGCCATCCTAGGCAGATACGACCGCCAGATGTGGTGCGACTTGGAACCCTTCGTGGAACAATTACCAGACTCTACAAGGGAGGAGGCCAAGAGAGTGCTGATGGAAGGGGAGAAGTCTTCCGCAGAGGTTATCGACTGTGCGATGGACATTGCTGCCACGGCGTTTCGAGCCTTAGCTGGTTCAGCAGTGCTACGTCGCCAGGGCTGGTTAAGAGCCACCTGGTTTCGTCAGGAGGTCCAAAATAGGATCCTGGATCTCCCATTCGATGGTGAAATGCTGTTTGGTAAGCATGTGGATGATGCCCTGCAGAATATAAAAAAGGACACGGACACAGCAAAGTCCTTGGGGTCACTCAACTACCGTAAAGTCCCCTTTAAGGGCGCACGTGGCAGAGGATTTACATCGTATAGAGGAAACCAACAGAGATATTCCTCTCAGCCTTCACAGTCTTATAAAACCCAGTACTCAAATCAGCGACTGGGGCAATCGGCGTCTTTCTCCCGCCACCCTCCGCGAGGCCGTCAGAACCGTCAAGGACGTGACAACACCAAGCGGCAATACGGGCCTCCTGGCTCCACCTACTGTTCCTCCCCTCCCAGTCACATCAGTGGGGGGCAGGATATCCCTTTGTCTGAACAGCTGGAAAATCTATAACATCGGACCAGTGGATCCTCAATATTGTAGAGAGTGGCCATACGTTGGAATTCCAAGATCTTCCTCCAACAAGAGCTCCGGGCGCCATCCGCACAGGACATCTGGGACTACTCCATCTCGAAGCCCATCAATTGTTCCTCAAAGGAGCGATAGAACCGGTACCTCTCTCTCAGAGGGGCAGAGGGGGGGCAGAGGTTTTTATTCCAGGTTCTTCCTCGTGCGGAAGACAGCAGAGACTTGGCGTCCCATTCTAGACCTCCGGGAGCTCAACACCTATCTCGTCAAGCTCTCTTTCAGGATGGTCACTCTCCAGGAAATTCTTCCTCTCTTGAATCCAGGAGACTATTTGGCGTCTCTGGATTTGGAAGATGCGTATTTCCATATTCCGATACACCCAGCTCACAGACAATATCTGTGCTTCACAGTGGGCAAGAGCCATTTCCAATTCAAGGTGCTTCCGTTTGGCCTTCGGTCGGCACCAAGAGTGTTCACCAAGGTGTTGGCACCGGTAGCAGCTTTTCTTCGAAAACAATCCCTGGAAGTTTTCCCTTACTTGGACGACTGGCTCGTCAAGGCACCATCTTTTGAGGAAACTTCTCAAGCTGTTTCAACTTGCATCCATTTGTTCCGTCACCTAGGCCTTCAGCTGAACGAACGCAAGTCAGTCCTGCTGCCCTCCAGAGCCGCCAGATTCCTGGGGGCCATTTTGGACACCACGCAATGTACGGCTCGCCCTTCGGAGGAACGGCAACAGAAGTTAATGGTATCAGCTCGACAACTGTACCAGAAGGAATGCCTTTCAGTCCGCCAATACAAATCCCTTCTCGGGTCGATGTCATCCTGCATACCATTGATACCGCATTGCAGGCTGCGAATGCGTCCTCTGCAGGAAGAACTAGACAAGCAATGGCGCCAGACAGAGGGGTCATTCAACGACAAGGTGTTGGTAACATCGGCAATGAGAAAGGCGAGCGAATGGTGGCTTCTAAAAGACAATATCGCACAAGGTCTGACATTCAGGATTTCACCTTCACCCATGATCATGACCACGGACGCCTCGTTGGAAGGATGGGGTGCAGTGCTCCGAGAGCTTCAAGTCAGTGGACACTGGAGTCCAGAACAGCGCCAGTGCCATATCAATTTCCTTGAGCTGACGGCCATTCGGTTGGCATTGCAGGCTTTCCTTCCCAGAATTCGCAACCATACAGTGCTGGTCCGGACGGACAATACGACGGCCATGCACTACATCAACAAGCAAGGAGGTACCAGATCGCAAACTCTGTCCACAGAGGCTCAACGGATCTGGGATTATGCGATTCTACACAACATCACTCTGAGAGCCGAACACCTGGCGGGATCACTCAATGTCATGGCGGATGCCTTGAGTCGACAGACAGAAGTGACTCACGAGTGGGAATTGAATCAGTCCATTCTGGACAAGGTGTTCTCGGTTTGGGGGACGCCAGCCATCGACCTGTTTGCTTCTCCGGTGAACGCCAAATGCCGGTTTTACGCAAGCAAAGTTCACCATCAGGGGTCCCTGGGGAACGCTCTTTCGATGGCCTGGTACAGCGCATTCTTTTACGCTTTTCCTCCAATTCCCCTCATTCCTCGAGTTCTCAGGAAAATGAAGGCAGAGCCCTGCAAGATGATTCTAATTGCTCCAGCATGGCCCAGACAATTCTGGTACACAGAGCTTCTGAGGCTCTCCCAAGCTCCTCCAATTCGCTTACAACCCATTCCGTCACTGTTGTCAAGGAGTCAGGGGCAGGTTTACCATCCGGATCCGAAATCGCTCCACTTGACAGCGTGGCTCCTGAGGCACCATCTTTTGAGGAAACTTCTCAAGCTGTTTCAACTTGCATCCATTTGTTCCGTCACCTAGGCCTTCAGCTGAACGAACGCAAGTCAGTCCTGCTGCCCTCCAGAGCCGCCAGATTCCTGGGGCCATTTTGGACACCACGCAATGTACGGCTCGCCCTTCGGAGGAACGGCAACAGAAGTTAATGGTATCAGCTCGACAACTGTACCAGAAGGAATGCCTTTCAGTCCGCCAATACAAATCCCTTCTCGGGTCGATGTCATCCTGCATACCATTGATACCGCATTGCAGGCTGCGAATGCGTCCTCTGCAGGAAGAACTAGACAAGCAATGGCGCCAGACAGAGGGGTCATTCAACGACAAGGTGTTGGTAACATCGGCAATGAGAAAGGCGAGCGAATGGTGGCTTCTAAAAGACAATATCGCACAAGGTCTGACATTCAGGATTTCACCTTCACCCATGATCATGACCACGGACGCCTCGTTGGAAGGCTGGGGTGCAGTGCTCCGAGAGCTTCAAGTCAGTGGATACTGGAGTCCAGAACAGCGCCAGTGCCATATCAATTTCCTGGAGCTGACGGCCATTCGGTTGGCATTGCAGGCTTTCCTTCCCAGAATTCGCAACCATACAGTGCTGGTCCGGACGGACAATACGACGGCCATGCACTACGTCAACAAGCAAGGAGGTACCAGATCGCAAACTCTGTCCACAGAGGCTCAACGGATCTGGGATTATGCGATTCTACACAACATCACTCTGAGAGCCGAACACCTGGCGGGATCACTCAATGTCATGGCGGATGCCTTGAGTCGACAGACAGAAGTGACTCACGAGTGGGAATTGAATCAGTCCATTCTGGAAAAGGTGTTCTCGGTTTGGGGGACGCCAGCCATCGACCTGTTTGCTTCTCCGGTGAACGCCAAATGCCGGTTTTACGCAAGCAAAGTTCACCATCAGGGGTCCCTGGGGAACGCTCTTTCGATGGCCTGGTACAGCGCATTCTTTTACGCTTTTCCTCCAATTCCCCTCATTCCTCGAGTTCTCAGGAAAATGAAGGCAGAGCCCTGCAAGATGATTCTAATTGCTCCAGCATGGCCCAGACAATTCTGGTACACAGAGCTTCTGAGGCTCTCCCAAGCTCCTCCAATTCGCTTACAACCCATTCCGTCACTGTTGTCAAGGAGTCAGGGGCAGGTTTACCATCCGGATCCGAAATCGCTCCACTTGACAGCGTGGCTCCTGAACACAGAGAGTTCCGTCATCTAACACTCTCCCAGGAATGTAGAGAGGTTTCGTCTCAGGCCCGAGCACCAAGTACCAATAAAACTTACAAAGCAAAATGGAAGAGATTCTGCTTGTGGTGTCAACGTCAAGGTATCCATCCTTACAAATCCCTACCTCATCAACTGTTGCCATATTTACTATCTTTGGCTAAGTCTGGCTTGGCACATTCATCTGTAAAGGTACATCTTGCAGCCATTTCAAGGTTTCGACGCAGTTCTTAAGGTCCTTCCTTATGGTCCTCTAGGATTGTTAAACAATTCTTGAAGGGCTTGTTCCGGATGTATCCTCCAGTTCTTCCTCCTCCACCAGTTTGGCAGCTCAACCTTGTCTTGGCTCAACTCATGAAAGCTCCGTTTGAGCCTGTGCACAAGGCGGATTTAAAGTTCCTGTCTTGGAAACTTGCCCTCCTCTTGGCTCTAACATCAGCGAGAAGAGTGAGTGAGCTTCAAGCCCTCTCCATAGTGCATCCATTCCTGCAATTTAAAAGAGATGTTCTTATTCTTCGCACAAATCCCAAGTTTATCCCTAAGGTGCCATCTGAGTTCCACTTGAATGAACCTTTGATTTTGAAATCTTTCTTTCCGCACCCTTCTACGCCTGCGGACTGCACGCTACATTCTTTGGACGTTCAGAGATGCTTAAAATTTTACTTAAAACGCACACGTCCCTTTCGGAAGTCAACCCAGTTGTTTGTGTCCTACAGCGCACCACAGAAGGGGTTTCCTTTGGCAAAGAGTGGCATTTCCCGCTGGATCTCCAGTGCGATTCAATTCTGTCATCAGGAAGCGGGCAAGCCACTGGACAGAAAAGTCCGTGCACATTCCACAAGGTCTGTGGCATCGTCAGTGGCTCTCTTCTTGGGAGTAGCCATTAAGGACATCTGCAGGGCAGCAACGTGGAGCAGTACTCATACCTTCACGAGACACTACTGCCTGGAGTCTGCAGGACAAGACGACGCGGCTGTTGGTCAGGCAGTCCTGCGGAATCTTTTTCATTGAGAGGTGAGCTTTCCCTACGATCCCTCCATCCTGGTGAGCACATTTTGTTTGTTTTGCTATGCTATATGTATTGCTTGTATGGTTATGTGATGCCATGTATTTACAAAATGTGTTCTTGGTGATTTACTGCTAGCTACTCTGATACAAAGCATGGGAATCTATGAAAGTTCCAATACTGGGGCAAGAAAACAAGTTACTTACCTGTAACTTTGGTTCCCCAGTATTGGTAACTTTCATAGATTCCCATGCGCCCGCCCTCCTCCCCTGGGAAAGCTCAGTCTTTTGACAGAGTTAGTGGCGGTTTGCACAACGGCTACAAAAATCTGAGGCTCTGAGCTCTCTCAGGAAGGTTCTATGGGGTGAGGCTGCTCTGATTGGTCCTGGCAAAAGTTTGGTCTCTTTTACAAAAAGAGGGTGATAGGATACAAAATGAGATGAGGCCTAGGCCTATTTTTCTCTTTTGTTTCTATGATTTTTTATACTACCGAGGCTCCCATTCCGTCGACGGGGAATGATACAAAGCATGGGAATCTATGAAAGTTACCAATACTGGGGAACCAAAGTTACAGGTAAGTAACTTGTTTTCTTCCCAATGGGGGGGTCTGCAAAAGGAGTCGAGCATCACAATTTTGCACAGTCTGTTGCTTCTTTTCATAGCACGTGGGGAGCTCAGATAAAGGGCATTTGCATAATCTAGACGGGAGGGAAATAAACCTCTATGGTGCTTATGACGAGCTCAGCTAGTCATGAAGCACAGTGGAGCTGTGCTCATGACGAGCTGAGCTCGTCGTAACTGCCACGGAACGCTGACGCGGGGCTTATTCCCCTCCTGTGTGGGTGTTCCACAGAAGTGGGCGGAGCACATTGACAAGCTGGGCTTGTCACGAGCACCGCGGCGCCGCGCGCGGCTACCCCTCCCCCCGCACCGCGATGGAATTAGCCCCGTGTGTAAGGGGTTAAGGCTTGAACCAGCAGTTTCCTGGCATTGAAGGGCAGCAGGGGAAGGATTTTCCTAACCATCTTGAGTATTCCGTAGCATGTTCCTGCCACCTTCCGAGATTGCTTCTTCATGTCTAGGTTATGGTCAAGCTAAACTCCAAGGCTTTTTATT
The DNA here is from genome assembly GCF_964261635.1 of Lissotriton helveticus. Classification (NCBI taxonomy): domain Eukaryota; kingdom Metazoa; phylum Chordata; class Amphibia; order Caudata; family Salamandridae; genus Lissotriton; species Lissotriton helveticus. The sequence goes on along the minus strand of NC_136073.1, from coordinate 1,929,748 downwards.
TGTTCTTTTGGAGGAGGCATACTGTCCAGACATTTAGGCCATAGAGAACTAGCGCCTAGTGGGGAAGGTTTACCCAAAAACATCAGATCAGTTTTTGCTCCATTCAATTGTAAATATGATCCTTCCATCCAAGCTGACACTTTTTCTCAAAAATTGGCCAGATTATTTTCCCTGTTCCCAGATTGATTAAGGGAGACAATCAATTGAGTATCATCCGCATACGTGGCGATCTGTATGCCAAAGGGTTTGACAATCTCGGCCAGAGGGCTTATATAAATGTTGAAGAGGGTGGGGCTCGGGGACGAGCCCGGAGGAACCCCACAGCTCAACAACATACTCTTGGAAATGGAGTTGTCCTCAAAAACCTGAAATGAACGGTCATCTAAAAAGGACTCCAGCCCCACTAGTGCAGTCCCCGACACCCCTACATCTCTGATTCTGGAGGCTAGCAGTTCTTGGTTAACGGTATCAAAAGCCGCACTCAGATAGAGGAGGACAATTGCCGCCGAGCCTCCGGCATCCATAATTTTCCTTGCTTCCTCCACAACTACAACAAGAGCTATCTCTGTTCCCTGATGGGGTCTAAAACCGGTTTGCGATGGATGAAAGCAATAATTTTCCTCCAGGAAGGTGGACAAAATGGAGTTGACATGCTTTTCCGCAATTTTAGCGATCCTTGGGAGAAGTGAGATCGGCCGATTATTAGCAAATATTTCAGGGTCCGCACATGGTTTTTTAATCAATGCTTTAACCATCGCTCATTTCCATAGAGAGGGTACGGTCCCGGAGGCAAAAGAAAGATTGATAAGTTCTAGGATAGTGGGGGCAACTGTTTCAAAGACTTGGTTCAGAGCGGTGGGGGGTGGCACGTCTCTAGGGGAACCTGATTTTACTTTATTAAAGTAGATTCTTAGGGATTTCATGTCCAGGGGCGGGAGGACCTCCAACGGAGTGACAGGTGATTAATCTTATTTTCCAGTTGGAGATTCCTCAAAGGGGCTGTGACAGGCGGAAATGCTGAATACATTTATTGAATTTTTTGAAAAAAAGAATTCTGCTAAATTATCACAGCGTCCTAGGGTATCAGCAGCGGGTAAAGCTGAAGACGGGGGGCTAATAAGGGATTTAGCAATTTTTCAAATGTCACGCAGATAATTTGAGGCTGAGGTATTCCTAGTTGCATAGTACAGGGATTGGGCTTTTCTAATTTCTGGCTTATAAATTTTTGTAGACTCCCTGTAGACGCACTTTCTCTCAACGGAGAAATCTTTCCTCCACTGCCTCTCCGATTGTTTACATTTTAGTTTCAGCTCTCTAAGCTTCGGGGTGTACCATGCAATCCTCTTAGAGCCCTTCTTTTTGATTGTCCTTTTCTTCGGACACCAAGTCTAGAGAGGCTTTGATCCATTGATTAAACTCATGGTTGGCGGATTCTGGATCAGCTTCCAATACCGGGCGGGTATTGTTAAGAGTAAGTGCCCAGGCCTCAATGGGAAGCTTAGAAACCTGAGTTTCTTTATCGGGTCTAGTGGCGGATCACTAATCAAAAGGGCCCATGAGAAAGATATCAGATAGTCTCAGTCCAAGGTAATGGAGTAGGATTCTCCACCATTAAGTTATTAATGTTGGTGAAGATAGAATTGAGTAAATGATCCTTTAGGTGAGTGGGACTGGTCATTTTCAAGTTAACAATAGTGGCTGCAAGCCAAACAATTTGCACCTTTTTATAAAAAAATATTTTTTTGGGGCATTGCGGCACGCTTTAACAATAGTGGCTGCATGCCTTTCTTTTTGTCATACCAAGAGGTAATGACGGCCACACACCTATATTTTCAAAATGCACTTCGCTTCGCATCAAAACAAAACGATGGAGAAACAACTTTAAAAAAAATGTATTAACTTTTGTAGAAATGGAGGCATGCCGGACAGGGTGCCGCCCAAGGTCCCGGTCCCATGGGAGGTCGATCGACCGGTTGCGGAGCCGTCACCATTGTTTGTTTGGATCTAAGTCTTTTCACTCGGGTCAGGTAAGTGGAAGCATTCCAAAAAGAAGTCGTAGAAGCGTCATCGCTCTTCGACTTCCCCTCACCCTTCGCGCGACATGGCTGAGGGTGTGGGTGGTGCCACCCCGCGGCTCCGGCGGAGCCTGCTACGTCGCTCCTGGCCTACCCACCTTTTTCGGGTCTGTCGGCGACGTCTGCTCAGGTGCAAGAATTTCTTGCTGCCATGGTCCGACTCTTTGGGCCGTCTGGCCCTGCCGGTGCGCCTTTGGGCACTACTAATGTTTCTTACATATATATTATTACCAAAGGTAAGTAGCTTGTGCTTTAAGGTAGACAACGAAAGATTAGGGCCAAGCAGCAGCTGCCAAATGCACTGTAAGCACTTCCTGCTATAACGCCGAAGCTTCTCATAATGAATGTAATAGTTTAGTTCCCAAAACACACAACCAGTGTGCTGGAAGATAGGCATACTGGTGTTGTTTTATACTGAAAGGCAGTGCTATTGTGAATGAAAGCGCAGCGCCCATGTGCATAAAACGAATGTGCGTGGTTGCGACTGAAGCGGGTGCCATGGGAATCACTAATTAGTTGGCACCCGTGAATAGAAAAGCTATGTTCGTGCGACTGAAGTGGGCGCCATGGGAATCAATAAGTGGTTGGCACCCGTGCATAGAAAATGTATGTGCGTGGCTTGTGCATGCCTGCGTGTGAAGCGGGAGCCATGCTAATAAATAGGGAGTTCCCCAAGCATACATAAAGTCCTATAATGTAATGAAACCGAAAGTGGCCAGTGCTCCTGCCCTAGAAAGAGAAGTGATCTATTAGGAGCACCAACCAGTAAGAAGACAGGAAATAAAAGCGACGCAGAAGTAAACGAATGGCAAGCAGGAGGCGGAATTACACTCAGTATGAGTGATAACAGCAGGCATGCACTCTGATGCTTGACCTAAAACAAAGGGTTTGTCTGCTGTATTAACTCGGAGTGGGGCAAGGTGTGCATTTTGTAAATAAAGGCGCTGGGCTGCCATTGCCTGCTACTCGCTTTTCTGCATATTTTGCTGAAGGTCCCTCGAGAAGTTGACGGAAAAGGAGATTACGCCGAGATACACTGGGTAATTGGCTTGTTTGTCACCAAGACAGCTGTAAGATTGATTCCCTCCTACTTCGTGTTCCTCTCGGATTTTGGCCACTGTTATGTATCCCCATGCACTGCTTTATAAAAGAGAGAATTAACAGCTCCTCAAACTGTTGCAAAACATTTGAAGAATCACAATGTGAAATACAGACACAAAGGAAAATGGTGGCAACACCAGCTGCACTTCGTAGACCCAGGAGTACAAACCCTGGACCCTCCGGCAGAGGGTAACCTAGAATTAAGTTGTGCGACTACCTCTGCCCTAAAGGGTCTTATCCTATCAGCATGTTTAGCCTATCTGCAAAATCCCCCAAAGTATTTAGGCAGCTGTGGAGAAACCTGGATTGGTTAGTGTTAGGGGCATATATCATAGCGAATTTACACTGCCGACCCATTGTGCGGCCTTTGACTATGAAAGGTATCTCCCTTCCCGATGTGCCTTACAACTCTCTGGAGTCAACCGCAAAGAAGAGTGAAAGAAGAGTGCCACCCCATTGTGCTTAGTAGACACCAATGATTTATACTGTAATGGGTCTTGTTTGTGTTTTTTTTTTAACTTTATTTTTGGTTTTTCAACAAGAAGAAGAATAAACAATCCTCCGAAATTGGCATCAGTCATGTAGAGCATGCATACAGTTCGACCATCTCATTATGGCACCAGTAGGTAGTGAAATCACAGTTTAGGCCGTATTCATGAGCATCTTAAAAACGGAGAGTTTGACAATCATAACATGAAATGCATTTGAGGGAGAAGCATAGGACTAGTCTTAGACAGCTTCAATTTCCCCGGTCCCCTCCCCTTCCCCATCGGATCCCGACCCTCCTGATGAAAAGAGTTCAGCACTCGTGCCTTCTGAATCACTGTAGTGTAATTCTGAGGTACACATGAGTCTCCACGCAAGCAAATCCTCCTGCAACTTCGCGTCCCTGTGTGTGTTCTGCATATGCGTCTCCTCTGCCAGAGACCACTCCTTGACGTCCCTAAGCCAGGCTGATATCTCAGGGGCCCTCCGCCCCATCCAGGTTATTGCTACTCTAGGCCTTGCCAATACTAACATTAATTGCAACAGGTTATAAAAAAGGTTCCTCTTCAGAGGCTTAGGTACCAGGGCCAACAAGCAGTGGAGCAGAGTCAGTTCAATCTTAAGGCCGGTCGTGGCGTGGATGCGGTCCACCACCTCCACCCAGAAGCTATTGACCAGGGGGCAGTTCCACGCCAGGTGTAAGAATCCCGCTCCTTCTACACCACATCTGGGACAGTTATCTACCCTGTCCTCAGAAATACGCCTCAAGGAAAGCGGGGTTAAATAGGTGCGATGCATGAAATTAAAGTGTGTGAGTTTGAATCTGGCATTACAGGACACTTTGCGGGTAAGGCCCCCTATACGTTTGCGCTGACTTGGGTCTAAAGGAAATCCAAGGTCCTCCTCCCAAGCTACCCACGAGGGGGGGTTCGGCGGGGCCGAGTCTTGTCTCATGGCCGAATACAGCAATGATATTAGCCTGCGCCCTCTCCCACACAAAAGAAGGATGTTCAGGGTATGGGATACCGGGGGCGCCTCAGGGAATTGGGGCCAGGCCGCCCTCGCCACCTCCCGCAGGCCCCGATAGTGCAAGTACTGTCCCTCCCCCAAGTCAAAAGCCTCCGAAGCCTGTTCGAAGGTCAAGAACAGTTTAGCAAGGTAGAGGTCCGCCAGGGTTTCACAGCCTCCCAGTCTCCAGTCCCTGAAGGACATGTGCTCCTCCATAGCAACGATAGGGACCAGAGTCCAGAGCGGTAACTCCCTGTGAAAGGGTGCCCGTTTCAATATTCTCTCCACAAACCGCTTCCAGATTGATGCTGTGTGGCGGACGATGTAGGGTAAGGCCTCGCCCGCTCCTTGCCCTCTCATCAGTGCTACCTTTAAGGCTCGTCCATCAGTCCTCCCAGCTAGAAGACCTGTTTCCCAGTTGTCGACGTACGCAAACCACCGAGCAGCTGGCAACAATTGCGCGCATAGTAGTAAAGGTCAAACCTTGGGGCTTCCAGGCCTCCCTCCTCCCAGCTGCGGACAACATTGTGAAGGGCTACTCGGCAACGTCGCCCTGCCCAGAATTGTTTGTGCTTAAGATGTTGTTCCTCAGTCCTCTTAAGGTGGGTCTCCTGTAGAGCCATCACGTCATGCCTTTTGTCTAAAATTTGTTTAAGGGCTTCCTTTTTGCAGGGGAGTCAAGGCCCCTTACGTTCCATGTGAGGGTTGTAATGACCATTATGCATCTCTATCAGTAACCCTCCGCTGTGTGCGATCACCCTGTGCATTCCTCACTCCCTCTGGTTTCCCTCCCTGCTGCATCCATACCCGCCTCAAAATAGTTCCCTTGTTTTGACACTGCGAATGCCCAATTACCTCGTGGCTCCTCCATGTACTACAGAAAGGTGAAAAAAATACTCAAACCCCAATTAACCAAAAAACATAACCCAGTTTGTGTATCAACAATGTGAACATCTTTGAATACTTATCTAGGGACGTTCTGGTCCTTACCCGTTAAGGCATTCCTTCATCAAACTATTCCCTAGCTGGAAAGAAAAACAAAGCGGAATAGTAGTGGAGGCAAGGGCTATCATGTGAGCCCCTGGCCCAGCCCAGTGAAGTCCAGCGCACCATCCCATGAATCTCACATCTCGAGAGACGGGAATTGCCCTGCCAAACCTTCTGGCATGTGGAAGTCCTTTTCCCCCATAAGGTACCCCCCTCCGGCATGTAGGTCATCAGTATGTTGTCTGATGTCAGAGAGTCTTTGGTGACGTATGGTGACGCGCTGTCTTCCACTAGCCGTCTTCCCTTTGAGTGGACCGGGGGCCCGACACTCCATCATCTCCTTCTGCCTCTGGTTGCCCTGACTGCAGCAGTAGGCCCAGTGTTCATCTCGCTTCTTGAATGTCGGTGACATGCCTAGGCTTATTGCATAGTTCAAATGCCAAGCCGAAGGAGTATGTCCAGCTATAGTTGATGTTGTCTTGTTGGAGCTTGTCCGTGATAGGTTTAAATTGGGCCATTCTCGCTAGTGTCCCCTGGGTAATATCATAAGAGTGTACATGTCATACCCTGGAGTGACACCTCATTCGCTTTTCGGGCTGCCTGGAGGATGGCTTCTTTCACACTATAGGAATGCAACTTAACCAACACATCTCTGGGGCGAGATTTTCACTTTCAGGCCAGAATCCCCCAGCAGCTCAGCAAACAGGCCCTGGGTGAAGTACTCCAAGTCTGGCCCTTCTGACCCCTCCTGAAGGTTCCAAATGCATACGTGTCTCTGCGCAATCTATTTCGAGGTCCTCATTCTTTAAGACTGCCATCTTGAGTTGGTCGTGAAAAAGTTCCACGGTGTTTTCCAGGTGATTTGTTTTCCCTTCTAGATCATTGACCTTAGTCTCCTGATCTAATGCTCTTGTGCCAACCTCATCAACATCTTGCTGGAGGGAGAGCAAATGCGAGTTGATTTCTGACCCCAGCACCTCCAATGAGGCAGTCAGATCTGCCTTGAGCTCCTCCCTAAACTCCTTTTTGAAGTCCCTCAGTGAGTGCAACAGGTCATCCTTTGTGAGGGCCATGCGCTCAGGGTACAGGCCACGGGCAGAAGCCCCCGCTTCCGTTAATGCAAAATAATTAGAGACCCTGTTGCTCTAGGCCTTCTTTGGCGGCAGAAAGACCAGGGGGGGGGGGTGTCCGGACGCCCCACGTCGTTGTCACCTGAAGGTCGGACTGTACTTCTGTGACAACCTTCATCGTGACCCTTCCCCCACTTCCGTGGCTGCTAAGTTCACCTCTCGGGGGCAGCCCCTATTCAGCTGTGCACACTGCAACCGCTCGCCCAACAGGTCATTGCTAGTAGGGCCCACTATTCCATAAACTCCCAAGATTCTAGGCCTGTGTACTGCCCCTGATTGTACTCAAGGCCCCATTAGGATAGCTGCCCTAGTCTGCAGATAGTCAATTTGTGGAACTCTGCCGGTCTCGCTAGGCTAAGGTTAATTCCTTGGGTGGCTCCCACTTTCTACTTTGATGGCGCCACCTTCGTCGGCAGCTGCCATCTTAGGGTCAGCATTGAGCTTTTATTGTCCTGTTTCAAGATGACACGGTGTCCAGGGCCACTGGTCGCACGGAAGGGTCAATGTGGAGCTTGAACTTCTTGCTTTTGAGTTTCCCCAGTCCTTCGAAGAGCGCCGGAAACTCCTTTAACATGGCCTCCGCAAGGGACTCATGAGCTTGATTGGCGAAGAAGACAAGCCCGACGTCTTCGGCCGTGTGGCAGCTGAGCAACGTCCCCTTCTTACCCTCCTGATGTGGAACTTCGCTTCGGTGGAGTAGTTCCCACTTGCGACCGTGGTCTGAATGACGCCCCGGAGAGGGAGCGGGTCCATCCCTCCGTACGTGTAGATCCTTGCAGTGGATGGTGTGAGAGGAGGTCGCGGTGATAGACGATCATATTGGTCGCAGTCCATCACATTGACGGAGGCCCCAGGGTCGCCCAGTGTCGATGAGGGCTCGTACATCAGTGCCTTCGATGGAGACAGAGCACATAAGAGGTGGCCTTCGACGAGTCCCCGTCCGGCTGACATATGACACCACGAACACTTTGTCGTCGTCCTCATCCTCATACATGTGGCGTCGCTCCTGGGGCTGGTCATCCGGCAGTGGGTCATCAAGGGAGATTTGGCGAACCCGCTGGGACACACCTCTGGGCCTTGACGCGGTCAAGCGGAACTTCCCACCGCGGCGCACTCTCGTGTAGCCTTCTGCAGCGCAAGCATGTTTTTCCTTTCGCCCCGCAGACGGCCGTCGCGGGGGTGATCCTTGCCACAGTACCCACACGGTCCTCTTGGTGGCGGTCTGGGCGCCTGGCAAGGCGTCGGGGGCTGTCTCTGGATGGCATCCACCTTTTCCTCCTTGATCGGCGGGTGCCTGGGCGTCAGTGATGCGGCGACTGGTGTGTGCAGGGCGGCTTCCATCTCTTCGGCCCTGACGTCCGACAGTTTGTGGGAGCGGGCTAGGATCAGGATCTCGTCCAGCGAGATTCCCGGTTGCTGGAGGATTAGCTTCCACAGGAGTTTTGAGCGGCATCCTAGGATGATCTGGTCCCGGATTTCATCCCTCTGGTCCGTGAAGGGGCACGTGCTGGCCAGCCGGCGCAGTCGCACATAGAACATATCTACGGATTCGGTCTCGGTCTGCCACGCCCTCTTGAACTTGAATTTCTCAAAGTCAGGATTGAGCTGTGGGTCGAAATGTCTGCTGAGCGCGGCGACTGCCAACTCGTAGTCATCATCGGTTCCGGTATTGGGGAGTGTCTCGAACAGATTATAGATCTATGCACCGCCGTAGTAGATGAGGAGTGACCGCTTGACAGTTCCATCGGTTTAGCGGGTCCCCTTGAAGTAATGGTTGAGCCGTCCGACCCAGGCCTTCCATCTTAACGCAGCCGGCCCCTGTCGCCGGCGTGGTGTTGCTCATCGCGGCTGGGCGCGTGTGCGCAAAGGCGCGGCTTGCGTTCTAACGTGTGACTCCTGGGCGTGTGCTTCAGCACGTGTACCTGTGCCGCCGACTGTGCGGTAGTTCTGTGTGGGCCGGTCGGGGTGCAAGTGGCCCTTTGGCGCAGCCACGTGAGATGGCAGGTGCTTGCATTGATTAGGCCTATACGCTGTTAGGCCAATACTTGAAGACTGGTCTTCCCTCCTTGCCCCAGTGGTGTGCTCTTTCTAGTCTTGTGTGATATACAGGGCAGTTTCCACTCTACCCCTCCTTTATCCACTTTCCTTCTCTCTCTTTTTTTTCCAGCTGCCAATGCTTGATGGTGCCCCATAGGCACTGCTCCTCTTGCCACTATGCACACGGCCCCCACAGAATTAGTCCTGGGCGAGTGTGTGATGCAGGCTGTGTATGTTCGCCACCCTCCTGCGAGCAGAAGCAGGCAGCAGAGGGGGCAGCCCATGCTCGAGGCCTCACCGAGCTGCACACGTGGTTGGGACTGAACGCGGGGCTGCAGGCCGCCCTGCAGCTTCGGGGAAAGCAGTGGTGCAGGAGAGGAGGTGCTAGAAGAGAGATCCGCCACTGAGCGTTGTCCCAGCGAGCTTCGCCTGCTGCACACGTCCCCGATGGCTGGGGAGTCGCGTGGGCGGGCTCGAGTTGGACAGTGCGGGCAGGAAGCATAGCTGAAGACACCGCCGTCGGGCTTACAGAGGCCACAGGTGCCTGCCGCTGCGGGTGGGCACTGCGATCTCTTCCACTCACGTCACTGGGCACCCTCGAGAGCAAGGCACCGCTGGTGGGCATCGTGTGCTCTCCAACAGGAACCACCAGAGGTAGGCGGGCACGCGTGGGGTGCGACCGGCCTCGTCGTCAATGTAGCGCAGCAGGGCCCAGGTCAGGTAGGCCGTAGGCTACGCTAAAGAAAGTACACAAGAGTCAGTGAATGCACTCTCGGCCGGAAGACCACAAGCGGTCTCCGGACCATTTATTTATACCCTCCGGGCGAGCGCGCCCCAAGGGATGTATGGATGTGTGAGTGTATCACAACATTGTTTTGGGGAGCCCGGGTGGCTCTCTACACCTTCCAGCTCCCGCTGGGTGCTCATTTCCAGTTTCTTTTTGTAAAATGCCATGGAGTCCTCGCGGATCACGTCCGCACAGTCATCTTGGTTGGCCACGCCCTCTCCCCTACTCCTTTAATGGGGAATTTGTCTAGTGTCTTGAACTTTTCGAGAGCATCTCGCCACTTATTTGTTTATTTGCAATGCAATAGGTCGCGCATAACTGAAAGTTTAATCTATTGGCGTTGTATTATTATTAACAACGCCAATAGCTCAAACTTTCAGTAACGCAAGACCTATTGCATTGTAAATGCTTGTTACTTGATAGTAATGGAGGCAAGATCTACACTCCCTGTGAGCAGTTCTACCTTTAACCACTAAGTAGTGTTGTACATATATTTTGGCAGTATTACATAACATAAAGTGTCACTTCACCTGAATTTTTCTTGGTGCTGTTTAAGTGCTGTGACAGAAGGGGTTCCTTGCCTGACTCTGGAGAGTGTGCGCCCCTGGCCTCGACTTCCCCATAGTGTGTTGTGTAGGTTTTTAAATGTTTGTTACTTGGCACATACCACAGTGATGCCTTTGCGCTAGGAGTTCCTGTGACACAGAATGCCACCCAGAGTGGGGCGTTGTGGTCTGGTGGGGCACACAATGTGCACCCTCATTTAAGAAGTAGGTCTACCATCAACTTCCCGTACTGTAGAGGACTGACGGCTGGAATGGATTACAGAAGGACAGCCTTTTTTCAACCATTTGCCTGCCAGCGACAGTTTCCTACTGGCCTCCAGCTTGTTTTTAATTTGATCTTGTAGTCCCCTGCAGCCGAGCTCTTCACACCATCCACAAGACATATATGACGGGTGTGAACCATGTGTGTAAAGTAGACTGTGTATGGAGTGTGTATTTGGTCCATGACTGTAGCCACATAAGAATTCATTTTGATTTCCTGCAGTTGACTGGAACCTAAAACCTAACCAGTTTGGAGAAAGCGCCATGCATCCCCTTTTAAAATGGATCAGAGGCCCCTTCCTGCTTTCTCAGAAATATTATCCACATCACGTCAAGTGGTAGTAAGTGGATTAGCCTTACAGTCAGGAGACGTCAGGCTCCCATCCACTTTCCTGCTGATATTAATGCTCTGCCTGGAAACAGAGTACAAGTATGGGACAAACTACAAGCTAGTGTTGCGAGATTTTGATATCAGATTCTAGGGTCCCACAACCATAGTCACTGAGAAACTCTTGCACTCCAGGGTTAGGACATTGACTGCCAGATTCCCCTTCACCAAAAGATGAACCAGAAACCTGGGAGGTTTTACGGCCCACCAGTTGCAGCTGCCCCGGCCTGCCTTGGAATAAGGAGTGACTGGCTACTTTATGGGGGTGTTGGTGCTTCTCTTGCACCACGAATATGTTGCCTACAAGAGGACTACTGCAAGGATCTGAAATGGGATGAACTGAAGCTGCCTGCTGTGACTCGATGGACGAGCCAACATCGCAAGGATATAAGGGTATATGTGCAGCATGCTCAGATGCAGAAGCCTCAGGAATGTGTGGTGTCCACACAAACTGTAAATCTGCTTCAATGGTTTCCCAGCCAATGAATATGTAGCGCTTGACTCTGCTTGACGCTGAGAACCGGTGATCACACTCCGCACTTTTCTCTGAACTGAAGCATTGGGAGAGGTGTTGCACCATAAAGGGATTGTTCACCGCAGTCGGTGGGCATGCTAACCTAGAGCTCTTTATCACCACTGTGACACAAGGTGGGATTTTTACTTTGGATAATGGGGTTTCGTTTAGGCCTGTGGAAGATCTACCAGTATAGAATCCCCGTACCATGAGCAGTGCTATTCAATTTTAGCCTCTTCAAGACCCACACTGGTGCTGCTGACATTTGTAAAACAAAGCTTCCATACGTGCAGCAGATGCACCCTATGGCAACTTCAGCTTGGTCAAGGCGGGGTCAGTGTGATTACGTGTGTGAGCTGTGTGAGGACCCACCACCCAGAGTACTACTGCCCTCGCTTCACATCCGTACACTCAGGCCAGGCCTGCCAACAGGACGACAAGGACTAAAATGTATGGTCCAGGAGTTGAGACAGTGGGGCAAGCGGGGAGCGGGGCGATTGGAGGAATTATCTTTGGGACTGACCTAACTGCAGACTCTTGAGATAGGTTGGCAAAGGGCTGGGTAGCTTGAGGGCAGTGATGCTGGAACAACTTACAGGTGACAGTGATGGTGCCTGAGACAGCTCATGGGTGAGGGTGATGGGACAGCTCATATGTGAAGGTGAGGGGACAGCTTATGGGTGAGGATGCTGGGACAGCTCATGTGTGAGGGTCCTGAGATGGATAACAAGATGGTGATGGTACTGGGACACCTCATGAGGGAAGGTGCTGGAACAACTTGTGTGAGAGTGATGGGACAGCTCTTGGGTGAGGGTACTGGGACAGCAAAGATGGTGATGGTACTGGGACAGCTCACGTGTGAAGGTGATGGGACACACATGGGTGATTGTGCTCGGACAGCTCATGGGTGAAGGTGATGGGGCAGCTTGTGTGAAGGGTAATGGTTCTAGAACAAATCATGGGTGAGGGTGCTGGAAGAGCTCAAATGTAAAGGTGATGTGTCAGCTTATAGGTAAGGGTGATGAGACAACTCATGTGTGAAGGTGATGGGACAGCTAATGGGTGAGGGTGCTGGGACAGTTAAGAAGGTGAGGGTTCTGGGACAGCTTGTGTGAAGGTGATGGGGCAGCTCATGGGTGAGGGTGATGGGGCATGAAGAACCGGAATAACCCACTTACTGGGTCTCGGCGGCGGGGGAACCGCCCAAGCCTTCCATACCCTTCATACGTAGTAAAAGGAGACACAGGAGCCTTCGTCTGCAGGAGGAACCCAGATTTATTCAAATAGCCCGGGCTATGGAACAGAGTCCCAAGCTCATCAGAAACAAGACAGAGGAGGCTGCTGCTTTACTCCGCAGCTTATAAGCCTTTCATACTTTTTCATTCTGATCTTTTGGCTGTTAGTTCATTGTTCAATCAGGGCAGGGTTTGCAGTTGATAACCAGATCCAGACGACGTTTGTAGATGGTGACCTGGTCAAGGCTTGGTACACAAATCATTGTTCACTCAGTTTGATCAAACCTCGGTCTTTTATGTCATTGTCCACTCAGCTTGATCAAAGCCCGGTCTTTCAAGTCATTGTTTAATCAACCTGATCAAGCCCCAGCAGTCAGACCATTGTCCAGATAACCTGATCACAGTGTCAAGGATGTTTACCAGGCTGGGAGCAGGAGATGGAAAACAACTCATTTACACAAGGTGTGAGTGTCCCGTTAGCTTTCTGGTGAACTGCAAAGAACAGGGGGGGTTGGGTGTTCCTGGGCAGAAATGCAGGCTGCAAGATGGTTGTTGTCGTGTTAGTTAGATTTTCCTCAGGCATCAGCAGAAACGATCAGGTGGGTCGTGTGGAAGTGTTTGACACGAGATGGCAATGAAAAAGCAATGGAGTCCCGGTACAAATTATCCCGATCAGAAGAACACTTTTCCTCAGGCAGATGACAAGATGGTGATCGTACTGGGACAGCTCATGGGTGAGGGTGCTGGGCACCTTTTGAAGGTGATGGGACAGCTCTCATGAAGGTGATGGTAGAGCTAATGGGTGAGGGTGCTGGGACAGATAAGAAGGTGAATGTACTGGAACAGCTTGTGTGAAGGTGATGGTACAGCTCATCAGTGAGGGTGCTGGGACAGATAATACGAAGGTGAACGTACTGGGATGAGGGTGCTGGGCAGCTTCTGATGGTAATAGGGCAGCCCATAGGTGAGGGTGATGGGACAGCTCGTATGAAGGTTATGGTACAGCTCATGGGTGAGGGTGCTGGGACAGATAAGAAGGTGATGGTAATAGGACAGCTCATGAAGGTGATGGGACAGCCCATGGGTGAGTACCATGGGATAGCTCATCAGTGAGGGTGCTAGGACAGATAACAAGAAGGTGATCGTACTGGGACAGCTCATGGGTGAGAGGGCTGGGGCAGCTCTTGAAGGTGAGGGGACAGCGCATGGGTGAGGGTGATGGGACAGCTCGCATGAAGATTATGGTACAGCTCATGGGTGAGGGTGCTGGGACAGGTAAGAAGGTGATGGTAATAGGACAGCTCGTGAAGGTGATGGGACAGCTTATGGGTGAGGGTGATTAGATAGCTCATGGATGATGGTCCTGGAGCAGCTCATGTGTGAGGGTGATGGGACTGCTCATCAGTGAAGATGATGGGGCAGCTCATAGGTGAGTGTGATGGAACGGTTCATGTTTTAAGGGGATGGGACAGCTCATGCCTGAGGGTGCTAAGAAAGTTTATAGATTGTGGTGCTAGGATAGATAACAAGAGGTGATGGTACTGGGACCGCTCATGTGCAGTTGTGCCAGGGCAGCTTTCAGTTGGATGGTTTCTTGTTTGTTGGGTAGTGATGGTTCTTCAGACCACTCTGTTGGCGATGGTGCAGGGAGCCTATGTTGAATGTTGGTGGTGATGTTGTTTGGGGTTGTTATTTTTCAGTGTGAGGAGGGTGAAAGACTTGATTGCTCCTTTTTGCTAATGTGCCCCATTGTGGTTTTATTGCAGAATAATGATGTGATCCCCGACCTGAATGTTCTCACTGCTTGGAGTCTTGGTTATACCGGCAGAGGAGTTGTAGTAACCATTCTGGATGACGGCCTTGAGAAGGACCATCCTGATCTCATGGAAAATTACGTAAGATTACTGGTGTCAATGAGTGCACAACTGTAATACACCCAAAAACACCAGATGAACTCTGGCACTCCCTGTCCAGTGCACTAGTAGGAACAATGCTGACCTTGTAGCTAACTTGTGCTATGGCCATGTCCACCATGTGTGGCTGAGTTAACCCCGCATCAACCTGGTGTAACATCTCTTTGCGACATCTGTTGGTATCCTCTCTGGCTGGGTTCACCCCACCCCATCAACCAAGAGTTACAGGTGTTTGTACCCTTTGGCTGTACACTCCCTGCATCTCCTTAGTGTTCCAGGTGTTCTCTCTTCGATGAATCTTCATTGAAGTCCCAAGCATTTGAGTAGTTCCGCCCACGTACGGTAATCCTGGAACACTTCTTCACAGAATATCTTCTTAAGTATAGGTGTTCTCCTCTCTTCAGCAAAGAGCAGGAAGCTGGCTTTCCATATACTATACCAAAAAGAGGTATAGTGTGCTGAGAGTCCTGAGGATCCCCAAGGGCTTTACAGAGACACTCACTGAATAAATCTGAGACCAATTCATAAAAATAATACTTGTTTACATTTATTTTTCCGAACCACAGAACTTCATCATAGGTAAATATGTTTCTGATGGATACATCTGCCAGTGGATTTCTCACCTTGTGAATATCCCCTGCGCCAGCAGGCATTCGGAATTTTTTTGTAGCTCTCCACACCGACTAAGACGACGTCACAAAGGGCACGACTCCGCTCTCGACCTCGCTGACGTCACTGGATCCATAATAGAGCCTCGTCAGCGTGATGACTTCAGTTCCCTTTTTTCCGCGCCGTCTACACCAACGGTTTTTCTAGGACTCTCCGTAGTTTCTTTGTATTTCTGGATGTATTGCTGTGTTTCTCTTGTTTCCTTCGGAGATGTCCTTGAGGAAATCTGGGTTCAAGCCCTGCACGGAGTGCGGTGGACATATGTCCATTACAGATCCGCACGAGGACTGTGTTTGGTGCTTATTTTCCGACCATGACGTCGATGGATGTCCATGCTGCAGGAAGATGAATCCCAAGGCGCTAAAGGAGAGAGAAGCGAAGCTTTTCATGGCCAAAATTAGGAAAGAAAGGAAGAGATGTAGGAGAAGGTCGAGGTCTCGTTCCGGATCGAGGTCGGGTTCGAAGTCGACGTCGGAACATCCGAAGCCGAAGAAACATAAGAAGAAGAAACATTCATCGAGACATCGTTCAGACAAGGAAGCGGCGCCAAAATCCACCTCTCCTTCTCGACATCACAGAAAGGATTATGTGTCTCCTTCTTTATCGAATCCGGCTTCGCCTAATAAGGTGGCTTCGCCTGAAGTCTCTCCGCCTCGATCGCCGACGCAGGCTCCTTCACCAGATTCAGTATATTCTCCGGCTCCAGATCAAGAAATTCTCGTGCCGGAAGAGCAGTGAACTCCAGTAGTTCCGACATCGGCGCCGGCTGGCCCGAATACGGGAACACCTGCTCCGGATTCAGTCCCGGGAGCTCATCCTCCATTTCCAGCTCCAGGACAAGACCCATCGCATTATCTCAATGCCATGTATGATGTCTTTCACAGAGCTATGTACCCCTCTGGTGCACCTTCGGGTCCCATGGGTCCATTAGCTTTCAATTTAGGGGTACCTCAAGCATATGCCCAAGCCACCTTTATGCCTTTCCTTCCAGCGGCGCCGTCTTGGAGTTTCCCGGCGCCAAGGGCTTCGACGCCGTTTTCATCTTCTCCGGCACATTGTTCGGCCTCGTTCGGCGCAAGCGGCGCCGTCGGATCTGTGCACGACGCCGGCCCAGAATCCGGCAGAGTCGGTTATGGCTCCATCGACGCCGGTGCCTTGGATAAGATCCAGAAGAGAAGCCCAGAGGATCTTAGAAGAGGAAAGTTATCATGAAGAGATGGAGGAAGGTGAACTCCAGGACTCAGATGAGTGTTTTGCTGAGTTGAGAGAGGCAAGTGGCCTGGATATCTCTCCAGAGTGGGAGCTTTCTCCTGCTTCTGATACACCTTCCAAGGACGTGGCTCCATATCATATGGTGATTAAGAAGGCAGCTGATTTATTGGACATTCAACTTCCCACTACCGAGTTCAAATCGAATATTTTAACGGAAGTTCTCCATTCACCCTCTTCAGTTGTTGAGCCTCTGTTGCCATTCAATGAGGCAGTTATTGAACCTGTGTTGGAGGTCTGGCGCAAGCCTTTTTCTGCGCCTGCAGTTTCCAGGACTATTGCGAGAAGATACAGGGTGGCTCCTGGGGATCCGGAGTTTTTATCAACTCATCCTTCTCCAGAGAGCTTAGTAGTTCCAGCTGCATGTTCTAAAAGATCTTCGGGTGCATTCCCTCAAGAACCTGCCGACAGAGAATCAAAGAGACTTGATTAATCTGCCAAGAACGTTTTCTCCTCTGCAAGCATGGCATTCAAATCAACTAATGCTACCTGTCTTATGGGTAGATATATCCATGCTTTAATGGATTCAGATAAACAGTTGACACCTAAGCTGTCCGAGGAGGATAGAACATGTTTTGAGGAAGTGTTGCACCCAGGCTGCTGCACGCCAAGTTATTCAAAGTGGGTTAGATACCACTGACTCTGTCGCAAGAATTATGGGTTCTTCTGTGGCTACTTGGAGGAGTGCATGGCTGAAGTCCATGGATTTTTAAGCAGATGTTCAGGCCACTCTGTTAGACCTACACTTTGATGGTTCAGGACTCTGCAGGAAGAAGGCTGACGCTGCCTTGGAAAGATTTAAAGACAGTAAGGCAACAGCTAAATCTCTTGGCTTACAAGCTCAACCTAGAGGCTCAGCTTTTAGAAGATACAAAGGGTTTGGGAGGTCGTCTTTTCGATCATATGGCCAACCTCGTCAGCAGCAGCAGCAGCAACAACAACAGAATACTCTATACAAGTCCTATAGAGGCAAAAACAGGGGTCGTCCCAAGGTCGTCAACCCTCCTCCTCCTCTACCTCCCCTCCTATTACCGCAGCAAAGCAGCCATAGATTCCCCATTCCGGATCATGTTGGTCCTGTGGGGGGTCAGCTTACTCATTTTCTGCAAGATTGGGAATCGGTCACTACAGACCTATGGGTTCTCAATCTTGTGGAGAATGGGTATGCCCTTCCCTTTCGGGAATTCCCTCCGAAACCCTCCTTGCCAAGGTTCTTGTTCGGAAGAACATCTCCTTCTCCTGCAGGAGGAAGTCCTAACATTGTTGAAAAAAGGTGCGATAGATGTGGTTCCGGAGCAGGAAAGGGGTCAGGGATGCTACTCCCGGTATTTCCTGATACCCAAGAAGGATGGCAGGTTACATCCAATCCTGGATCGCAGGATCTTGAACCTTTTTCTGAAGCAAGAGAAGTTCAAGATGCTCACCCTTGCGCAGGTTCTTCAGGTGCTGCAACAAGAGGACTGGATGGCGTCGATCGACTTGCAGGACGCGTATTTTCATATCTCGATCCTGAAGTCGCACAGGAAGAATCTACGTTTCACGGTGGGCTCGCAACACTATCAGTTTGCGGTTCTCCCGTTTGGACTTACTACTGCACCTCGAGTCTTCACCAAGGTGATGGCAGTGGTGGCAGCCAATCTCAGAAGATCGGGGAAACCAGTTTTCCCCTATCTGGATGACAGACTTCTCAACGCAGAGTCTCCAGAGAAGGTGCTTCATTATTTGCAGGTGACAACCCAGCAGTTGTGCAAATTGGGTTTTTCAATAAATGTACCCAAGTCTCACCTGGTGCCCTCTCAGCGCAACCTGGTCATAGGAGCGGTACTGGACACTACTGTGTCGAGCATTTCCTCCTCCTCAAAGGATTCTCGACATTCAGGAAATGATTCCCTTGTTTTACAATTGAGCTGTCGTTCTAGTCCTGAAGGCCCTACGCCTGCTCGGTCTGTTTGCTTCCTGCATTCTGTTGGTCAACCATGCACGCTGGCACATGAGGGCGCTACAGTGGTGCCTCCGCAGGCAATGGTATCAACACAACGGAGATCTCAGGGAGTCAGTCAGGATCTCCAGAGAAGCTGTAGCGGATCTGTCTTGGTGGAGCGTGGAGGACAATCTGTCTCAAGGAAAGCCCTTCCATCTGCCTCCATCGGTTGCCACAGTGATAACGGATGCATCCACTCTAGGGTGGGGTGTTCATCTGGGGGATCTGGAGATCAAAGGTCTTTGGTCTCCCGAGGAAAGGTTGCTTCACATCAACCTTCTAGAGTTGCGGGCAATACGTCTAGCGCTCAAGGCTTTCCTCCTTTCCCTTCGCGGGCAGTCAGTTCAAGTCCTGACGGACAACACTACCGCAATGTGGTATGTCAACAAGCAGGGAGGAGTGGGGTTGCATTGTCTCTGCAGAGTGGCTCTGCGTCTCTGGTCCTGAGTTCAGGACCATCAGATTTGTCTGATGGCAAATAATTTGGCCGGAGTTCTGAACGTACGTGCGGACAGTCTGTCGGCAGTTCTCAGCCGACCACAAGTGGAGGCTTCATCCGGAGGTGGCTCGTCACGTCTTCCGGACGTGGGGAACCCCTCAGGTGGATCTGCTTGCCATTCACGAGAATGCTCACTGCCCGTCATTCTGCAGCCTCCAGTTTCGGATGCAGGAGGCGTTGTGGGTCGCTTCTCAGTTGAGTTGGGACGCACAACTCCTTTCCGCGTTTCCTCCCATACCCTTGATTCCTCGGGTTCTGAGGAAGATTCGCCAAGACCGGGCCCAAGTCATTTTGATCGCCCCGGATTGGCCAAGAAGGGTGTGGTACACAGATCTTCTCCACCTCTCCTCGTGCCCTCCGCTCTGTCTCCCTCTCAGGGCAGACCTCCTCTCGCAGTCGCAGGGGCAGGTTCTACACCCCCACCTCCAGAGCTTACACCTTCATGCCTGTAGATTGACGGGGCAACCTGAATTCTTTCTCTCTCCCAGCTGATGTGGTGGACGTTATTTTGTCCGCCAGACGTCTCTCCACCAAATCTATCTATTCCTATAGGTGGTCTCAATTTGTCCATTGGTGTGGGGAGGAGTCTATTGACCCTCTAAAGGCTCGTTTATCCAACATTCTTCAGTTTGCACTATCTCTGGCCCAACAGGGTTTTGCTGTGGCTACTGTAAAAAGGTTATCTATCAGCCTTGTCGGCATTCCTTTGTTTGCCGGACCAGCCATCTTTGTTTAAGTCACCTGTTATATTGTTTCATTAAGGGTCTTACCAATAAATTTCCTCCTACCCCATTTATTGTGCCTCACTGGGACTTAAATCTTGTCTTATCCTACTTGAAAGGTTCACCTTTTAAACCTTTGCACAAGTGTCCCATGATACTTCTGTCTTTCAAGACTGTTTTTCTTGTTGCAATTACCTCGGCAAGGAGGGTAAGTGAGCTTCAAGCTCTGAGTTCAAAACCCCCATTCTTGACCATTCATGCTGAAAGAATGGTACTCAGGACCAGGGCTGCTTTTCTGCCTAAGGTGGTAACTCCCTTCCACCTGGGGCAGTCCATTACCCTTCCTACCTTCTATCCCCCCTCACCCTTCTAAGGAGGAGGAGCGGCTTCACCGTCTGGACCCCAAGAGGGCGGTGAGCTTTTACCTTGATTGGACTAAAGACTATCGTGTGGATGAACAGCTCTTTGTGGGATTTGCTGGCTGCAGGAAAGGAAGAGCAGTGCACAAGCGCACACTTTCCAGATGGATTATCTTGTGCATCAAGATATGCTATGCCCTGGCTGATAAGGAACCTCCAGAGGGTATAAGACCTCACTCTACTAGAGCAAAGGCTTCTACATCTGCTTTGTCTAGAGGTGTTCCTGTAGAGGACATTTGTAGGGCAGCAACTTGGGTCTCCCTCCCCACTTTCGCGAAACATTACTGCTTAGATTCCGAAGTGAGGAGGGATGGTCATTTTGCGCGTTCTGTCCTCCAAGATTTTCTGGTATAGAAGAGCGGACACCCTCCTCCGAGAGTGGGGACTGCTATGGGACTCTTTTCACAAGGTGAGGAATTCACTGGCAGATGTATCCATCAGAAGAACAAGTTACTTGCCTTCGGTAGCGCTTTTTCTGGTGGATACAGTATCTGCCTGTGGATTCTTCACTGGCCCACCCGCCTCCCCGTTGTCCACTCTTCTATACCTGCAAGTGTTTCTTGTTTTTACATTTGGAATTGTCTTCACACTATGTGTGTTGGTTTGAATACTGTGTACTGTGTATACTATACCTATTTATGTCGGTCCGTCCGTGCGCCTCGGGGGCACGGAAAAAAGGGCGGAACTGACATCATCACACCGACAAGGCTCTATTATGGATCCAGTGACGTCAGCGAGGTCGCGAGCGGAGTCTTGCCATTTGTGACGTCGTCCTCGTCGCGTTGAGAGCTACAAAAAATTTCCGAATGGCTGCTGGTGCACGGGATATTCACAAGGTGAGGAATCCAGAGGCAGATACTGTATCCACCAGAAAAAGTGCTACCGAAGGTAAGTAACTTGTTCTTTTCAATAGAAATGGGCACATAACCTATGGGAGGAAGAAAACATTCAGCATACAAAGGGATAACATTGACTTACAACACAAGTCTTCGGAAGTTCAGTATTTAGCAAGGTTCAGTTCAACAGCAACAGTGCATTACCAGCAACACGGGTGGCCGGTTGCAGGGTGCAAGTTCGAGGTCGGGTGCCCAATGGAGCTCAGTGGGGATTGGGTCATCGGACAGGCTGCTTACTGGTAAGTAGCAGCGGCTTGTTGGGGAGGGTCATTCTCCTGGGGTTGATGCAAACACTAGACAGGGCCCAAAGCATCACCAACACTACACTGCCAACGGCACAGGCGCGGCCAGGGTACCAGCACGACGTCATGTGTCTAATGTAAAGCAATAGAGACAGCCAAAATCGGAAACAGGCTTCAGGCTCAGGCCAATTGAAGGGAACCAACAGTTGTAGACGTAAGTTGCGATCCTGGGGGACATATAAACACATTTGGTCTTCTTCAACAAGGCCCAGGGCGGACGGGTACAGGGGTTTCTTTTGGCGGTGGAAACGGCTTTCCGGAACAAGTCGCGGTTGGGGAGTCCGGGCAGAGGCTGCAGGCAGAGTTGAGGAGTCTGGGAGAGGTCAGCTCACAGTGGACTCTGGCTCTGGAGCACTGGGGAACCTCGTTGAAACCAGTCGGCCACTTGGACTCGGGCCGAAGGCATCAGGTGCAGAGATGGAACCGGGGGCAGGCTTTGCGGTTCTTCAGGTCACAGAGTCTTTTAGTTGAAGATGGTATCTATCTCGAGATATCTTGGTCTTTGTCAAAGGCAGACAGTACACCCAAGGCTTTGGAGGTCACTGGGCTGCAGGACGAGTTGCCTTTTGATGCAGGATCGTCAAGGGTTGCAGACAGGCCCGTAGGGCTTCGGCCAAGTAAGTACTTCTCTGCAGTCGTCTCTGCTGGTGCAACTCTGTAGTGTCCAACGCTTCATAGGTCATCAGGAACTGAAGTTCAGGGTCTGGGGATGCCACCTAAATACTTGATTTTGGGGTGTTAAATGGGAGGGACAGGTAATGATCAATGGGCCACTTACCTGGGGTGTCTACACCCTCTATTATGACCACCTCTTGTGGGAGGGGGACATAGACCTAGGCCTGATTGGTAAAGTCACACCATCTTCAAGATGGTGGGCCCTAAAAAGTGTACTTCACCTTGCCTCCTCAGACCTGAGGTGTGACGTTGGCAGAGGGTGCACACCTCTTATTCTTTCTGAGTTTTCCCGCCTGCCCTCCCGTTAAAAAGGGGTTTAGGACAGGAAGCGGGCCTGCTCTCTCCTACAGGAGAGGCTAGGGTCACGTTACAAAGGCAGCAAGGCCTTTGAAGCTTCCTGCCTCGGATGGCTCTTCCTGATAAGGGTGGGGGGGACGTGAACACCTCCGCCCAGGAAAGGCATTATACTTGACTTCTGAGCGCACAGGCATGCAGCCCATGAGGTCAGAATACTGGTGGTAGCAGGCTGGCTTAGGCCAGTCAGTGACCACACTGAGGAATTGTATGGTTCAGGGTACTCCTCTAAGGGGTCTCTGTGTGCCATTTTTACACTGAAATCAGTTCAGGTTTTATTGTGCAGAGATGTTTGGTACCAAACATCCCATACTTGAGTGAAGCCATGATGGAGCTAGGGAACTCGTAATAACATGTGTCAAGCCCATGTTCTTAATATGACTTCCCTGGTCACTTGCAATATCCAGGAATCGATAAGGATATTGCAAGGGCCTAACTGAAAGAAACAGTTAGTTATAGATTTCTTACCTTAGAATTACCCCCAGGCGTCAGACTGGATCCGGGAAATTGTTTGGTTAGCACTACGTCTGCGCGTCAGAAGGTGGCGTCGGTCGGCTCTGCATCCGTTGTTCGTGGCGTGTCGCCTGGAGGACGGCATAGGTACTTGACGCCGCCCTCGCGCGCTGACGTAAGTTCTATCTTTTTCCGTGCCAGCCAGCGCAGATCCGGAGAGAAAGGTTTTTGACTGAAGTTTTGGAGAGACTGTTGTCGACGTCTTTATGAGTCCTACGACTCCTGGTGCACGTCGGGATGTCAGGTTTCAAGGCTTGCGGATCCTGTTCTCGAATGATGTCGGTTACGGATCTGCACCGAGTGTGCCTCTTTTGCCTGGAGCGCGACCAGAACCCCAAGTCGTACTCCGACTGCCGGTACATGGCTCCGAAGGCCTTTTGGGAGTGGTCCTGAAAGCTTCTTGAGCGCCGGCAGTCGGCTCCGCGACGTTTTTGGTCCCGGTCTCAAGGGAGGTTGAGGAACCGGTCGCGGAGCCATCACCACTCTTCTAAGTCTTCTCACTCAGGGTCAGGTAAGTCGAAGCACAAGAAGAAGTCAAAGAATCATTGACGCTCTTTGACTTCTCCCCGTTGGTCAACTGACACAACGAGGGATGTGGGCGTTGCCCTCCCGCGTGCGGAGCCTGAAGAGTTGACTCCGAGTTTACCTCCCTTTTTGGGACCCGGAGCGACTCCTGCCAAGCTTTGTAAGTTTTACGAGGCGATGCACGCCTACTTTGGGCAGCTGGAACCCGCCAGCACGCCCTCAGGCCCCGCAGACTCAGTTGGGGGACTTAGGCCTTCTCTGCCGGCGACTCTGGCCACGGCACCGCAGGCCCCCCTTGGATCAGGTGTGGTTCCAGATCGGCGCTGGTTGACCTTATTACACCTCCACCGGCACCGCTTCCTCTGGCACCGCTACCGCATTCAACGCCGGCGCCGACCCCAGCCTCCATCCTGATGTGAACCCGGTGCCAAGAGGGGTTTTTGTGCCCCTGTTCACTCCTGAGGTCCCTTTCAGTCAAGATTGGCACCCAGAGGATGAGGAGGAGGACTGGGAGGGGTCAGGTGACGCTCTGACTGACCAGTTGGACAGTGAACAGGACTGGAGAGAGGAACTATGGGATGCCAGTGCTCTGGACACCTCCCCTGATCTTAGCATGGTGTCTCCTCTTACCGTGGCTACGGAGGAGGGAGCATCATAAGCAGTGGTGTTGTGTAGGGAGGCCGAGGCACTCAACCTCGAGCTCCCTACAGTGGCGGTCAGGACTAACCTCCTGACGGAGGTGCTCAACCGCAAGCGAGCTCTTCGCAGCCCCTGCTGCCGTTTAAGGAAGCCCTCACTGACATCCTTTTGGGCACCTGGTCCAGGCCCAACACTGGGGCTCCCGTGGATAGTATGATTGCCCGACGCCACCGCCTGGCTCCAGGCGACCCAACTTTCCTCTCTCAACACCCCACCCCTGAGAGCTTGGTGGTCCAACCCTCTACTTTCAAAAGTGCATTCCCTACCGCCCCACTGGAAAAGGAATCCATGAAGCTGGATTATTTTGGGAAGAAGATTTTCTCTTCTTCCAGCTTGGGACTGCGGTTGGTAAACACCACATGTCTATTGGGCGGGACTCGGTTGTGCAGGTGCTACCTGAGTGTCCGGAGGAGGCCTGGACAGTGCTCTCCCAGGCTGTCACCGCCGGGAGGGATCTGGCCAAGTTTGCCATCTGTTGTGAACTGGATACTGCCGACTCTGGTTAGAACGATTTCTCCATCGGTAGGTCTTCGCTACACCTGGATGAGGTCGACTGGCTTTTTGGTGGATGTGCAGAACACCTTGATGGACATGCCCTTTCGATGGCCGTCACCTTTTTGGCGACAAAGCAGACAACGCTCTAGAGCATTTCATGGAGTCACGGGCTACGGCCAAGTACTTGGGCCTCTCCACCTGCCCTGCGCAGTCTGCTTTTCACCACTTTTGTGGCTACGGAAGGGGTGCCCTGCTACGTCCCGTCCAGAGCCACAGGCCGCAGCAAGTTGCCCAGCCTTTGCACGGCCGGGGACGTGGGAACAACCGTCGTGGTTCCGGGGGCCAGCAGGTGGGCCAGTTCCTCCCCTGTAGCAGCCTCCTTCCTAGTCCGACATTTAAGGCTCATCAAACGCCAGTGGACGGCAAGATTCGCCATTACCTCCCCACACAAAGCATTCTTTAACATGGTGATGCTCTCAAACCAACCTGCTTAAAGAAATGCCTTTTCACCAACAGGTTCCCTTTCAAACCATTGTGACAGCTGCATCATTACTGAGGTGTAGAGCCCACATGGATCATCTCCGAATTCAAGGCACCTGGTCTCTGAGGACGAGGACATATCAATCTCCGTGAACGCTCTGGGCAGTTCACCTAGCGCTAAAAGCATTTTGCCCGTCATTCATGACCAGTCCCGCTTGTTCAGACGGACAGTCCTAATACCATGTACTTCCTCAACAAGGAAGGGGGGACGAGGTCCAGATCCTTATTCCACAAAGCCAAAGCAATTTGGAAATGGCTCATAGCCAGGAACCTGCATACCATGACACCTCACCTCCCAGGTGTACAAAATGTGCATTCAGACGCCCTCAGCAGGGTTCAGCAAGAAAGCCACAAATGGCTCCTTTACAACTACTTTGTGCAAGACATCTTCAGGCTGTGGGGCGTTCTGCACATCGTCTTGTTTGCCACCTCAGAAAACAAAAAAATGCCACGACTTTGCCTTAAGATACTTCCAACCAGGGACTTTGGGCAATGCCCTATGGATTTACTGGTCCGGCATATTTCCCTACTCCTTTCCTTCAATCCCACAGACACCATCAGTTTTTATCAAGCTGCCCTACTCAAGAGTCCAACACATCTTTATAACCCCCGATTGTCCATGTTAATGGTGGTTCATAGACCTTCGTCACAGAGTACACATCTCAAGCTGTCATGCAGATTAGACCTGCTAACGAAGTTCGGAGGCAAGATGGTTCACCCCAATCTCTCCTCCTTGAATTTGGCAGCATGGCTCTGGACACCTGAACCTGCCACAAGACTGCATGAACCTCCTCAAAGAGGCAAATCGGGCTTCAAACCGTTGAGCATATACCTTCAAGTGAAAGATATTTTGCATTTGTTGTTCCTCCAAGAACGTAGCCCTAAATCTTGCCATGCAGACATCATTCTTCCCTATCTTCATTTGGCAAAATCTGGCTTACAATTGTCTTCCATAAAGGTTCACTTGGCAGCTTAACGAAAATGTCCTTCACAAACCTTTTTATTTCAAATCCTAGTAATCAAGAATTTTTTAGAAGGGTTGAAGAACGTTTTCTCTTCCATTTAACACCCTTCCTCTCATTGGGAGCTTAACACAGTCCTTTCACGTCTCATGCAGGAGCCTTTCGAACCCATCCATAATACATACCTGCAGCATCGTTCATGGGAAACCGCTTTCCTCATAACATTCGTATGTGATTGTAGGGTTAACAAAATCTAGGCTTTATGCTCTAAGAAACCTTACACAGTTTTTTACTCTAATAAGGTGGATTTGAGGAATTAGCCCCAATTCCTACCCAAAGTAATTACGGATTCTCTTGTCAATCGGGCAATTTCTTTGCAGCCTTCTTTCAGAATCCTTTATTCTGGCTGAAAGATGTCTCCATTCCGTAGATGTAAGACGAGTCTTGAAGTTTAATCTAGATAAGACATGCGCAGATCAGACCAACTATTTGTGAATTATGGCCCAGTCCATACAGGTCTTGCCACTTACAAACATTTCATCTCCAGGTGGATAGTATTTTGCATACTATTATGTTACCAAAAAGCCAACAAGATGTTGTCAGCTAGGCCTAGAGCACATTCTGCTAGGGGCAAAGCAGCTACTGCTGCTTGAATGAGAAGTGTCCCTTTTGCGGAGATTTGTAAAGCTGCCACATTCACACATTCACCAAACACTATTGTTTGGACTGGGATGCTCAAGCAGATGTTGAAGTGAGGCAAGCCTCCCTCTGAAATGTATTTGCTTAATCCAGTCCTTCGTCTCTCCTCTGTTTTTCCACTTCGTTTTTTTGGGGAAGTGCTTTTTATTCTGTTCAAAAGATTATGACTCAATGGAGATCCCCTCCTTCCCGGTAGACATAGCAGAGAAAGTTATTGGATTTACCTATCACTAACACTTGCCCCAGTATTGCAACTTTCATAGATTCCCACGCTTTATATCATTCCCCGTCGTCAGCCTGGGAGCCTCAGTAAATAGAAAATACCATAGCAGTATGCACAAAAGAGAAAGTAAGGCCTAGGCCTCATCGCATTTTTTAGCCTATCTATCTCTTTTTGTAAAAGAGACCAAAACTTTGCAACAACCAATTAGATTAGCCTCACCCCATAGAACCCTCAGGAGAGAGCCTAAGAGCCTCAGATTTTCTACCGCATGTTGTGCTAAGGGAGTCTCCACTGAGCTCTGCTCATTTTTTCTTCAACTTTGGATTTCTACACCTTTTTTCTCTTCAGGATGTCTGAAAAGAAAGATTTGCTAAAAGCTTGTGCTACTTTCTCAAACAAAAGACTTTATGTTGAAGATAAGCATAAAGATTGCATTTATTGCTTATATCCAGACCACAAGGCCACTGATTGCAAGATCTGCAGGACCTTCTCAACCAAGACTTTGAGAGACCGGGAAGGAAGTCTTCTGACTTGGCTACAGAAAATGAAGTCTCGGAAAGCAGTTCCGTCCAGTGATAGTGAAGATACCTCCTCAGCAACATCTCCGAGGAGTTCTACAAAAAGGGGTAGGTCTTCCCCTTCTACATCTGCTGAACCTCCTGCTAAAATCTCTCCAAAGACCTCTGAAAGGTCTAAAAGGCTTTGTCCCAAAAGATCTCCTCATCATTTAAAGGAGAAGGAGGGACTTCTTCCTGAGATGCCATCTGGAAAAAAGGCAAGCCAAGGCCTTTCTGTGGCTTCTTCTCAATCAGAGAAAGAGAAGATTTTTAAGAAACCTTCAAGTACACCTCAGGAAGCGAAAGGAGAGAAGAAAATCCATCCGTCGACAACGATCTCCTCAGGTACGTCGACGACGATGTCAAAAACTCCATTGACTTTAATTGCTGCTCCATCGACGGGCACGACGTCGAGAGCTTCGCCGACGACATCGTTGACGATGACATCGACGATAGATCCTGCCTTTGTTTCGTTGTCGAGGTTTACAACCTCGTCGTCGACCGTAATGTCGTCGACGATGACGGCGATGAAGACGTCGACGACTGCGGCGACAATGATCCTGACATCCACCTCGTCGACGATTCCGTCGACGATCAGCCCTCCGTCGACGGCTGCTCCATTGACGACGGCAGTTCTTTCTCCAGCGACGACGATTCCCTCGTCGACGACACCGTGGACGATAACAAAAAGTAAGGATTTCTATAAAGAAGAAACTAATTACTCCGGAAATTACATCACCCGGTAGAGTAACACCATTGCCTCCACCTCTTCTGCTGGAGGAGGACTATTCTGATGAGGGTGAGAGTCCATAAGCGGATGCATATAGTCCTTCACAACTTCATTTGAAGTATCAGGACTCGATTCAGATGATTACTAACTGGATCAACCTCATCCAGAAACTCAGCTCACTCCTCAGGTCGCACATCAGCAAACAAATGGTCAAAGTATGGTGGCCATGCTGTCCTCATTAATAAACGATCTGCAGTTAATGTTATTAGATTACAAGAAGAGGTTCCCATCTCAGACCTCTGAAACCATTCAGCCTCCCCCTCCACCACCTCAGCAACCTCCATCTACTCCTGTGGCATCAACCTCCCACAGACAAGGGGAACAGCCTGGGACAGAACGTCATGATGTGGTTACAGTGCCTGATGATGATGACGACTTATCGGATGAGGACCAGGATGAGGAGCATGTTCAAAATCCGGACACAGAATGGGATGATAATGTAATCCCAGATCCGGCTTCACCATCTCCGGACCCTGTGGATTCCCCTCCAGCGGACATAGGGGGCTTCCATAATCTTATGGAAAGGGCATCTAAACGATTTGGCCTTTCTGTTCCGGTCTTACAATCGGACTGTTTCCTCTGCGATTTCAAGGAGCCCTACAAGAAATCGATCCGTTCCATACCAATAGTGGAACATGTTTGGAATGAGGGTAAGAAAGTGATGCAGTCTCCAGCTACTGTAACTCCGGTTCTACCGTGGCTGGAGAAGAAATTTAAGGCCCCGGAGGACAGTCTTGCATGTCTTATTGGCCAACCTAAACCGGACTTGTTTATTTCCCAGGTGGCCCAAAGAAAATCAAGGAACCCAACGGCACCCCTAACGGCACCGCCAGACAGAGAGGGCAGACGCTTGGATAATGTAGGCAAGAGGTTATCCTTGATGTCTTGCCTCCTGGTTAGGGCCTCGAAAGCACTCGAAATTTTGGGACGATATGATCGCCAAATGTTGTGCGATCTCTCTCCTTTCTTGGATCAGGTTCCAGAGAGTGCCAAGGCGGAAGCGAGAAAAATCCTAGAAGAGGGTGAGCGCTCTTCGTCTGAAATTATAGATTGTGCAATGGACATTGCTACAACGGCTTTTCGTGTCTTAGCGGGATCAGCGGTCCTGAGGCGTCAAGGTTGGCTGAGATGTACCTGGTTTCGCCCAGAGGTGCAGAATAAGATTCTGGATCTGCCATTTGATGGAGACATGCTGTTTGGCACCGAAACAGCAAGATCTTTGGGCATGCTTCAATACCGAAAGGTTCCTTTCCAGGGTGCAAGAGGCAAAGGATTCTCTACATATAGGGGAGGCTATCAGCAACGCTTCTCCTCCTATTCGCAATCCTCTCAATCATTCAGGCCTCAGTACTCTCAGTGGCAAAATCAATCGACGTCTTTCTCTCGCCAATCTTCCAGAGGTAGACAGGGGAGAGATACCTCTAAACGCCAATAGCGGCTTCCTGACTCTGCCTACTGGTCCTTCACCCCTGGTTCCATCGATAGGGGGCAGGATTACAAATGTTCTCAATTGCTGAAAGATCATAACAGATCAGTGGGTCCTACAGATTATTCAATTTGGGCATACCTTAGAATTCCAAAACCTACCACCTCTAAGAGTTTCTTATCTGCTCTCCAAGGGAGCGATAGAACCAGTGCCACTCTCTCAAAGAGGAAAAGGGTTCTATTCCAGATTTCTCCTCATTCAGAAGACAGAAGAAAAGTCGCGCCCAATCTTAGATCTGAGGGAACTCAACACCTAGCTGATAAAACTCTCCTTTCGAATGGTCTCTCTTCAAGATGTCTTGCGTCTTCTAATCCCAGGGGATTACATGGCGACTCAGGATCTCCAGGACACATATTTCTACGTTCCGATCCACGCAGCTCACAGAAAATTCTTACGCTTCACAGTAGCCAAGAGCCATTTTCAAAGTCCTGCCCTTCGGGCTCAGATCCACGGATTTTTTTTTTTTTAAATATATTTTTATTGCAGAGTTATAAACAGCAGGTAAAGGAAACAGCCAGTGCACTTGCGGGCCCCCCCGTCCAATAACAGTTCACGGTTGTACACAGCCATTCAGCCCGCATCCCGGAGGCCGGGCGGCACATCAGTTCGCTCTGGAGGAGCACAGCATAGTGTACGTCCCATTGGGACCCCGGCGAAAGTTCGATTTACGTATCTGCGTTTACCCCCCCACCCGCAACAACATTCCCGTCAGCCATCCCCATGGTATCAACGTAGTTGCCCCCATCGGGGCCTGCCCAAGGCTATATGGGCCTTCGTACCAGGCCGTCCCACCCAATCAGGCCTCCCGCCACTCAATACCCCCTGTCCCAGTAGTTCCAGGCCCCCACCAGCAACCTTTTAATGGCTTCCGGCCCCCCCCAAACCCCTCTACAACTAATCCCCCCAACGCCCCCCCCCCCTTGGCAACTGCAAAGGTGTGCGCATCGCTCCACCGAATTGGATGGTTCCACTACAGTGCTGAATGACATACTGCTGTGTTCGCCCTGCGGTGTCCAGCGGCTTAGTTCTCGCCGTCCACATCCACAACCAAAGCATCACGCAGAGCCTGTACCACTAACTCCCACGCACGGGCCGCATCCAGAGCCTTCTCATTCCCCAACTTCACCGCTTGCTTCATCCGGAGCACGCTCTCGCAGTCAGACCATCTCAGCAACTCATTCTTCCATCTACGCAGTGAGGGACCCCCCCTGGCCTTCCAGTGCCACGATATTTCCCTTTGAGCCAATATCAGACCCAGATCTATGAATTTACTGGTCACCTTGGTGTGCTTAGTATGCGGGAACCAGAGCAAGAGACACGTCGCCATGTCGAAGTCTACCTCCCTGTCAGTCACTTCATTCAGGAGTTCCCCTACCTCAGCCCAATAAGTTCCCAGTTGTGGACACCCCCAAAACAAGTGGTCCATGTCCGCCCCAAGGGACGAGCACCGGGGGCAACAGGCATCCGGCACCCGAAAGTGCCGCTGTAGCTTCTCCGGAGTTAGATAGGCCCTATGGAGCACATAAAAATGAACCTGCTGAAAGCGCGCGTTCCTGGTGCCCTTCCACGTGCGTCGCAGGATATGGCCCCATGCCGTATCCGGTATGGGCCGGCCAATGCTCCCCTCCCATTTAGCTTTGAGCCCATGGAGTGGTTCCAGCCCGTCGTGCAGCATCCTATTATGGAGGCACGTCACAGCTTTGAAGGTACCAGCCGCCATCACCACATATTGGCACGCCATAGTCGTCGCAGGTTCCAGGAGCCCCTCCTTCCAGTGCTTTTGCATGGCAGACACTACAGCCGCGTGTAGCAGGAAGCCCCCTTCAGGCAGTCCGAACTGGTCCCGGAGCACGTCGAACGGTGCCAACGCCCCATCTATATACAAGTCACCCACCACCTGTAGCCCCGCGGCCTCCCACTCCATCAACGGGGACCAATCCCCTCCGTGCGGCAGAGCTGTCAACATCCCAATCGGGATCTCCGGGGCATAAGGTCGCGAGGCCCTCGCCCTCCGGAGGCTCCTCTGCCAGCACAGCCGAAGCGTTCGCTCCTCCATGGTGAGGGCCCGTAATTCGAGCCGTTGCTGCATAATAATGTACGACAGCACATGGCGCCGTATCCCCCGACCCCGGTCCTCCTCCGGCCCCCGGAACACCCTGGCCACGTTCTGCGTAAGGACCTGCAACTGCGCCGCTAAATAATACAGCTCAAGGTCGGGTACGGCCATGCCCCCCTCCAGCTTGGGGCGAAGTAGCGTGCTCAAGGCTATCCTGCGTCGGCCATGCCCCCATAGAAAGCCAATAATCATTGACCGCAGTTCCCTAAACACCCCCTGGGGAATCCAGACAGGTAGCGTTCGGAAATAATAAAGGAAGCGGGGGAGCGCCACCATTTTCAACAATGCTATCCTGCCCAGGACTGTCAGCGGGAGGGTCGACCAGAAAGACAAGCTACCCCGTAGTGACCGGACACAACGGCCAATGTTACCCTCCAACAGGTCAGCAGCCGAGTGGTAAATGCGGACACCCAAGTAGGTGATGCAAGAAGGTTCCCACGCCACACCCAGGTCGCTACTAGGGGCCGGAGATCCCGCTCTCAGTGGAAACACGCAGGTCTTTGCCCAATTGACCTTAAGGCCTGACAATCGGCCGAACTCGGACAGCAGATCCATCGCTCCAACCAGTGCCCCCGAAGTGTCAGCTAGGTACAGGAGCAGGTCATCCGCATAGAGCGATATGTGATGCCACCGCCCGTCACTCACTATTCCCGCATATCGATCGCCTGACCTCGCATGGACCGCTAAGGGTTCCATCGCCAGGGCAAACAACAGAGGGGAGAGAGAGCACCCCTGTCGTGTTCCCCTGCCAACCGGATACGCGGCAGACACCAAGCCGCCCAATCGAACTCTCGCCGTCGCCGAATTATACAAGACTCTCGTCCACCTCCGAAAGCCATCGCCCATGCCAAACCGCTCCAGCACTCCATCCAAGAAAGGCCATTCCAGACTATCGAAGGCCTTCTCAATATCCACGGACAGAACCGCCGGCGATCCCTCCCCATCCAAGATGGCGTCCATTATTCCCACCAGGCGGCGGATATTCATCGCCGTGCTCCTTGTGGGTATAAACCCGGCCTGATCCCTGTGCACCAGGCCCGTCATGTGCGGGGCCAGTCTAGTAGCTAGGATGCGACTCAGGATCTTATAGTCCACCGTCAGCATGGACAGCGGGCGATAAGACCTCACGTCCGTGGCATCCCGGCCAGGCTTGAGGAGTGGCACTATCAAGGCCTCCCGCATGGAGGCAGGCAATGCCCCCTTCTCGAAGGCCTCCGCATACACCACCAGCAGCCTGGGCGCCAGAGCGTCTACATATTGCTGGTAGAACTCGATTGGGAGTCCGTCCACCCCGGGCGTCTTGTTACGGGCCATATGTTTGATAGCCACTCGAATTTCCGTTAGCGTGATCGGGCTACCCAGGTCCCCCGCGTCGTCGTCGTCCAAGACCGGGAGCGGCCTCTCCCCCAGGTATTCCACGATGTCCTGAACCCCCACTCCCAGCTGACTCCGGTACAATTCCTCATAGTAACCCCGAAAGCGGTCCAATACAGCTGCCTGGGAGTACACCATCCCTCCCTGCGCGTCAATAATGCTGAGGACCGGGCAACCCCTAAGTTCCGGGTTAGCTAATCTGGCCAAGAGGGTACCCACCTTGTCCCTTTCTGCGTGTGCCCTGACAATGTACTGCCTATAATCATAGCAGCGCAAACGTTCCGTCTCCGCGGCTACCGCTTCCTTCGCTTCCAATAACTGGGCCCGTATACCCAGCCTAGTTGGCCTGCGGCGCTCCAGGTCCCTCAAAGTGTCTTCCGCTTTCATTAAATCATTCAGCACAGACATTCGAGCATTCGAGAACCTGCCCAAGCACACCCCTCTCACCACCACTTTCAGTGCATCCCATTCAACAGACCTGCTCGTCGCTGTTCCTTCATTCACACCGAAATAACTATCAATGCCCTGCCGGACCGCATCGGCGAACACAGAATCCTCTAGCGTCTCCGGCCGAAGCCGCCATGTTGGTATTACGGAGCGCTCCCTCTGCCATTGAAAATGTACCAACAGGGGGTTATGATCGGATATCGTCCTAGCAAGGTACTCAGCATGGGTAATCAATGGGGCAAGGGAGCTCCCGCAAAGCACCGAATCAATCCTGACATGTAAATCATGTAGAGCGGAATAAAAGGAGTAATCCCTGGTTCCCCTGTGCCTCTCCCTCCAGACATCTAGCAACCCCCACTGGTCTTGCCAGTCCTTCCTGTGCGCGGCCAGCCTGCGCACAGGAGAGTCTACTAAGGGGGGATGGGACCTATCCAGAGCCACATCCGTAATCGAATTGAAGTCCCCCCCTAGCACTATCGGACCCGCCAGGAAAGAGGCCAAGGACCCCGAGAGGTTATCAAAGTATCGGCCTTGGTCCGTGTTCGGCGCATAAACACAACATAAAACCACATCCTGTCCGTATAATCTCCCCTCCACCGCTACAAACCTGCCATCCGGATCCATTACCTGATTCAACACCTGAAAGGGTATCCCCGCCCTCACCCAGATCAAGACCCCCCTGGCATACGCTGAATAAGTGGTGCCAAAAACCTGGCCCCGCCATCTTTTCTGCAAGGCAGCGCACTCTTTTTTGGTGAGGTGAGTCTCCTGGAGCATAGCTATCTGAACCCCCCTGCGTACCAGGTATGCATGTACTTTGTGACGTTTCACCATAGTCCGCAGCCCCCGGACATTCCACGTTAGGCATTTCAAATTAGGTAATGTCCCCATCCCAAGTCCGTACAATCCGAATTAAACTCCAACGGTCCATGACCCCCCCAATGCAGTTGCCCCCCCCCAAACAACCCCAAAACTGAAACATACCCCAAACCCCACTCCCCAGGACAGAGCACACGAACCCAATGGCCGCCCCCATCCAAACCTTGATCCAACTTCTCGCACACTTATCCTGTGGTCTCCACCACAGTCGACCTTAAGGGCCTAGGGGGGGTGAGTCGCCGCCGACCCCAGCCAGCGGAGCCCGCGTCCCGCCCTTCATCCCCTCCAAAACACTCAGCTCCCCCACCCGGCGACCCGCCCTCCAGCAACAGGATATCACCCTACCATGAAGTCCCGATCTAGGCCAAAGTCTATCTTAGCCGCAGAAAATTTCATCCGAGGTCTGTGGGGTCACTGTCGGCCCCTTCTGGCTCTCTGCTTCCGAAAGATCCTCTCCTGTTCTGCTGCCTTCTCCTCCCGAGTCCGTTTCGGCCCTTTCACTGTTCTGTTGTGACCCTGTAATGGCCGCCGTCGCCGCGAGTGCATCCCTCTTCTCCGCCGCCATTTGAGCCTCCCGCTTCTCCCGCTGGCGCCTGTTACGGGACCTGATTCGTTGTGACTGCCGCACCCGGGTCTGCTTGGGTTGGTCTCGCCTACTTTGGTGCGGTCTGTCCGTCCCTGCTCTGTACGACTCAAGCCATTGCCAAGCTTCATCCGGAGTCTGGAAAAAGTGCGTGGTGCCATCCATGATAATCCGCAGCTTGGCCGGGTAAAGCAAGGAGTACTGAATGCCTTCCTCCCTGAGCTCCTTCTTCACAGCAAGGAACGATGCCCTGGCCTTCTGAACCGCCTGCGTATAGTCCGGAAAGATCGTCACTTTGCTGTTCTCCACCCCATAAGGGCCCGACAACCTGGCCCGCTGGATGAGGAGGTCCCGGTCTTTGTAGTGGAGGAGCCGCACCACCATTGGTCGGGGGGGGCGGCCAAGTCCCAGCGGGCGAGCGGGCACCCGGTGAGCTCGCTCCAGAGTGAAAAATGGAGTAAGCCCCTCCGGCGCCACCACAGTGCGGAACCAGTTCTCCATGTAGGCCACCGCATCTTCCCCCTCAATCCGTTCCGGCAGGCCCACGACCCGCACGTTGTTCCGCCTATTGCGGCCTTCGGCATCCTCCGCCCTCCGCTCTAGAGTGTCCAGTCGGGCCAAAATGTCTGTAATCCTGCGCTCCGCGGTCACCACCGAGGGCTTCAGGTCCAGCAACAGTTGGTCATGCTCCTTGACCCGATCCGCCAGCTTTGCGTGGTCCGCGCGTAGCAGCCCCAGGCCCGTGGCCACCTGGGCAATGTCGTTGTGCAACGCCTCCTTGGTGGAGGTGATCGCCTCAAGGATGGCATCCAAGCGCCGGTTCAGCCGCTGTTCCTGGTCAAGCTCCGGGGAGGGACTCTCACTCAGCCGGGCCGATGTCGCCGAGTCCCCCTCATGGCTCCCGGGCATCGGCCCTCCGGTCGCCGCCATGTTAGGGTGCTGCGTCACAAGTCCGGCCACCCGTACGGCGGGCGCTCTCGTGGGTCCGTGCTGATTACCGGGCACCGGGCAATGCAATGCCACCGCCAATGGTCTCAAAAACAATAACCAGTCGAATGAGCCCCGGTCCGTCACCCCCACTAGACCCGTGGGGGGAGGATGAGTCGTGGGACGGCGGCCGACGAGAACCCCCGATCTCCTGGGTGAGTCGGGCAGCGTCCCCCGGTCTCAGGACGTCGCGCCGCCAATCCCAGTGCTGCGAGCAGCCGGGTGCAGGGTCCTTCTCTGCTTGGCGACAGCCGGACTCAGGGCCGAAGCTCGGGGCCGTCCGACCACCTCGCTGCCATTTTCTTCACACCCCGGGCTACACCTCGGCCGCCTCTTCCTCGATCTCCTCGGGGCCAGCAGTCCCCCAGCGATTCACCGATTACGGCCAGCAGTCCCCTCACCCTTCAGAGGGCAGGAACGTCGTCTCCGGGTCGCTTAGGGTCCCGAAAACGAGGAGAATTAGCGGGATTCCGCGCGGAGCAGCGAGCTCACGCCGCCATCCCGATCGGCGTCCAAGCCACGCCCCCAGATCCACGGATTTTCACAAAGGTATTGGCCCCGGTAGCGGCATTCTTAAGGAAACAATCGCTAGACGTTTTCCCTTACCTAGACGATTGGTTGATAAAGGCTCCGTCTTCTCAGGCAATGTCAACAGCAGTCAAAAGTTGCATCCAACTTTGCAGTCGCCTAGGTCTGCTTCTCAACAAGGAGAAATCCGTAATTGTTCCATCCAGAAGGGTCAAGTTCCTGGGCTCCATTCTAGATACAAGAAATTGCAAGGCTTTTCCTTTGGAAGAGAGGCAGAAAAAGCTAATATTCTCAGCAAACCAGTTACAAAGGAAACAATCCCTATCAGTTTGTCTTTACAGGTCATTCCTAGGATCGATCTCATATTGCATACCATTAGTTCCGCATTGCAGACTACGAATGCGTCCCTTGCAAGAACAACTAAACATGCAATGGTGCCAGGTGGAAGGTTCTTTCGAGGATAAAATAAAGGTCACTCCTCTTATAAGGAAAGCAGCAGGTTGGTGGGCTGTCAAAAAGAATATCTCGAAAGGTCTCTCTTTCAGGATGGGTCCATCCCCCCTGATTCTAACCACAGACGCTTCAATGGAAGGCTGGGGTGCTATCTTAGAGGATCTCCAAGTGAGCAATCACTGGAAGGCAGAAGAGCGTTGTCTTCATATCAATCTCTTGGAACTCAGAGCGATTCGCCTAGCTTTGCTGGCTTTCAGACGAGGGTTCAAGATGCAACCGTGCTGGTCAGGACGGACAACACAACGGCCATGCATTACATAAACAAGCAAGGAGGTATGAGATCTCATCTGCTCTCGAAAGAGGCCCAAGAGATATGGGAATGGGTGATTCTCCACA
This sequence comes from Lissotriton helveticus, assembly GCF_964261635.1. Taxonomy (NCBI): domain Eukaryota; kingdom Metazoa; phylum Chordata; class Amphibia; order Caudata; family Salamandridae; genus Lissotriton; species Lissotriton helveticus. The sequence goes on along the minus strand of NC_136073.1, from coordinate 1,892,222 downwards.
ATGTAGTTCTTTCAGCAGAGCATCTACCAGGCACTCTCAACACAACGGCAGACACCCTAAGTCGTCTGAAATCTGCCTGTCACAAGTGGGATTTGGATCAAGACACTGGAGGAAGTGTTTCAACGTTGGGGAACTCCAACAATAGACCTGTTTGCAACTCCAGAAAACTGGTAATGCCAACTCTATGCAAGCAGGGATCACCATCGAGGGTCGCTGGGGAATGCTCTTTAGATGTCCTGGTTAGGCGCATTTCTTTACGCCTTTCCTCCAATTCCCCTAATTCCACGGCTTCTCAGGAAAATAAAGATGGAATCTTGCAGGATGATTTTAATAGCACCAGCGTGGCCTCGCCAATTCTGGTTCATGGAGCTTCTCCTACTTTCTCAGGTCCATCCTTGTCATCTTTGTCCCATCCCATCTCTGTTGACAATGTCCCGGGGACAGGTGGTACATCCAGATCCGAGCTCTCTCCATTTGAAAGCATGGCTCCTGAACACAGAGATTTCCACACTCTAGATATCCCTCAAGACTGTAGGGAGATATTATCTCAAGCTCGCACACCAAGTACAAATAAGACTTATCGTGCTAAATGGAAACGTTCCTGCCTGTGGTGTCATCGGGAGTACATCCATCCATTCTCTTCAGCTCCTCATCAGATACTACCTTACATTCTATCACTAGCTAAATCGGGCCTTCCTCATTCTTCCATCAAAGTACATCTGGCGGCTATCTCAAGGTTCAGAAGGTCTGCGTCGGGACCGTCTCTCTGGTCAGCTAGGGTTATCAAACAATTCCTGAAAGGTCTTTTCAGGGTTTTTCCACCAGTGCGGCCACCACCTCCGGCTTGGAATCTGAATCTGGTTCTGGCTCATCTCATGAGACCTCCGTTTGAGCCAATTCACAGGGTGGACTTGAAATTCTTGTCTTGGAAATTAGCTCTCCTTCTAGCCCTCACTTCAGCTAGGTGAGTAGGAGAATTGCAAGCTCTCTCCGTTCTTGAACCTTTTCTACAGTTCAAAAAGGACTCTTATGTTTTTAAGGACCAATCCAACATTTATTCCAAAGGTCCCTTCGGATTTCCATTTGAACGAACCAGTGGTTCTAAAATAATTTTTTCCTCGCCCTACAACACCTGCAGAACGGTCTCTACATTCCTTGAATGTCCAGAGATGTCTCAAATTTTATCTTGAACGAACAAAGGATTTTAGGAAATCATCTTAACTTTTTCTGGCTTTTAGTGCACCTCGGAAAAGACTTCCTCTCTCAAAACAAGGGTTTTCACGCTGGATTTCAAGTGCAATAGATTTCTGCCACAAGACGGCAGGAAAGCCGCTGGAGAGAAAGGTACGATCTCACTCCACAAGATCAGTTTCATCTTCAGCAGGCTCTCTTCGCTGGAGTCCCTATGAAAGACATTTGTAGGGCGGCCACATGGAGCAGTGCCCATACCTTCACAAAGCATTACTGCCTGGACTCTCATGAGGAGTGAAGCGGCAGTAGGACAAGCAGTCCTGAGGAATCTCTTTCAGTGAGAGGTGAGCTTTCCCTTCTATCCCTCCTTCCTATGATTGCACATTTTGTATCACATAAGTTTTCTACATGTATTGTTACAAGGTATATATGCTTATATGACAATGATTATGCTGAAATGTGTGATATGCTCTTAACAAAATGTGCATTGGTGATTTACTGCTAGCTATTCTGATACAAGCTATGGGAATCTATGAAAGTTCCAATACTGGGGCAAGAAAACAAGTTACATACCTGTAACTTTGGTTCTCCAGTATTGGTAACTTTCATAGATTGCCATGCGCCCACCCTCCTCCCCGGGGAAAGCTCAGCCTTCAGCAAAAGTGGTTACTGATACACAACGGCTCCGAAAATCTGAGGCTCTGAGGATCTCTCTCATGAGGGTTCTATGGGGTGAGGCTAATCTGATTGGTTGTTCCAAAACTTTGGTCTCTTTTACAAAAAGAGGTAGATATGCTACAGAATGAGATGAGGCCTAGGCCTTTCTTGCTCTTTTCTACATACTGCTATGGTATTTTCTGTTTGCCGAGGCTCCCAGGCTGACGACGGGGAATGATACAAAGCATGGGAATCTATGAAAGTTACCAATACTGGGGAACCAAAGTTACAGGTAAGTAACTTGTTTTCTTCCTTTAATTTACATTCTTCATCATGGACCTTTCATCTGAATTCATGGGCAACTCACCCTATACCCCTCAGAAACCAAGAGAAGAAATCAGAATGAACATTGGTGTACTACAATACTAGCGCATTAAGATGTGTGAGCGGTGCCCTCTATAATAGTAGGATTGCCTGAGGGGTTTAAAGGACCAGCACAATTTTGGCTCTCAGTGAAGCCACAGTACTTGTTTCCCCTCTTCATTTTATTTTGTATTTTAACAAATGTCTTTAAGATGTGTAAACGGTGGGGGGTCAAGGAGGTGTGTGGGGCAAACTGGCAAAGATGGCGGCTGCTTAAATCAGAGTCTCTGCTTGGCCTTCAGGAGATTGTCAAACATCTGCCCCGCAAATTGATGCATGTGCATCATTCCTTCCAAACTAATTGGAATGGAGACACCCCTGAAGAGTATCCGGGTCTAGGTCGACCCTGTGCTGCTGGACTGTTGCAGGAGGTGAATTGACTGGTGAGCAGCCCTCAAGAGGCGGTGCCATTGATCAGATAGGCACCCCTGGTCCTGGAGTGGGAGAAGAGAAGGAGGATTGCTAGAGGCAAGCTTGTATTGCTGATCGTTCAATCTGAGAAGACTTAGGGGGCCGACAACACAGTCTAGACAGCCCGACAATGCGGAGCTCTGTGCTAGGAGCGAGGCAGTGAACCCTGTCCCAGGGCCTGGAGACACCCTGCATGTGGCGGTCTCCCACAGGGAAAAAGTACCAGTGGGTCCCATGAGAGAGGCCCAATCTAGGAATAGCTGAAGGTCACTGACCAAGAGAGGAGGGCAACTCAAAGCTCAGGTGTAACCACACAACTGCATTTGTTCCTGATCTTGAGCAAGAGCGTATCAGACAGCCTTGAAGAGCCGGGCCCCTAGAGAGTCATAAACACCCAAATAACTTAAAGAGTACTAGGATCGCAACCAGAGGTCTTTCTAACCCCACAGATTAGACCTATAGCTTATGGTTTACGGCTTAAAATTGCAAAGCTCTGTAAGAGTCATAAGTTTAGCAGCAATTTTGGCACTCCCTGCAAACCAGGAATATTGGAGACAACAGGACTGAACCGTCGCTCCCCCGCTACCAAACAAAGGATAGCGACCCTAAAGAAACCTTCTATAGAGAGGGTACATCAGGCACTGGCCTTTGATAGTCTGCAGCATTGTGATGTGCCCATCACAATTCTGTGCAGTACACAAGAAAGAGATAAGAGTGTGCAGATCAAAGCCAAGACTCGCTAACACTTCTAGATCAGACTATAAAGGAGAGTTTTTTTTACAGACCTCTTGTTCCTCTCATGCCCACCTAAGGCAGAATGACTGAGGGTTGAACAAAAAAAAAGATTCAAGTGTAAAAGGCAATCTGCAGAAAAGTAGTGCAAGAGAGACTGACGATGAGAGATGTGCCCCAACCAAACCAGGCCCCAGTTGAATTGTATCAGACTAGGGGGAAGACAATTGGTCGAGGGGGGTAACTTCAGAAGACTCAAGTGGTTGAGGAGCTGTACTTCGAACGCTGGACTGAAAATCAGACTTGAAAGTCAAGACCAGCTTAAAAACATGCTAGTACAGGAAAATATTTGACAAGGATGAGTGGTCAAGAATCTATCACCCAGATGGGTACATATGAAAAAGGGGCAGGGTAATTGAGTTCATTCTTTAGAGGGAAGAGTTTTGATACTGTGGGTATGTCCACCTAAAGTGTTGTGCGATCCATTTAAAAATGTCAATAAAAAGAATGAAATCTAAAACGTTTAAGCACTACTGACAGCAGTGTTTTTTTGGTTCTTTTAGGATCCACTGGCAAGTTATGACTTCAATGGCAACGACCCCGACCCACAACCTCGCTACGACCCGAGTGATGAGAACAGGTAAAGTTTCAATAGCTCCGCAGTCATCCCATCCATTCCTTGCATCAGATACAAATCCTCTCCCCATTCCCCTGACGGGGACTTCAGGTTTCTCCTCTAATGCTCTGGTGGGGACCATAGTCCTTTCCTCTTCTGCTGTGGTAGGGAAGTCCTTCCCTTCATTATCCTTGTGGATGAAGAAACCTTCCCCTGCACTATCTTACTGGGGACAAAAGTCATCCCTGAATGGCCCTGCTGCAGGCAACAGTCTTTTCTTCATGGGGTAGCATGACCTCTGCAGGGGCAGCAGTTCTCCTCTCCATTGCCTTATTTGAACTCTCTTTGCTTCATTTCCGTCAGTTACCCTCCACTTTCTGAAAAGGCAAACATTTATTATTTGACTAAAGTTTCTGAAATCAATAGAAAGAGCAACCTGGGGAAATGATTGTAAGAAGAACTGATTGAAGATTGTTTTGTGAGTAGAAGTGATTGTAGGTACACATGGAACGACTCTTGGTGGCCATCAGACATAGGAGCCACACCCACTCCCTTCAACCATGCCAGACACCTCAAAATCATAATTGACAATAAACTCACCATGAATTCACAGATCAGTGCTATCTCCTCTGCCTTTTTCCTCTCTCTGCGCAAGCTACGTAAGATCCTCAAGTGGCTACTGCTGCACACGAGACTCACCGTGACACAGGCCCTCATCACCAGCCAACTGTACTACTGCAAGGCCCTCTACGTAGGAATCGCTGTATACCTCCTACAGAGACTTCAGACCATACAGAGCGCTGCAGCCAGACTCATCCTCAGTCTTGCCCAACGAACCCACATCACACGTGTAGGAAGCTGACTCTGTATATACTATACCAAAGTAAGGTATCGTGTGCACAGAGTTCAGTGGAATCCCAAAGGTATAGCAGAGGCCGAATTAGATAATCACTAACCGCTCTCTTTGTGGTAGTATGGTCAAGCAGTTACGCTTATCAGGAATGTGTTAAGCAGTTATTATTTTTATTCAATCAAGACTGAAGGCACACACTCAGACAGGATCCAGACCAATTAGGTAATTATTAAAAGGTATACTCATGTTTTTATTTCTAGAGCCAAGCAGGACTTGGCACAGGTAAGTAGAATATATTTTCAAATTCAAAAAAGTATAAGGAAATGCAATTGTGAATGGAATTGGAATCGTTATAGGTTTGTATTTGCTTCTAAAACAGTTTACAATACATTGAAATTCCCTTTGATTACTTTTACTTTACTTTTTTAGTTACTTGGGGTGATACGCCAATATACCACACACTGGATCTTACAAAATACAGGTAACTACAACAGTTTGTGGTTTAAAGCACAGTTACTTTTCTTTCATACAAAATCAGTTTAACACAACAATTTTGGAACAAAAGTCCTAACATTGGTTCCTATGGGAGGAAAGAAGGTTATCGTTTTGCAGGTAAGTAAACAACCTGCAAGAGTAGCTTTTAGGGGTTAGGACCAAGGTTCAGTTAGGCCGTCAAGTTGCACCACCAGCGGCACTAGGGTGGCCGGGTGCAGGGGGCCAACGTTAGCCAATGGGGCTAGGGGGACCTTCGGTCAGGGGCTGCTTACGAGCAGGCACTCGGGTGTAGGAGCCAAGCTCCTGGGGTCAAGATCAGCATTGCAGGGGCCAACAATCAGCACAGGAGGTGCACCACCTGGGGCACTGAGGCAGCCAGATGCAGAGTGCCAAGAAGATGTTGTAAGCCCAGTGGTTTGCAATGGAGATCTCTGGTTTGAAGAAAAAGCTGCAGGCTCGGGCAAGGAGGTTTCCTGAAGGCGACCACCAGCAGGAGAGGTAAGTTGGTTCTTGGAGGATGCCTGGAACCGTCGGTTGGGCCACCCAAGGGCGCCGAGTGTCAGGTGCAAGGAGTCGTACCTTCTTACTAGTTCCGGCAGCGGTCGGGGGGACCTTTCAGGTTGAAGCTGCAGGCGTCAGTCTGAAGCTGGAGGGTAGGTCAGGGATCACCATAATCTAAGGTCCGGATCGCTGGGGAAACCTCCTTGTGGTTCTGGGATATCTAAGGTCCGGATCGCTGGGGAAATCTCCTTGTGGTGCTGGGCCACTAAAGCTCAGGCTGTGGGCGTCTGGTTCAGAGTGGTGTAGAACCGCAGAGCTGCCTGGATCCGGGCTGTGTGCTGTAGTCCTTGTTGAACAAATCCGGTCCTCACGGGAGACAGTCTTTCAAATGAAGGCAGGGTAGGTCTTACGGGTTCTTGATGGCTACTGCACACGCTGGGGTTTCACTGTGAGCAGGTCGAAGTCGGGAGAAGCAGGTAGGGCTAGGGGCCAACGCAGGTGGTGTCCTCTTCTTCCTGGGCCAGCACAGCTCCTCTGTCCTTCTTACTTCCTCCATTCGGAGGAGGCATGGTTCAGGGTCGCTCCTAAATACTAAATGTAGGGATGTTACAGGGGTGTGCAGGTCGGGACCAACAGGTCCCATTCTTGGAATGAGTACACCCCCTATTATGCCACCCTCTAGTGGTAGGGGGCATGAGCCTCTCCCTAATTGGCTGGGTCCCCTCATCTTTAAGAAGTAGGGGACTGAGGTTTATGCTTCACCTCGCCTCCCACACCTGAGGGGTGAGGTTGGCAAAGGTGGGCCCACCACTCTTCCTCACTTGGTTTTCACACATATTCTCCTGCCCAAAGTGGGGTTCAGAACCAGTGGGAGCCAGTTGCTGGGAGCAGCAAAGGCAGGGCCAGCTGAAAAAGGCGGCATCCCTTTGAAGCTTTCCCCTTCGTTGGACCCAGCCCATCCTGGGGGAGGAGGCATGAAATTTCTGCCCAGGATGAGCTTTGTTTCTGGACCCAGAGAGCAGAGGCCCTCAACCCAGTGTTCCAGAAACCTGTCCGATGGTGGTAAATGGTGTGCAGCCATTCAGGAAACACACCAGGGCTGATCGATTTTCAAGGGACATCTCTAAGATGCCCTCTGAGTTCATTTTACATTAAATCCAACACTGGCAACAGTGTGGGTTTAATGTGCTGACAAGTAGACTACCAAACTTCCCACTTTTTAGTAAAGCCATTGTATGGCTGTGGAGTTTGTAATGACAAACTCCTAGCACCATATACTCTTTATGGCTTTACTACACTTACAATGTTTAAGATTTAACTTAGACACTGCAGGGGTACAGCGCTCAAGCCACTGTACCCTCACCTTAGGGTTAGTGCACCCTGCTAGAGGGGCGACTTATCTAGCCCACAGGCAGAGGATTACAGGCATGGCACAGATGTGTGTCATGCAGGCTCTTTACTTTTTTTCTGCACCAAAACACGCAGCCTGCAATGGCAGTGTGGGGTGTAAAGGTACAGGGTCCCTAAGGATGGCATAATATATGTTGCAGCCTTTAGAGGCCTTCCCTGGTCACAGTGCCTTTGGTAGCCATGGTAACTTTTACAAGGGGCTTACCTGTGGCCAGAGATGGGCCCCTTGTGGTTACAAAGGTACAGTTTTGGGAAAGAACACCGGCCCTGTGAACCTGAATAACAGAGACCCAGGGAACATCAAGTCAAAGTACATCAAGTGTCAGGCAAAAAGTGGGGGGTAACCATCTAAAAAAGGGGGACTTTCCTAGATCACCCCCCTCAGGCAACTCAACTGGCTCCCCATACAGAAGAGATTCCAATTCAAGATGCTGAACCATGCTCACAAGGCTCTACACAAGCAAGGACCGGCCTATATTCACCACCGCCTTAACTGCCACCAACCATCAAGAAAAATATGTTCCGCCTCCCTCTCTCTTGCTCATACTACCTACATCTACAAAGAAGAAGTGGGGGACGCTTCTTCTTCCACTTCGTAGCAAAGACCAGCAACAGCCTCCCCACGCAACTCTGGACCATCACCACACTTCCAGAATTCTGAATGACCCTCAAGACCTAGCTGTTCGAATACGCCTCTGGGACCTCCAAGCCCCTGGATCCCCGATCGGGTGATTATCTGCGCTTTATAAATCATCTTGATTCATTTCCTTTGTGAGAAGTGATTGTAGATATCATCTGTAAGAAGTGATAGTGGATCTCCTTTGTGAGTGATTTTAGATATCGTTTTTGAGAAGCAAGTGTAGGTTTCTTTTGCAAGATGTGACCATAGTTCTTCTTTTAAGAATGATTATGAATCTCCTTTGTTAGAAGTGACTTTAAAGCTCCTTTTTTCTGTGATTGTAGATCTCCTTCATGAGAAGTGACTGTAGATCTTTTGTAAGAGGGGATTTTAGATCGCCTTTGTAGGAAGTGATTGTAGATCACCTTTGTAAGAAGTGATTTTAGATCTCTGTGAGAAGTGATTTTAGATCCCCTTTGTGAGAAGCGATTTTTAGATCTCCTTTGTGAGAAGCGATTTTAGATATCCTTTGTAAGAAGTGATTTTAGATCTCCTTTGTGAGAAGTGATTTTTAGATCTCCTTTCTGAAAAGTGATTGCAGATCTCCTTTGTGAGAAGTAATTTTAGATCTCTTTCGTGAGAAGTGATTTTAGATTTCCTTTGTGAGAAGTGATTGTAGATCTCCTTTGTGAGAAGTGATTGTAGATCTCCTTTGTGAGAAGTGATTGTAGATCTCCTTTGTGAGAAGTGATTTTAGATCTCTCCTTTGTGAGAAGTGATTTTAGATCTCTCTTTTGTAAGAAGTGATTTTATATCTCCTTTGTGAGAAGTGATTGTAGATCTCCTTTGTGAGAAGTGATTTTATATCTCCTTTGTGAGAAGTGATTGTAGATCTCCTTTGTGAGAAGTGATTTTAGATCTCCTTTGTGAGAAGTGATTGTAGATAACCTTTGTGAGAAGCGATTGTAGATCTCCTTTGTGAGAAATGATTTTAGATCTCCTTTGTGAGAAGTGATTTTAGATCTCCTTTGTGAGAAGTGATTTTAGATCTCCTTTGTGAGAATGATTTTAGATCGCCTTTGTGAGAAGTGATTTTAGATTGTCTTTGTAAGGAGTAATTTTAGATCGCCTTTGTGAGAAGTGATTATAGATCTCCTTTGTGAGAAGTGATTTTAGATCTCTCCTTCGTGAGAAGTGATTTTAGATCTCCTTTGTAAGAAGTGATTTTAGATCTCTCCATTGTTAGAAGTGATTTTAGATCTCCTTTGTAAGAAGTGATTTTAGATCTCTTTTGTAAGAGGTGCATTTAGATCTCTCACTTTGTAAGAAGTGATTTTAGATCTCCTTTGTATGAAGGGATTTTAGATTGTCTTTGTGAGGCGTAATTTTAGATCGCCTTTGTGAGAAGTGATTATAGTAGATCTCCTTTGTGAGAAGTGATTTTAGATCTCTCCTTCGTGAGAAGTGATTTTAGATCTCCTTTGTAAGAAGTGATTTTAGATCTCCTTCCTTTGTAAGAAGTGATTTTAGATCTCTCCTTTGTTAGAAGTGATTTTAGATCTCCTTTGTATGAAGTGGTGTTAAATCTCTTTCCTAAGAAGTGATTTTAGATCTCTCCTTTGTAAGAAGTGATTTTAGATCTCCTTTGTAAGAAGTGATTTTAGATCTCTCCTTTGTAAGAAGTGATTTTAGATTCCTTTGTATGAAGTGATGTTAGATCTCTTTTGTAAGAAGTGATTTTAGATCTCTCCTTTGTAAGAAGTGATTTTAGATTTCCTTTGTAAGAAGTGATTTCTGATGGATACATCTGCCAGTGGATTCCTCACCTTGTGAATATCCCCCTGCGTCAGCAACATTAGGAAATTCTTTTGTAGCTTCTCGCCGACATGGACAAGGTCATAGAAGCACGGCATCGCGCGCGGCTCCGCTGACGTCTCTGACTCCATAATAGGCCCATGTCGGTGTGATGACATCAGTTCCCTTTTTTCCGCGTCGTCGATGCTAACGGTTTTCAAGGGATCCTCTGTAGTGTTGATAGTAACTTTGTTACTATTGTGGTTTTCTGTATCTTTTCCAGTGTTTCTGACTCCTGTCGTGATGTCGACTAAGAAGACTGGTTTCAAGCCGTGCGGTGAATGCAGGAAGATGATGTCAATCACGGACCCGCATGATGATTGTATATGGTACCTGAGTTCGGATCACGACGTCCAGGGTTGTCATTCCTGTAGGAAGATGAATCCAAAAGCTCTTCGTGAACGTGAGGCGAAGCTCCTGGTTGCCAAATTAAAAGGTAAAGAGACCAAGAAGAGTTCGAGGTCGCGATCGAGGCGGTCGAGGTCGGCTTTGAAATCGTCATCGGCGCATGCTTCCAGATCTAAGAAACATAAGAGGAGGAAGCATGCATCAAGGCACCATTCAGGAAAGGAGTCGGGTTCTAGAGCGAAGTCGCCTGGTAGACGGCATCGAAAGGATGTGGTTTCTCCTTCTCCGGTACCGGAACCGGAAGGTGAGGCCTTGCCCTTGGAGTCGCCTGAGCATTCACCGGCTCAGGTGTCGAATCCCTCGCCGCCTCGGTCTCCAGTTTGGGAGGAGGAAGAGGTTCCCTTTCCTCAGGGCTCGACGACTCCGGCTCACCAACCCGAGGAACAAGAGGAGTCGATTCCGGTGCAGCCTCCTCGAAAGCAGCCAGTGGGTTCGTATCGTCCTTTTTCCGGGTCCAGGACAGGACCCTTCGCAGTTCTTAAATGCCATGTATGGTGTTTATGCGAGAGTCATGTACCCCTCTGGAGCACCGGCTGGTCCCATGGGTCAGTTGGCATACAATTTGGGAGTTCCCCAAGCTTATGCTCCGGCGCCGTTTATGCCGGCGCCGACACCGCCTTGGCATCTCTCGGCGCCGCCGAAGTCATCGACGCCGTTTCCTGCGTCACCGGCTCCGGATCGACCTCGAGATCTTCGGCATGGTCTTCCGACTCGGAGTTCGACACCGGCTCCGTGTTCGACGCCGGCTCCGGCTCCTTCGGAGTCGATTCCGGATCCGTCGAGGTCGAGGCGTGAAGCCCAGCGCCTGTTGGAGGAGCAAAGATATAAGGAAGCTGAAGTTGAAGAAGGTGAGCTTCAGGAATAGGAGGATTATTTTGATGATTTAAGAGAGGCAAGTGGACTGGAACTGTCTCCTGATTGGGATTTAGCCTCGGTGTCGGATGCCCCTTCTAAAGATGTGGCTCCCTACCATGTGGTTATAAAGAAGGCAGCGGATCTGCTGAATTTGACCCTGCCCACTGCGGAGTATAAATCAAACATTTTGACTGAAGTCCTCCATTCTCCCTCATCTGTGGTGGAACCTATGCTTCCTTTTACTGATGCTTTAACGGATCCTATCCTGGAGGTGTGGAGTAGGCCTCTTACGTTTCTAAGGCTGTTGCAAGGCGTTATAGAGTGGCTCCTGGGGACCCAGACTTTTTGTCCTCTCATCCTTTGCCTGAGAGTTTAGTGGTACAGGCAGCCTGCTCTAAAAGATCTTTAGGTGCTTTTCCCCAGGTACCTTGTGATAAGGATTCAAAAAAGCAGGACCAATCTGCGAAGAAAGTTTTTTCATCAGCAAGTATGGTCCTCAAATCCACGAATGCCACTTGCCTCCTGGGTCGTTATATCCATGCCTTGATGGATACTGTAAAGCAATTGACCCCTAAACTTCCTGAAGAGGACAGAATTTTTTTTAATGAGGTGCTTGCTGGCACTCAGGCTGCTGCTCGGCAGGTCATACAGAGCAGAATGGACACAGCGGATTCAGTGGCTAGAGTCATGGGGTCTTCGATTGCCACCAGAAGAGCTGCCTGGTTGAAGTCTTCCGAGTTCTCTGCAGATGTTCAGGCTGCTTTAATGGATTTGCCCTTTGATGGCTCAGGCCTTTTTGGTAAAAAGGCTGATGCTGCTTTGGAGAGGTTCAAGGACAGCAGGGCAACAGCCAGGTCTTTGGGTTTGCAAACTAAAGGATCTGTGAGCAAAAGGTATAGGGGCTTTGCAAGATCTTCTTTTGTCCCTACAAGCAGTCACAACAACAGCAGCAGCAGCAGCAACAAAATCCGTTGTATAAATCCTACAGGGGCAGACAAAGAGCTCGTCCTCGGGGACGTCAGGCATCCTCCTCCTCCTCTACCCACCCCCTCCTACAACAGCAAAGCAACAGCAAAGCAGCCCTAGATCCACCATTCCGGATCATGCGGGTCCTGTGGGGGGCCGGCTTACCTTATTTCTAGGGGATTGGGAATCGGTTACATCAGACCTTTATGTTCTCAATCTCGTAGAGAATGGGTATGCTCTTCCCTTTCTGATAGATACATCTGCCGTGTGGATTCCTCACCTTGTGAATATCCCCCTTGCGCCAGCAACGTTCGGAAATTTTCTTCGTAGTACGCCGACGTGGGCGACGTCACAGGAAAACGGCATCGCGCACGACTCCGTCTGACATCACCGACCCCATATCAGGCCCACGCCGGCGTGATGACGTCAGTTCCCTTTTTTCCGCGTCTTCGACGCTAACAGTTTTCGGGATCTTCTGAGATACTTAGTATCTAGCTATTATTTAATTGTCACTGTTTCTCTTTTACGACTTAATTCTTCACCGAAGATGTCGTCGAGGAAAACAGTCTTTAAGCAATGTAGGTCTTGTGCCCGCATGATGTCTATCACTGACCCACATAAGGATTGTTTGTGGTGTCTTGGTTCGGATCACGACGTTAAAAACTGCAGTTCCTGTTTTAAAATGAACCCAAAGGCGCTTCGGGAGCGTGAAGCTAAACTACTTTTAGCGAAGGTAAAACAGGATACTGGAAGATATTCGAGATCGACGTCGAGACGATCGAAGTCTAAGAAAAGGTCTCGATCGAAGTCGAGATCGGCGTCGAGATCCAGAGCGGGCTCGAGATCTGGGGAGGAGTCGAGATCTAAAGCGAAGTCAAGATCCAGAGAAAGATCTAGATCTAGATCTAAGTCGGCTTCAGGTCATGCTTCGAGCTCCTCGAGGAGAAAACATAAGAGGAGGAAGCACAGTTCAAGACATCATTCAGGGAAGGAATCCTCTGACTCGAAGAAAAAGTCTCACAAACACCGTAAGGACTTTGTCTCTCCTTCACCTGTCTTGTCAATCGAAGGTTCTCCGACTCCGGAACCTGAACCGAATCCGGTATCCTCACATCCTTCGGAACATGAAGAGGAAGAGGAGATGATTCCTCAGACTCCGGCTCCAATGGAGACTCCTGCAGACCCAGAAGGTCAGAGTGAGAATGTGTCGGAACAGCCTCCGTTGGAACATCCGGTAGGTCCGTACCCTCCATTTCCTGGTCCTGGTCAGGATCCCTCGCATTTTCACAATGCGATGTTTGGAGTATATTCCAGGGCGATGTACCCCGCTGGAGCGCCTGTTGGTCCCATGGGTCCATTATCGTACAATCTGGGTATTCCTCAGTCGTACGCCCCAGCTCCATTTATGCCGGCGCCTCTTCCACCTTGGCTCGGTACGGCTCCACCGAGGTCTTCGACTCCGCATACGGCTTCGCCGACTCCGGATCGACCTCGTAGTCGAGATCGAGGTACCACACCTGTCCATGATTCTCATCCTACTGCTCCGGCTCCTCGATCGACGTCGGAACCGGCTCCGTCGGAGTCGTTACCGAATCCGTCGACTTCGATTCGATTGGAGTGGTCGAGACGAAGAGCTCAGCGTCTTCTCGAACAAAGGGATGATGAAAGTTCTGATGTGGAGGAAGGCGAACTTCCTGATCATGATGATGATTTCGATGAACTTCGGGATGCTAGTGGTCTGGAACTCTCTCCCGAGTGGGGTCTACCTTCGGCTTTGGATGCTCCATCTAGGGATGTGGCTCCCTATCACGTGGTTATTAAGAAGGCTGCTGATCTTCTCAACTTGAAGCTGCCCACAGTTGAGTACAAGCCCTACATCCTTACTGAAGTCTTGCACTCTCCCTCTTCAATTGTGGAACCTACACTGCCATTTACTGATGCCTTGACTGATCCAATTAAAGAGGTTTGGAAGAGCCATTATCTGCTCCTGCAGTTTCGAGAGCTATTGCAAGACGCTATAGGGTGGCTCCTGATGACCCTGCATTCCTTTCTTCACATCCATCTCCGGAAAGTCTTGTGGTACAGGCGGCTTGCTCTAATAGGGTTGCAGGCTCTTTCCCTCAAGTGCCAGCTGACAAAGAATCAAAGAAGTCAGATCAGTCTGCGAAGAAGACTTTCTCTTCTGAGAGCATGGCTCTTAAGTCAACAAATGCTACTTGCCTTTTAGGAAGGTATGTACATGCTCTGATGGACTCAGTGAAGCAATTGTCACCTAAACTTCCTGAGGAAGATAGGAAAAACTTTAATGAAGTGATCTCTGACACTCAAGCTGCTGCGCGCATGGTCATTCAGAGCGGCATGGACACTGTGGATTCTGTTGCTAGAATTATGGGTTCCTCTATTGCGACCAGGAGGGCCGCATGGTTAAAGTCATCGGATTTCTCTGCGGATGTACAGTCTACATTGCTGGACTTGCCTTTTGAAGGAACTGGCCTTTTTGGTAAAAAGGCTGATGTAGCCTTGGAAAGGTTTAAGGACAGCCGTGCCACTGCAAGATCTTTGGGTCTACAGATGAGAGGGTCGACGACTAGAAAATTCAGAGGATTTGGTAGATCTTCTTTTCGTCCCTTCAAGCAAGGTCAACAACAGCAGCAACAGCAGCAGAACCCTCTATATAATTCCTATAGAGGTAGACAAAAGGGTCGTGGACGTGGACGTCAAGTCTCCTCTTCCTCCACTTCCTCCAATAATGCCCAGCCCCCACCCGCATCAGCAAAGCAGCCCTAGATCCACCATTCTGGATCATGTAGGGCCAGTAGGGGGTCGGCTTACTCATTTTCTACGAGATTGGGAATCGGTTTCATCAGATCTTTGGGTTCTCAATCTCGTAGAGAATGGGTATGCTCTTCCTTTTCAGGAGTTCCCTCCCAATTACCCTCCTTGCCAAGGTTTTTGTTCGGAGGACCACCTGCTTCTCCTGCAGGAGGAAGTCCTGGCACTGTTTCGAAAGGGTGCAATAGAGGTGGTTCCAGAGCAGGAGAGGGGTCAAGGGTGCTACTCCCGGTATTTCTTGATTCCCAAGAAGGATGGCAGGCTTCGGCCGATCCTGGATCTCAGGGTTTTGAACCTCTATCTCAAGCAGGAGAAGTTCAAAATGCTCACCCTTGCTCAGGTTCTTCTTGCGCTGATGGAAGAAGACTGGATGGTGTCAATCGACTTGCAGGATGCGTATTTTCACATCCCAATCCTGAAGTCGCACAGGAAGTATCTCCGTTTTACGGTGGGATCGCAGCACTACCAGTTTGCGGTCCTTCCCTTTGGACTTACTACTGCGCCTCGAGTTTTCACCAAGGTGATGGCAGTGGTGGCTGCGCATCTCAGAAGGTCAGGGATTCCTGTATTCCCTTATCTAGACGACTGGCTGATCAAAGCAGAGTCGCCGGAGAAGGTGCTCCATCATCTGCAAGAGACAACTCAGTTGTTACACAGGTTGGGTTTTTCGATAAACGTACCCAAATCTCACCTGGTGCCCTCCCAGCGCAACCTGTTCATAGGTGCGGTACTGGACACTACTGTATGTCGTGCATTCCCTCCACCTCAAAGGATTCACGACATTCAGGAGATGATTCCTTTATTCTACAATGGAGCGGTCGTTCCGGTCCTGAAGGTTCTTCGCCTGCTCGGTCTGATGGCTTCTTGCATACTGTTGGTCAGTCATGCACGCTGGCACATGAGGGCACTCCAGTGGTGCCTCCGCAGGCAGTGGTATCAGCACAACGGAGATCTCAGGGAGTCAGTGAAGATCTCCAGAGAAGCTGCAGCGGATCTGTCTTGGTGGGGCGTGGAAGGCAATCTGTCGCAAGGAAAGCCCTTTCAACTGCCTCCATCAGTGGCCACAGTGATAACGGATGCATCCACTCTCGGGTGGGGTGCTCATCTGGGAGACCTGGAGGTCAAGGGTTTTTGGTCTCCGGAAGAGAGGTTGTTTCACATCAACCTTCTGGAATTAAGGGCGATACGTTTGGCGCTCAAGGCCTTCCTCCCTTCCCTTCGCGGTCGTTCGGTTCAAGTCCTGACGGACAACACGACTGCGATGTGGTACATCAACAAGCAGGGAGGAGTAGGGTCGCAGTGTCTCTGCAGAGAGGCTCTGCGTCTCTGGTCCTGGGTTCAGGACCATCAGATTTGTCTGGTGGCAAATCATCTGGCCGGAGTTCTGAACGTTCGTGCGGACAGTCTCAGTCGGCAGTTCTCTGCCGACCACGAGTGGAGGCTTCACCCGGAGGTTGTTCACGACATCTTTCAGATGTGGGGGACTCCTCGGTGGATCTATTCGCCACTCGCGAGAATGCGCACTGCGTGTCATTCTGCAGTCTCCAGTATCCGATGCAAGGAGCCTTGGGGGACGCGTTTCAGTTGAGTTGGGGAAATCAACTCCTTTACGCGTTTCCTCCCATACCCTTGATTCCTCGGGTTCTGAGGAAGATTCGTCAAGACCGGGCCCAAGTCATATTGGTCGCCCCGGATTGGCCAAGAAGGGTGTGGTATTCGGACCTACTCCACCTCTCCTCTCACCCGCCGCTCCGTCTCCCTCACAGGGCAGACCTTCTCTCTCAGATGGAGGGGCAGGTTCTACACCCCCACCTCCAGACATTACACCTTCATGCCTGGAGATTGAACGGGGCAACTTGAGTTCTTTTTCTCTCCCTCACGATGTGGTGGATGTCATTCTCTCTGCCAGGCGTGACACCACTAAGTCCATCTACTCCTATAGGTGGTCGAAATTTGTTTCTTGGTGCAGGAAGAGAGATATTGACCCTTTGAAGGCTCATTTATCTAATATTTTACAATTTGCTCTTTGTCTGGCGCAGCAAGGTTTGGCTGTTGCTACGGTCAAGGGGTATCTTTCGGCCTTATCGGCGTTTCTCTGTTTGCCGGATCAACCCTCTCTCTTTAAATCTCCGGTGGTTTTGAGATTCTTGAGGGGTCTCATAAATATGTTCCCTCCTACCCCTTTTATTGTTCCTCACTGGGATTTGAATCTTGTGCTGACCTTTTTAATGGGTTCTCCCTTCGAGCCCTTGCACAAGTGTCCATTGAGGCTTCTCTCTTTTAAAACGATCTTCCTCGTTGCAATCACCTCGGCAAGGAGGGTAAGTGAGCTTCAAGCTCTAAGTTCTAAACCCCCATTCCTGACCATTCATGCTGAAAGGATGGTTCTTAGGACCAGGGCTGCTTTTCTGCCTAAGGTGGTGACTCCTTTTAATCTTGGGCAGTCCATTACCCTTCCTACCTTCTATCCTCCCCCACATCCTTCCAAGGAGGAGGAGAGACTGCATCGCCTGGACCCTAAGAGGGCGGTGTCTTTCTATCTGGACAGGACTAAAGACTTCCGGATGGACGACCAGCTGTTTGTTGGTTTTGCTGGCTGCAAGAAGGGCAGAGCGGTGCACAAGCGCACTCTTTCCAGGTGGATAATCCTGTGCATCAAGATCTGCTACTCCCTTGCGGGTAAGGACCCTCCTGAGGGTATTAGAGCACATTCAACTAGGGCAAAGTCTGCAACATCTGCTTTGTCTAGGGGTGTACCTGTTGAGGATATTTGCAGGGCCGCGACTTGGGCCTCCCTCCACACTTTCGCGAAGCATTACTGCTTGGATACCGAGGTGAGGAGGGATGGCCACTTCGCGCGCTCTGTCCTCCAAGATTTCCTGGTGTAGCAGAGTGGACACCCTCCTCCGGGAGTGGGGACTGCTGTGGGAATCTATTCACAAGGTGAGGAATCCACACGGCAGATGTATCTATCAGAAGAACAAGTTACTTACCTTCGGTAACGCTTTTTCTGGTAGATACTATATCTGCCTGTGGATTCCTCACTGACCCACCCGCCTCCCCGTTGTCCACTCTGCTATACCTGGTCTTTCTGTATATATGGTTTATACTATTGTATTGATTTTGTTCTATATGTACTGTGTACATTGTATATTTGCATATTTGCTATCGTTGGTCCGTCCGTGTGCCTCGAAGGCACGGAAAAAAGGGCGGAACTGACGTCATCACGCCGGCGTGGGCCTGATATGGGGTCGGTGACGTCAGACGGAGTCGCGCGCGATGCCGTGCTCCTGTGACGTCGCCCACGTCGGCGTACTACGAAGAAAATTTCCGAACGTTGCTGGCGCAAGGGGGATATTCACAAGGTGAGGAATCCACAGGCAGATATAGTATCTACCAGAAAAAGCGTTACCGAAGGTAAGTAACTTGTTCTTCGGGAATTTCCCCCAAATTACCCTCCTTGCCAAGGGTTTTGCACGGATGACCACCTGCTGCTCCTGCAGGAGGAAGTCCTGGCACTGTTAAGAAAAGGTGCGATAGAGGTGGTTCCGGAGCAGGAAAGGGGTCAGGGATGCTACTCCCGGTATTTCCTGATCCGCAAGAAGGATGGCAGGATCTTGAACCTTTACCTGAAGCAGGAGAAGTTCAAGATGCTCACCCTTGCGCAGGTTCTTCAAGCGCTGCTGGAAGAAGACTGGATGGTGTCGATCGACTTACAGGATGCTTATTTCCATATCCCCATTCTGAAGTCGCACAGGAAGTATCTCCGTTTCACGGTTGGTTCGCAACATTACCAGTTTGCGGTCCTTCCGTTTGGTCCTACTACTGCACCTCGAGTCTTCATCAAGGTGATGGCTGTGGTGGCGGCACATCTCAGAAAGTCGGGGATACCGGTATTCCCTTATTTGGACGATTGGCTGATCAAAGCGGAATCTCCAGAGAAGGTGCTCCATCATCTGCAGGTTACAACTCAGTTGTTGTACAGGTTGGGTTTTTCGATAAATGTACCCAAATCTCACCTGGTGCCCTCCCAGCGCAACCTGTTCATAGGTGCGGTACTGGATACAACTGTATGTCGGGCCTTTCCTCCTCCACAACGAATTTGCGACATACAGGAAATGATTCCTTTATTTCACAACTAGCAGCCCGTCCCGACGTTGTCCGGGAGCAATCAGGCTTCCCCGACCCCCGCCTGCCACGACATTGTCCAGCATTTTGGGCCCCCGCCCGCCCTGTCCCCCGCCTGCCCCGACCCCCGCCTGCCCCGACATTGTCCCCCGGAGCCTTACCTTGTGAAATGCTGAAAAGTACACAATTATGGCAGTATAAAACAGAGGACACTGTGTGTAAACGTTGCATTTAATTCCTTTTAGTGACTCACTGTTAGTGTTTTCTATGATGCTGATCACTTTTGGTTAAGTCATTCTGTGCCCACTGATCGATGATAAATTGCAGTCTTACTTCCTTGTTTATGCAATGTTCTGATGTTTGATTTTCGAAATCCGGTGAATCTATCAACGCAGCCCAGCTTGGGTGACAGACTTACCACTATGCAAAGGCCTCTACCACGGTCTGTCAACAGAATGTGCGTAAGTCCCCGTCCCCCGCCTGCCCCGACCCCCGCCTGCCCCGACATTGTCCGTGTTAAGGCGCTCTGAGTCCCCCACCTGCCCCGACATTGTCCCCCGGAGCCTTACCTCAGCCGCTGCTCCTCAGTTCACCGCTCCGCCGCTCACCTCTGTTCTTCGCCGCTCCTCAGTTCACCGCTCTACCGCTCACCTCTCTTCCCGCCGGTCCGCTGCTCCTCACCGGCCGCTCGTCACCGCTCCTCCCCGCGCCATGTCCGCCCGGTCCGCAGCTCCTCACGGCCGCTCGTCACCGCTCCTCCCCTGCGCCATGTCCGCCGCTCCTCCTCGCGCTCCTGACGTGAACACGCAGGTCGCGGCCGGCGCTACTTCTCAGAGACTACTTTTTTTTTAATGTAATTTTTTTTTAAATATAACGTTTTTTTTAACTTTATATAGCCTATGTCCATCTGCACACCCTGAGGATTACAAAGATGTATCAGGTGTGTGGATTGGCGCTGTGGTTCCCGAGTTTACCCGCCTCAAAGCCTCAAAGTTCTTCCTTTATAATAGTAGTATAGATGGAGCGGTCGTTTCAGTCCTGAAGGTACTTCGTCTGCTCGGTCTGATGGCTTCTTGCATTCTGTTGGTCAACCATGCACGCTGGCATATGAGGGCGCTCCAGTGGTGCCTCCGCAGGCAGTGGTATCAGCACAACGGAGATTTCAGGGTGTTAGTCAGGATCTCCAGAGAAGCTGCGGCGGATCTGTCTTGGTGGAGCGTGGAAGGCAATCTGTTTCAAGGAAGGCCTTTCCATCTTCCTCCATCGGTTGCCACAGTGACAATGGATGCATCCACTCTAGGGTGGGGTGCTCATCTGGGGATCTGGAGATCAAGGGTCTTTGGTCTCCGGAGGAAAGGTTGCTTCATATCAACCTTCTGGAGTTGCGGGCGATACGTCTGGCGCTCAAGGCCTTCCTCCCTTCTCTTCGCGGTCATTCGGTTCAACTCCTGACGGACAACACTACCGCGATGTGGTATGTCAACAAACAGGGAGGAGTAGGGTCGCAGTGTCTCTGCAAAGAGGCTCTGCGTCTGGTCCTGGGTTCAGGACCATCAGATTTGTCTGATGGCAAATCATCTTGCCGGAGTTCTGAACGTACGTGCAGACAGTCTCAGTGAGCAGTTCTCGGCCGACCACGAGTGGAGACTTCATCCGGAGGTGGTTCGTCACGTCTTTCAGACGTGGGGAACTCCTCAGGTGGACCTGTTCGCCACTCACGAGAACGCTCACTGCCCGTCATTCTGCAGTCTCCAGTATCCGATGCAGGGAGCTTTGGGGGACGCGTTTCAGTTGAGTTGGGGTTCACAACTCCTTTATGTGTTTCCTCCCATACCCTTGATTCCTCGGGTTCTGAGGAAGATTCGCCAAGACTGAGCCCAAGTCATATTGATCGCCCCGGATTGGCCAAGAAGGGTGTGGTACACAGATCTTCTCCAACTCTCCTCGTGCCGCCGCTCCGTCTCCCTTTCAAGGTAGATCTCCTCTCTCAGATGGAGGGGCAGGTTCTACACCCCCACCACCAGAGCTTACACCTTCATGCCTGGAGATTGAACAGGGCAACCTGAGTTCTTTTTCTCTCCCGCCTGACGTGGTGGATGTTATTCTTTCTGCCAGGCGGCTTTCCACCAAGTCAATTTATTCTTATAGATGGTCTAAAACCCTTTAAGAGCTTGTTTGTCCAATATACTTTGGTTTGCTCTTTCTTTGGCCCAGCAGAGTTTTGCTGTGGCAACTGTAAAAGGTCATTTATCGGCCTTGTCGGCATTTCTCTGTTTGCCGAACCAGCCGTCTTTGTTTAAGTCACCTATTGTGTTGCGATTTCTTAAAGGTCTTACCAACAAATTCCCTCCTACTCCTTTTGTCATGCCTCAATGGGATTTAAATCTTGTGTTGACCTACTTGATGGGTTCACCCTTTGAACCTTTGCACAAGTGTCCCATGAGGTTACTGTCCTTTAAGACCGTTTTTCTGGTAGCAATTACCTCGGCAAGGAGGGTTAGTGAACTTCAAGCTCTAAGTTCGAAACCCCCATTCTTGACTATTCATGCTGAAAGAATGGTACTCAGGACCAGGGATGCTTTTCTGCCTAAGGTATCTGAAAGAAACAGGTTAGTATTAGATTCCTTACCTTAGAATATCCTCAGGCGTCAGAATGGATCCGGAAATTTTTGCGTAGCAGTACCCTTGCGCGTCGGTAGGCGCCGTCTGCGACTCCGCGTCCGTCGTCGGCGTCGTTGGCGCCGGGATGACGGTGCCGGAGTACTTAGACGCCACCCTCGCGCGCTGACATCAGTTCTTCTTTTTTCCGCGCCAGCAAGCGCCGATCGGAAAAAGTGGTACCCGTAGTCAATTTTTGACTAAACTTTTTCGATCATTTTTGATCCTTTTCGGAGTCTACACGACTCCGACGGTGCCGGTAGGGATGCCCGGGTTTAAATTTGCAAAGACTGTGACCGACTGATGTCGGTTACCGACCCCAATCGCCGGTGCCCTAACTGTCTGGGCTTTGACCACGACGACAAGGCCTGCCCCGACTGCTTAGCCCTGACGTCCAAAGGTAGGTGGAAGCGGTTCCGCAAGCGGCTCGAGCTCCGGCAGTCGGCCCCGCGCCGCTCGAGGTCCCGGTCCGGACGGAGCTCGAGGGACCGGTCGCGGGGTCGGAGCCACCATAGCTCCGGGAGTCGTCATCGGTCTTCGGGCTTGAAGTCCTCAGGTAAGCACAAGAAGTTGAAGAGGCATCATCGCTCTTCCGACTCCCCCCGACGCTCGCGCGATGCAGCAGGGGGTTTAGGTGATACCGCCCACGCGGCTCCGTCGGAGTCGCAGGCATCGCGGCCTGCTTCATGCTCACCGGTCTCTGGGCGGGACGCGACGCCGGAGGAGATCGAGCGCTTCCTCATGGCCATGAGGTCGCTCTCTCCTCCGTCGGGTTCCGCGGTGCCTTCGGGCCCTGCGGCCCCGTCTGGGGGCCCCAGCGGGTCGGGGGCTTCGGCCTCGACGCCGTCGGGTGCTTCGGCCCCGACGCCGCCGGCGACTTCGGTACCGGCGCCGCAGGGCCCCACTGGATCTGGTTCCGTATCCTGGTCGTCGCCGGTTGACCTGACGACCTCACCGGCGCCGACCCCCAGGGTGTCACCTCCGGCGCCGCCTCTGGGCGGCGCCGTCCCCGATGCCTTACCGTCGCTTTGAGACTTCTACTTCAATGAACCGGCCCCATCCTTTGACAACCCTGACTATCAGGAGATGGGTGACGAGGAGTATTGGGAGGGGTCTGAGGCCCCTCTGACACGAGTGTGTCAGTCTCAGCAGGTGAGCTTGGGGATGCCAGTGGTCTGGACACTTCGCCAGACACTGGTTTTGTCTCCCCTCCTACCGTGGCTTCGGAAGAGGGGGCTAGCTACAGCGTGGTGCTGATGAGGGCAGCCAAGGCCTTGGCCCTTGAGCTCCCCGTCGTGGCCGTGAGGACTAATCTCCTCACTGAGGTCCTTAAACCGCAGTCAAGCTCGGCTGAGCCTCTGCTGCCGTTTAATGAGGCCTTGACGGATGTTCTTTTGGCCACTTGGTCCAGGCCCGCTACAGGTCAGCCTGTAGATAGGAACGTGGCCAGACGCCACCGCCCGGCTCCAGGTGACCCTTGCTTCCTGTCCTCCCACCCTACCCCCGAGAGTCTGGTCAACCAGGCCTCTAACTCACAGACCGCATTCCTGACGGCTCCGCCCGATCGGGAATCCAAGAGGTATGAGCAATACGGTAATAAGGTATTCTCCTCCCTGAGTTTGGGACTGCGGTCAGCCAACACCGCATGCCTCTTGGGCCGCTACACCCACTCTCTGTTGGACACGGTTGCGGACGTGCTGCCACAATGTCCGGCGGAGCTCCAGACTAAACTCGCCCAAGCCGTTGCGGAGGGTCGAGATGCGGCACGGTTTTCTATCCGGTGTGGGCTGGATACCACAGACTCACTGGGCAGAGCGATGGCAACGACGGTGGCGATTCGTCGCCACGCCTGGTTGAGGTCCGCCAACTTTTCGGCTGATGTCCAAAAAACCCTTATGAACAAGCCTTTTGATGGCCGTCGCCTCTTTGGCGACAAGGCAGACCATGAGCTTGAGCGCTTTAAGGACTCCAGGGCTTCGGCTAAGTCCTTGGGCCTCTCGGCCCCGCGCCAGCAAACGGGTGCCTTCTGCTCCTTTCGTGGCCAAGGAAGGGGCGCTCCCACACGTGCTGCCAGCCACGCACCACAGCCTAACATCCAGCGCGGTGGCGGCCGTGGAAACCACCGTGGCGGCGGTCGGGGACAACAGCGAGGCCAGTCCACACCTTCCCCTCCCGCATCCGCCTCTAAGCCCTCCTAGTCCATGCTTTCAGGCCCATGTGATGCCAGTGGGGGGCAGGGTTCGCCATCACCACTTCCACTGGCGCACTGTCACTTCGGACAGGTGGGTGCTGCAAATCGTCCGAAGGGGCTACTCCCTCCCCTTCGAAACGACCCCTCCAGCCATGCCACCGCAATACCACCGCGTGTCGGGGGATCACTTGAAACCTCTACGAGAGGAAGTTACGGCCCTCTTGGCCAAGGGGGCCATCGAGCGCGTTCCTGGGCCAGAAGTAGGGTGTGGCTGTTACTCCCACTACTTTCTGGTACCCAAGAAGGGCAAAGGGGGCCTACGCCCTATCTTGGACCTACGGAATGTCAACGGCTTCCTCCGGAAAGAGAAGTTCAAGATGCTGACACTGGCTCTGGTCTTAGCTGCCCTGGACCCAGGAGACTGGATGGTAGCGTTGGACTTGCAGGACGCTTATTTTCACATCCCCGTCCCGCCGGCCCACCGGCGCTCCCTGCGGTTCACGGTAGGCCACAAGCACTTTCAGTTTACTGTGCTCCCCTTCGGCCTTACCAGCGCCCCACGGGTGTTAACGAAGGTGATGGCGGAGGTTGCAGCTCATCTGCGAAGTTTAGGGGTTTCAGTCTTCCCCTACCTCGACGAGTGGTTGTTGAAGGCGGGCTCGCCCCAGACAGTCGTCAGCCACCTCCAGACGACGGCAGACCTCCTGCACCAGCTGGGGTTTTCTATCAATGTGCCAAAGTCACACCTGTGTCCCTCTCAGAAGCTCCTCTTAATTGGAGCGGTTCTGAACTCTGCGCAGTTTCGGGTTTATCCTCCCGAACAGCGGGTTCGGGATATTCAGGCTCTGATCCCAATCTTTCAGCCTTTATCCAGGTTGACGCTGCGTCTTCTGGGGCTGAAGGCCTCCTGCATCCTTCTGGTGCATCACGCCAGGTGGCGGATGCGGCTTCTGCAGTGGGACCTGAAGTTTCAGTGGGCCCAGCATCAAGGCAACCGTTCCGACCATGTCCTGATCTCGGAGGGCACTGCGAGACAGCTGCAGTGGTGGATCGCGGACCGCGATTGGTTCAGCGGCAGATCCCTCTCCCTACCCCAACCGGAGCATGTAGTTGTGACGGACGCGTCCCTCCTCGGTTGGGGAGGCCACATGGGAGAGGCGGAGATCAGAGGCCTCTGGTCTCCGGCGGAGTCCCGGCTCCATGTCAACCTTCTTGAGCTGAGGGCGATTCGTCTAGCACTGAAGGCATTCCTCCCCTCTGTCCGGGGGAGTGTAGTGCAGGTGTTCACGGACAACAACACCGCCTTGTGGTACTGCAACAAACAGGGCGGGGTGAGGTCATGGACCCTCTGCGCCTCTGGCAGTGGCTGGAACATCAGGGCGTTACCCTGGTCGATTCAACACCTGTCAGGTTCTCTGAACGCCAGGGCAGACTAACTCAGCCGACGGGGCATGATGGATCACGAATGGCGTCTGAACTCGGATGTGGCGCAAGGCCTCTTTCTGAAGTGGGGAGAATCTTGGTTAGATCTATTCGCCCCCGAAGAGAACGCGCAATGTCATCAGTTCTGCGCATTGGAATTTCCAAGGTGGCATTCACTCGGAGACGCTTTTCGTTGCGAGTGTACGCCTTTCCGCCTATGCCACTTCTGCCCAGAGTGCTGAAGAAGATCAAGCGCGACCGGGCCCAAGTCATCCTTGTGGCTCCGGACTGGGCGCGAAGGTATTGGTATCCTGAGCTACTCAGTATGTCTGTCAATCCCCCGATTCGTCTGCCTCTGCAGGAGGACCTTCTGTCGCAGCAGCAGGGGAGGATCCTCCACCCGAACCTGTCCAGTTTCCACCTCCATGCTTGGAGATTGAGCGGCGACAGTTGAGGCCATTTGACTTGCCTCCTGAAGTTTGTACTGTGATTCTGACAGCCAGGCGTCCCTCCACAAAGTCGGTATACGCCTGCAGGTGGAACAGATTTGTGGCATGGTGCACAGCAAAGGCTGTGGATCCTCTCTCTGCCCCTCTTTCTGAGGTTCTCCTCTTCCTTCTTTCTCTTGCGCAGCAGGGCTCTGCTCTGAGCACTATCAAGGGCTACCTTTCTGCCCTTTCTGCCTTCTTAAGGCTGCCTGATCAGCCTTCTCTGTTCAAGTCCCCTATTGTAAATAGATTTCTTAAGGGCATCACATACATGTTCCCTCCTGTTCCATTCTTGATGCCTCAGTGGGACTTAAACCTTGTACTTACTTATCTGATGTGTTCTCCCTTTGAGCCACTTCATAACTGTCCTCTCCGACTTCTTACTCTGAAGACTGCTTTCCTGGTTGCCATCACCTCTGCCAGTAGAGTGAGTGAGCTCCAGGCTCTTTCTTCCAAACCTCCTTTCCTTTCTGTCCATCCGGACAAGGTTGTGTGGCGGACGAGACCCTGCCCAAGGTAGTCACAGCCTTCCACATCGGGCAGTCCGTCCACTTGCCCACCTTCTTTCCGCCTCCGCATCCCTCAAAGGAGGAAGAGCGGCTCCATCGTCTGGACCCAAAACGTGCGCTCTTGTTTTATCTTGATTGCACACGCCAGTTCCGGGTGGATGACCAACTCTTTGTTGGTTACGTGGGCGCTAAGAAGGGACGGGCAGTGCACAAGCGGACCATCTCTCGGTGGGTCGTGTTGTGTATCAAGGCATGCTACTCCTTGGCTAAGAAGGAACCTCTTGTTGGGCTGAGGGCCCATTCCACTCGGGCCACGGCGGCTTCCACTGCCCTGGGCCGGGAAGTCCCCTTGCAGGACATCTGTCAGGCTACGTGGGCCTCGCTGTACACGTTCGCAAGACTACTGCCTGAACAGCCAAGTCCGGAGGGATGGCTTCTTTGGCCGTTCCGTCCTCCAGAATTTTCTGGTGTGATTATTGGTTCGCAGACCCACCTCCGGGGTTGGTATTGCTGGGGTATCTATTCTAAGGTAAGGAATCTAATACTAACCTGTTTCTTTCAGATGAACAAGTTACTTACCTTCAGCAACAATATATCTGTAAGAAACAGTAGTTAGTATTAGATTCCTTACCGCCCGACCCATCCTCCCCTTTCTGCGAACCGATATCTAGGGTTAAGGTCATCCCCTTTCAGGGCCCTAGTTTCAATGGCACCAGTGTCGGTTTTTAACATGGCTCTGCGTTTCTGGCGCGGAAAAGCTGTGTATAAGAACTGACGTCAGTGTGCGAGGGCTGCATCTAAGTACTCCGGCGACGTCATCCCGATGCCGACGCCGGACGCGTAGCCGCAGACGACGCCTACCGACGCGCAAGGGTACTGCTACGCAAAAATTTCCGGATCCAGTCTGACGCCTGGGGATATTCTAAGGTAAGGAATCTAATACCAAGTACTGTTTCTTACAGATATATCGTTACCGAAGGTAAGTAACTTGTTCGATAACTCCTTTCCATATGGGGCAGTCTATTACCCTTCCTACTTTCTATCCTCCCCCTCACCCTTGCAAGGAGGAGGAGCAGCTTCACCGTCTGGACCCTAAGAGGGCGGTGATCTTTTATCTCGATAGGACTAAAGACTATCATGTGGACGACCAGCTTTTTGTCGGATTTGCTGGCTGCAGAAAGGGAAGAGCGGTGCACAAGCGGACAATTTCAAGATGGATTATCTTGTGCATTAAGATCTGCTACGCACTGGTTGGTAAGGAACCTCCAGAGGGTATTAGAGCTCACTCTACTAGAGCAAAGTCTTCTACATCTGCTTTGTCTAGAGGTGTGCCTGTAGAGGACATTTGCAAAGCGGCTACTTGGGCCTCCCTCCCCACTTTCGCGAAGCACTACTGCTTAGATTCTGAAGTGAGGATGGACGGCCACTTTGCGCGC
The DNA here is from genome assembly GCF_964261635.1 of Lissotriton helveticus. Taxonomy (NCBI): domain Eukaryota; kingdom Metazoa; phylum Chordata; class Amphibia; order Caudata; family Salamandridae; genus Lissotriton; species Lissotriton helveticus. The sequence goes on along the minus strand of NC_136073.1, from coordinate 1,864,567 downwards.
TCTGTCATCCAGGATTTTCTGGTATAGAAGAGTGGACACCCTCCTCCGGGAGTGGGGACTGCTGTGGGATTCTATTCACAAGATGAAGAATCCACTGGCAGATGTATCCATCAGAAGAACAAGTTACTTACCTTCGGTAACGATTTTTCTGGTGTATACAGTATCTGCCTGTGGATTTCTCACATGCCCACCCGCCTCCCCGTTGTCCACTCTTCTATACCTGTAAGTGTTTATGAATTGTTTATGATGTATTTTCCAATGGAAATGTTTAATTAGGTTTAGCTTTTGAGTTGTCTTCACACTAGGTGTGTTGGTTCAAATACTGTGAACTCTGTATACTGCACTTCTTTATGTCGGTCCGGTCCGTCCCTGTGCCTCGGAAAAAAGGGGCGGAACTGACATCATCATGCCGACAAGGCCTTATTATGGATCCAGTGACGTCAGCGGGGTCGTGAGCGGAGTCGTACCCTCTGTGACGTCGTCCATGACCACGCCGGCGTGGAGAGCTACAAAAAATTCCGAATGGCTGCTGCGCAGGGGATATTCACAAGGTGAGGAATCCACAGGCAGATACTGTATCCACCAGAAAAATCGTTACCGAAGGTAAGTAAATTGTTCTTTACCGTTCTTGTTTTTCTAGCAATGCTCTTCAGCATTCATTGTTATCTCTTTCTCTTTTCTCCATCATTCTATGATTGGGGGCTACTTTTTCAAAATCTGTTTCTCAGGATCTTTTCCTTGATGATCGGCGGCTCTTAATTTGTTATATTTGCTTGCTGTGGCTGAGCACACTGTGCATGCTCATTCCATTTGTTTTGAGCCTGGACTATATGTACTATTGTCCTTGCTCCCTTTGCATTCCCTGATTGTAAGTTGCATCCCTTTTTGGGGCTTCCTCTTTTACTGGTTCTATACCATGTTTCTCACGGTCTTGTAGCTTCTACTCCCTACGGCTTCCCATCGTCTTTCTTGGAAATCAGTCCTTCGGTGAGCATCCTGCTTTCCGTATAATTTTTCAGATAGTTTGGTCCCTTTCTATCTTATGGATCCCCTCTTCACTTTTAAATGCAATTCTTTCATTCTGCACTTGTTGATACAAGATTTTTCCCTTTTGGCACACTGTTTCCTGAGACTGTTTCTCTAAGTGGCTCTGTTTTGTTGGCGCGAAAATAGTAACAAAAGAAACTGACGTCAGTGCGTCGGGGGAGAGCTTAGATGAACTCTGTTGATGTCACAACAATAGTCTGGATCTAATCTGACGCCTGAGGAGGATTCTAAGATAAGTAATCTGCGGTTATGTCCTGTCTCTAAACGATAAGGTGTTACCGAATCTAACTAACTTGTCCTTTAGTCGCATTCCTGGGGTGTAACATTTCATTCGCATTCATGTTGTTTTTTCCTTTTAGGCATGGTACACGCTGTGCAGGGGAGGTGGCTGCTGTCGCAAATAATGGAATCTGTGGGGCAGGCATTGCATACGGTGCCAAAATAGGAGGTGAGTTTGTCAGTGCAGAGCCGGGACATTGAGTAGCCATGTGCTTTACAATTTCGGACATTTAGGGGATGACAGATGTATTTTTTCTCTGCATCATCTGCTCGGTGTACTGTCCTTTGTAAGGGTCTTATTGTGGTTAGAGTAAGCCTACATGTGGCTTTTATTTTTCGTTTACAGTACTAAGGATGGCATTTATTTGTCTGATTTTTGATCCTCTAAAAGTAGAAAGGGTTGATTATTTCACCTCTCTCTCACTCTACCAGTTGGCTAAAGGTTGGGCCAAAATTTGGCATTTCATCTTCCACCTGGTTAACCTTGGCCAACGGCCTCACTTAGATTTGAGTGGCAACTGCATATCCACCAGAACCTGGCTGAGAAGCTTTCCATCCAACCTCTGTTTTTTGCCTTATTTAGAGGTGGGGAATTGATGAGTTTCCAAAAGCAGAGACCCAGCATGCTCTGCCGACAGGAGCAACCTGTTTTCGTTTTTTTTTACAGTGTATTTAGTTAAATGCTTGAGATAATGGTTTGGAAGCTCTGGTGTGGTTTGTGATGGATGCAAACCTGAGATTATCATGAAGAGCCCTGACTCAATTTTTTTGACACAAGAGGGATATTTCCTTGAGCGTGTGTGAATTGCCGAAAGGATCAAGGTTCACAACAGAGGTTCTATGCGGTTCTTTTATTTCTATATAGACACAGCATCTCAAAAATGCCAGGGTTCTGGAAGGATAATGCCTCTAAATCCTTTCTTAATAGTCCTTTTCTTAGGGTCCGGTATTCCTGGCGCTCCGTCTTCTCGGAATTGTCGTCGGAAGAAGAGAAGCACAAAGTTGGTGAGAGGGTCTCTCTGATTACCTCCACCAGGGACAGGGAGTGAGGGTTCACCCAGTGCAACGGAATTCCTATAGACAGGTATGTTTGTGAAAGGTGAGGGGCGGTCGGAGAGATACGGGTTAGGGAATGGCTCGCCCGCTACTGCTGACTTTCTCCCTCCTCCGGCTCACTCTGAAAGCCTTGCCCGCACCTGTGTGAGCCACGCACCTCCAGGAGCGTGGCTGGGCGAAGCGTGGATCCGTTGACCTCCTGGCTCTCCCGATGTCCGTGGGCACTCATCTCGTGCGGATGTATGCAGCAACGGGGTACTCTCGTCCGGTATCTCCTTCTCCTTCTTAGAAGTCCCGGGCTTAGCGTCTTCTTCACGACAGCGTCTTCTGGAGTTGTTCCTCTCTCCCATGACATCGTTCCCTCTTCGGTTATTGGCCTGGAGGTGGTGAAGTACGGATCGGGGGCGGGATCCTCCGGTGGGAGTTTCCAATTAAAGGAACCTCATCCGGTCCAGGAAGGCTGCAACCCCTGCCGAGGGCTTCTACACACAGTACAGTCCAGGGAATCCTCCGGCTGTGGAAAGAGGAGAGGTCCCCCGTTGTAAGGTACATGCCACCATTCGTTAGGGCCAACTGTCCCCATGCATGGAACGGGGTAAACGTGACATACCCCACCCCTAGGATTTTCCCGCTCGGGAAGAGGAAATATACGGTACAGAAAGTCAGCACTCCCGTTCTCGGCCCCCTTACGGTGCCTCACTTAAAAAACAAAGGGCCGCAGGGAAAGGAACCACCTAAGGATGCAGGGATTATTTCCCTTATTGCTGCTCATACATTGAAGGGGAGCGTGATCGATGTTTCGGGTGAAGCAGCTCTCTTCTAAATAATAACGGAGTTCGTCAACTGCTCACTTTATGGCGAGACACTCCTTTTCAATTGTAGGGTATCGCTTCTCGTGGGGAAACAACTTCCTACTGATAAAAAGGATTAGGTGCTCGATGCCCTCAGGGGAGAGTTGTGATAGGACCGCCCCCAGCCCACAGTCAGAGGAATTGGAGCGAAGGATGAAGGGCTTAGTGAAATCGGGAGATAAGACAGGACTAAATGGTATTGCCCTCTTCAGGTGATGGAAGGCGTTTGTCACAGGTTCCGAAGGATTCAACGGATCCTTTGATTTGGCCTCTTTCTTTAGGAGATCCGTGAGAGGTCCTGCTATTTCATAATATTGGGCTATGAACCTTCTGTAATACCCCAACAATCCCAGAAAGGCTCTGAGTTCCCTCTTAATGGAGGGAAGAGGGCTATCCATAATAGTCCTCACTTTCTCTTTCTGTGGCTCGATTACCCCATTGCCTAATACATAACCCGGGTACTGCACCTTATTGAACCCCACCCTTGGATTTTTTGTGTTCACATGTAGACCCGCATGCAGGAGGGCCTGGAAGATCTCCTGACAATGTTCTACGTGGTCCACCCATGTGGCGCTAAATAGCACAATAGCGTCTAGATATGCAGAGGAGAAGTGTTGGTAGTCACGGAGCACGGTGTTCATTAGCCTTTGGAAGGTAGCGGGTGCTCCGTGAAGACCAAACAGGAGGACGGTAAATTCGTATAAACCATCAGGCGTGGAAAAGGCAGTTTTCTCTTGGTCCCTCTTTCGAAGGGGAACTAGCCAGTATCCTTTGGTGAGGTCTAGCGTTGTGACATAATGAGCATCCCCTAACTTGTCAATCAACTCGTCGATCCTTGGTACAGGATAAGAATCAAACTTGGAGACGGAGCTAACGGCCCTGAAGTCAATGCAGAAACAAATAGAGATGTCTGGTTTGGGAACCAGGACAATGGGGGACGGCGATTCGCTTCTTAAAGGACGGATAACCCCCATCCCTAACATGGCCCTGACTTAGTCTCTGACGGCTTACCTTCTGGCAGCCAAATGCGGTAGGGGCGTTGTTTAACAATCTTACCTGGGACTACCTCAATAACGTGTTTGACTAAGGATGTTCTCCATGGAATGTCTGAGATCAGAGAAGAGAAAGGGCGCAGCATCGCAGCCAAAGAGTCTTGTTGCTGGGGGGATAGAGAGTCATTTATCACCGACTGGGGAAGGGTACAGGTAGCTTCTGTTGGTGATTCGAAATGTGCTGCCTTAGGAAGCGCACCCAACCATTTCTTTAGCAGGTTGATGTGATACATTTGCACTTTGGAGGGTTTTACCTGGACCATGTAGGTGTTTTCTCCTACCATACCCACTACTTTATATGGGCCAATCCTTTCTGCCTTAAGCTTACTGGAGGAGGACGGAAGCAAGAACAAGACCCAATCGTTAATGGCTAACCGTCGCCATTTCTTCCCTTTGTCATATTGGTACTTCTGCCTTTCTTTGTGTTTTTCCAAATCGGAATAAGCGAGATCCCAAAGTTTGCCTATTCGGGATTGGAGCTTTTGGGTATATTCGAGAAAACTCCGGGTCGTGTATTCCTCTTCCTTCTCCCATGCCTCCTTTGTCATATCCAGTTGTGATTGCGGCTGTCTCCAATATAATATTTTGAAGGAGCAACACCCGAGAGTACTCTGGATTTGACTACGTATGACGTATAAGGCGAGGGGAAGAAGTTGGTCCCATTCTTTTCCTTCATTCCTAAGCATTTTTCTCTAAGTCTGTTTCAGAGTGCTGTTGTATCTCTCTACTAGTCCGTCGGTTTGTGGGTGGTAAACCAGCGTTTTAACATGACCGATGTTCAGGGTCTGACACACCTCTCTCATAAGACGAGAAACAAAAGGGGTTCCCTGATCCTTCAGAATTCCCTCTGGGGAAACTTACTCTGCAGAAGAGCTCAATAAGTTTCTCTGTGATATTCTGGGTGGTAGGTGCTCTCTGGGGAAAGGCCTCAGGGTAGCAAGTTGAATAATCTACAATAACCAGGGCGTATCGATGTCCATTTCTTGTTTTCGGTAAAGGGCCGATTAAATCCATCCTTACTCAATCAAACGGGTTACCGACAACCGAGAGTGGCTGGAGGGGAACCGAGGGAGGTCGGTATGGGGTTCTTTATTGGCAGACCTCGCATTCCTGGAAGTGTTTCTTTACGACCTTATAAACCCCATGACAGTAAAAATACCATTATACACTGTGTTGTTTTTTCTGCCCCTGTGTGACCTGCTGTGAGGAGAGCATGAGTGAAGAAGGGCACAAGTTCCCTAACAGCTAAGAGAACTAATAACTGAGGGGGATCGTCGGAATTTGCTTTTCGGTTCAAAAGCCCATTGTCAAGAAAATAACGGGGGTTAGTCATAGGTGTGGTGACGTTAGAAGTCTGTGCCGCTTGCCAGGCATTTCGTAGCATGGGGCCATTGGTTTGGGCATACCTAAAATACTTGTCTAAGATCCATGTTTTTGGGGTGATAAGGGCTGTATGTGGTGGTTTCCCGGGGCCACCCCGCTTTTTCCGATCGCTCTCGACTTGTAGGGTGGTCAGGAACATCCTTAAGAACCTGGGGTTATCAGTCCCTATGATTAAGCCCTCGGGAAAGTCAGCCAACACCCCCACCCGGACGCTAGAGGTGAACCCATGGACAGGGTGAAGTGACACTTCCGCTACAGGGTAGGGCTTAATATCCCCGTGCACGCACCTTATATGCACCAGGGCGTCAGGCACGATCTGGCTAGGGTCAACCAGGTCCTCCTGGATGACGGATTGCCGGCACACGGAGTCAAACAAAGCCATGACCCGTTGTCTGTTTACATGTACACTTACATAAAATGCACTCCCCATCTGAGCAGTGTATAGTATCGATTTTGGGACATAGCTGACATCCATCGGTTCTTCCAAAGGTTTTTTGTGGGGACACAGACATACAATGTGGCCCTATTCGCCACAACCGAAGCACTGGGGACCCGATGTATTGGTATATCAGTCTTATAAGTCTGGGGTCTCAGGAGTTCGGGCCTAGTTTTATTAGGGGTCTTCTTTTCATGCTTCTCTTGAGTAGGATGGCCAGGTTTCTTGGCCTCCCCAAGAGGCCCACGAGGTTGGGAGCGGGTGAACGTTGTAGCCATCTCCACTGCCTGTTCAGTGGTGAGGTGCATGTGCTGTCTCAGTGAACACATCAAAATAGCTTGAACAACTCCATACCATGGAGTCAACTAAATAAATAATCTACTCACACACCACTATGTACAACAGGAGTGTGTACGAGATATTCATATCACAAATAAACATCATGCCATCAGACACGCTGCATTTATCTATAGTTGGAAGGTCTGGTCACAGGCATTACCCTGGTCCGTTACGGCCACTTTCTTCTAAGATCCACCACACACATTGACAGCAGAACTTTTATTAACTGCACACCACTTGCACGTCAATGCATCACTTAAATACCACACCAAAGGGAAAGGAATAAATAAATGTTACATACACGCAGTAATTTTTATTGACACAGAACAGCACACACCAAGATGTGAACGTAACCAATTGATGTACCGTTCCAAACTCTACAAACTACATTGCCCAGAAATCATAGCTTGACACGCAATGTCAGGACGACGCACTGACGTCACAATGGGGTTGTTGCTTTCAATTGACAACAGTTCCCGCTCCGTACGGATGTACTTATACACCGGCATCCGGCACAACTTTGCAAAAGCAGGGTACCGGACCCAAATAGGTGATCGGGCGAGGCAGGACCCTTGACAGAGTGAGTATTAATTATATCAACCTAGTGTAACGGCACCTGTAGACAGAGCAGTTTACCATTGAATGGAGGGTACTACCTTCCGTGGTCTTTAAACATCGACTATCGCTAAAATCCCCCTCTGTCCCCCCCGTTCCCCTCCCCCCCCGCCGTGGGACACACCACAGGGTTTGACTACAGGGCTACCTCTTCAGGCCTAGTGGTCCTCTGAGATACGGTCTCTCCCCAGATTCTGGGTAAGAGAGTGTTCTCTTCCAGGGGATCCTCATCAAAGTCATAAGCACATGAATATTCCCACCTATGTGCGGGACCCCGGAAACACATCACATATGTGACAACCATATATGTAGCGTGTTTACATGTTGGCTGGTGGGAGGAACAGGTCCTAGCTACCAAACACAAAACATGGGTAGATGAGAATAAATGTTGTTATTTAAGATATATAGATGACATTTTTGTCCTATGGCAGGGAAATGAGGAACAAGCACTCAAGTTTGTACAGGATATAAATGAAAATTCTCTCAATTTGCATTTTACTTCCCATATAAACAAAATACGTATGGAGTTTTTAGATGTAGAAATCTACATTAAAGAAATTTAGACGCTTCATGCGACAAGTATGCATCCGAAGCAGCTGATATCTAGCATTCCGTACGGAGAGATTTTAAGATTAAAAAGAATCTGTAGTTCTTCTGATGACTTCGATTTTTGCCTTAATGAAATGGTTTTAGGATTTAAGGCACAAGGGTATACTGATAAAGTTTTACAACAGGCCATTGATAAAGCCAAATCCAGATCTAGAGAAAGCCTTTTTAAACCAAGTAATCCTGTGGTCACTTTGGCAGAAGCACAGGGAGGAACAGTTGAATACATCACCACTAATGAATGTCCACGTTTGATAACTACTTGTTCGAGGCATGTGGGCTGCTGAATTCATATCTATAGCATAGATCACCGCCTAGTGTTGGGTCCGGATGATTGCACATTGTTGTCCTGGAAGAGTCTTCGAAGTATCACGAGATAGGTGGCTCCTCCCCTGGACTACAGTGCGCATGGGCATCGACTCCATCCCCAGATTGTTTTTTTCCGCCATTGGGTTCGGATGCCTATTCGATCTCTCCAGTTCGGAATCGATATAAACATTCCTTAAGGCCCGAATGCCTTTTCCTATAGCGTCGGTATTGTCTTGCGTTCGGTGCCCAGCTCTGTTCCGGCTCAGGTCCCGAATCGGACATCCAGAGGAGTCGCGTGGCTCTTTGGTGCTCGAGGCCCAGTCAACGCAACCAGACTTTCGACGTCACATCATGGAACGGAGCCCGTTCAAGGGATGTCCCATGTGCAACTCAAAGTATCCCCACATCGACGTCCACCCGGTGTGCAACAAGTGCCTGTCGCCGGATCACGATGAAGCCAACTGTATGGCTTGTTCCCGTTTTCGCTCCAAGAAGACGATTCGACTTCGGCGCGTGGCGTGCCAGGAGGCCCAGCAGACGGCCCGGCGGACATTTTCGAGGGGGAAGAAGCAGACGAGCACGAAGATCGAGAGCCGATTTCAACTCCAGCGGAGGAGATCGACTACAACTACGACGCGGACGTCGAAGTGCTCAATACAGAAGAAGTTGTCGACGAGGTAGGAAACGACAATGAGGCCTATGGGGCTACGGAAGAAAGCTCAGGCGAAGAGCTATGCCCCGTTCGAACAATCACTAAGGCTCAGGTCGAGGGATCGCCACATGGCCTTACCCAAGATCTTACACCTGGATCCACGGCCTCGCCTACGGGCCCGGCTACGGACACTTCGACGGAGCCGCCATTGGTCAAACCGAAACCGAAAGTGAAAGCTTCGGTGTCGACAAAAACGAAAGTGATAGAGACGCCGTCGAAACAGAAGACGTCTGTCGCTCTGGTCGCCTCCTCGTCTTCCGACATGTCGGGGTAGCCGAAGCCGAAGAAGGTTGTCGATCCGGTGAAGTCGCTCAAGGGCGTCGAGCCGAAGTCTCTCAAGGGCGTCGAGCCCAAATCGATCAAGGACGTCAAGCAAAAGACTGGGTCGCCAGAACCAATTGTCAGGGCTGCCGACCCGACACCGTCGGCGCTCAAAGCCGTCGTCACGAAAGGAGGACACGGCGCACCAAAAGGGGCTGATCCTGCACATCGGCCGGAGAAAGCCAAGGGTTCGGCGCTCGAGTCTGCACATGCTGGTGGACCGAGAACGTCTGTCGGATCGTCGAAACCGTCTGCATCCTTCGCAAAGCAGGTGTCGGACTCATTGCAACGCATTAGGAACAAGGCTTCCGCGGTCGATCCGAAGGATACTTCCACCCCGAAGCAGGCTGCCAAGACGCCAAAGTCCTCGGCGCCAATCCAGTTCACGCTGCCGCCAAAGGTGGCGCCGAAGGCGTTCGCACCCAGGTCGGTCAACGACGCGCCCTTGAAGGTGTCTACAGGGTCGAAGCCTCCTCAGCCACTTGTGAGCTCGAAGCATTGACAACCCCTGATGGAGGAGCAGTCGGAACACTTTATCGACGCCGACACCGGTAAACTTACCTTCTACAAGAGAAAGATCACGCCGGCACAGCCTATGGAGTCCTACACGATTCCTTTGAAGCGTAAGAAGCCCTCTACGGATTCCCCAGTTCTGGTTGAGCCGATTAATCCACGGCCTCGGACCATTGCTCCACCCTCACCCACTTATTCAGATGTGGAGGCTGGGGAAGGGGACGATGAGGAGTACAACTTCCCTGCTGACACTGATCCTGAGGATCACCAGGACTCATGGGCAGATGCAGGGGACCCAGGGGATCAGCAAACTGCCCCGGACACTCAGGTGTACAATGTCAAAACCTCTCCTACTGAGGATTCTGCAGCATTTAATGCTCTAATTGAGAGGGCGGCTACAAATCACGACGTCCAGCTGCATGCTGACCCTGTTGAAGTGGACTTCCTGTTTGATACCTTTTCCACCTCTGAAAAGACTGTCAAGACTCTGCCAATGTTAAAGGGGGTTCTGAAACATGCTGCAGACATTTTTAAGGAACCCACACGTGCCAGGGTTGTAAACCCCAGGATTGAAAAAAAGTATAGACCGGCACCTACATCAAGGGCCAGTTGCCGTTAGACTCTCTGGTTGTTTCTAATGCCCGCAAGAGGGCAAATTCACAAACCACTGGTGATGCTCCTCCCCCTGACAAGGAATCTAAGGTGCTAGAAGCATCAGGGAAGAGGGTGGCGGCTCAAGCGGCCAATATCTGGCGTATTTCAAACACTCAGGCACTCTTGGCCAGATATGACAGGGCACACTACGATACACTAGAGACCCTGTTACAACACTTGCTAGATCAGTATAAGGAGGCAGCGGAGATGCTCATTCAGGAAGGGAAGCTCATCTCAAATGCTTCTATTAAATGTGCACTGGACGCAGCGGACACCGCGGCCAGAGCCATTAACACGAGTGTGATGTTGCGACGTCAGGCCTGGCTCCGAATCTCCGGCTTCAAACCAGAGATACAGACCACCATCCTCAATCAGCCTGTCAACCCTGATCGTTTATTTGGACCTGAGGTGGATACCACCCTGGAAAAAATAAAGAAAGATACCGAGACTGCAAAGTCCATGGGGGCTCTACAGTCCCAGCAATTCAGGGGTAGTACTTTTCATCGCTCAAGCAATAGAGGTGTTTCCAGAGGCCAGATGTCCCAGCAAACACAGTACAATAAAGGTGGGGCGCAGACCTCTTTCAACAAGCAAAGTAGAGGAGGCTATCGTGGCAACAGCGCCAAGGGCAGAGGTCGTGGAAACAACAACTCCAGATCCTCCGCCACCAACAAGCAGTGACGCCTTGTCACTGCCCCCCGACCATACAACATCGGTCGGGGGGAGACTCCAGCAGTTCCTGCCAGTCTGGAAATCCATCACCACAGACAGGTGGGTCAGAAAAATTATCCAGTACGGTTATTGTCTGGAGTTAACGTCCACTCCACCCAACATCCCACCAAGGCACGGTCCTATGTCAACAAAGCATTTGCACTTATTGCAGCAGGAGGTGCTCGTCATGCTGCAAAAAGGGGCAATAGAGCTCGTGCCGGTGGAGTACAGAGGATCCGGAGTGTACTCCCTGTACTTCCTGATCCTGAAGAAAGACGGGTCCCTCAGACCCATACTCGATCTCAGACCCCTAAACCAGTACATTCTCTCAGAACACTTTCACATGCTCACGCTGCAGCAGGTTCTTCCGTTGCTCAATCAGGGAGACTTCCTCGCAACATTAGATCTCAAGGATGCATATTTTCACATTCCACTACATCCATCACACAGAAAATACCTCAGATTCACCATTCAGAATCAGCATTATCAATTCAAGGTCCTCCCTTTCGGAGTGACCACAGCGCCCAGGGTCTTCACAAAATGCCTGGCGACAGTGGCTGCGCACCTCAGTAGGCAGAACGTTCACGTCTACCCTTATCTGGACGACTGGCTTGTCCAAGCAAAGTCGGCCCAGCAGTGCGCTGCCAACATGTCCCACACCATTCAACTTCTTCACAATCTGGGATTCTCACTAAATTATCCGAAATCGCACCTTCAGCCAGCCCATGTGCGGCAGTATCTGGGCGCGACAATAGATACTCTGGCAGCCACGGCTCAGCCAAATTCTGTGAGGATCAACAGCATTCAGTCGCTGATCCAGAAGTTCAGACCGCTACACTCGCTTCCGGCACGAGTGTTCATGCAGTTGATAGGCATGATGGCCTCCTGCATTTTCGTAGTCCCGCATGCAAGACTACATATGCGTCCGCTTCAGGAGTGCTTAGCACATCAGTGGAATCAGGCTCACAGACAGTTGAAAGACCTAGTGTTGGTGACCAGTCGGGCATACAACTCTCTGCATTGGTGGAATCCACACAACCTTTGCAAGGGCCGACCGTTCCAAGAGCCTGTGCCACAGATTATTCTGACAACGGACGCATCTCTCCAGGGATGGGGAGCTCATGTACTCCACTACACGGTGCAGGGACTATGGACAACGCAGCAAAAGAAAATGCACATCAACTACCTAGAACTGATGGCAATCTTCATGGCGATGAAGGCATTCAAGGTACATCTGTGCAACAAAGTCGTGTTGATCTGGACGGACAACATGACAGCCATGTACTATATTCAAAAGCAGGGAGGTACACACTCTCCACAGTTGTCTCATCTGGCTCACAGCATGTGGAAGTGGGCCATTCAGAGGAACATCTTCCTCATGGCGGAACACCTCCCGGGCAAAGACAATCAGATGGCGGATCTGCTCAGCAGGTACAGCCACCAAATGCACAAGTGGGAGATACATCCATCAGTACTCCGCCCGTACTTCCAGCAGTGGGGTCATCCAGAGATAGACCTGTTCGCCACAAGGGAAAACGCCAAATGCCAAAGCTTTGCCGCCAGGTTCCCGCACGCACAGTCGCAGGGCAATGCGATATGGATGAACTGGTCAGGCAGATTTGCGTACGCTTTTCCCCCAGCACCTCTAATACCGCTGGTGGCAAGAAAGCTAAAGCAACACTCGATGACACTCATCCTGGTTGCTCCAACGTGGGCACGCCAACCATGGTACACCACGTTTCTAGAACTCTCCGTGGTACCGCATCAAAGGCTGCACCTCACACCCAGACTTTTGACGCAGAGCCATGGCGACATTCAGCACCCAGATCCGCAACAGCTCAACCTGGCGATCTGGCTCCTGAGGTCTTAGAATTTGGCTACCTTAACTTGCCTCCTGACTGCATGGATATCATACGGGAGGCAAGAAAGCTCACCACCAGAGCATGCTATGCAGCAAAATGGAAGCGGTTCGTCATTTACTGTGCACAACACAACATCAACCCGCTAGATGCATCTACTCACAGCATCATTTCTTATTTGTTACATCTTTACAAATGCAATCTGGCATATGCTTCCATTCGGATACACTTATCCGCCATAGCGGCTTATCTCCAGAACAGGCAGCATCTCTCCGTTTTCAGAGTGCCTGCCATTAAAGCCTTTCTAGAAGGACTGAAACGGGTCATTCCTCCCAGAACCCCGCCAGCTCCTGTATGGAACCTTAATGTGGTCCTCACCAGACTGATGGTTCCCCCTTTTGAGCCTCTACATTCATGCGAGATCCAGTTCTTAACATGGAAAGTGGCTTTCCTTATAGCCATTACGTCTCTGCGACGTGTTAGTGAGCTCCAGGCGCTCACCGTACAAGAGCCATTTATACAAATTCACTCAAACAGGGTGGTGCTGCGCACTAACCCTAAATTTCTTCCTAAGGTGGTTTCACAGTTCCATGTCAATCAGACTATTGAACTGCCTGTGTTCTTTCAAAACCCAGAGACAGTGGCCGAAAGAATGCTCCACACTCTTGACGTCAAACGAGCTTTGATGTACTGCATCGATAGGACCAAAGATTTTAGGAAGACGAAACAACTCTTTGTTGCCTTTTCTGCCCAACACAAAGGCAACCCCATTTCCAAAGCAGGTTTAGCCAGGTGGATCGTGAAGTGTATTCAAATTTGCTATCAAAAAGCTAAGCACACTTTAACGGTCCCCCCCAGAGCCCACTCCACCCACAAGTTGGGGGCCTCCATGGCTTTCCTTGGTAATATCCCTTTGGAAGACATTTGTAGAGCAGCCACATGGTCTACCCCACACACATTTACTAAACACTACTGTGTAGATGTGCACTCCAAGCAGCAAGCAGCTGTAGGGCAGGCTGTTCTAAAAACACTTTTTCAAACGTCTGCAGCTGGCACAGGCGGCCGCCGATAATGGAGGGACTGCTATATATTCTATGCTATAGATATGAATTCAGCTGCCCACATGCCTCGAACTGAATATGCTGCTTACCAGTATGCATCTGTTCTTGGTATGTAGGGCTGCTGACATTCATATCGCCCGCCTTCCTCCCCGGCGCCTGTAGCGGCTGCAGAATTTACACTTACTCTTAGCATGGTCATCGCTTACACTGTTACACTCCATCTTCGCCACAATGGCTAAAAACAATCTGGGGATGGAGTCGATGCCCATGCGCACTGTAGTCTAGGGGAGGAGCCACCTATCTCGTGATACTTCGAAGACTCTTCCAGGACAACAATGTGCAATCATCCGGACCCAACACTAGGCGGCGATCTATGCTATAGATATGAATGTCAGCAGCCCTTCATGCCAAAAACAGATGCATACTGGTAAGTAGCATATTCATTAGTAGTGAAGAGAGAAAATTGAAGGCCATTATAAAGAAAAATTGGCCTATTATATTGACTGACACTGTGCTCAATTCCAGACTTCCTCAGCCTCCTACAATCACATTTAGATGAGCCAGAAATATGTACTGTCTTGGATAAGGCAGCTCCGAAAATGAAACAAAACATATCCTGGCTCCAACCTATTAATGGATTTCGCAAATGCACTAGTTGCAGAGCCTGTAGGTTTGGTCTAAATGCGACTCATTACTCCACTCCATTTTGTACATGAGAAGTACCCATTAGAGGTAGTTTTAATTGCAAGACTTAATTTGCCGTGCACGTTTTGACATGCACCTGTGGCTTGAACTACGTTGGTAGTACTAAGCTACAGGTGTACCGATATTTATAGAGTGCACAGCTACTTCCCGAAGGTAGTGTCCTGGCGCTGTACGTATACCGCTTAGGAACCCTTCCTGGTTTTCCCTGTGAGTGTCCACTCCTGGGCACCCCCAGGGTGAAACCAGGCATCCCAGCGCTTTTGGGGCCGTTGTGGAGATTAAGCAAGCTATTTCCCAGAGTCACAGAGTGGGACCCATGATTAGAATAGGCACCGAGGTGAAAATTATCGGGTCCGAGGAAATTGAGCCCAAGAACCGCCAAGGCGGGTATTGAACCCTGGTCCCGTGCCAGACCTCTGCATCAGGGTCTGCCGCTCTAACCATTTGAGCCACACTTCTCTATATTCTGACAGGTGCCTGTCAGAATATTACAACATCTAAGGGCTATTCTACATAGTGACCCTGCTTATCCTGGGGCCTGATTTTTTAAAACCACACATAATAATGACGTGGCTTGTTTAAAATACTATGTAGTAGGTGCCATTCCTAAGTTCAGAAGAGGGGGGAATCGAGAACGATCTTTGAGACAATTAGAAACCAAAATTATTCTGGAATTTGATAGCAAGTGGCCAATGGAATTAAACAACACGAAAGAAATGCATAATTTCCTTTAGAACTGACGGCTTTAATCTATGATTATCATATTTATTCTCAAGACTTTATTAATTAGATGAATTATTGTCTAGAAATAAAAACTTAATATATAGGATCCCTAATAATAAGTAAAATATTCTTGTTTGTAAATTATTCCAACAATTAAATCGTGTGAAAATATTTAATATCGTGCCTTTTTTGATACTGTATTTATCTGTTTATATTTACATATATATATTTTTTTTTTGGGGGGGGTATTTATTTGTATATATTTGTATCTATATATAATACTTTTTCATCTCTGTTTTAGCACTATTTATACTGTTATGATGAATGTTAGAAGAAGGTCATTTGTATGATTTTAACTAATTTTATCTCAGGGATCTTGGATATTGTTATTGTTATAAATATTGATACGGTTCTTGAATCATACAGTTTGCACTTTACAATATGCTTCCTTTTGCACATATTTTGCACAGTTTTCTGCACTTTAAATCAGTTGCTGCTTTGTCAATTTTTGTACAATCATCATTAGATATAATTAAGGTGAATCAATGATAGAGTATTGTAAATTTTGAACAATATATCCAGAGTATAAAAGGAGAAATAGTAATGTACCTAGGAAGGTGTTGTGGTTTATGTATTTATACAGATAGAATTGAACCGTACAACTGACCTCTTTAGGAATCAAGACTAAAGGATTTGTAAAAAGTGAATGAATACACTATCAATATTCATGATTAGCATTTGTTTTAATTTTTTTTAAACACAATTTTTATTGTTTTGTAGGTTCAATATTCAGCACACAGTGAATACAACACAGTTACCAATCCCTTAAAACCGACCACCTCATCCATGTCCTTCTTCACATAGTTCCCTCTGTCCCCCATAACAGTACAGAAGCAAATCATGAGTGTCCATGAAGGAAGTTCATATTCTCTGATCTCCAATCGCTCTGGGCCCGCACTGTGCTTGTCGTTCGATTTCAGGCCCACTACATATTCCCCACCCACTTCCCTCTTACCCCCCCACCCAGAAACCCCACCATCTCAACCAACGTAAACAATTAGCATTTGTTTTAATGACAACATGTTGAATAACAGGAATTATTCTGAAAGAAAACAAAAACAACTACAAAAAAACAAATAACAAAAAATCAACATATATGTCTTCACTTTCCATGATCATGTGATGTAATGGATAAGGGTGTGTTTCATTAAGCATATAAAAAAGCAACACATTTTATTGACAATCACAGTGTGAACAAGGGCTTCTAAGCCCGAAACGCGTAGCTGTTCTCTGTTGTGGTGAAATAAAAAATATCGTACCTGAGCCTGGTGGTCTGTCTCCTTCATCGCCGGCATTATTTCGTTGCTTGCTGGAGGCTGTGTGGAGTTTTTTTCACAATGCAGCCTTCCATAGTCATGCTGAACAATGTTGCACATAAATACATTCAAATGCAGCACGGGAGAAATAAAGCCTTTGAAAACTGCTTTATTATACAGCAGAAAGATAATCCTGCAAGGAAGAAAGAAAAACATTGTCAGCACATAGGCTGCATTGTAGAAACATTAGTGTAGAAAGCTGAAAAACGAACCCACATAAACACTCAATATAAACTGGCACCTTGCAGTTAAGGCAGCTATGACCCCCTAGCTTCCCATTATTCCTCATGTCTGACAGTTAGGTCAGTTGTTCTTTCCGGCTCCTTCTGTCAGTACCTTAGTTAATTCTGCTCTATCTTTTTTTCTGATTTCTGTCAGAAAATACTTCTATTTTTGGGTTAAAACCTTTTTACTTCGACGTCTTTTGAGTGAAGTTCTTTTCTACTGTTTTTGAGAGAGTTGAGCATTGTTTTTTAGTCAGAAATGCCCTCTCTTTTTGATCCTTGCCCTTCCTGTGGCAAGAAGAAGGCTAAAACAGACTCCCATCCTGACTGTATGTTATGCCTACCTTCTGATCATAATCCTAAAACCTGCCAGCATTGTTAGCTGCTGTCCAAAAGAACTCTGAAGGACAGGGAGAGGATTTGCCTCTATGGGCTGGCTGAGAAGAGAAAATCTCCTTCCAGAGGCAGGTCACCGTTGAAGAAGAGGAAGGAGAGAGCATCCACTCCATCCAGAAGTACGTTTCCAGTGTGCTCTCCATCGGCGTCGGTCTCAGCGCCTCAACCCTTTATTCAGCGAAGAAAATGTCGACAAGAAGACCATCGTCGGCGGGCTCGCTGTTGAGAGAACACCAGTCGTCATCAAAGATCACAGGTACGTCGATCCCTCCGCCGTCGTCAACCGTGCGACTATTGGCGTAGAGGAATCGCTCTCCGTTGGAGCAGGCTCGCCCAACGTCGAGAGGCAGATCTCATTCCTTCATTCCTCGCCGTCGAGGCGGCGTTCGATGTCGAGACAGGCTCCGCCGTCGCAGGGTCACCGCCGATCGGCGTCGAAGCACACATCTGTCGGCATCAACCAGGCGACTGCCAACGTCGAGACAAGCTCCGCCGTTGCAGGGTCATCAGCGATCGGCATCGAAGCACACCTGTCAGTCGACGTCAACCAGGCGACGATCGACGTCGAGACACTCATCCTCACCACCGTTGGCGTTAGACATCGAAGGCTAGATCCTCACCGATGTCGAGGCATTCGACTCCGAAACCAAGGGTGAAATATACTAAGCGTCGTTCGACGTCGAGACGGATATCTCAGTCATCGGCGAGAAGTGTCTCCCACTCGACTCCATTGGCTTCTAACAGGCAATCAACGTTGAGGGAACGATCGACGTCGAGGAGGATTTCTCTATTGAATCATTCATCGGTGAGGTCTCCAACACCCTCAACCTCAAAGGCAAGTTCTATGGGCTCCAGGCATTCCACGTCACACCATACAACGTTGAAGCGCACAGAGAGATCGACGTCGAGAAGACGATCAGGTTCTGGGGTCTCTCCAGTAATGGTGACGCAGAGTCGGTCAACGCCAAGGCATTTGCCATCGACGTCACATCACTCATGGCGACGCAGGTCGCGCTCCTGAAGCTGCAGGGAGTCTTCCCACTCTATTCGGAGCTCACCCCAGACGATTACGTCATCACGTTCACAGGAGCCTGCAGGATCACCACCAAGAGGTTCTCCAAGGAGGCAACGATCTCCTTCCATTCATCTTTCTCCCAGATGGCTGCAACCTCTTCCATCATTGGCAGTCAGTACCCACAGGTCATACTCAACGGCCTGCGGAATACTCCAGCCCACTGCAAAGATCTCCCTTACAGCGCCTGGTGCTAGAAGCGGACAAATCACCCACCACTCGCACCATAGAACACCGAGGCAGATTCCCTGAACGCAGGTCAACACAGGGGCATCGCAAAAGGCGGCGTACACCGTCTTGGTCGTCCTCCTTGACACACTCATCCAAGAGGGATTACTCTCCTACCCTGATGGATAGCCCCTCTTCCAGAGTGTCACTGACGATGTGAACACTTTTCATGATGTTGGCATTACCATGTCAGCTACTCAGACGACCACATCCATTATTTTCTAGACTCTCCATCTAAGATCTGCGGCAAGACAATTGCTTCCTTTGGTCCTGTGGATCATTGAGCCGGTAATGGATGTCATCCCTGTGGGATTCACTGGAATGCTTTAAAGAAAAACTTCCAAAGGAGGATCAACCGGACTTCTCTGAAATCCTTCAAGAAGGTGCTCTGGTGTCCAACCAGGTAATCAGCATGGCAGCAAATAGTGTATCTCTGGCAGCTCACTCATATGCACATGGCATATGTGCACGACGTTCCTCCTGGTTGCGTCTTACTGCATGAAAACCTGATGCAGAGCAGCGCATACTAAATCTCCCTTTTTCTGGTACTTCACTGTTTGGGGCCCACACAGATGAAGAAATGTCGAGAAGAAGGCCGAATTGGACACCTTAAATACGGTGGGCCAAGAGAAGAGAAAGGAGTTTAGGAAGCGGTAGAGGCCGTACAATCTGAAAGGTAACCAATAGAGGGTTCAAATCCCTCAATGGTCACAAAACAAACAAGGTAAATCCCAGTACCAAGGCCGACGCTCCTCAAGAGGAAGAGGTAGACACCAACAGCAGTCCTCCTCCGCAGCAAAGACTACAGGGAAGCAATGAGGTTCTGCTTCCTCTAGCACCGTTGCACATTCCAGTGGGAAGAAGTATAACAAGTTATGTTCAAGAGTGGCGCAGCATAACCAAAGATCAATGGGTGCTAAATATACTAGACAATGGATATGCACTACGTTTTTGTGTGTCCACAAGAGACATTCCTCTGGTAAATTCTCGTCAGCAACATCTGGATCTCCTGCGTCAGGAAGTGTCAACCCTTCTCGAGAAACAAACAATTGAAGAGGTCCCTCCTGCACAGAGAGGAAAGGGAGTCTACTCAAGATACTTACTTGTCCAGAAAGAAGACCAACTGAACAAGTTCAGACCTATATTAGATCTACGTGTTCTGAACAAATACATCAAAAAAGAAAAATTTCAGATGCTGGCACTCCATCAAATTTGCCCACATTTGCAAAAAGGCGATTAGATGTGCTCGGTGGATCTCCAGGATGGGTACTTCCACGTTCCGAACACGACACAACATCGCAAGTTCCTACGATTTATTGTGGGAACAAGACATTACCATTTCAAAGTCTTACCCTTCGGGCTAATATCAGCTCCAAGGGTATTCACAAAATGCATGGCAGTTGTAGCGGCAGCATTACATCGCCAACGCCTACACGATCCATACCTAGACGATTGGCTGTTGAAGGGATCATCTCCTTACATGGTGCAGGAACGGGAAACATCCTTTACAACGCAACTTTTACCACGCAGTGCCTTTACGACGCAACTATTACAACGCATGTCATTGCAACGCATTGTGCTGGGGGGCTCTCTAGGATAAGGAATGGATTTAATTTACTATCCAACACCTTCCCTACTATCCACAGGGACTGGAGTTGGAATAGTAAATTAAACTATCCAGCACCCCTACGCGCTATGCGTTGTAACAGCATGCGTTGTAAAAACTGCGATGTAAAGGCATGCGTGGTAAAAGCATGCGTTGTAATGTCATACATCCTGCAGGAACACCTTCACATCTGCATGAATCTTTCAACGCTTAGGCCTGCATGTCAATCTGGACAAATCGGTCCTTCAACCGACTCAATCACTCCACTATCTGGGGGCCAATATCAACTCCAACCTCGGAAAGGTGTTTCCTTCGGCAGAGTGACTGTCATCAATGAGAGTCAAAGGCAAGATCATCCTTCAAACTCCTCAGCCATCAGTGAGACAAGTGGCTTCTCTACTCGGTTCGATGGCCTCTTGCATTTTTCTCATACCCAATGCCAGATAGAGGATGAGACCGTTACAGCAAGATCTAGAGGACAAATGGAATCAATCATCGGGTCAATGGAACGACCGGATTCTCCTGTCACCTGCAGCAAAGAAGTCCATTCTATGGTTGCTGCAGCCACAGACCCTTCTGGTAGGAGATCCTTTTCACCAATCCCTGCCAGAACAGTCCCTGATCACGGATGTGTCACTTCAAGGCTGGGGAGCGCATCTGGGTCATCTACAAACTCAGGGCAGACGGACCACCAGAGAACAGACATATCACATCAATATACTAGAACTGCGGGCGGTTCATTTAGCCCTCAAGGCTTTTCAGCCATCAATACAGACCGGATCAATCTTAGTTCAAATAGACAACACAACCACCATGTGCTATTTGAACATGCAAGGTGGAACACGCTCCCGTCCTCTGTCTCTCGAATCCCAGACGATTTGGCACTGGCTGCTAGCCAGGAACCTATCAATCACGGCAGTCCATCTGCCGGGAGAGGTGAACGTACGAGCAGACACCCTCAGTCGTCACTTCCAAGAGCAAGAAGACTGGGTGCTCAACGACGAAGTGGTGGCAGACATTTTTCAGCAGTGGGGTCATCCTTTCATCGACCTCTTTGCAGACGATCAAAACAAAAAATGCCACGCCTTCGTATCCAGGTTTTACCGACCAGGAACGAGGGGGAATGCACTTTTGATACATTGGTTAGGGACGTTTGCATATACCTTTCCACCCCTCCTCTCACTCCGAAGGTAGTGGCCAAACTCCTGAGATCCAGAATGAAGATAATCCTCATAGCACGGGACTGGCCTCACCAATGGTGGTATCCGGATCTGTTGCAAATGTGAATTTGTCCGCTTAGGAGGCGTCCGTGCAGGCTGGACCTTCTCACCAAGATGGGAGGGAAGATTCTACACCCCATCCTTCCCTCGCTCAGCATGACTGCATGACTCCTGAAGTCCTGCAGTACGGACATCTGAAACTCCCTCAAGACTGCATGGACATTTTACGGGAGTCGAAGAGACCTTCCACAAGAATTTCCTACTCTCTTAAGTGGAAAAGGTTTTACTTGTGGTGTGTCCGTAAAGGTTGGAGTCCAATTAATGGGCAAGAGGAGGTAATCTTGCCGTACTTGCTCTACTTGGCCAAATCCTTTTTGAAATACTCTTCCATAAAAGTACATTTGGCAGCAATCACAGCATATCGTAAATCACCTAACCAACCTTCCTTTTTTCAACTTCTGATGGTTAAGGACGTCCTACAGGGGTTGAAAAAGGTTTATCCCCCTGTTCGACCTCCTTCTCCTCCTTGGGAGTTAAACTTGGTATTGTCAAAATTAATGGGTCCTCCATTTGAACCCATTCATAAGGCCACATTGCAACACTTTCTTGGAAAGTAGCCTTTCTAGTGGCGATTACATCTGCACGCAGAGTGAGTGAGATACAAGCACTCAGTTCCAAAGAACCTTATACGGGTTTCCACCATAATAGGGTGGTTATGCAAATTCACCCTTCCTTCCTACCCAAGGTTGTGTCGGTGTTCCATGTTAATCACACAATTTCTCTACCCTCTTCCTTTCTCAATCCTACCACACCAGCGGAATGGTCTCTCCATTCACTAGACCTCAAGAAGGTTCTCAAATTTTATTTGGAAGAAACAAAATCCATGAGAAAGTCTGATCAATTGTTTGTAAACTATGGCTCTGTTAGAACAGGCTTCCCATCTTCTAAAAGATCCATTTTGAGATGGATAGTATCTTGTATAAAGTTGGCCTACCAAATAGCAAATAAGCCTCTGTTCGCTTCCCCTAAAGCTCACTCTACTAGGGGCAAAGCGGCAAAGGTTGTTTCCTACACAATGTACCGATGGCCGAGATTTGCAAAGCTGCAACTTGGAAGTCGGACCATACATTTACCAGACATTACTGTCTGGATTTAGACTCCAGAGCAGATACCCAATTGGGCCAGGCCTCCTTGAGGAATCTGTTCCAGTGTTAACCTATTGGAGTCTGTGTATGCCTTATGGCTGCTGTGTATCTGAATGGTTCTCTGTTTACTTGCCCACAGGATGAGCGGATGGGCTTGCTATTCTATTTATGTGCTTATGAATATTGATGAGGATCCCCTGGAAGAGAAGGATAAGTTACTTACCTGTAATCCTAGTTCTCTTCCAGGGGTATCTTCATCAAAGTCATAAGCAACCCACCCACCTCCCCGGGCAAGTGAACATTATACATACATCTATCTGTAAAATGGTCTGCGGTTATCCGCAAAGAACAACTGACCTAACTGTCACCCCTGAGGCATGATGGGAAGCTAGGGATCATGGCTGCCTTAAAGGCACAGTGCCAGTTTATTACGAGTGTTTATGTGGGTTAGCTTTTCACCTTTCTACACTAATGTTTCTACAATGCAGCCTATGTGCTGACAATGTTTTTCTTTCTTCCTTGCAGGATTATTTGTCTGGAGCTACATATATGGTTGTCACATATATGTGATGTGTTTCCGGGCTCCCGCACACAGGTGGGAATATTCATGTGTTTATGACTTTGATGAGGATACCCCTGGAAGTGAACTAGGAGTTCGAAGCATGTGGGCTGCTAAATTCATATCTGTAGCATAGATCGCCGCCTAGTGTTGGGTCCGGATGATTGCACATTGTTGACCTGGAAGAGTCTTCGAAGTATCACGAGATAGGTGGATCCTCCCCTGGACTACAGTGCGCATGGGCATCGACTCCATCCCAAGATTGTTTTTTTCCGCCATTGGGTTCGGATGTGATTTCGACGTCTCCTGTTCGGAATCGTGATAGAACTTTCTCGAGGCCAAAAGGCCTTCTTTGCACCGTCGGTATTGTTTGCGTTCGGTCCCGTCTATCTTCCAGCTCGTGGAGTCGGCTGTCCGGGGGGTCGTGTGACTCTTCGGTGATCGGGGCCTAGTCGACGCAGCAAGACTTCGATGGCATGGAGCGGAGTCCATTCAAGAAATGTCCTGTGTGTGGATCCAAGTACCCACACATTGACGTCCATCCTGTGTGCAACAAGTGCCTGTCGCCGGACCACGACGAGGCCAACTGTATGGCCTGTTCCAGATTTCGGTCGAAGAAGACGATCAAGCTTCGGCGCATGGCGCGCCTTGAGGCCCAGCGATCGGCTCCGGCACCGGTGGACATCTTTGACGACCCCGCGGTTGACGAGCAAGTGCGTCACCTGCAGATTTCCCCTACCCCGGTGGAGGTTGAGTCCGACGACGGAGCGGACATCCACAGTCAAGACATTGAAGAACTCGTCGAGAAGGTAGGGGACGACGACGAAGCATATGGGGCCATGGAAGATAGCTCGGAGGAAGAGCTATGCCCCGTTCGTACTCTTACTAAGGCTCAGGTCACGGGATCGCCACGCGGCCTTACCCAAGACCTTACACCTCGATCCACGGCGCCGCCTTCTGGCCCGGCTACGGACACCTCCGCGGAGCCGCCATTACTGAAATCGAAACCGAAACCCTCGGTATCAATGAAAACAAAGATGGCCGACACGCCATCGAAACCGAAGACGTCTGCTCCGGTACCGACGACGTCGTCTTCGGGGGCCTCCAAACCGATGCACGCTGGCGAGCAGGCAACGGTGCCGAAGGTGGTTAAGGAGCCAAGCTCGAAGAAGCCCGTTGAGCCGGTGTCAACCAAGGTAGACAAGCCGACGTCCAAGAAGGCCGTAGAGCCTACATCGGGACAGTCTGTCGCGCCGAAGACCAAGCCCGTTGATGCGAAGTCAGTGAAGGGCGCGGAGCCAAAGTCTGGGGTCGTCACTCCTAAAGGGAAACCCGTCGATCCGAAGCCGTCGGCATCGACGTCTGCAGCTGTGGACGGTGATCGTGGCGCACCAGTCAAGGGTGCTCCTGCGCCTCAAACGGACAAGCACAAGTCATCCACGCTCGGGTCTTCCCCTGGGGGCGGACCAAGGACATCGGTCGGATCGACGAAGCCGTCCGCTTCCTTTGCGAAGCAGGTCTCGAACTCCCTCAAGCGCCTTAAGGACAAGGCTTTGGCATCGGAACCGAAGACTCCTTCCGCACCGAAGCCGGCAGACACACCGAAGACCACATCAGCACCGCTCCTCTACACGTTGCCGCCTAAGGTGGCGCCGAAGGCCTTTGCACCGCGGTCGGTGCCCAAGGACACTGTGTCGACGTCAACTCACCCAGCTGGGACTGTGGGTCCTCGACACCCTTTGGTTGAAGAACGGTCGGAGCATTTCATCGATGCCGACACCGGGAAACTCACGCTATACAAGAGGAAGATTACTTCACAACCTTTGCAGTCGTTTACCATTCCTCTGAAACGTAAGAAGCCTGCAGCAGAAACACCGGTTCTGGTGGAGCAGATTCTTCCTCAGCATAGGAGGAGTGCAACACCTTCACCCACATACTCTGATGGGGATGGAGGGGAGCAAGATGAGGAGTACAATTTTCCTGCTCATACAGAGCCTGATGAGCAGCAGGACTCTTGGATGGACACTGGTGACCAGGGGGACCAGCAGACGGTCCAGGATCCTCAGGTTTATAATGTAAAGCCGTCTCCCACTGAGGACTCTGCGGCATTCAATGCCTTAATTGAAAGGGCAGCTACAAACCATAAAGTGGAAATGCATGCTGACCCCGTGGAGGTGGACTTCCTTTTTGACACTTTCTCTACTGCTGAAAAAACTGTCAAGACTCTCCCAATGTTGAAAGGGGTCCTTAAGCATGCGGCAGACATTTTCAAGGAACCCACAAGATCACGGGTTGTCAACCCACGCATTGAGAAGAAATACAGACCGGCACCTGGCGACCCGACCTACATAAGGGGCCAGTTGCCTTTGGACTCTTTGGTGGTCTCTAATGCCCGCAAGAGGGCAAACTCCCAAACCACGGGTGAAGCTCCTCCCCCAGACAAAGAGTCAAAAGTGCTGGAGGCATCTGGGAAGAGGGTAGCAGCTCAGGCGGCCAACATATGGCGCATCTCAAACACGCAGGCTCTGTTGGCCAGATACGATAGGGCACACTACGACACCCTAGAGCAGCTGTTACAACACCTCCCAGACCAGTTTGAAGAGGGAGCTGAAATGCTTATCCAGGAGGGGAAGCTCATCTCCAACGCTGCTATAAAGTGTGCGCTAGATGTTGCGGACACGGCAGCGAGAGCGATCAACACTAGTGTGATGTTGAGGCGTCAGGCATGGCTCCGCATCTCGGGATTCAAGCCAGAGATACAAACAACTATCCTCAACCAACCCGTTAATCCAGACAGGTTGTTTGGCCCAGAGGTGGACACCACCCTGGAGAAGATTAAAAAAGATACCGAGACTGCCAAGTCCATGGGAGCTCTCCAGTCACAACAATTTAGAGGGAACACTTTTCGTCGCTCAGGCAATCGGGGTGTTAACAGAGGGCACATGTCGCAGCAGACGCCATTCAATAAAAGTGGTGCGCAATCCTCCTACAGCAAGCAGGGCAGAGGTGGATACAGAGGAAACAGTGCCAAGGGTAGAGGCAGAGGCAACAACAGTTCCCGTTCCTCTGCCGCCAACAAACAGTGCCTCCCTGTCACTGCCCCCCGACCATCCAACACCTGTCGGGGGGAGACTCCAACAGTTCCTGCCCGTCTGGAAGTCCATCACCACAGACAGGTGGGTCAGGAAACTTATCCAGTTCGGCTATTGTTTAGAACTGACATCCACCCCACCACCCATGCCCCCAAAACACCGTCCTATGTCAGCAGAGCACTTGCACTTATTGCAGCAGGAGGTTCTGGTGATGCTGCAAAAAGGCGCAATCAAGCTCGTGCCAGTGGAGGAAGAAGGCACAGGGGTTTATTCCCTGTACTTCTTAATCCCAAAAAAGGACGGCTCACTCAGACCGATTCTAGACCTACGCCCCTTGAACCAGTACATTCTTTCAGAACACTTCCACATGTTGACACTGCAGCAGGTTCTTCCCTTGTTACAACAGGGAGACTTCCTCGCAACCTTAGACCTCAAGGATGCTTACTTTCACATACCACTCCACCCATCCCACAGAAAGTACCTCAGGTTCACCATCCAAAACAGGCATTACCAGTTCAAGGTACTCCCCTTCGGAGTGACCACTGCTCCCAGAGTGTTCACAAAATGTCTGGCGTCAGTGGCGGCACACCTCCGCAGACAGGGTATACATGTCTACCCTTATCTGGACGACTGCCTCGTGCAGGCAAAGTCAGCCCAGCAGTGCGCCGCAGACATGTCCCACACCATTCACCTCCTTCACAGTCTAGGATTTACACTGAACTACTCGAAGTCACACCTTCAGCCGGCCCATGTGCGGCTGTATTTAGGCGCGACGATCAATACTCTGGCTGCCACAGCTCAGCCGAACCCAGCGAGGATCGACAACATCCAGGCGCTGATCCAAAAGTTCAGACCGCAACACTCACTCCCAGCGAGAATGTTCATGCAGTTGATAGGCATGATGGCCTCCTGCATCTTCATAGTCCCGCACGCGAGACTCCATATGCGTCCGCTCCAAGAATGCTTAGCGCATCAGTGGACTCAGGCTCAAGGACAGCTAAACGACCTAGTGTTGGTGACGGGTCGGGCATACGGCTCTCTGCATTGGTGGAATCCACACAACCTTTGCAAGGGCCGACCGTTCCAGGAGCCTGTGCCACAGATTACACTAACAACGGACGCCTCTCTACAGGGATGGGGGGCTCATGTGCTCCACTATACGGTGCAGGGACTATGGACAACGCAACAAAGGAAGATGAACATCAACTACTTGGAGCTGATGGCAATCTTCATGGCACTCAAGTCCTTCAAAGTACATCTGTGCAACAAAGTCGTGTTGATCCGGACGGACAACATGACAGCCATGTACTAAATTCAAAAGCAGGGAGGTACGCACTCTCCACAGTTGTCTCATCTGGCTCAGAGCATGTGGAAGTGGGCCATTCAGAGGAACATTTTCCTCATGGCGGAACACCTCCCGGGCACGGACAATCAGATGGCGGATCTGCTCAGCAGGTACAGCCACCAGATGCACGAGTGGGAGTTACATCCATCAGTACTCCGCCCGTACTTCCAGCTGTGGGGTCATCCAGAGATAGACCTGTTTGCCACGGAGGAAAACGCAAAATGCCAAAGCTTTGCCGCCAGGTTCCCTCACCCACTATCGCAGGGCAATGCGATATGGATGAACTGGTCAGGCAGATTTGCGTACGCTTTTCCCCCAGCGCCTCTCATTCCGCTGGTGGCAAGAAAGCTAAAGCAACACTCGCTGACGCTCATCCTAGTTGCTCCAACGTGGGCGCGGCAACCGTGGTACACCACGTTCCTCGAACTATCCGTGGTACCGCATCAAAGACTGCACCTCACACCCCGGCTCTTAACGCAGAACCGTGGCGACATTCAGCACCCGGATCCGCATCAGCTCAATCTGGCGATCTGGCTCCTGAGGTCTTAGAGTTTGGCTACCTTGATTTGCCCCCTGAATGCATGGACATCATCCGGGAGGCAAGGAAGCCCACTACCAGAGCTTGCTATGCAGCAAAATGGAAGCAGTTTGTCATCTACTGTACCGAGCACGCTATCAACTTGCTCGATGCATCCATTCCTAATATCATCTGCTATCTGTTGCATCTTTACAAATGCAATCTAGCATACGCTTCCATTCGGATACACTTATCCGCCATAGCGGCTTATCTCCAAAACAGGCAGCATCTCTCTGTCTTCAGGGTGCCTGCCATTAAAGCATTCCTGGAAGGGCTGAAGCGGGTCATCCCTCCCAGGACCCCGCCAGCTCCTGTGTGGAACCTCAATGTGGTGCTCACCAGATTGATGGGTCCCCCATTTGAACCTCTGCATTCATGTGAGCTTCAGTTCCTCACATGGAAAGTGGCTTTTCTCATTGCCATAACGTCTCTAAGACGTGTTAGTGAGCTACAGGCGCTCACCATTCAAGAGCCATTTATACAAATTCATTCAAACCGGGTGGTGCTGCGCACTAACCCCAAATTTCTCGCCAAAGTGGTGTCGCAGTTTAATGTCAATCAGACAATCGAACTGCCCGCATTCTTTCCCAACCCAGAAACGGTAGCGGAAAGGATGCTCCATACGCTTGATGTCAAAAGAGCGCTTATGTACTACATTGACAGAACACAACCTTTTAGAAAGACACAGCAACTCTTTGTTGCATTCGCAGCCCAGCATAAAAGCAACCCCATTTCCAAAGCAGGAATAGCCAGGTGGATCGTTAAGTGTATTCAGATTTGCTATCAGAAGGCTAAGCGCACTTTAACGGTCCCCCCCAGGGCACACTCCACAAGCAAGTTGGGGGCCTCCATGGCATTCCTGGGTAACATTCCTTTGGAAGACATTTGTAGGGCAGCCACATGGTCTACACCACATACGTTTACCAAACATTACTGTGTAGATGTGCATTCCAAACAGCAGGCAGCTGTAGGACAGGCTGTTCTTAAGACACTTTTTCAGACTTCTGCAGCTGGCACGGGCAGCCGCCGTTAATGGAGGGAAGGCTATGTATTCTATGCTACAGATATGAATTTAGCAGCCCACATGCCTCGAACTGAATATGCTACTTACCAGTATGCATCTGTTCTTGGCATGTAGGGCTGCTAACATTCATATCGCCCGCCCTCCTCCCCGGCGCCCGTAGCGGCTGCAGACTTTTCTTGCATTTAATCTCTAGCATGGCCATCACTTTCACTGTTAAACTCCATCTTTGCCACAATGGCTAAAAACAATCTGGGGATGGAGTCGATGCCCATGCGCACTGTAGTCCAGGGGAGGAGCCACCTATCTCGTGATACTTCGAAGACTCTTCCAGGACAACAATGTGCAATCATCCGGACCCAACACTAGGCGGCGATCTATGCTACAGATATGAATGTTAGCAGCCCTACATGCCAAGAACAGATGCATACTGGTAAGTAGCATATTCATTACAGGTAAGTAACTTTTCCTTTTTTATGAGTGCATGGAAAACTTTTATCACTAACACAAGCGCATTGTTGAATTTTTAAATAAACTTCATTTTGAAAGAGGACAGGTCTGTTTGAAGAGATTGACACGCATTATTTTATACTTTGGAATGTCACGCACTGGCATGCAGTTAATGACAGTATGCGAGCAAAATCGCCACAACACGTTTGTGAGAAGTTGCCCTGGTATATGATGTTCACTATTCTAGTGAAGACCTTGCACCAGTCCAAACAACCCTTATGGTGATGGTTTCAAGTCAACCTTATAGATCAGCTATCCTAGTGGTAGCGTGGACAGAACAGTCTTAGGCTAAAAGACTCTTGAGGCCGTGTAAAGCCAGCTGTTTTACCATATGTAACCCCTTGAATATCAAATGAAAGGACACCACACGGGATATATATAAAATATATATGTATTTATTTATAAACATCCTAAACAACAAAGATCAAAAAACGACTTGCCTGAACAACGAAGTCTGATCAACGAAGAATCGCATACCACGAAGTCAAGAACCACGACTTTGCGGACAGTAGATGGCACTGTTGGTTAGCATTTCACCATGGTAAAGCCTTTCTCTTCTCGACGCGAGTAAAAACTCTATGGCTGACACATTTGAAATGGCATCAAGGAAAAGCAAGCATGGAATTGTCTAACATTAAAAGGTAGGTCATTTGTTTGAATAAAGGATTTTTAAAATACTTATAATTAAGTTTAAGAGTATCATTTAAAAAAAGATATGTTTAACATTTGTATTTGATTTGAAGTAAAAACACTTTAACATATAAACACGCTAATTAGAGATTATTGGGGGGTGTGGGGGGGTTTCCCCCCAAAAAATAAAGACTAATGAAAGGAATTTTGTTGTACAGGAAGTCGTTGGAAAAAAAAGTCATTGTAAAGAAAAGATCGTTGTTTAAACTTTAGAGGTTTAGGAGGTCGTGGTTCAGGCAGTCGTGGTTCAGGAAGTAGTTATTTAATCATACAACCGTATTTATTTACTAACACACTCCTCTGAACTCTTTATGAGATCAGAGGCCAAAGCACATAACAAGATACTTAGAAGTTAGATTTAGAAGGATTTAGGACACTTCCGGTTTAGCTAGGAGGAAACAATTAAAAACCTAGACACTTGGATAGTCAATATCCTTGGGAGCACCGAAGTACTCGCGTTACCTCACCCATGGACGGCGGGTGCATAGGTGTGAAGATGGGTCGGGTTTCGCCGTTGAGTCCTATGGAGCCTGGAAGAAAAGATGCTGCAGGCGACCAGGAGGAAGATGTCCGGGTGGATCCAAGGGTGGATCGAGGATGAAGAGGACCTGAAAGCAGAGGGGACAGAGTCTGGTTAACTAGCCAGTGACCGGGTGGAACCAGGAAGGAACCAGACGACGACGAGGAGCAATCAGGTGCTGTCTTGAAGCTTGTCTTGGCAGCCACGCGGACCAGGAGGCGTCGACGACGACCAGGTGCTGGAGAGGAGCTGTCCCACGAAGGATCTCGCAGATGGAGGGGTCGACTTCCGGATTAGAGTCAACAAGCCTTGGCAAAGGCAACCCACGCAGGATACAACAAAGACTTCCAGCAAGGTCTGAGGTGCTTCACCTTTTCAGGGAAGTCTGGAGCAACCAGGCCAGCGAGGTGATTCAAAAGGATTGTCGTCACATATGCTACTAGCCAACGGGCCAGCAACCGGACAACGCGTCGAGCAGAACACAAGCAGAAGGGCCCCACGCAGAACTCGTTGAGTGTGGAGGGC
This sequence comes from Lissotriton helveticus, assembly GCF_964261635.1. Lineage (NCBI taxonomy): Eukaryota > Metazoa > Chordata > Amphibia > Caudata > Salamandridae > Lissotriton > Lissotriton helveticus. The sequence continues at coordinate 1,833,229 of NC_136073.1, read as the reverse complement.
TGATCTTCGGTGCAGGTGGAGCTCGGGTTCGGGGTTTCTCAATCCCCAGTGCACAGCTTCGAGGAGGCCTCAGTGCCTGCACAGTTAGCAAGTTGCAAGCTTTCCAAGATGTCCGGTCCCACGTGTCTCGTCGCCTCCACGGATCTCAGCTATGCTGCAGTCGTGAAGAGAGGGTCAGAGAGGTCTGGAAGTCTGGGTCTTGTCAGGCTCTGTGCTCGGGTCCTGGCGGGAACGAAGACAGAGCAAGCCGTTGATTTGCTGGATGGTGCCTGGTTGCCCCGGGTGGTCACTCCTTGTCCACAAGGGAGATTCTTCAGTCTTCAGCTTCAGCAGAATGTCGAAGGTCCAGAGTTTCGTGTCAAGTTTCGATTCAGGATTAATCTAAAGTCTCAGGACTCAGCTCCTACCTTTATTCAACTAAAAGGGGCTGGATTACTTTCTAGGTCCCTCCTATGGGTGGGACCAGGAGGGGGGTGGTTACACCCCCTCTCCTTTGTCCAGTTTTGCGCCAGAGCTGGGGCTGCAGTGCCCCAGCAACCGGTTTGAACTGTGGTATGGGTGGAGCTCCTAGTGTGCTCCAGGCAGTGTCTCATTCTATTCAGCCCTCCCTGTCCCAATACACAAAGTCCTGTCTGGGGTGGTGCTCGCACCTCTCCAGGCAGGAAACCTATTGTCCAAACCTCCGTGACTGGAAGGACTCCCAGCAGCAGGAGGTCAGACTTGTGTCGGTGGCAGCAGTGTCCATTTTGTGACGCTGGGGCTCTGGTTAACTTTAACCGGGATAGTCAGCAATAACATGTCTTCTCCCTCTAGAAGGGTGGATGCTTCCCCCGTCGCCAGAATTGGCGAGGGGTTAGTATTCCAAAGCATATGACCCCTTACACGACATGTTTGGATAACGCCAAACCAAAGTTAGCATTTAACCGCGAGGTTCATAATCCAGAGTATATGGTATGGCAATATCATAGAACAGCTATAAGGACATGGTTCCGAAAGCTGCAGACAGGCTCAGCTCATGCTAGAGCACCATCTCACACATAACCAAGTACTCTGCCTCCAGGATTGTTAAGGCCTGCCATAGGAGTGACTTATAGGTTACTATGGGCCCGATTCACAGAACTAACTTAAGACAAAATCCTAAACTTACTACTTTTGGTATTCACAGAAGTTAGGATTTTGTCTTAAGTTTGTCTTAAGACAGACTTAAGACAAAATCCTAACTTAAGTCTGTCTTAAGTCTGTCTTAAGTCGGTCTTAAGACAAACTTAGGACAAAATCCTAACTTCTGTGAATACCAACAGTAGGAAGTTTAGGATTTTGTCTTAAATTAGTTCTGTGAATCGGGCCCTATGTGTCTATATATAAGTAGGTATAGGAATACTATACCTAAGCAAGGGGTGATTACACGACCTTGCCCCAGCTGAGTGATCAGCCAGTTGTGTCTATTTGAGTGGCCAGCCAGGGGTGGCATAATACATGCTGCAGCCCCTGGTAGGCCTTGGTTACACCTATGCCCTGAGTACCTAGGGTACACTTCTACAGGAGCTGACAAGGTGAACCAATTCCCAATTGTGTATGTACCTAGAGTACATGGTGTGAATTTAGAGAGAGTGCATCTGGGCTGTAGGTCTGATTAGCAGGCCCACAGCCACATCTATGTCGAAAACCAGAGAAGCAAAAGCAAAAAGTTTGGGTGACCATAGGAAGCAGACCCTACTCTCCTACACCCCCCCCCCCCCCCAAACTTAGGGACATTAAACTAACCTTGACCAGTTGAGTCTTCATGTTCTAAGTGGAAATATCTGGAGAGTCTATCTGCATTTGCATCGTCAGTCCCATGTCTATGTTCCACTGTAAAGTCCATCCCCTGTAGGGAAATGGACCACCTAAGAAGTTTGGGTTTTCACCCTTCATCTGATTTAGCCCTAGGAGGGGCGTGTGGTCGGTCTGAATCTTGAAGTGAGTGCCAAACAAGTATGGCCTCAGCTTCTTCAGGGCCCAAACCACAGCAAAGGCCTCCCTCTCTATAGCTGACCAACGTTTCTCTCTAGGGGTCAGCCTTCTGCTTATGAAAGCAATGGGCTGGTCTTGACCATGTATATTCAGTTGTGAAAGAACAGCTCCCACACCCAACTCAGAAGCATCTGTTTGGACTATGAACTCTTTGGGGTAATCTGGACTTTTCAGAATAGGTGCAGTACACATGGCCTGCCTCAGGTCATCAAATGCCTTTTGACAGCTAACTGTCCACTGAACTTTCTTTGGCATCTTTTTGGAAGTTAAGTCATTCAGTGGTGTCACAATGGACCCATAGTTTTTAACAAACTTCCTGTAGTACCCAGACAGGCCCAAGAAAGCTCTGACCTGTGTCTGGGTGATTGGAGGAGTCCAGTCTTTGATGGTCTGGATCTTGCTCTCCAGTGGTTGAACCTGACCCCCACCTACCAGGGGGCCCAGGTACACAACCTTGCTCTGCCCTATCTGGCACTTAGTGGCCTTGATAGTGAGGGCTGCCTTCTGCAGGGCCTCCAAAACATTCCTCAGGTGGACCAGGTGATCCTCCCAGGTGGAGCTAAAGACAGCAATATCATCTAGATAAGCTGCACAATAGTCATCCAGTCCCGTGAGAACTTGATTCACCAGCCTTTGGAAAGTGGCAGGTGCATTCTTCAAACCAAAGGTCATTACCACAAATTGATAATGTCCTCCTGGGGTCGAAAATGCTGTCTTGGCTTTTGCATCCTCAGCTAGTTTGATTTGCCAGTAGCCTGCTGTCAGGTCAAATGTGCTCAAGAACTTGGCAGAAGCCAATCTATCAATGAGCTCATCTGCCCTGGGGATGGATGGGCATCTGTCCTAGTGACAGCATTGAGACCTCTGTAGTCCACGCAAAACCTCATCTCTCTCTTACCATCTTGGGTGTGAGGTTTTGGCACCAGGACTACTGTACTGGCCCAAGGGCTCTCCGAGGGCTCAATAACTCCCAGCTCCAACATCTTTTGGACGGTGCACAGACATAATATCGACTCCAAAATATCGTTTGGACAGAATATCGAGGAAAAAATATCGTTTGGACAAAATATCGACTGGACAGAATATCGACAGCCAAAATATCGTTTTTAAGGTAAGTGCAGTAATATCGACTGTAAATAATATAGAAAGTGAAAATATGTAAGTATATACTATAGATAGTAAAATAAATTGTTTTTATTTTTAGGGTTCAGGGTCAGTTTTGGGTTTTTGGGTAAAGGGGTATTTTTAGGGTTCAGAGTCAGTTTTGGGTTTTTGGGTAAAGGGGTATTTTTAGGGTTCAGGGTCAGTTTTCAGTTTTTGGGTAAAGGGGTATTTTTAGGGTTCAGGGTCAGTTTTCAGTTTTTGGGTAAAGGGGTATTTTTAGGGTTCAGGGTCAGTTTTCAGTTTTTGGGTAAAGGGGTATTTTTAGGGTTCAGGGTCAGTTTTCAGTTTTTGGGTAAAGGGGTATTTTTAGGGTTCAGGGTCAGTTTTCAGTTTTTGGGTAAAGGGGTATTTTTAGGGTTCAGAGTCAGTTTTCAGTTTTTGGGTAAAGGGGTATTTTTAGGGTTCAGGGTCAGTTTTCAGTTTTTGGGTATTATTTTATTATATTTTATTACTATATATATATGTTTAATAAATATGAAATAAAAAAATATTTATTTAACTTTCATTAATTATTTAATTATTATAAGTTAATTTAAGTAATTTTAAGTATATTTTAGTAATTAATTATTAATATTAATTTAATTTAACACTGTTTTTAGTAAATACGATATTTTTTACAACTATATTTTTGTAAACGATATTTTGTACTCGATATTTTTGTACTTACCTGTTTGTACATACAAACTCGATATTTTTGCTGTAGATATTTTTTCCTCGATATTTTGGGTAGTCGATATTTTGGTAGTCGATATTCTTTCAGTGATCCCTTTTGGACATCTGTCCTAATGCAGTCCCTGACATGGTCAGGTTGTCTGTAGATTTTACTCTTGACAGGCAGACTGTCACCATTGTCCACCTCATGAGTGCACCAGCTTGCCTGACTTGGGGTTAGGGAAAACAGATGTCTGAAGGACTGAAGAACTTGTCTGCAGTCCTGTTGCTGATGTTCAGAGAGGCTGTCAGCAAAGACTACACCATCTACTGAACCATCATCAGGGTTCTGAGTAAGCAGGTCTGGCAGAGGGTCAGGTCACTCTCTTCCTCCTGCCCCTCATCTGTAGCCATGAGCAAGCCCATGTCTGCCCTGTCGACATATGCTTTAAGTCTGTTGATATGAAGCACCCTGTGGGGGCTTCTGGGAGTCCCAAGGTCCACCAAGTAGATGACTCCTCCCTTCTGTTCAACTATTGCATGGGGTCCAGACCATTTGTCCTGGAGTGCTGCTGGGGCCAGTGGCTCCAACACCCACACTTTCTGTCCTGGCTGGTACACAGTCAGCACAGCCTTTTGGTCATGCCAATCTTTCTGAAGTTCTTGGCTAGCCTCAAGGTTTTTAGAAGCCTTCTCCATATATTCAGCCATCCTGGAGCGGAGACCAAGTACATAGTCCACTATGTCATGCTTAGGCTTTTTGAGAGGTAACTCCCATCCTTCCTTCACAGACATAGGGGTCCCCTTACAGGATGCCCAAACAAAAGCTCAAAAGGGCTGTAGCCAACCCCCTTTTGTGGGACCTCTCTGTAAGCAAACAGAAGGCAGGGTAAAAGGATGTCCCATCTTCGCCTCAGCTTTTCTGGTAACCCTTTTATCGGTGCACAGACATAATATCGACTCCAAAATATCGTTTGGACAGAATATCGAGGAAAAAATATCGTTTGGACAAAATATCGACTGGACAGAATATCGACAGCCAAAATATCGTTTTTAAGGTAAGTGCAGTAATATCGACTGTAAATAATATAGAAAGTGAAAATATGTAAGTAAATACTATAGATAGTAAAATAAATTGTTTTTATTTTTAGGGTTCAGGGTCAGTTTTGGGTTTTTGGGTAAAGGGGTATTTTTAGGGTTCAGAGTCAGTTTTGGGTTTTTGGGTAAAGGGGTATTTTTAGGGTTCAGGGTCAGTTTTCAGTTTTTGGGTAAAGGGGTATTTTTAGGGTTCAGGGTCAGTTTTCAGTTTTTGGGTAAAGGGGTATTTTTAGGGTTCAGGGTCAGTTTTCAGTTTTTGGGTAAAGGGGTATTTTTAGGGTTCAGGGTCAGTTTTCAGTTTTTGGGTAAAGGGGTATTTTTAGGGTTCAGGGTCAGTTTTCAGTTTTTGGGTAAAGGGGTATTTTTAGGGTTCAGAGTCAGTTTTCAGTTTTTGGGTAAAGGGGTATTTTTAGGGTTCAGGGTCAGTTTTCAGTTTTTGGGTATTATTTTATTATATTTTATTACTATATATATATGTTTAATAAATATGAAATAAAAAAATATTTATTTAACTTTCATTAATTATTTAATTATTATAAGTTAATGTAAGTAATTTTAAGTATATTTTAGTAATTAATTATTAATATTAATTTAATTTAACACTGTTTTTAGTAAATACGATATTTTTTACAACTATATTTTTGTAAACGATATTTTGTACTCGATATTTTTGTACTTACCTGTTTGTACATACAAACTCGATATTTTTGCTGTAGATATTTTTTCCTCGATATTTTGGGTAGTCGATATTTTGGTAGTCGATATTCTTTCAGTGATCCCCTTTTATCATCCCTTTGAGGGTCTTGTTGAATCTCTCCACAAGCCCATTGCACTGTGGGTGATAGGGGGTGGTGAACTTATAGTTGACACCACACTCCTTCCACATTGCAGTTAGATATCCTGACATGAAGTTTGTACCTCTGTCAGAGACAACCTCCTTTGGAAACCCCACTCTGGAGAAAAATCCAAGTAGGGCCCCTGCCACAACAGAAGCTGTTGTGGTCCTCAGGGGAATAGCTTCTGGATACCTGGTGGCATGATCCACTACCACCAGTATAAATCTGTGCCCAGATGCTGTTTGGGGGTCCATTGGTCCAACAATGTCTATCCCCACTCTTTCAAAGGGTACCCCCACCACAGGTAGTGGTTGGAGGGGGGCCTTTGTTGTGTCACCTGATTTGCCACTGGCTTGGCAGGTAACACAGGAGCGATAAAACTCCTTGGTATCTTCTGACATATGGGGCCAGTGAAAGTGAGGGACAAGCCTGTCCCAAGTCTTGTTCTGGCCCAGGTGTCCTGCTAAGGGAATATCATGGGCCAAGGTAAGAAGGAAGCCCCTAAATTGCAGAGGTATAACCAACCTCCTGGAAGCTCCAGGCTTGGGGTCTCTAGCCTCTGAATAAAGGAGCCCATCATCCCAATACACTTTATGGGTACCTTGAGCATTCCCAGCAGCCTCAGCCTGCTGTCTGAGGGGTTCAAGAGAGGAACAGTCTAATTGTGCCTGCCTCAGATCTGCCCTTGAAGGTCCCCCTGTCCCAAGAAACGCAACCTGGTCAGGCTCAAGCTCTTCTAGGACAGTTCCCTCTTGATCTCAGAATCATCCTCCTGGGAGGGCTGATCCTCAACCTGAGGCAGGGGGAATGCACTGCCATAACCCTCTTGCTCTTTCTCTTGGGTGGTGTCTGGTCTATTGTTCCAAGATCCAGCACCTGTTCAGGTAAGCACTTTTTAGGCCTGCGACCTGGTCACAGCAAGGACATGTGCTGATATTCCTAGCATTTCTGCATGGGTCCTATACTCCACTTCAGACCAAACTGAGGTTTCAAGATCATTCCCTAACAGACACTCTACTGGAAGGTCTGAACTCACCACAACTCTTTTGATGCCAGTTACCCCTCCCCAGGAGAAGTTAACAACTGCCACACTATGGGAGGTAGTGGCATTGCTAGCGTTGGTCACTAGGTACTTCTCACCTAGTATGATCTGTTCAGGGTCCACAAAGTTAGGTGTCACCATGGTGACACTGGCACATGTGTCCCTGTAGGCCTGAGCCATCTTATCATTAATAAAAGGCGTCTGCCTGTACTTGCTCAGATTACTGGGATTTACAGTAGAGGACATTGCTATGTCCCTATCACAGACAAGAACAGCCTGAATTGGTACTCTGGCTAGGCCAGAGTCCACCTCAGTTCCCAGGGTCAACCCTACTACACCCTATTGCTGGGAACCACCACTAACAGCTGGACTAGGGGGAACAGTTGCCTTAGGGGCAATGGTGGTTGGTGCTGTGCCCTTCTTGGTGCACGCACTAAACCAGTGAGAGACTGACTTACAGTATCCACACCAGGGTTTCTTTGGGCCTTCTGGTTTCTGTTTGTTCTTTTTGGAGCCACCCTCACCCTGTGCCTTTTGGGGGCCTGGTGAAGACTTCTGGTCTTTTGGTTTCTGCTCATTACCCTTCTGGTCTGCCCTTTTCTGATCTCCCCCTGGTTCTGGTTTTTCTGCTTAATCCTGGTTCTGACCCATTTGTCTGCCTTCTTTCCCAATTCTTGGGGAGAGGTCAGATCAGAGTCAATCAGGTACTGATGCAATAATTGGTTTTGACAGTTGCTAAGGATTTGCTCTCTCAAGATCAAATTATACAATCCTGTATAGTCCTTAACTTGACTTCCCAATAACCAGCCTTCCAGAGCCTTAGTGGCACAATCAACAAAATCAGTCCAGTCCTGAGTCTGTGTCTTCTGGGTATCCCTGAACAACAACCTATATTGTTCAGTGGTTAGGCCAAACCCATCAATCAGAGCACTCTTCAGGAGAGAGTAGTTGTTAGCATCCCCATCACTAACTGTGAGGAGCTTATCTGTACCTTTTTCTGAAAAGGAGAGCCATAAGATTGCTGCCCACTGACTTTGGGGTACCTGCTGTACTTTGCAGGCCCTCTCCAAAGCAGTTATCCATTTGTGGATGTCATCCCCTTCTTTGTAGGGGGGCACAATCTTGCTTAGGTGTCTATTCTCATAGGACCTATCTTTATCCTTAGGGATATTGCTGCCACCATTGGGTTCTAACCCACTCTCTCTGTGCTCTCTAGCACGAGCAATCTTCTCTTTGGCCAAGGCAACTTCAAGTTCTTGCCTCTCAATCCTCAGAGCAGCCTCTCTCATTTTGGCCTCATGTTCCCTTCTCTGATTGGAGGTCATCCCTCTCTGAGCTGAGCAGGGCCATGAGAGCCATTTGAAGCATGAAATTGGAGAGATTCCCTTGAGTGGGATCTTCCTCTCCTCTGCCTCTGGTTAAGCCCACTTGGGGGTCTTTGTGGGGGCTGCCCATACTGACTCCCATGTATGCTTAGGTTAGCCTGGCTAAGTCTGCTGACTGGGGCCTGGCTGTCTACCTCAAGATCAGAATCTTCCTCCTGTTGTGCAGGCCTCAGCCAGGCCCGCTAGTGCAAAGGGGTTCGCCCTTCTGTGCACGAAGTCCTCAGACCCAAAGGAAAGAAGTTGGCACGGAAACTGGAAATACAAAACATAAACGTTTATTACACCTCATGGGGTGGTGCCACAATTCAAACAGTACCCTTCGGCATTGCAAGAAGTAGCACAAAGGGCTACCGAACACATGGTTTATTTATACCCACACAGGGGCTCAAAAGAAGGCGGTACACAGCATAAGAGCACATTTTATGTCCATGTAAGGAAATATTGAGAAGCACAATCGATCAGTAGGAGGAGCTAACAATCTTGGGGTCTCGGCTAACACATTCCAATCTAGGACTAACCATTAACAGATGTGGACCCTAACGGTCAGCGGCAAAACACGGGGATGTTAATAATAGCCTGTTGCCGGGCAGATTCAAAGGCCATGAGCAGAAAGATAGGACAACGCACATGGTCAACACGAGGCAGCATGTGGCAGACAAGATGGCTGCCATGAATCCAAAAATGGATACCGCTAAATGTCAAGATAACGGTCAAAACCAAAATGTCTTTTGCTAACGCTCAACTTAATCGCTGTTAAATTACAACAGACGACCCTTTTAGCGTTAGCTAAAGACATACGCTCTTTTAGGGTAATCTGTGTATTCATCTTGTATATCTATGCACATTATGCCCGTCACTTCTTTATCCAATGTTTGTTGTGCTTTCATGGCATTTTGTTTAGATGGTATACAGGCAGTTATGCACATAGAACATAGCATAGGGCCACAGTGGATACACATGCAACAGGTGAAAATCACTGCAATAGCAATACATAGAACAGTCAGTAATTTCCAACCCCAAGCAGAAACTAAAGCCCAAAACCATCCAGCAAAAGTCCAGGTGCCATTTTTGACATGAATATCGGCAGCGATTTTATGCAGTTTAAGAATTGCTTCATATACAGAAGGCGAGTTGTCTGGAATAAAGACACAACTACTTCCAATAACCTTACATGCTCCTCCTCTATCTGCTAACATAACATCCAGAACCATCCGGTTCTGAAGAGTTACAATTCTAGCAGCTTGCAATTCCTCTGTAATATTTCCATGGGCTACAGCAGTTTCATTAGTGACAGCTTCCACAACTCTAGTCAATCATCGTATTTTCCTACTATTCAATACAGCACCCACAAAAGAAAACAGGCCTAAATTAAAATCAACATATTGCTGCAGACTAGTGTCTGTCTGGTCTACGTCATCAATTCGTATTGACCTTTTATAGCGATTCATAGAAATGTTTCTGAACAATTTAAAATCTCGGTGATATGAAGCAGGTGCTAGAAAAACAGGAGGCAATAAAAAGGAAACATAGCATATGCCAGACCACCCTACAGGCAGTCTATGATATTCATGACTTCCACATACTAGATATGTGTTATGTGAAGCCAGGAAGGTGCTCTCATTTATTGCATCCATATTTAATACAACAACACAATCACTAGTTCCAACTGGAATTCGTCCAGTACTTTGTACACAAAGGTCTGCTTTTGTTCGTGTTACAGTAATTACAGATTCATTGCTTGTGGTAGAGTCTCTTGTATGGGTGAAAACATAAGGCGTAGAAGCATTGTCCGGTCGATATTCTTCCCATTCCCATATAGTTCCATTCGCTTGGGGATACCCATGTTCATCTTGGTAACACTCTTTATTCAGACGGAAGAGAAGTCCACCTACTGCAGGTTTTCTGTTCGAAAAGAGAAGGGTGTACCAGGCTCGACAAGAACCATTATGTGAAAAAGGAAGTGGAATAAACGGTGTTCCACCTTTTTTCTGATGAGCTGGAAGCATACCACATATTCAGCAATTTGTGGTATTATTCATTGTGAGTATGATGGAGCATCTGAACAAACATATTATTCAAATAGGATTCTCAATGCTTATACTCATGATACGGAAGAGTGAAATGCTGATGCTCTTCTGGGACTGGAGTAGTAGGAACCACAAAAAACTCACGAGCAGGAATCATCATTTCAACAGACCAAGTGATCACTGCTATAATTGTCAAAACGACAAAAACACCTAACACTCCTAAAATCTTTTTCTTAGTAGTTATCATAGTCACAGATGGTCACGCAGGGACTCCTGGACAATGGAGTCCCCGCAACGCTCGCAGCCCTGCTGAAACCACTTTCCCACGTCCTGCGCTGTTCCTCCTCTCCTCCCTGCAGCAAGAGTTCTGCCACACGCATAGGCGGCAAAGCGGCACCCGCGGAGCGGGTGCGGCGAGCTTCCCCAGGGAAAGGTGAAGTCCCGGCAGAGAAAGCGCCTCCAGGAAAAAAGCGCTAGTAACGATTTGGTGTCCCAAGGAAGGGGTGGTTGCAGGAGTTTAAAAACCCTCCAGCGGGCGGTGGGCGGGCCAGCAGGGAGAGCGGACCGGAAGCTCTCAGATGGTCACGCAGGGACTCCTGGACAATGGAGTCCCCGCAACGCTCGCAGCCCTGCTGAAACCACTTTCCCACGTCCTGCGCTGTTCCTCCTCTCCTCCCTGCAGCAAGAGTTCTGCCACACGCACAGGCGGCGAGGTTCCCCAGGGAAAGGTGAAGTCCCGGCAGAGAAAGCGCCTCCAGGAAAAAAGCGCTAGTAACGATTTGGTGTCATAGTCACAAAGTCAATTCTTCTTCAAACTAAAAAATAGAAAAAACAAAATAGTCAACGAGCTCTTCACCCGTGGGAGACGTTGGTTTCTTCCCCACAGATCAAGACAGGTGTCACTATACTACGCAGGGCTGATCCCCCTCCCTTGTCATATTGGCATTCCGTTTCCACTACCCAGAGCGGTTGCTCAACCAGTCTTGCAAGAAAAACTGTAGATCACTTCCTCGATCTCAAATTGTATTGTGTTGCTCCAGTAGTCGTCTGGTTCGGTAAGAACTCCGCAGATCCGTCAGGTGACACAGCAGGGCCTTTCTCCGTAGTCAGGATGTCTCGATGATCGGTCAGCACAGCAGGTTCCACCAAGGTCGACAATACCTTCCGACAGTGAGTGCTATGCACCCAATTTCTTTTGTTGGTAACTCGAACTGCCGTTCTTGTGGCAAGGAGTACTTGTTCTGGTCCACGCCACCTCGGCTCCAGGCTGCTTGACCTCTCAAAAACTTTCACCATAACGAAATCACCAGGACGGAGTTCATGGCCCTCACCTTGGGATTTATCGGGGAGCGCTTCTCGAATCTGTTGATGAATGGAAACCAAGCTGTCAGTTAATTCTGCCAAATGGTCATTCACTAAAACACAAGGTACATCATACACAGAGCTCGGTTTCGGAACTCCCCAAATGTTCATTGGCCGTCCAAATACCACCTCGTACGAGGTGAGACCCGTTCTAGAATGTGGTACTGATCTAATGGACAATAATGCCAATGGCAACGCATCTGGCCAAGTCAAATTCGTGGAAGCTTGGATTTTCGCAATTTTCAGCTTCAGAGTAGCGTTATACCTTTCCACCAATCCTGCTGATTGTGGATGGAACACAGCACGGAATTTCTGCTTGATTCCTAATCCCTTCACAACCTACTTGATAACTTCCCCAGCAAAATGAGGTCCGTTACCATTCCATAAAAGTCTGCTAACACCGAACCTCTGGAAAAACTCCTTCAGTAGCACCTTAGCAGTAGTAATAGCAGTATTGTCTTTTGTGGGGTATGCTTCAATCCATTTACTGAATGCACAAACCACCACTAGAACATACTTTAAATTATTACACCGCTCAAGCTGAATGTAGTCCATTTGCAGGACTTCAAAAGGTGCAGTTGGTGTAGCAAAACCTCCAGATGGAACTCGTGTCCCTTTTCCAGGATTGTATTGTAAAAAAATCAAGCAAGACTGTACTACTCTCTTAGCTGTGCTAGCAATTTCTGGATGCTCCCAAACTTGCGTAAGCATTCTCGTTATTGCGGAAGCTCCAACATGTGCTAGCCCATGTGCCATCTGAACCATAGGTGTTACGAAAGCTATAGGCAGCTTCCATCGGTCCATCTGCTTATTTCTCCAACAACCTTTGTCATCTAGCTCTCCTTCTTTAGACCACTGTTCACGTTATTTGTCAGAAGCTGTCTTCTGTATCTCTCGCACTTCCTGCCTAGCATCATGCCATCTCTCAGCTAGTGACTTCACTACATACATAGAAGTAGTATTTCTCTGCATCGCAGTTTCACGTGCTACGTGGTCTACAAAGGAATTTCCCTGTCCAATCTTATCTGTTACTTTCTTGTGTGCACTGCACTTCACTATGGCTACTTTCTTCGGACATGTCAATGCAGTCAAGAGATTATGCACTAATTCTCCATGCATTATCTGTATTCCATGAGATGTAAGAAAGCCTCTTTCCTTCCAGAGTAGGCCAAAATCATGCGCTACTCCAAAGGCATAGCGGCTATCTGTGTAAATGTTCACACACAAACCAGCACTGAGCTCACATGCTTGTGTCAAAGCTATCAATTCAGCTGCTTGGGCCGATTTCTGTGGTATGCGAGCTGTCTCCACTATTGTCTCAAGCTTGGTAATTGCATATGCGGCTGAGGTCGTACCATCTGGTAGTTTCAAACAAGACCCATCAACCCACAATTCACCATCCACATCTGGAAGGGGCTTATCCTGCAAATCAATGCGACCCTTTGTCTGTTCCTCAGTCAGAAAAATACAATCGTGCGTTTCTTGTGACTGAGGCTGAGTCACCGGATATGGCAACAAAGTAGCTGGGTTCAAAGTTGCACATCTCTTTAATGTAATGTGGGGGGCTAGCAATGTCAGTTCGTATCCTGTAAGACGAGCGCTAGTTAAGTGCTGCGTCTTTGTCTTATTCAAAAGGGCATCAACAGCATGTGGTACCAACACTAACAATTTGTGTGACAAAACTATTCCCTCACTCTGTCGATTGACACAGCTGTTGCTGCAACTGAGCGAAAACACCCAGGTAATGCTCTAGCAACAGGATCAAGAACTGCTGAAAAATATGCACACGGACGTTGCTTATCGCCGTGTAACTGAACCAACACTGACAATGCACATCCATCTTTCTCGTGTACGTAAAGGGTGAAAAGCTTCATGTAATCTGGTGTACCTAACACTAGTGCTGAACAAAGAGCTTGTTGTAACTGTCGAAAAGCACTTTCACATTCCTCTGTCCATGGAAGGGGTACTGGAGTATCTTTCGTCAAAAGTGCTAACAAAGGCTTAACAATGTGTGAAAATCCCAAAATCCACTGTCTACAAAAGGAAGTAAGACCCAAAAATGCACGTACTCCTTTCTGTGTGGTGGGAACTGGCGTGTCTAAAATTGCTTGTATGCAATCCGATGTCAATGCACGTCCCTCCTTAGACAAAAGGTGACCTAAGTAGGTTACCTTTGGTCTACAATATTGCAACTTCTTTCGAGAGACTTTGTGATGCTGTGAAGCAAGAAAAGAAAGCAAAGATAGAGTACATTTTTCACACTGTTCTGGGGTGTCGGCTGCCAGCAAGATGTCATCGACATATTGTATGAGAGCCACACCCTCGGGCAATACAAAAGAATCAAGTTCCCTTTTTAATGCTTGACTATAAATACTCGGACTCTCAGTATAGCCTTGAGGAACTCTACAAAATCGGTACGAGCGATTATTCAAAATAAAACCGAACAAGTATCGGCTGTCAGGATGAATAGGGATCGAAAAGAAAGCGTTCTTCAAGTCTATCACAGAGAATGTAGTGGGAGTCGGAGGAACCAAAGTAAGGAGTGTTGTGATGTCGGAAACCACGGGATACTGTGGTACGACAATCTTGTTCACCTCCCTCAAATCAATGATGAACCTATAGACTCGTGTATCAGTGTCTCTTTTCAGAATCGGGAGAATCGGACTATTGCAAACATTGTATGGAACTTCCTCAACAACCCAACTTGCATCAAATCATGCACAATTCGTATGAGTGCTTCTTCTCCCTCCTGTGAGATCCTGTATTGTGGCAAATGAGGTAACACAGCTCCCTCCTTGACACTAATCTGAACCGGAGGAATAACCATCTGACCCACATCAGTGTCTGAGGTAGCCCACAGAGATTCAGGAAGTGAGGCTAGTGCAACATCTTCTTTAACAAGGCAAATTCTGTCAGGCTCAGAGTAATTATCATTTAAAATGACACGCACCCCTTCAGGAGAACATCGTATCGTGGCACTAAAATGTTTCAACATATCAAGACCCACAATATTGTCTGGTGTGTTTGGGGAAAGCAGGAACGGACATGGAGCACTAAATTTATCAACATAAAATGGGAGTGGTTGTGACAATGGGCTAAGGGAAGGTGTTCCATCGAAACCTATCGAAGTAATAGTTGTGCCAGACAGGGGAGCCCTTGGAACCAATTGTTTAGACAGAGCGCTACGAGTAGCTCCTGTATCAACCAGAAACCAATCAGTAGAACCCAAAACATGTGCTGTAACATAGGGACCCGTCTGATCTACTGGAACTTCAACTGATTCCTTACCCCATTCTAGGCAATCCCATGCATGAGCAGAATCGTAAAGATCAGGCTGAACATAATCAGACATTTGATATTGATTTCGTCTATCGAAAGTGTTCTGACTATGCTGTGGGCGTACATTTGTATCGGGTCGAGCACGATCATTCACATTTCCCCTAGGCCCCGAAGACCCTGAACCATTCCTCCCTTGGCCCCGCCCTCGTGAATCCTGCTGGGCACGCAACAATGGGCAAGTACGCATCCAATGGCCAAGCTGCTTACAATATGCACATTGATTGATAGATAAATTCGTACGAGTGTAAGGAGTATTGAAAGATCCTCATCCGCCTCTGTCGTAGTTTCTATCAGGGCCCCTATCATAACCTCTAGAAGGCGGACCATAAACCTGAGCCAACATAACTTTCGTTTTTAACTCTTTAGACTTCTTGTCCTCATTCCCCTTCACCTCCGCTTCCTGACGGTCATAATATTAAGCCATCGTTAAAACAGAGGCCGGGGAGGACGTAGTCCAAGAACTTTTGCTAGCTTTTAGATGGCTGGCTATCCCTGGTAACAGATTCGTAAAATATTTATCGACAAACAAATGCCTGCCGGTATCATCTATTAAAGATTGGCCGCTAAAATCATGAAAAGCTTCCTCAAAGCGCGTAAAGAAATCAGGGGGATAATCGTTTTGCGTTTAGTAAAAATGGCTGATGGTAGATCCAATATTAACCGATGCGGTTTTTGGGCGGGCTCTCTATCCGCATCTAATTATTCTAAATTTTTCCATTCAGCCTCAAAAATAGTACGGTCATCAATTCTTCGAATAGTCCTCCACAAATCTGGAGGCAGAATTAAACTGAAAAACAAATCTATATTACATAAGGTCATAGTACAGGAGTTTAAAGCGCCTTCGACTTCCTCATAAAAGGCGGCTGGATTTTTATGCGGATCAGGCAATGCTGTTTTAAGCGCCATTACATCTGCTCTATTCCAAGGAGTGTACACCCAATTGTAAATTAAATATCCTTTAGAATCAACTGAATTTTTATCGTCACTATCACCCGTTCCCTTGGGAGGAACATACAAGGGCGCGGCTTCCCGCATAGGTCTCATGTCAGTAGGTTTTATCTTATCTGTTTCGAAGACGAAGGACTGCGACTCTCCAGGCGGATTGGACTGTGGAACGCTGTCCGCAATCTTTTTCTGCTCCTGCAGGTGGCACGCCTCATTTCGTAATTTAATCAATCGGCTAACCGCGTCGTCTACCTGGGGAAAAACAAAAGAACCATCACGTAACTGCTTACGATCAATTGCTATATCATTAGGTTCTAAAACTGGAGAGTATTTTCTAAACTTTTCTACGACTTCATCAGTAAGTGTTGCAAGAAAATATAACTGCTCCTTTTCCTACCAATCCTTCATACTAGCTAAAAGTTCAGGAGCAGAATCAGTTTTACGCAATGCCAAACGAGCAGCTTGTCGAAGTTCGGCCGAACGCGCATTAGTCAACATGGATCGAGTGTCCTGCGCTTTCCGTTGGTCCGAACCAGAGTCCTCGTCGTCTCCAGACGGAGCGGACGGAACGGCATACGGAGGTGGAGGTCGATCTAATAACAAAAAATCATCATGTGGTTTATTAAGGACAGGATAGAGAGGCTGACGGACAGGATATTGGCCAGATACCTGTAACCTTCGTTCTTTTTCCTCTCGCTCCTGTAATTCTTTCGCTTCTTCCTTTCTCAATTCCAGTGCTTTCTCATACAGTCTTTCGCTGTTCTTTTTCAATCAACGCTTGCTCACGTTTCTCTTGCTGTCGCACTTCTTCCTCCCACATTCGCAAACTTTCAAACATATCACGTCTAGACCTTCGCTCAAACAAACATCGTTCCACATACTCAACCTTTCGCACATCAAATGACCCATGCAGTGGCCAACGTAACTCAGGATCCTTTTTGGTGTATTTATGCCACAACGTGCTGTACATTATGGCAGAAAGACCAAACTTTACATACATATCCCTATTAGGCGTCCCTTCTGGGGGAGCCGGCTGCGATTCCTCAAGTCGTAAACTGGTACCATTAAAAAAGCAGCACAACCTTCGAAGTGCGCTAAAAACAGGCATGCCAAAAATAGTGCAAAATATACACCATTATACGTAAAGTAGTGCTTAAGGTACTTTCTTAGTACGTTGCGCCGTTCAAATCAAAAGTTGAGGAAAAGTCCTCGCATGACCTGCCTATATGAGTTGCAACACATATATTCCAAATTCAAATGCAAACTAAAGTAGACTAGTCTATTCCCAAATACAAATATGCCACAGTAAGTGTTCCTAAAACCACGTTACCATACAAGGGCATCCAAAACCTACAACAGGCGCCGCAAAACGGCTCTTACCAATCATAGGCTGTCCAGGTTCCAACTGCCAAGTTCTAAATTCGACAAAACGGTCGCTGCACGGCAGACCCACAGAAGAGATCTCTGTCGAGGACCGGCGCCACCTGGATGGTCGGATCGGAAAGAAGGGAAGAACCGCCTCGGGTGCCAAGACTCGGGTCTCCTCTGGCAGCGATCGCGTCCTCAGCGAGGTTCCGAACCTTCGTCACGACCAATCCTTCGGGCATCCGAGTCGTCGATGAGCCCCACGTCGCGGGCGCCAATTTGTCGTGCAGGCCTCAGCCAGGCCCGCTAGTGGAAAGGGGTTCGCCCTTCTGTGCACGAAGTCCTCAGACCCAAAGGAAAGAAGTTGGCACGGAAACTGGAAATACAAAACATAAACGTTTATTACACCTCATGAGGTGGTGCCACAATTCAAACAGTACCCTTCGGCATTGCAAGAAGTAGCACAAGGGCTACCGAACACATGGTTTATTTATACCCACAAAGGGGCTCAAAGGAAGGTGGTACAAAGCATAAGAGCACATTTTATGTCCATATAAGGAAATATTGAGAAGCACAATCGATCAGTAGGAGGAGCTAACAATCTTGGGGTCTCGGCTAACACATTCCAATCTAGGACTAACCATTAACAGATGTGGACCCTAACGGTCAGCGGCAAAACACGGGGATGCTAATAATAGCCTGTTGCCGGGCAGATTCAAAGGCCATGAGCAGAAAGATAGGACAACGCACATGGTCAACACGAGGAAGCGTGTGGCAGACAAGATGGCTGCCGTGAATCCAAAAATGGATACCGCTAAATGTCCAGATAACGGTCAAAACCAAAATGTCTTTTGCTAACGCTCAACTTAATCGCTGTTAAATTACAACTCTCCACTACCTCCTCTTCTTTCTGGTTCCACAGTATCATCTGTGGAGGGAAGGACTTCATCTGTACTACCTGAAGCACCTGAGGTAGGTGTCTGTTGAGCATCATACTCTTCTAAGAGCTCAATCAGGAATCTGATGGTAGGGTTTGAACCCTGTTTTAGCCTTCTAGAAGTACACAGTTGTCTCAATTCTGTGAAGGCTAAGGCTTCATATCTCGAAGCAGTCCTCAAGGGATGTACCTCTGCAGGCAGAGAACCACTGGGGTTCACTGTCTGAGACATGGT
The DNA here is from genome assembly GCF_964261635.1 of Lissotriton helveticus. Lineage (NCBI taxonomy): Eukaryota > Metazoa > Chordata > Amphibia > Caudata > Salamandridae > Lissotriton > Lissotriton helveticus. The sequence goes on along the minus strand of NC_136073.1, from coordinate 1,814,830 downwards.
TTCTAGTGAGTTGAGGTGTTGCACCTACCTACACTATTTGGTTTCCTACAGAACCTCTCTAAGAGTTGTAGTCAGGGTGTGCTAGGCCCTTTGCTCTACAACAGCTAAGTTCAGTAGAACTTGAGCATACTAAGACTTGTTTTTATATGTACCTACAGGTACCTATGTGATCTTTCAAATTATATCTCAAGATTACAAGTGGTAAAACAACAGCAAGCTCTAATCCCAACCGCTGCACACCATTGTGAGAAGTTGGCCTGGTATATGATGTTCACTATTCTAGTGAACACCTTGCACCAGTCCAAACAACCCTTATGGTGATGGTTGTAAGTCAACCTTATAGACCAGCTATCCTAGTGGTAGCGTGGACAGAACAGTCTTAGGCTAAAAGACTATTGAGGGCGTGTAATGCCAGCTGTTTTACCATATGTAACCCCTTAAATACCAATTGAAAGGACACCACACAGGATATATATAAAATATATATGTATTTATTCACTAACACACTCTGAACTCTTTATGAGATCAGAGGCATAAGCACATAACAAGTTACTCTTAGAAATACTTTAAATAGCACAATTTACAGTTAGGCCACAGGGGCGCGTAAAACCATATACTAAGTTAGTGGTATAAGAACCACGACTCGGGAAAAGGAAAGGCCTAGGGCCTAGGGATTCGCTGGGGCTACGCTATCTGAACCTTAGGTTAGGAGTAGGAGGCCCACAGGCGGCGCGTGCAGTGTCAGTACACTCACGCGAGAGTCAATAGAAAGTCAATAGGAACTTAAAAAGGTAAGTAACGAAGATTTAGGACACTTCCGGTCTAAATAGGAAGATACAACTAACAAAACTAGACACTAGGATAGTCAATCCCTACAGGAGCACCGAAGTACTCTTGTTACCTCTCCCACGAACTGCGGGTGCATAGGTGTCAAAGTGTGTCGGGTTTTCTCGTTGATTCCTATGGAGCCTTGGAAGAAGATGCTGCAGGCGACCAGGAGGAAGATGTCCGGATGGATCCAAGGGTGGATCGGAGTTGAAGAAGACCTGAAAGCAGAGGGGACAGAGTCTAGGTCACTAGCCAGTGATCGGGTGGAACCAGGAAGGAACCAGACGTCGTCAAGGGCAATCGGGTGCTGTCGTGAAGCTTGTCTTTGCAGCCACGCGGACCAGGAGGCGTCGAGGACGACCAGGTGCCGGAGAGGAGCTGTTCCACGAAGGTTGTCGCAGATGGAGGGGTCGACTTTAAGATCGGAGCCAACAAGCCTAAGCAAAGGCAAACCACGCAGGATACACAAAAGGCTTCTGGTGCAGACCAGAAGGGTCTGAGGTACTTCACCTCTTCAGGGAAGCAAGGGCCAGTCTGGAGCAACCAGACCAGCGATGGATTTTCAAAAGGATTGTTGTCACTGGGCTACTAGCCAACTGCCCAGCAACCGGGAAAACGCGTCGAGCAGAACGCAAGCAGAAGGGCCCCACTCAGATCTCGTGGAGTGTGGAGGGCTAGTCTTCGGTGCAGGTGGAGCTCGGTGTCGGGGTGTCTCAGTCCCCAGGGCACAGCTTCGAGGATGCCTAAGGAGCTGCGCTGTTAGCAAGTTGAAGACTTTCCAAGTTGCCTGGTTCCACGGGTTCCGACGCCTTCCACGGGGCTCAGCTGTGCTGGAGTCTTGCAGTGAGGTCAGAGAGGTCCGGGAGTCGAGGTCTTGTCAGGCTCTGTGCTTGGGTTCCGGCGGGAACGGGGACAAAGCAAGCTGTCGAGTTGCTGGATGGTGCCTGGTTGTCCAGGGTGGTCACTCAATGGCCACAAGGGAGATTATTTAGTCTTCAGCTCAGGTGAATGTCGAAGGGTCCAGAGTTTCGTTTCAAGTTGATTCCAGGATTATTCTAAAGTGCTGGGGTTCAGCTCCTACCTTTATGCAACTAAAAGGGGCTGGATTACTTTCTAGGTCCCTCCTATGGGTGGGACCAGGAAGGGGGGTGGTTATACCCCCTTTCCATTGTCCAGTTTCACGCCAGAGCTGGGGCTGGAGTGCCCCAGCACCGGTTTGAACTGGACTATGCATGGAGCACAGTGTGCCCCAGGCAGTGTCTCATTCTATTCAGCCCTCCCTGTCCCAATACACAAAGTCCTGTCTGGGGTGGTGCTCGCACCTCTCCAGGCAGGAAACCTATTGTCCACACCTCCATGACTGGAAGGACTCCCAGCAGCAGGAGGTCAGACTTGTGTCTGTGGCAGCAGGGTCCATTTTGTGACGCTGGGGCTCTGGTTAACTTTAACCGGGATAGTCAGCAACAACAGGTCTTCTCCCTCTAGAAGGGTGGAATGCTACCCCCGTCGCCAGAATTGGCGAGGGGGTAGTATTCCAAAGCGTATGACACCTTACACGACATGTTTAGATAAAGCCAAACCAAACTTAGCATTCAACCGCGAGGATTATAATACACTTAAGAGTATATGGTATGGCAATATCATAGAACAGCTATAAGCACATGGTTCCGCAAGCTGCAGACAGGCTCAGCTCATGCTAGAGCACCATTTCACACATAACCAAGCACTCTGCCTCCAGGATTGTTAAGGCCTGCCATAGGAGTGACTTATTGGTTACTGTGTGTCCATATTTAAGGGTAGATATAGGAATACTATACCTAAGCAAGGGGTGATTACACGACCTTGCCCCAGCTGAGTGATCAGCCAGTTGTGTCAGTTTGAGTGGCCAGCCAGGGGTGGCATAATACATGCTGGAGCCCCTGGTAGGCCTTGGTTACACCTATGCCCTGAGTACCTAGGGTACACTTCTACAGGGGCTGATAAGGTAAGCCAGTTCCCAATTGCGGATGTACCTAGAGTACATGGTGTGAATTTAGAGAGAGTGCATCTGGGCTGTGGGTCTGATTAGCAGGCCCACAGCCACATCTAAGTCGAAAACCAGTAAAGCAAAAGCAAAAAGTGGGGTTGACCATAGGAAGCAGACCCTACTCTCCTACAATTGCAAATTTTTGTCGCTTTTGGCGCTCCAAGAAAAGGTTTACCCCTGTCAAAGCAGGGGATATCACGATGGATTGCCAGCACAATTCAGTTCTGTCATCAGGCGGCAGGGAAGCCGCTAAAAGGACGGATCAAGGCTCATTCTACGAGATCAGTGTCATCGTCTACAGCTTTGTTCTCTGGTGTCCCTATCAAGGAGATTTGTAGGGCAGCTACTTGGAGCAGTTCCCATTCGTTCACGAGACACTACTGTTTGGATTCTTCCACAAGAAGTGACGCAGCAGTCGGACAAGCAGTCCTGAGGAATTTATTCCAGTGAGCGGTGAGCTTTCCCTTCTATCCCTCCTTCCTTTATTGCACATTTTGTATTTGATGATAATGCTTATACTGTGTTATGCTGATATGCATGTAACAAAATGTGCATTTGTGGCTTACTACTAGCTACTCTGATACAAAGCATGGGAATCTATGAAAGTCCAATACTCTGGCAAAAAAACAAGTTACTTACCTGTAACTTTGGTTCCCCAGTATTGGTACTTTCATAGATACCCATGCGCCCACCCGCCTCCCCTGGGAAAGCTCAGCCTTCAGCAAATGTAATTACTTTTACACAACGGCTACGAAAATCTGAGGCTCTGAGGCTCTCTCAGGGGGGTTCTATGGGGTGAGGCTACTCTGATTGGTTGTTACAATTTTTTGGTCTCTTTTACAAAAAGAGGCGGATAGGCTACAAAATGAGATGAGGCCTAGGCCTTTCTTTCCCTTTTGTACCTACTGCTATGGTATTTTTATGTTACCGAGGCTCCCATTCCGACGACGGGGAATGATACAAAGCATGGGAATCTATGAAAGTACCAATACTGGGGAACCAAAGTTACAGATAAGTAACTTGTTTTCATCCACTGCAGGGGCCTGTGTGCGCCCTCATGGTCACATGTTCAAATCCCGGCGGGTCCACTCATCCTTTCTGAGTTTGATAAAATTAGTACCATTGAGTTGGGTAACAATAAACCTGCTGAGAAGATCTCCAAAGTCATTGTCCACTCCTGGGACGTACTTTGCTGACAGGAAGATGTTGTATCTGGGAGCCCACCTTATAAAATGTGTATTTGTAAAGCGCACATTCTTCCCCAAATGGGCATCTTGGCACTGAATAACATGAGGTTCCAACAAGTCCATGACTGGTAGCTCCACCTGCATGTCCCCCTCTCATGTTTCCAGCATAGGGATCACCCAGATATTGACTTTTTTCCCACAGCAGAAAATGCAAAATGCCCTAACTTCGCCTCCAGGTTCCTACAACCACAGTCCAGGGGCAACACACTAAGGATGATTTGATCTGGTATATTTGCTTATGAATTTCCACCTCTCTCACTGCTTCAGTTTGTGGTTCTCAAACTTCAACACACATCTCTTACCCTCATCCTAGTGGCTTCAACATGGACGCGACAACCATGGTTGACCACACTCCTAGAATTGTCAGTAGTTCCCCATGAGCTACTGCCGAACAGGCAGGGCCTTCTCACGCAGAGCCATGGAGAAATCAGACACCCAGCACCCAAGTCCCTCAGTCTTGCAATCTGGCTCATGAAGTGCTAAAGTTTTTTTTTAAATCTACCACAACCTTGTATGGCATTCTCAAAGAAGCACACATGCCCACTACTCATGAGTGTTATGCTGCAAAGTAAAACAAATATTTGTTCGCTATTGTCATTCGAAACACTTTGATCCTCTAGGATTCACGGTTCAAGACATTGTCTGTTACTTATTTAATTTAAATACCTCTGGTTTCTTTTATAGCTATAAGGCTACATCCAGTGGGAGTAGACGCATATCTACAAAAATAGGAAACACATTTCCCTATTCAGGATTCCAGCCATTAAAGCCTTCCTAAAAGGTATTAAAAGTGGAATTCCTCCTATGGTGTCACCAGCTCCCACTTGGAATCTTAATATGGTCATTAACATGATTAATGGGCCCTCCATTTGAGCACTTCCATTCCTATCCCCTCCAGTTCTTACCCTGAAAGGTAACATTCCTAGTTGCTCTCACTTCACTCAGACGTGTCAGTGATCTACAGGCATTAACTTTAGAAGAACCCTATTTCCAACTACATAGAAATTGGGTGGTACTGTACAGCAATTCTTAAATTTCTTCCAAAAGTGGTGTCTCGATTCCACCTTAATCAGTCTATCGAATTGCTAGTATTTTTCCCTCACTTGACTTGGTTGCGGAATGGGCTCTGCACACCTGCGATGTAAAACAAGCTCTAATGTATTGTATTGATAGAACAAAATCATTTAGTAATACACAACAACTCTTTGCTGCATTTTCAACCACAAAAAGGAAAGGCCATTTCTAAATCAGGCATTGTACATTGGATTGTCAAATGTTTCCAACCATGCTATGCTAAAGCTAAAAAAAAACGTTACCTCTTCCTCCTAGAGCTCACTCCACTCATAAAAGAGGTGCTTCAATGGTCTTCCTAGGTAATATACCTAATTCTGACTTATGTAAAGCAACTACATGGTCTACACCGCATTCATTTACCAAACATTGCTGTCTAGATGTGCTGGTCCGTGAACAAGCCGATGTAGGCCAAACAGTTCTATGTATATTTAGAACAATTGTTCCCTGAGCACTATAGTAATCAAGATACCATATGTAAAGTCCAACATTTAGTACTTTGTTTCTTTACAAACCCATATGTTCCAGTTGTAGATGCTGCCGTCAACACTTGGTATGTTCGTAATTCAAAATGAAATTTTCATCCAAATACAGCTAAATATAGTTCCAAAACGCAGTAGAACGCGATTGAGAGAGGTGACGGATACGTCGAGATAAGATCACGTACTCGTGAAAAGAGACAGACTTGTATGTTCTACCTGTTTGAAATAAGAAGATTTAAAGATTAATGTACGTATTTTGATACGAAGGATTATAATCATATAAAATGAAATACCTCAAGGGAGTGTTATATACTGAGAATTCGAGTTTGAATTGCACTGAGATTGAAGGAGGACGGACTTTTTATCACAGAACGTACACAAAGCAATAGGATTTTTGACATAGAAGCCCTGATGAAGTCAAAATGCCATAAACGTGCATGACGAAACACGTGTTGGCTGCGTTTTGGAACTACATTTAGCTGTATTTGGATGAAAATGTCATTTTGAATTACGGACATACCAAGTGTTGACGGCAGCATCTACAACTGGAACATATGGATTTATAAAGAAATAAATTACTAAATGTTGGACTTTACATATGGTATCTTGATTACCATAGTGCTCAGGGAGGAGTTGTTCTAAGTTTATGTTGTACCCACCTGTGTGGGTATATGTGGGTTTGTTAGGTAACCAACCTCTTCCCCCTTTTGGAGCAGTGTTTTGTATACATTCAATAGCTACTTTAGCCCAAATTGTTAGTTGTGCGCCCTAATCTAAACCTGGTTACCTAGAGTGTTTGTATTAAGTTCTATGTATATGAGTTAACCGTATCGTTCCCGAGATTCGGTCCGGAGTAGGGGCTCACCACGTAACGTCCACAGCCATCGCGCAAACTTCCGCTGGCTATTACGCGACCCTGTACGAGGATCGCATCCCCCCCCCCCCCGTACTCCTCTGGCAGACCTGCTGGACGGGACCAGTACGCGACTGCCATGCCTCCCCCAGGAGATTGCACATACTTTAGACCACCCCCTCACCCCAGGAGAAATTCACAGGGTGATCTCACTACTACACCCAGGCAAGACGCCCGGGCCTGATGGTTATCCCCAAGAGTACTATGCGGCCTTCCGCGATGAATTGGTCCCCCGCCTAGTGAAATAATTTCATCACGTGGTGGAATAGGGGTCCTTCCTACCTGAAACAGATGTGGCCACTATGGTTGTCATCCCAAAGCGCAACCGCCCTCCCTGGATTGTGCGACTACCGTCAATTTCGTTGATTAATACAGAGGTTAAGATTTTTGCCACCGTGATAGCCCAACGACTTCGCCCCCTCCTACAAGACTTGGTCCATCCCGACCAATGTGGGTTCATGCCGGCCAGGGGTACCCGCCACTGCATTTGTCGCCTCTATTTGGCTATGGCCCACCGACACCACCTGACCCCGTATCTGGCACTACTTTTCATAGACTTTGAAAAGTCCTTTGATACTGTGGATTGGAATTACCTCGAGGAGGTGCTGGAATAGATGGGCTTTGGCCTTCCCTTCCGCCGCATGATCAAGGTCCTTTACAGTAACCCCAGGGCCCGTGTCCTCATTAATGGTAAGCGTTCTGACACCTTCCCAATCCGGAGGGGCACCCGGCAGGGGTGCCCGCTCTCACCGCTCTTATTCGCGTTAGCGATGGAGCCTCTGGCGGCGGTCTTCCGCCAAGACCCTCTCATCCGGGGCTGGGCCTGGGATCGGAGTCCGGTGGACAAGATTGCTCTCTACGCGGACGACGTCCTGCTCTACCTGGCGGACCCGGACTCCTCTGGCCCCAGGTGCCTGGAGGTACTCTCCGCTTTCAAATGGGTTTCTGGGCTCCGCCACAATCCGGCAAAATCAACCTTGGTTCCTCTGCACCCTTCTCAGGCATGTTTTGACTGGCAAAGGACCATCCCCCTACGAAAGCAGTCCTTCAAGTACCTAGGCGTGTGGGTTGCCCTCCTACCGGAGCTTGAATGGGCCCTGAATGTTGCACCCTTAGTCACCAGGATGAAGGCAGACCCTTCCCCTTAACCCCCTGGGCAGGAGTGCACTCTTTAAAAGGATGATCCTTCCCCGCTTTCTTTACACTTCGCAAAACATCACCGTCCACCTCCCGGGTAGTTGGTTCCGGGAACAGGATGGCATCCTCACCCGGTTCTTATGGGGAGGAGGGAGGCCGCGAATGCCCCATGCGCACTGTCGTATCCCCCCCTTTGACGGAGGTATGGGGGTGACCAATCTCCACCTTTACTACCTGGCCACGAGACTTATTGTGATCCACGACTGGTTTGCGGGCAGCTGGTCCAACCCAGCATACCGGGTGGAACTTAGGAACATGGACCTCCCACAGATTCAGGCATTCCTATATGGTTGCCCGGTGCCGCAGGCTCCGCCTCATGTCACTAGGACGTTACTCACGGCCTGGCGTACAGCCCTTCGCCACGTGCAATGGGACCAGAAGCTCACAAGGCAGACGCTGCTGTGGTCTGGGACCTGGTTGCGGGAGGTCTCGTCCCTGCAGGGATTCCATCGTTGGGACCTCATTGGGCTCTCGCTGCTTGGAGACGTGTGTGTGGGAGACCACATTCGCTCCTTCGCTGACCTACAGCAACGCCACGCCCTTCTTCCCTGCCAATTCTATAAATATCTACAACTTAGACATGCCCTCCACACCCACATGCCACCCCCCACCTCTCTCCCAGAATTCAGTCCTCTGGAGGCTCAGGTGATGATGGGAAACCTGGGGAGGGGGGGGGGGAGTGTCCCGCATCTAACGGTCACTGCTGAACAATGTCCTGCGCCCCTAGACCGTCTCCTGGCTCGATGGGAGGGGTGGTTGGGTCCCCTGGAAGATGCAGATTGGCGAGACGCCCTTATGGCACCTAAAACCTTGACAACATCCTCCAAGTTACACCTGGTCCAACTTTACTACCTACATTCGGCTTACCTCACTCCAGTGCGCCTTTTCCGGGCCCAGATGAGATCTTCCCCAGCATGCGCGCGCTGCGATTCCGCTCCAGCGGATTTCTACCACATGGTATGGCAATGTCCAGGAGAGGGGTGGAACTTTACGCAGGCCTTAGGATGGGAGGTTCCCCATGAACCGATGCGCTTGCTATTGGGTGTCTTCGACGGGCTCGATGGCTCCAGGGCAAACAAACGTTTCCTGGGGACTGCAGTGGCGGTGGCGAAAAGGGACATAGCCGCGCTTTTGGTCTCAGGCTAAGGCACCGACTGTGAGGAACTGGAAGAGGGGAGTGGACTGGTGCGGAGCACAGGAGGAATCCCTCTTTGAGGCCCGGGGTTGCCCCAAATTATTTGGCAAAGTGTGGGGTAAATGGTTTAATATGCTTCCACTGTGAGGGTCTAATTACTTTTGTACACCTGCACGGGATTGAGAACTCCACGCCCGGTCCAAATGGGCCAACTACATCGTCTTGTCGAGTGTATGGGTTGTGCTGTTTTTATTGTGACGCTTGATCTGCTACCAATGAATTTAACTGTTATTCAAAAAACAATAAAGTTGATTATCAAAAAAAAGTTCTATGTATATGATTTCAAATAACTGCAACCCCCACATGTTATCCACTGCTTATGGCGGAGGACTGCTTTACACTCCATGCTATGCACATGTATCTACACCTACTCACTTCTCACTAGACTACGCTATATTTGACATTCCATCGTTACCCGCCTTACGGGAAAACAATCTAACAATGTAGTCGATGACCATGCACATTACCAGAAAGAGGAGGAGTCACTTTACCTCATGACCTAAAAGACTTTCTTCGAAGAAAAACCACTTGCCCACATTCTAACACTAGATGGCAGGATTATGCTAAGCATGTGAATCTATAGAACTACATCCCACAAACAGATGCTCACTAGGTATGTAACATTTTCAATTTTTATTAAGTTTGTAGTATTTTAATATTCATTTTAGTATTTTTATATAATATTTATCACTGCCCTGGAGAAGTTCCTAAGTGACAGGAATGAAACCTGTTAGCAGGCAGTTTGTATTCAGTTGAATTTAAGGAATAAAGATTTACCAAGAATGCTAAAGTCCAAATGGTCTTGAATATACGTTAGAGACGAAAACCAAATGAAACTGTAAGGGACTTTTCAACCTAATAATTAGTGATATTAGTTTACAGATCTGGAGTACATTTCAGTATAGAAAGTTGGATTTGGTCCACACTACAGGTTGTGCATAACCACAGTTGATATCTGTGATTGTTGCAGCTGGGTCCTGATGTGAATGCACCGAGAGAATAACAAGGAAACAACACAAGTTTGCAGTAACCTCTCAAAGGTGCCTTTTAGGCATCACTTTTGAGTTTTGATTGTTAGTTGTTAGGTTTATATTCTGGCAAAGTTGAGCTTCTTACATTGATTAAATACATGGCTGTTTTTACTTCAGGTTGTGAAATGAATTATTTGGTATTTTTAACTTGTTATGGGTATAAGTAGCCCTGTGGGGGAGGAAAAGGGAAATGTTCTCTGAAGTTCATTGTGGCCAGAGGCGTCCGTTGATTCCAAGCAGACAGATGTTTATCACTTAATTTGGTGGATTTTGTTCTTTCTTTTCCTAGGTGTAAGGATGTTGGACGGAGTGATAACAGACATTGTAGAGGCTCTGTCTTTGAGTCTGAGACCTCAACATATCCACATCTACAGTGCAAGCTGGGGCCCAGAGGATGACGGCAAAACAGTTGACGGTCCTGGAGTACTGGCAATGGAGGCTTTTTACAGGGGCATTTTGAATGTGAGTTGGGCCACTGGGGGATTATGAGTGCCCATGCCTTACGCAGAATTTAAGAAAAAATAAAATGGACAATTTATGACTGCCAGATAGGCTCTTGTATAGACACAACTCTGCCCTCGCAACACTATAACAATTGTCACCTTGTCACTGAGTTTCTTCCTAGCAGAACTGAGCTCAATGACACTTATTAGAAGACAGCACGGGTGCTAAGCAGTATTGTGTTTCCATTCGATTTGGATGATGCTCCTGATACAGGTGTACAAACTGTATGTCACGCATTACCATGACGGGCACAGATGACCAATGACTCGTTGGTACCAGAGAACTCCATATCATCAGTCTTCAGCTTTTACTTAACATCTGAAAGCTTGTAGACTTTGGCTCACTTCATTTGGGCCACATGTCTAGATTACAATGGTTTTAATGCAGAGCCCAGGCCAGGAAACGTGTTTTGGGCCCGGATGTTTGCAAGTTGGTTTTTTTCAAAGAATTATTTCTAATCACGAGGTAAGGTGACTCCTCCTTTTGGTGATAGTGCGCATGGGCATCAACTCCATTGTTAGATTGTTTTTTTCTGCCATCGGCTTTGGACGTGTATTGCTGTGCTCTGGTTAGAAACCGCTCTTCGGGTTACCTTCGGTGTGCAATCCCCTCTACCTGCAACGCTATTGTTCCCGTACTCGTTTCCTTCTTCTCCGGATATCGAATCGATCGAGAAACACTCTATCTTCGGTCGGAAACAATAGGGCAGCCTTCGGGTCTAGCCTCGTCGGTCCACCCTTCTGCCGATGGAACAAATTCTGTTCCAGTTCTGTCCTCTGTGACACACTAAGTTTCCTTGCACCAACCTACATCAATTTTGTAACTTGTGCCTCTCTCCCGAGCACAAGGAGCAAGACTACGATGCCTGTAAATCGTTTAGGTCCAAGAAAACTCTATCTACGCAATCATCAGGCTCGACGACGAATATGCAACACTAAAGCATTCAACACACTCCGGATATCTTCGGTGTAGAATCCGAACAGGAAGAGGTTGAAGCGTCGGCGGCAAAAGAAGAAGAGGCCTTCTCCATTCCATATTCCGGGACAGAGTGCTGTGAGTATCGAAGGCCCCTTGCCCCCGAAACCTTTTCCAAAAAGCATAAGGCTACGGTGCCACCTCTGTCTTCTGGCCGAGGTCAGCACCGAGACAACGTTTCCGGCGCCCCACCTTCTGGCTTGCACCGAAACAAATCATCAAACCTTCCGGCTTGGGACCGAGTCAGCCGAAATACATATTCGGTTCTGAAACCCTATGTTTCGAAGGATACAACCAACACACTCCATTTCAAGGGACAAATCTGGTTCGGAGCTGAAACCCTTAGTTCCAAAACAAAAACATGCTTCGTAGCCAAAACCTTCTGCTCCCAAAAGCAAATCTATCTCTGCGCCCAAATCAAAGGATAGCCTCTGCGAGCCTCCCTAACCAATTTCAGACCTTCTTAAAGCTAAACTGGATCCTAAACAAAGGAAGATTTATATCCATCCTGATACAGGACATATTTCTGTTAAAACACCAGCCAAAAGCAAAATTCATTCAAAGGATCCGGCATTTAAGATCCCTATGAAGAAGAAAAAGGACATGGCTGCCAGCCCTGCTTATCCTGCCCCACCATCCCCTCCACCATCTTCTCCACAATTACCAATTATAGATCCTCTACACATAACTCCTCCGGGATCTCCACATACACAGCCTGAAAGGTGATGATACTGACGAAGAAGACCCTCATTTGCCTGCAGACTCATGGAATGATTACACCATTGACCCTCCATTGGATACTGACCCAGACCTTTATCCTGCAAAGCCGTCACCACCAGAAAAGAATGTGGCTTAACTCATTGCTAGAGCAGCAGAGTTTCATGGGGTGGCCTTACATAAAGAGTCCTTAGAGGAAGACTTTTTGTTTGAAACATTTGGGTCCACAAACAGGTCAAGGCAAACACTTTATGCTACAGGGCATGATGAGGCTTGCAGGTGACATCTTCAAAGACCCGGTGCGAGCACGTAATTTAACTCCCAGGGTCAATAACAAATATAAACCTTCTCCATCTGATCCTGTATTTATCAAAGGACAATTACCCCTCGACTCACTAGTGGTGTCCAGTGCTCACAAAAGATCTAATTTGCAAACCTCTGATGGTGCACCTCCCCCAGACAAGGAATCTAAGCTCATAGGTGCCTCAGGAAACGACTGGCTGCTCAAGCCGCTAACTACTGGTGCATCTTAAATACACAGGGCCTACTAGCTAGGTATGACAGGGCACACTGGGATGAGATGGAAGAACTGCTCCAATATCTCCCAGAAGAACACACAGCCAAGGCACAAGAGTTAGTTCAAGAGGGAAAACTAATTTCTAAATCTACAATAAGATGCGTTCTAGATGCTGCTGACAACGCGGCTAGAGAGGTCAATCCCAGCATTCTCCTTAGAAGGCATGTATGGCTTAGGATTTCGGGGTTCAAACCTGAGGTTCAGCAATCCATTTGAAACACCCCTTTGACAAAGAACACCTGTTTGTTCCTGAAGTCGATAAGTCTTTCAAAAAAATGGAAAAAGACACCAAAGTGTCATAGTCCATGGGAGCGTTCCAGTCCCCGTCAAATAGAGGCTCCTTTCTCAGCTCCAACAGAGCAGGGTCTAAAACCACATCTAGAGACCCTAAAGGTTCCTCTTACAAAGGCAAGACACAATCCTCTCCCTTTAGAGGTTTCTATAGAGGAGGATATAGAGGAAACCATTCCAAAGATAGGGGTAAAGGTGCCACACTGCATAGCACTCCTTTCCCTAGCAAACAGTGACTTGCCCACACTTCCCCCGATCACTTAACACCGGTCAGTGACGACTTCAGCTGTTTCTCCCCATTTGACAATCCATAACAACCGACAAATGGGTGATCGACATTATTCAACATAGTTATTGCCTGGAGCTTGCCACCAATCCTCCAAACATTCCACCTCACATTCACAAACTGTCGTCAGACCACATACAGTTACTCAAACAGGGGGTGCAATCTCTCTTCGAAAAGGGAGCCATAGACCCAGTTCCATTACCGTACCAAGGTTCAGGGGTTTACTCTCTCTGTTTTCTAATCCCAAAAAAGGATGGCTCCTTAACACAAATTTTAGATCAGTGTTGAACCAGTACTTACTGTCAAAACATTTCCATATGGTAACGCTTCAACAAGTGCTTCCACTTCTACAGCAAGACGATTTTATGTCCACATTTGACTTAAAAGACGCATACTTTCACATTCCCATCTATCCAGCTCATCGCAAATATCTCAGATTTCTGATGGCAGGCAAACACTATCAGTTCAAAGTTGCTCCCAGCGTGTTTACCCAATTTCTAGCAGTAGTGGCAGCGCATCTCAGAAGACAACAAATTCACGTCTTCCAGTACTTAGACGACTGGGTCATCAAAGCCAGCACACAACAAAAATGTGTAGAACACACTCAAACTACGTTACACCTACTCCACCAATTGGGCTTCACAGTCAACACCCAAAAGTCTCTAGCCTCTTCCAATGCAGCAAGAATTCACAATACCCAAACTGTATTGCTAAAATTCCAAACCGAACAAACTTTACCAGCCAGGACTTTCATGCAGCTACCAGGAATGATGGCGTCAAGCATCGCAATAGTGCCTCATGCAAGACTACACATGCGTCCTCTACAAGAATGTTTAGCACGTCAGTGGAATCAATCTCAGAGTCATTTAACAGATCTAGTGTTGGTGGTACCCACAAAAGTTTTCAAAAGGGCGGCCCTTCATCAACCCTGTTCCACAGATCGTGCTAACAGCAGACCCATCTGTCACGGGTTCGGGTGCACATCTCCACTATTACACAATTCAGGGTCTCTGGGACAACAAGCACAAGGGTCTCCAGGTCAACTATTTAGAGCTTCTAGCAGTATCTTTAGCGCTGAAAGCTTTTCAGTCTCATCTCAAAGCCAAAGTTGTCCTAGTGCGCACCAATAACTTGACAGCTAAGTACTATGTACTTAATCAGTGGGTGCACACACTCTCCAACTGACACGCCTCTCTCAGACCATTTGGAGCTGTGCAATCCATCACAAAATTCTTCTTCTGGCAGAACACCTTCCAGGAGTAAACAATTAAATTGCCGACCTCCTCAGCAGAATGAGGCAGTAAATACACGAGTAGGAACTTCATCCCCAAATTCTCCTTCCATACTTTCAACAATGGAGATACCCACAAATAGATCTGTTCATCACAGTAGACAACACACAATGCCCAAACTTCGATTCCATGTTCCCAGACCCTCATGTTCTTGGCATGTAGAGTTGTAGATTCTCGTGCTTCCTCCCACCTCACCTGACACCTGTAGCTGTGCAGTTCTCATTATTTACATTATCTACGCATGGACATCTCTTTACTACGTTCACTTACTCCACTCTCACCCTCTTGCGGGAAAACAATCTAACAATCGAGTTGTGGCCCATGCACACTATCACCGAAAGGAGGAGTCACCTTACCTCATGATTGGAAAGACTTCTTTGAAGAAAACCAACTTGCAAACATCCGGACCCAACACTAGATGGCAGGAGTATGCAGTGCTGTTAATAGACTGCTGTACATGCCCAGAACAGATGCTTACTGGGTAAGTAACATAATCCATCTCTGGTGACGAGGTGTTATCTGGCAATTCTGTCTGACATCACAAAATTAACAAAAAAACAGCCCAAAGCTGTTTCAACCGTTTATGTTCTGTTGTTTTTAAAACCTAGCAGCATAACTCATCCCACATAGAGCCTCAAAAGGGGTCTGCGATACCCACAGTTGAGTCTGTACTGTAAGGATAAGTTACTTAACTGTAATCCTGCTTAACTTTACTGTAATCCTTGTTCTCTTCCAGGGGTATCCTCATAAGTCATAAGCACTGAATATTCCCGCCCATGCTCAGGAACCCTGGAATATATATTTAAAAAAATGAAAACATATATATATATATATATATATATATTTTTTTTTTTTACACAAATTGCACAGCACTCAGAAGTGGAAGTCTTGAAGTTTGTTTATTTAAACAAACTTCAAGACTTCCACTTCTGAGTGCTGTGCAATTTGTGTAAAATTGAATTTTGGAGCCAGGATCCGGCTCCCTCGCCAAGCACCGACTGCGAGAGCGCGCTGTGTAAAGGATCACATTGTGGACATATATATATATATATATATATATATATATATATATATATATATATATACACAGCTCTCTCTCTATATATATATATATATATAAATCGCTACACAATCCAACCTGTCCAGGTCACGAAAAATGGCAAGCACTCCGATGTCTCGATGAATTAAAGTTTATTCATTTCCAAACCCCCCTTCACCCCTGACAAAAAAATAAAAAAAAAAAATATATATATATATATATATATATATATATATATATATATATATGTTTATATATATCTATACACACACACACATACATTTTTTTACAAACCAAAGCAGCCTTCCAGAAAAATCCCAAGGCTACCCAATGCTCTGGAACCCTGTGTTTGCAGCAAACACAGAAAAACAGCAGGACAAGGAGACACTTGAACTCTCTTTAATGAACAGCAGAACGTTGTCCTGTAAAAAACTCAGGCAGTGTTAGCCCATAGGCTGCATTGAAAACTTAACAGAATAGGAAATGAAAGTGATTGCAAGCGTAAACTGGCACCGTGCTTTTAAGGCAGCCATTACCCCCAGCTTACCATGATGCCTCAGGGGTGACAGTTTGATCAGTTGTTCTTTGAGGAGGCCCGGAGTTTAGGGCCCAAAGAGATGACATAATAATGAATTATTTGCCCGGGGAGTTGGGTGGGTTGTCTATGACTTTGATGAGTATTCCCCTGGAGGAGAACCAGGATTACAGGTAGGTAACTTATCCTTCTTTTCTAGGGCATCCTCGTCAATAGTCATAAGCTCTGAATCGAATAGCAAGCCCATCCTCTACTGTAGCAGGAAAATGATAAGAAACTGTAGGAGCTGAATTCAGCACTGACATAAATTTCTCAAAGAGGCCTGGCCTACTTGAGTGTCTGCTCTAGTATCCGAGTCAATAATGTCTTGTGAACGTATATATACCAATTTCCAAGTGGCTGCCTTGCCGATCTCAGCAATTGGTACATTGTGCAGAAAAGCCACCGTAGCTGCCTTTTTCCTACTGGAACGAGCTTTAGGAGAAGACAAAAGGGGCTTATTTGCCAATTGATAAGACAGCTTGATACATGATACTATCCATATAGAGATGGAACGCTTGTAGGCTGGTAAACCTGTTCTGATGGAACCATAGTTTACGAACAAGTAATCAGACTTCCTATTAGCCTAAGACTTGTCCAGATAGAATCTTAGAACTCTCTTTAGGTCTAAAGAATGGAGAGACGTCTCAGCTGGAGAGGAAGGATTCTGAAAGAAAGCGGGCAAAGACATGAAGTGGTTAAAATGAAAACCCGATACCACCTTCCGAAGAAAGGAAGGGTGGATTCTCAGAACTACTCTGTTGTGGTGAACAACTGTGTACTGGTCATTAGAGCAGAGTGCCTGAATCTCGCTCACCCTATGAGCGGAAGTGATTGCCACCAAGGAGGCTTTCCATGTATGATGTTGAAGGGTCGCTTTGTAACTTGGCTGAAAGGGGGGACCCGTGAGCTTGGAAGGAACCGGATTGAGGTCTCAGGGAGGCACGGAGGATGGACTGGGGGACATTTTCTGTAACCCCTGTAGAAAATCCTTAACCACCTGAAGCTGAAAGAAAGAGGTTGAGTAGGTTACTTTCTGTATGGCGTAATGGCAGCAAGGATTACCTTTACGTAGGTCAATTTTAGACCCTACTTGGCCAAGTGTAGGAGATATAGCAGAATTACCTCCTCTTGCCCTTTGGTAGGTTGGAAACCCTTTTGCACACACCACATATAGAACCTTTTCCTTTTGAAAGCATGAGAATGCCTTTGTGAAAGGACTTCTAGATTCCTTCAAAATGTTCATGCAGTCCTAAGGAAGACCTAGGTGACATGCTATTAAGTTTAGCGAGGGAAGGTTGCGATGATAAATCGTCCAGTTCATTTTGACAGCAGGTCAGTCCTGCACGGAAGCCTCCTGTGTGGACACACCGAGAGGTGTAGATGGTCTGGGTACCATCACTGTTGTGGCCAGTGTGGTGCTATCAGTATCATCTTCGTTCTGGAGTGGGATATCTTGGTTATGACATTCGGGAGGAAAAGCGTACAAAAAGCCCCCTGACCAATTGATCAAAAGGGCATTCCCCTTCGACCCTGGCCGGTAAAACCTTGATGCAAAGTCTTGCCATTTTTTGTTCGCGAAGAGATTGATGCTTGGATGACCGGATTCTTTGAAGATGTCTGCCACCACCTCGTCGTGCAGAACCCAGTCTTGCTGATCTTCCAAGTGACGACTTAGGGCATCTGCTTGAGCATTTTTATTTCCTGGCAGATGGACTGCCATGATTGACAGTTGTCTGGCTAGAAGCCAATGCCAGATTGCCTGGACTTCCAGGAACAAAGAGTGGGTCCCTCCCTGCTTGTTCAGATAAGACATAGTGGTTGTGTTGCCCATCTGGACCAATATGAACTGGATCTGTATGGACAGGTAGAAGACCTTGAGGACTAAATGCACTGCCCGTAACTCCAGCATACTGATGTGATATGCTTGTTCCTTGCTCGACCACTGGCCCTGAGTCTGCAGAGGGCTCATGTGAGCTCCCCAGCCATGAGATTTGTGTTGGAGGAGTCTGGTGGAAGGGAACCCCCACCAGGAGTTTCTGATGAGCACACCAAGGGATGGATGATCTTCCGGTTTGGGACAGTAGAATCCTATTGCTCCATCGAACAGTTTTTTAATCCCATTTGTCCTCCAGATCCTGCTGCAGAGGCCTCATCCTCAGTCTGGCATTGGTGAGTAGGAAAATGCAAGATGCCATCAAACCCTGGAGTGATGCAACCTGTTGGACAGATGGATGATGAGCTTGAAGAAGACGATTGCATTTCAGAGTGATTCATAATAGTCTTTCCTCCGAAGGATACACTCTTCCTGCGCTGGAGTCTAGAGGAGCACCAAGGTTATGTATTCTTAAAGTGGGTTGATGAACTGATTTCTCCAGATTGAACTGAAGACCCATCCCCTGTAACAAGTCTAGACAGATTTGACTGTGGAATTTTACACTCTGAGGATATGAGCTCTTCGGGAGCAAGTCATCGAGGTACAGATAGACATACAGCCCTTGGTGACGTAGAACAGCTGCTACTACAGCCATGCACTTGGTGAACACTCGAAGAGCTGACTTCAAGCCAAACGGAAGGACTCTGAACCTGTAGTGCTTGGTCCCTACCATGAAGCGTAGGAACTTCTGGTGGAGCAAGGTGACTGGAACATGGAAATACGTATCCTGAAGGTCTATCGAGAAAATCCAGTCTCCTTGTTGGAGATGAGGATATATTTGTTGGAGACCCGGAATGCAAAAATTTTCTCTTTTGATGGCTTTGTTGAGATTGCAAAATATAGTCCTGAATTCTACTTTGCTGACTTTTTTTTGTACTAAAAAGTATCTTGAGTGAACCCCTTTTCTTCACTGGGAGGGAGGAACTTCCTCTGTGGCAGATTTTTGTAAGAGAGTGGATACCTCTTGCTGTAACAGAGACAGTTGGTGACATCTTGATTTTTTCTGGAGGAGAGGCCTGCGGTGGATTGCGGAAACTCAGATCGTACCTATTCTGCAGTATACACAGTACCGCTTGATCTTTTGTAATGCTGCACTACTCTTGCACATGGTAGGCAATACTTCCTCCCCACCAGAGTGGGAAACGGTGAAAGGGAAAGCAACTATTAATTGGTTGTATTCTTGGCAGTGGAGGGGAGTTGATGTTGTGTGCCTCTACCACAGGAATGCCAACGCCCTTGGTAGTGTGTTTTGGTCTAGTGATACTGCCTTTGAGACCACCAAGGGGTTTGAATCATCTAATGGAATGGCCTGCGGTCATAAAGCCTGTACCAGCGACGTAATTCCTTCTTCTCCAGACCCAACACCTTTAGCGTGTCCAGTTCAGATTTCATTCTTGGCATCTCTTTGTCCGTATGCGAACTAAAGAGGGAATTCCCTGAAAACAGGAGGTTCAAAATTCGCTGTTGGGCCTCAGGCTTCATGGCAGTGAGTCGTATCCAAGACGATCTTCTAGCACAGATGCCATGAGAGTAAGAGTGTGTAGCCAGAGACTCCCCATTTGCTGCCGCGCTGATCATTTGGTTTGTCACTAAACCTCCCTCCTGAAGGATATCTCCAAAATCCTGCCGATCCTCTTTGGGCAGTTTATCTTTGAAGTGCCCTAAAGAGTCCTACAGTGCTCTGTCATAGCGCCCCAAAAGGGCTCACGCGCTAGATACCTTCAATGATACAGCTGCAGAGCAACAAGCTTTCCTTCCAGCGCTCTGCTCTCCTTATCTGGAGGCACCGTTGAAGAGGAGGCTTCTGTGTGAGTCTTCTTCGCAGCAGCAATGATAACAGAGTCTGGAGGAGGATCCGCATTGAGAAATAGAGGATCTTGCTCTGGTGGCTTATGCGGTTTGAGGATCCTTGCAGGAGCTGTTTTGAGCGATGCTGGGGTGAGGAAAATATCCATGACGATTGAAGTAGCCCCGGGACAAAAGGCAGAAAAGGCCTTGATCCAGATCTTTGGTGAAGAGTCTCAAAGATGACCGATGCTCATGTTTTTGGAATGGACATCTCAATGTTCAATTTGTCCACTCCCCTAACAAGCACGTATCGAAGTAAACAGGAGTTGCTTATCGAAGAGGAAACATACAGCGTCCATTTCCCTGGGACGTGGAGGCAGAGGCGGAGCGAGCAGGCACAAACAGGCGAACGAGGAGGAGAGAGGAGGAGCAGGAGCAAGCGGGCTCGGGGGCTCGAAAGCTGTCGAAGCTGCCAGATTTCCAGCGGATCGACTAGGGGCTGCGGATCGACTCGGGGCTGCGGGAATCGCCGCGGCTGCAGCCCAGCACAGGGGCAGGGGAGCAGTGCATAATCTGAACTTGGCATCGGCCCTCCTGCCTACCCCCCTCCCCGCGCTCTCCTAAGACTTGCGGCTCCCGCCGTCTCTCGGCTGCCGGCAGGCGGTGTACAGCCACAGCCACAACCAGGACAAGTGCTGCTGGGACCCAGAGCTGCGAGATCATGGCGGACCAGACCAGACCTCAGCAAGCTTCGTGAGCACCCGCAAGGCTGCACATCTTGTTCACCCTGCTCATCTTGCTCCAAACTTGCCTAACCGTGCCATCACCTTGCTAACACCGGGAGTATTACGCTGCTTGCACTGTTGATCTGCTGATTCCACCATTTCTGAGCGAAACTTGCCTGACTGATCTTGCCCTCAGAGCTGGCCAGGATCTAGAAGAAATTAGAAGGCATTAGAAGACAACTTTAGACCTTAAGGGATGCCAAAACAACAAAAAAAAGCCTAATTAGCATCTGAGCACCTGAGGAGCACTGTGCATGTGCCTTAGCCCCACCTACTGTGAGTCACTGAATCACACTATTACAGAGCCTCCCAAGTCTCCCTCCCAAGATCCTGCGGGGTTAGTAGAGATCACCAAATGCCACTGCGCGGGGGGACTTCCACTTGCAATTGGGGTTACTCATTGCTACTCATTCCTTTCTGCTCATTGCTCCCCCAGGCCTCTCCTAGGTCTCTCCAGGG
The DNA here is from genome assembly GCF_964261635.1 of Lissotriton helveticus. Lineage (NCBI taxonomy): Eukaryota > Metazoa > Chordata > Amphibia > Caudata > Salamandridae > Lissotriton > Lissotriton helveticus. Next base: position 1,793,617 of record NC_136073.1, on the reverse strand, counting down.
TCGAACCACCCTACCCACCAGTCCAGGCTGTTCAGACTGTTTGGACGCTTAGCAGCCGGAAAGGCGAGGACACAGAGGCGGCCAGGGCAACTAGGGAGCAGGGAGCAGGGACCAAAGTGGCCAATCATTCAACACTGAATACTGCAGATTGACAGCAGACTGATCACTGATCATTGAACATTGAGCTCTCGGTGCCCTCTATACTCTTCCCACTGACTGTATCCAACCTATCCTCACTGAACACTGTCCATCGCACTTCAAACACCACAAGAAGAGCAAAGTAAAACGAACAGCAGTCCTCACCTGCCATAAGCAGATCAAAACAGTTCAGATAGCAAATCTATTTCACACACACCTCTCCAGGAACTGGAACACCTGCAGAACAATAGTTTATCCCAAAAGTCTGCAAGAGCTGAAGACTGGACAAGTGAAATACGCCTTTAGCCACTAGCACTTAGCCACTAGGCGGTCTCCTGGAGAATCAAGGCGAGATCATGAGGTCGGGCAGATCTAGAGAGACCCTGGCTTCAAAACCAAAGGCAAAAAAGGGAAGAAATCTAACCCCAGCGCAAACAACATCTTAGAGCCAAACCTTATCACTACGGAGCAGGTCTTGGTCGAGGCTCAGGGTACGGCAACAAAACTGCAAGTAACAACCTCAAGTACAAGTTCAAAAAATGGCTACCAACCAAAAATATATACAAAATTCAATTTCTTAAAGGATGCGGGCTCAGCTATCTTTAATCTTTGCAAGGCTTGCAAACCCCACTGCTACCATTGTCACCATTGCTATCCGCGCCGACATCTCCAACACTAATAACCATTATAAACCCTTTACTCCCAGACAAACCTATGGAACAACAGCAACAAGGTAAGACTTTGAATCACAGCAACAACGCCACTTCCCATAGGACCATATTAAGCATGGGCGGATTTTGCGGATCCACGATTCACGAATTTGCGTATTCACGGATCGTGGATCCGCAAAATCCGCGGATCGGCGGATTTGCGGATCGGTGGATTTTGGGCGGGGCTTCCATGCCAGGACCATCGTGCCAGAATGAACCCTGCCCTTCATATTTATTCAAGAAGACGCCACCGTTTTGTGCCATACCTCTACTCAACTGGAGTACTTTCTACTGGATAATCAGTCAGTGCTACCTCGTTGGGTAAATGTATAGTGCTCTTACTACACTACACCTACCTAAAGTGCCAGAGAGTTATCTACAGCGACCAGGTGTGTGTTACTATGCAATCGCGCCGAAGGGCACAGGGGTCCCGTGAGTGAGCTATCATAGTGGGTAAATGGCGGGAAGACGGTGCACACCACGAGTGTGTGGGCGGGGCCAAACGGACGGGGCTTCCATGCGAGTGCACATGCCTCTTCTGTGTATAAAAGGTCAGAGACCGATCAGAGCAGCAGATGAAGATACAGACGCTCCTGGCTACAGGAACAGCACGAGGATTGCGCTCGTGAAAGTCAAGGATGCAAAGGCCTCTGTCCAGCATCACAGCTGATTTTCGATGGTATATTTGGGAAGAAGGCACATCTGCCCAGCCTTGACAACGCTCACGATTGTTTTTTGGGCCGATGAATGAGTCACTGAATTTAAGCTTCAACTAGGGCACATGCTTAAATGATATCTGTAAGTGCTTCCGGTTGAGGTTTAATTTTTGTGCCAGGACCATCGTGCCAGAATGAACCCTGCCCTTCATATTTATTCAAGAAGACGCCACCGTTTTGTGCCAAACCTCGTTGGCAAAATGTATAGTGCTTTCACTACACTACACTACAGCTGCCTAAAGTGCCAGAGAGTTGTCCACAGCGACCAGGTGTGTGTTACTATGCAATAGCGCCAAAGGGCGCAGGGGTCCCTTGAGTGAGCTATAAAAGCTCCTGTCCCCAGGAACAGCACGAGGATTGCGCTCGTGACAGTCAAGGATGCAAAGGCCTCTGTCCAGCATCACAGCCGATTTTCGATGGTATATTTGGGAAGAGGGCACAGCTGCCTGGCCTGTTAACTATTTTACGATGGCGCCGGCAAGCTGCCAGCGCCATCCTAAAATAGTTACTAAATTAGCTTCAACAGGAAGCTCGAATAGATAAAATAAAGCAGATGCACGAGCGCCTGCTTGATTTGATCTATTAGTGCTTCCTGTTGAAGCTAATTTAGTAACTATTTTACGATGGCGCTGGCAGCTTGCCGGCGCCATCGTAAATTAGTTACAACAACAGGCCAGGAAGGCTTGAACTTTTGGCCTCGGAATCCGCCGCTTGCGGATTGCGAATTTTCGGTAAATTCGCGAGCGTTCGCGGATCGCGGATTTACCGAAAATTCGCAAAATCCGCGAGCGTAGCGGATTTTGCGCTCATGCTTAGACCATATCCAACGGAGAGAAGCCCCACAAATCGGATGATGAGCTGCCATCACCTCCTCAACAACTTGCAGGCAGTCCGTGTAGCAGCCAGAGGAATCCACGGGCAGAACACAAATACAAAGTGAATAATACAATTACCATACCTCGACTCGACTCTGAGACCTTTGCTCTTTATCATCTATTTGACTCCTTTGATCTCACTGGCTGAAGAGCTGGGGGCCAAAATTATGGCCTATGCTGACGACACCCAGCTTTTATTTACCTGGAACAGCCCCGATCTGCGAACAGACGTTGCGCAGAACTGCCTCTCCGCCGTGTTCACATGGCTTGCGCAGTCTAAGCTAAAATGCAATGAGGGGAAATCAGAAGTCCTCCTATATGGCCAATTTCCGCCCAACTTTGTGGAGGCCTTGTGGCCTTCGGATTTTCCCCGGCCACTGTCGGAGGGAGGCCCGGTTAAAAATTTGGGGGTTTGGTTCGGGGAAGATCTCAGATTTTCTGATCACATCATGAGACTTACTGGTGTCTGTTTTGGCACACTTAAGTTGCTCAGTCGATTTTTCCCTCTGCTCCCTCAACCAGCCAATGAAATGGTGGCCCGGGCACTTATCCTGTCTCGCTTAGATTACGCTAAGTGCTTTTTTTGAGCACTCCAGGCTATCTAATGAACAAACTCCAACCGATTCAAAATGCGGCGGCCAGACTCTTATTTAACATCTCCAAGAGAAATAGCATAAGGGCACGTCTCCGTGACCTCCACTGGCTACCTGTGGCCCAGAGGGTCCAGTTTAAGGCCCTCACCTTGGCACACAGAGCCCTGCACGATTCGGGACCCTCCTATATTAGGAAACGAGTGTCCTTCTATACTCCCCATCGCTCTTTGCGTTCTGCCTCGCACCGTCTGATAGCCACCCCCCGCTTTCGACGCTCCAGATTGGGGGGTCAGTCACTCTCGGTCAAGGTAGCAGTGCTTTGGAACAATCTCCCAGTTGCCTTACGCCATATGCAAGATTTCGGTGTTTTTAAGAAACTTCTAAAAACCCACCTTTTCAAACAAGTTTTCCTTTAATTTTTCCCTCTCACACGCACAAGTTCGTATCGCACCAGGATACTCCAGAGTAGTTGTGCGTGTTATAAGTCTCTTATAACATAACATAACATAACATACCATCTCAACCAGATGGTAAGCCAGGTAACGGGTCCATAGCAAGGGTTAAACTCGAGCAGGAGCAGGAGCCCGGGGTGGAATCAAGGACAAAAGCAGAGGAACAAATCAGGGAAACAAACTTCAGTCTTTCGACGAGCACGCATTCCAGGAGCCACAGCACACCGAACAAGATAACAGATCTAACAAAGAAGTGTCCTCCACTAGTCACAGATCTGTACGGCTATGCTCAAGGCAGAAAACTCACTAACCTGGGAGGTCTGGGGGCAACCCTTCAGGACCCGAGCCAGAAACAAGACAGTAGGGCAATGGTGTCCTACCTTAACACACTCGAATGGGAAGATATGCTGGCCACGTACAACCCAGACCAGAAGGCGCACCCCCAGCAAAATTTCCTACAGGAGTCTCCCAGGGCCATAAACCTGGCGGCTCACAACACCAACAATAGCATCAGCAATAGCAAAAATGAGAAAAATCTCAGGAAAGAACGAAACTCTGGGACCTAGAATGCTCTCCTAAACATAATTCAACTAGCCGTCGAAGCCTTGCAATATCAATCAGAAAAGATGGAGCTACAATTAACACTTCTGAACACATTGTCAGTTTTTACAGCGGGCATTGATGACAAGTTGGGCAACCTGAACAGTCTGATAACGAGAGCACAATCAAATACCTACCGCAGTTGCAACTGCAACCAGGTAGTCGACAAACTAGCTACTCTCCCCTCAATGCTAACTGGGCTTATCAGTGATGTAAAAAACTCAAACTCAGGAAAAGCAACAAAAGAGCTGGGCACTTCCAAAATCGAAGAGGGACCACTAAGTAGGGAAAAATCCTGCAAAAGGTCAAAGGACAACCTTGATGACTACAACGAGGAGATAGCACTGACTGGAAAAGGGAGTACACAAAACCTAAACGCTAAACAACATCGCCAACAAAAAAGGAAAGGGCGGAATCAAAAACTACAAACAAATACAACAAATACTTTCCCATCTTCGCAGGAATTCAGGAAAAACACACAACTAACTCAAGCATCGCAGGGGCAACACACTGCCTAAACATGGCATTAAATACTTCTAACCAAGAGCAAAAATCAAACAGAAGAACGACAGATCATGATGAAATACAGCTCCATGATTTGCCAATAAGAGACAAAAGTAAACAAAACGAAGATCAAAATATAGTAATGCGGAAGATGAAACCGTCTCTAAAAAACGGCAGCAATAAGATCAGCCAGGAGCAAGACATCCAAGAACAAATGAGTGTACTAAGACCCTCAACCAACGAGCCCCCAGTGCAAACACGCGGTCAGACGCGTAACCCAGAGGCCTTAAGACAGCTCGAACCTAAGCTAACAAGTACCTCAAATCACAACTCAGCAAACAAAAAAAGAACCAACGGCCGAATTACAAGCCCAAATCATGAAGTACCAACATGGGACATAGGAACTAAGAGTGCTCACCCCACGATCAAACCAACAGGGAACCCACTGGCAAAGTGGCTACATGACATGGGGGCAGAACCATCACAAACTCCCACAAAACATATAACAACAAGTACAAACATAAAGATCTCCTTAGCAGCTGGAGCAAGCAAACACCTGGATAACCAGGAAGTAAAACTACATAGCGGACCAACGGCAATAACACACCGTTCACCAGTGAAACAACATAGACAAGGTAACAGCCGACAGTCAACCGAGGTCCTGGTCTTTTATCCCAAATACACTTCAATATGACAACAGGACCTGCTCAACCGTGGCAATATTCTCAGACTAATGCAATAAATCCCAAAACTAGGAGGAATAAGCTCAAAGGACTTAGTTTCTGTAGAATTTCTACCAGCGGCTAACCCACACAGCTCGGAGGCAAGTAAGACAACTTGGACTTCAAGCAACATTGCTGACTTGATCTTAGCTGAACAGGAGCTGCTCAAAAACTGGGGAATTAGGTTGGTTCCGTTTCAAAAACCAGCCTATCCACCACCATTCCTGAGCAGGATGAGCCCAGTGCCAAAGACAAAACAGGTTCATACTTTCAGTATACTCAGAGACGCACGGGGGAGCTCACCAAAAAGGAGCATACGCACCCCTTGGAGTCGACCGGAATCACGTCCAACTCCAGTAGCAGAATCATACCAAGCTCCAACAAGGGAAACATTGTCCTGCACTATTATGATACGCCCTGCGGAGGAGGACTGACACTCCTCACAGGACAGAGTTGGCAGTGGGGGAAGGCCGACAACCCTAGGCATCTTCTCTTGGAACATCAACGGTCTAACCACAAAAATGGATGACCCAGATTTTCAGCACTATATCTCCCTCCACGATATAATAATGCTTCAAGAAACCTGGCTGAAGGCCCCACAGCACATCAAGGGCTAAACATGCTTTTCCACACCAGCCGCAAGGACCCGCAGACTCGGCCCCCACTCAGGAGGACTGGCCATCTATGTCTCCACTACAACAATAGCTTCAGCAACCCTTATGGACTCACTTTCAAACACAACATTAACAGTTAAAATAAGACTTGTCCTTGAGAACAAAGAAGAGGAGGTATGCATAATCAACTCAAACGTCCATCCAAAAAATAAAGCAAAAGACTCATTTCAGAAATAAATGTCTAAACAACTGGCTGGGTACGCTACCCAGTTGGAAATTCCACTCTTCCTCTTGACAGGGGACCTAAATCAAGATCTATTTGGCTCTTCAGAAGGAGAGGAAGCACTGGCTCTAAATAAAATGTATAATATTCCATAGCAAAGCGACCCACCAGACAGGAAAAAACATCTCAATAGCCGCTTTCTTCACGACCTAGAACATCTAAACCTTCGGGCACTGAATGGAAGATTTCCGACAGACTCTCCACCAGTAAAATCCTTTTACTCAACTACGAAATCCATTCTGGACTATACTTTTGTAAGCCTTGCGCTATTTCCACACGTTTCGCTGTTCAGATGGGTGACAAGGGCGACAGCGACCGCCGCCCTCAGGAATGCCACATAACATCAAACACGCGAACCTAATCAGGCCAGATATAACTACGGGGCCGATCCACTTACTGAATCAAAAAAGGATCAAATGCATGCAAGTGAACTCAATCGCCAATGCCGAAGCAGCACTTCAACTGTTTGATACTCAAATAGCAACTGCAGACGGGCATATCACCTATTGGAATCACTTCACGGTTACATAGCTAAAAAAACTTGCAGTCACTGTCAATCTAAAAGACAATCTTCGCAAAGAATGTAGTAAGAACAATCTAAAGAAGGAACAGAAAGTAAAACTAAAGAAACTAAAAAGTTCAGTAAACCTGACGCTACGGAAGCTGAGAACAGCCCCTAACAACATTAGCCTATGAGTAGAGTTGAAACAACATAGGGCAGCTCTCAAACAACAAAATTGAGCTTCAAGAGAGATGGGGAAAATGAGCTCTGGACCAAACTTCTTTATGATATAAATACCAACAACAGTGTCCGCTTTTGGCAAACAGTGAATTGGATCATGCGCCCGCTGCACAAAGAAATAGGATCTCACATCACCGAAGAGACCTGGTTCAAATACCTCTCCACTTCAATGAGCACACGGAGCAGCCAGGAGCTCCAACGAGGTCCAATAAGATCATAGAGATTAACTGTGAAAAGCACACACTAGAATCACAGGGTCAAGCCTCTTTAGGCACAAACATCAACCTCTCAGAGACTTTGAGAATCCAGCAAACAGCCTTAATCAAAAAGCAGATAGCCAAAGGCAGGAAAGAAGGTGCCCCGGGACCAAATGGTTCCCACCCGCCCTCAACAAAGCAAAGAACAAAGAGTGGGCGGACATCATGCAACTTTTATTTGTGGAAATCAGGCTACTAAACAGAATCCCAGATTCCTGGAGGGGGTCGACAATTGTTCCTATATACAACAAGCATTGGAAATGCAATAGGTCTCGCATTAGAAAAATTGGAGCTATTGGTATTGTAAATATAATTCCTTCTTAAGTTCTTTTTATGTTTTTAAAATATTAAAACTATTAATATTGTTCTTTGAAATGCCAATAGTTATAAAATTAGCTAATGTAACACCTATAGCATTAGTAAAGCTACATGTTTAGTTTTCCCCTAACTTACATGTATTGATATTGCAAATTCCAATGGCTTTGGTCTTTGCTTTGAGTGTTGCTGTGGTGGTGCTGATTTGTGTTGTTGTGGTGTAGAGTGGTGCTGTGGTGTTGCTGTTGTTGCGCTGAGTGTTAATGTGTTGCTGCCTAGTGATAATGTGGTGGCGCAGAGCGGTGCTGTGTTGGTGCTGTGGTGTATTTAGTGCGGGCACTGCTGCTCGAGGTATCGGCGAGATTTGTGTAAGTAAATGGAGAGGGAGGGAGAGAGTTGGAAGAGAGAGTGAAAGAGGCAGAAACGTGGAGATGAAAAGAAAGTGCGAAGGGATCTGTAAGCTGAGAGATGTGGCATAACAGAATGCTCGGTAGCACGGGCACTGCTGCTTGGGTTATCTGCGAGCTTTGTGTAAGTAAATGTAGAGGGAGGGAGAGAGTTGGAAGAGCGAGTGAAATTTGCAGAAACGTGGAGAGGAAAAGAAAGAGCGAAGGGATCTGTAACCTGAGAGATGTGGCATAACAGAACGCTCGGTAGTGCGGGCACTGCTGCTTGGTGTATCGCAGAGATTTGTGTAAGTAAATGGAGCAGGAGGGAGAGAGTTGGAAGAGAGAGTGAAAGAGGCAGAAACGTGGAGAGGAAAAGAGAGCGAAGGGATCTGTAAGTTGAGAGATGTGGCATAACAGAACGCTCGGTAGTGCAGGCACTGCTGCTCGGGGTATCTGCGAGATTTGTGTAAGTAAATGGAGCGGGAGGGAGAGAGTTGTAAGAGAGAGTGAAAGAGGCAGAAACTTGTATAGTAAAAGAAAGAGCGAAGGGATCCGTAAGTTGAGAGATGTGGCATAACAGAACGCTCGCTAGTGCGGGCACTGCTGCTCGGGGTATCGGCGAGATTTGTGTAAGTAATTGGAGAGGGAGGGAGAAAGTTGGAAGAGAGAGTGGAATTTGCAGAAACGTGAATAGGAATAGAAAGAGCGAAGGGATCTGTAACCTGAGAGATGTGGCATAACAGAACGCTCGGTAGTGCGGGCACTGCTGCTCGGGGTATCGCCGAGATTTGTGTAAGTAAATGGAGATGGAGGGAGAGAGTTGGAAGAGAGAGTGAAAGAGGCAGAAACGTGGAGAGTAAAAGAAAGAGCGAAGGAATCTGTAAGCTGAGAGATGTGGCATAACAGAACGCATTGTAGTGCGGGCACTGCTGCTCGGGGTATCTGCGAGATTTGTGTAAGTAAATGGAGAGGGAGGGAGAGAGTTGGAAGAGAGAGTGAAAGAGGCAGAAACGTTGAGAGGAAAAGAAAGCGAAGGTATCTTTAAGCTGAGAGATGTGGCATAACAGAACGCTCGGTATTGCGGGCACTGCTACTCGGGGTATCGGCGAGATTTGTGTAAGTAAATGAAGCGGGAGGGAGAGAGTTGTAAGAGAGTGAAAGAGGCAGAAACGTGTATAGTAAAAGAAGGAGCGAAGGGATCTGTAAGTTGAGAGACGTGGCATAACAGAACGCTCGCTAGTGCGGGCACTGCTGCTCGGGGTATCTGCGCGATTTGTGTAAGTAAATGTAGAGGGAGGGAGAGAGTTGGAAGAGAGAGTGAAAGAGGCAGAAACGTTGAGAGGAAAAGAAAGAGCGAAGGGATCTGTAAGCTGAGAGATGTGGCCTAACAGAACACTCGGTAGTGCGGGCACTGCTGCTCGGGGTATCTGCGCGATTTGTGTAAGTAAATGTAGAGGGAGGGAGAGAGTTGGAAGAGAGAGTGAAAGAGGCAGAAACGTGGAGAGGAAAAGAGAGCGAAGGGATCTGTAAGTTGAGAGATGTGGCATAACAGAACGCTCGGTAGTGCGGGCACTGCTGCTCGGGGTATCTGCGAGATTTGTGTAAGTAAATGGAGCGGGAGGGAGAGAGTTGTAAGAGAGAGTGAAAGAGGCAGAAACGTGTATAGTAAAAGAAAGAGCGAAGGGATCTGTAAGTTGAGAGATGTGGCATAACAGAACGCTCGCTCATGCGGGCACTGGTGCTCGGGGTATCTGCGAGATTTGTGTAAGTAAATGGAGCGGGAGGGAGAGAGTTGTAAGAGAGTGAAAGAGGCAGAAACGTGTATAGTAAAAGAAATAGAGCGAAGGGCTCTTTAAGTTGAGAAATGTGGCGTAACCGAACGCATTGTAGTAGTATTGGCGAGATTTGTGTAAGTAATTGGAGAGGGAGGGAGAGAGTTGGAAGAGAGAGTGAAATTTGCAGAAACGTGGAGAGGAATAGAAAGAACGAAGGGATCTGTAAGCTGAGAGATGTGGCATAACAGAACGCTCGGTAGTGCGGGCACTGCTGCTCGGGGTATCTGCGAGATTTGTGTAAGTAAATGTAGAGGGAGGGAGAGAGTTGGAAGAGAGAGTTAAAGAGGCAGAAACGTGGAGAGGAAAAGAAAGAGCGAAGGGATTTGTAAGCTGAGCGATGTGGCATAACAGAACGCTTGAGGTACTGAACTGCTCAGATAAACAAACGTGGAAAGATGGGGGAAACGGGGTCCCCAACACGGAGAAATGCTGGGCAGGAGGGGATTCGAAAAGCAGCACCCTGGAGAAGGGGAGAGGGTGTGGCGCAACGGCAAGAGCAGCCACCTTTGGATATGAGGAACTGCTTTCGAGTTTCGGTGTCAACTCAAAATGCTGTGACTCTGGGCAATTGAATAGTGTAACTGGTGCTCATGTAAAACGCGCTAATACCTTCGTGCCGGGTACCCACTATAAACAACTGCCCAAAAATAAAGTGTTGGTGTGAGTGGGACTATGAGACAGACGTCCCAGCTTTGGGTTTACCGTACAGATCGAAGTATTCCACAAGTAATTTAGGGTATTTTGTAGTTGTGGAATAAAATGCAGGCTTGTTTGAAAGAGGGAAGAGGAAGGAAGAAGGGGGTGGGGAGGGGGTGGCCGAAAACGAGAGGATTGGCATTGCTGAGGGGAGGGGGGAGGAGAAATGCGACACGACCTGTTGAAATTAAAGCCTTTGATGCAGCAGGGGGCGGAGCGGATCCCAAGTGAAGCTGCTGGCGGCAGATGGCTGGCTTTCATGTGCACGCGCTTTTTAGGGCTTGCGCTTGCGCAATGACCTAAAAAGCACACATGCACTCCATGGAATCGCCAGTGGTTAAACTCTGGATAAGCCACTATAGAGCTTCGCCAGCTATGCGCAAGCGCATCAGCAGGCGAGCCCTAAAAAAGGAGATAAGGCTGACCCAAACAATTACCGCTTAGTATCCCTTCTCGATAACGAGGCGAAATATTTTGCCGGCACCATCCTAGAGGAGATCATACTTTGGGCTGAGTCTAATCTGATTATACCACTGAATCAGACTGGCTTTCGAAAAAAACTGGAACAGCAACAAACATCCTTGCTATTTCACTAATCATTGATGCAGCAAAATCTTCCAAGCTCCCGCTACACTTATGCTATATCGACTTCAGTGCAGCATTCGATAACATCGAGAGAGGTAGATTATGGGGGAAACTGGCGCAATGGGGTCTACCGCAGCCGACCCTAAACATGCTGATGCTCCTCCATACAGAGACCTGGGTGCAGGTGAAACTAGGCAGCGGCACACACCTGTTCTTAAAGTACGAACTACCAAAGGACTCAAACAAGGGTGTGTGCTTGCTCCAATTCTGTTTAACCTCTTTATAGCGGATCTGCCGAGAATGTTCGATGCTTGTAACTCCCACTCACCGAGGTTAGGAGGGAAAACTCTGAGCAATCTTCTGTATGCAGACGACGTAGTGCTACTTAGCCATAACTACATTGGTCTTCAACGTCGTCTGACCGTAATGGAAAAATACGCCATGGAAAACAACCTAAAAATAAACCTTAGGAAAACTCGCACACTGTCAATCAATAGCAACAAAAAATAACAGAAGAGCTGGTCTCTCGGCGGTCTAAAAATTGAGCCAGCCGGCGTGTACTAATATCTGGGAGTCATCTTCGACAAAGAAGGCACCTTCATGCTCCAGAAGGAGGAAATAAGAAGGAGAGGTTCATCGATTGCTCTGACGATGAAAAACCTGGCGACTCAATTGATGGGTCCGACTTTGACTCCGTTCCTGAAAGTAATCAAGGCAAAGCTGCTTCCCTCGATTACCTATGGCAGCGAGGCTATGCGGGGAAGAGACTCCAAAGACCTGGACAGCACACAGATTAAAGCTTACAGAACAATGTTCTCGCTCCCGCCTTATACATCTCCGGCTCAAATAAGACTGGAATTTGGCCTGCAAAGACAAGATCTAGCCAGGAACGGGGCATACATCATTTGCTTGCACAAACTCCGAAGCGCCTCCTCAGATACACTAAACTCTCTGCTATGGCAGGATATGCAAAGCAGGGATGCTTCTGAGGCAAGAACTTATCTTCAAGCAGCACTGGAAGCCACCAAACTCTCAGAGCTCTGGGACACACAACTTGCCCATAGCACTTTCAAAAAACTAGTCTGGAAAAATGTCAAATCACTCTGCTTACTGGAGGATAAGGCTCTATTTTCAAAAAAATCCCATGCATGGATGATCCTATACTCTTACAAATCATCAACACCACAAACATACTTTAATCTGTGAAAGCCATAAAAATGAACTTTTTAAAATACAGACTAGGGATTTTGCCAAGTACAGAGCATCAACCGCCACGGCTCAGAAAAGACTGGAAAGAAACCTGCACGCTATGCAACTTAAAGAATGGTGACATTCTTCATGTAATCTGCTCATGTGAAGAACTGCAACAAGCACGCCAACTGCTCCTTAAAGACCAATTCAAGAAAAAAGAGATCAGCACTAGAAGGCAAGCGGTGCTCGCCTGCATGAATCCGTTAAATATTAAACTAAAGTGCAGACTGGTGAAATTTCTGGGAACAGCCGAGCGGAGAGTGCTAAGTCAGCCGATACTGGGGGACAACGCTACAGACTCATGTCACTAAGCAGCTGGTCATCAGCATCCAAAGGGCACATCTAGTGCACATGTCCGTTCAGCACCAGAGGGTCATTCTTGAGAAACGCAAAAATGCTAGGGGCTAAAACAGCACATGGGCGAACAAGATGGGAACAATCCGAAATATGAGGACCTGTACTGCTTACCACTCAGTGTAAAATGTGTACTGATTAGTCTCATTGAGTTACTTCTGTGTACATTTCCAAATTTTATGACATATTTTAATGGTTTTAAATAATGATGGTTTAACAATTTTGTAATACGCACTGCAAAGGTTTTAATTAACTGTGCATAATAAACTAAACTTCAAAACTTACAAGCACGTCATAAAAAGTATCAATGTCTTCCACCAGTTATATTCTGGAGGGTGGACTGTCTGTTAATTTTGGATAATAGTCTCTTTTGGAAAATTGCATAGAAGAAGACCAAGAAAGTGTTCTACGCCTCTTACAATGGCTATGTGAAGTTGATCTTTGTCGTGATGGAGTTGGAGTCCCGTCATGTTGCCGACCCCTGGAAGAGGTGGTAGGGGAAAGATCTACTGCCTGCACCAAACGTGCCAGAGGTGATCTGTGGAGAGGGCTAGAGTAGTCCAGAGACTGCTGAATCTGTGTAGTGGAAGATTTCTGCCAGTGGTGTAGTGGAAGGAGCAAACACGAGGAGGTGATGGAGGGAGCTCTGACACTTTTCAGACACTCATCCCCAGTCACAGATCTGGGTTGAATCCATCATCGTTCTTTATCTCACTTCTCCACCTCAGTTAAGACCCAGCTATATGCAAATCAGCTTTGACCCAGTGCCTCATGGGAACAGTCCAGCCCGAACTCCCAAGCCAGGTCTTCCCTGAACCGGAAACAGGCATCCTAGGACCGGTTTCAGGGGAACACCCTTCTTCAGCCAGGCTAGCTGGACCCCAGTGGCAAAGTTGGCAGGGTAGGCCCAGACTTAGGTGCCTGGGGCACTCTTTGACAAAAAGCCCAAAAAAGTACCAAGCTGAAATTCCAGAGTCCTGACTGAAGGAGCCGGAAAGAACAACTGACCTTACTGTCATCCCTGAGGCATGATTGGAAGGTGTGGGTCATGGCTGCCTTAAAGGCACTGTGCCAGTTTATGCTTGCAATTGCTTTAATTTTCTATGCTATTAAGTTTTCACTGCAGCATATGGGCTAACAGTGCCTGAGATATTTGCAGGACAACTTTCTGCTGTTCATAAAAGAGAGTTCAAGTATCTCCTTGTCCTCCTGTTTTCTGTGTTTGTTGCAAAAACTCACCTGAGAGTTTAAATGATTCAACTCGCTTCCTATTGCCACACCTCCAAGCAGACATTGAAGGAGCCCGTGATCAAGGCGCAAGCCGTGCTGAAACGCGTAGGGCATGAAATAATTTCTAAGCACCAAGATGTCCGGATAAAGAAATTAAAGAATCCTGTTGCAACCACAGAATTCGTTTTCCTGCATGATATGTGCATTCTCACAGGGGGACACCCACTTTGTGTACATATATTCGGCCCGGCCCGGCTGAGAGAATCGCACTCCCGCCGAATTGAATGGCGGCGGCAGCTCACATAGACTGGACTAAGGAGCCCCAAGGTCAAGCAGGACTTTCAAAAAAATGCACCGGAATCTTTTACTTAGAGCACACTGGAGAGTTAAAAGCAAAACTTTTTTGTGAGGAGTAATCCATGGAAGGATGAATAATTAACAACGGCAGGAAAACTACGAGTCCCAGAACTCAGTACAAGAAAGCATCCACCAAAGGGCGTCACCCACTAGAGGACGCAACTCGCCTGAGAGTTTAAATGATTCAACTCGCTTCCTGTTGCCACACCTCCAAGCAGACATTGAAGGAGCCCGTGATCAAGGCGCAAGCCGCGCTGAAACGCGTAGGGCATGAAATAAATTCTAAGCACCAAGATGTCCGGATAAAGAAATAAAAGAATCCTGTTGCAACCACAGAATTCGTTTTCCTGCATATGTGCATTCTCACAGGGGGACACCCACCCAGCGGACCCGTCTGGGGCCCCTAGCGGGTCCGGGGCTTCGGCCCCAACGCCGTTGGGTGCTTCGGCCCCTGCGCCGCCGGCATCTTCAAGACCGGCGCCGCAGGGCCCCATGGTCCCGACGCCGCCGGCGCCTTCGGGCCCGGCACCGCAGGTACCTACTGGATCCGCATCTGGGTCGTCGCCGGTGGACCTTACGACCCCCCCCCAGCGTCGATCCGCAAGGTGTCACCTCCGGCGCCGTCCTCGGGCGCCACCGTCCCCGATGCCTACCTTGAACCGGTTCCGGCGCCGCTATCAACGCCGCTTGGGGAGTTTACCTTCTATGAGCCGGCCCCATCCATTGACAACCCTGATTATCAGGAGATGGGTGATGAGGAGTGTTGGGAGGAGTCTGAGGACCCTCCGACCAGAGAGTGTCAGTCTCAAGAGGACTGGACAGGTGGACTTGGGGATGCCAGTGGTCTGGACTCCAGCTCGCCAGACACTGGTTTTGTCTCACCTCCTACCGTGGCTTCGGAGGCGGGGGCAACCTACAGTGTGGTGCTGATGAGGGAAGCCTAGGCCTTGGGCCTTGAGCTCCCCGTCGCGGCCGTGAGGACTAACCTCCTTACTTAGGTCCTTAAACCGCAGTCAAGCTCGGCCAAGCCTCTGCTGCCCTTTAATGAGGCCTTGACAGACGTTCATTTGGGCACTTGGTCCAGGCCCGCTACGGGTTCGCCCGTAGATAGGAACTTGGCCAGACGCCACCGCCCAGCCCCGGGCGACCCATGTTTCCTGTCCATCCACCCCACCCCGAGAGCCTGGTCATCCAGGCCTCCAATTCCCAGACCGCATTCCCGTCGGCTCCGCCGGACAGGGAATCCAAGAGGTACGAGCAGTACGGTAAAAAGATCTTCTCCTCCCTTAGTCTGGGACTGCGGTCTTCCAACACCTCATGCCTCTTGGGCCGCTACACCCACTCTCTGTGGGATACGGTTACGGAAGTGCTGCCAGAGTGTCCGTTGGAGGTACGGGCCAAACTCGGCCAAGCCCTTGTGGAGGGCCAGGATGCAGCCAGATATTCTATCCGGTGTGGGCTGGATACCACCGACTCACTAGGTAGAGCGATTGCAACAACGGTGGCGGTCAGACGCCACGCCTGGTTGAGGTCCGCCAACTTTTCGGCCGATGTCCAAAACACACTGATGGACATGCCGTTTGATGGCCGCCGCCTTTTTGGCGACAAGGCAGACCATGCGTTTGAGAGCTCTAAGGACTCCAGGGCTACGGCCAAGTCCTTGGGCCTCTCGGCGCCGCGTCAGCAATCGGCTGCCTTTCACTTCTTTCGTGGCAACGGAAGGGGTGTACAAAAGGGGTGTACAAAAGGGGGTGGTAATGGACGGAGCATCTGAACCAATCAAACACTCACACCCAGTTAAAAGATCTGGGTTTAATCCATCACCGTTCTTTAGCCCACTTTGCCACCCCAGTTCCGACATGGCTATATGCAAATCAGTCTGACCCTGTGCCTCATGGGAACAGTCCAGCCCGAACTGCCAAGCCATCCCTTCCCTGGACCGGAAACAAGCTTCCGAGGACCGGTTTCTGGCATTACAGCCGTCTTCAGCCCGGCTTGCTTGAATCCAGTGGCAAAGTGAGCAAGGGACTCACGTCCGAGCATACCCTGCCACACTTATGGCGGCCAAAAGCGGTACAAAAGGGGGTGGTAATGGACGGAGCATCCGAACCAATCAAACACTCACTCCCAGTCAAAAGATCTGGGTTTAATCCATCACCGTTCTTTAGCCCACTCTGCCACCCCATTTCAGACATGGCTATATGCAAATCAGTCTGACCCTGTGCCTCATGGGAACAGTCCAGCCATCACGGAAAGGGTGTATCCACACGTGCTGCCAGCCACGCTCCGCAGGGTAATACCCAACGCGGTGGCGGCGGTCGGGGACAACG
This sequence comes from Lissotriton helveticus, assembly GCF_964261635.1. Taxonomy (NCBI): domain Eukaryota; kingdom Metazoa; phylum Chordata; class Amphibia; order Caudata; family Salamandridae; genus Lissotriton; species Lissotriton helveticus. The sequence continues at coordinate 1,777,069 of NC_136073.1, read as the reverse complement.
GCGAGGTCAGTCCACACCTTCCCTTGCAGCATCCGCCTCAAAACCCTCCTAGTCCGTGCTTTTCGGCCCATGTGACGCCAGTGGGGGGCAGGGTTCGCCATCACCACTCTCACTGGCGCACTGTCACTTCGGACAGGTGGGTGCTGCAGATCGTCCGAAGGGGCTACTCCCTCCCCTTTGAGACGACCCTTCCAGCCATGCCACCGCTATTCCACCGCGTATCGGGGGATCATTTGCGACTTCTGCAGGAGGAAGTTACGGCCCTCTTGGCCAAAGGGGCCATCGAGCGTGTTCCTGTGCCAGAAGTAGGGTGTGGTTGCTACTCCCACTACTTTCTGGTACCCAAGAAGGGCAAAGGGGGCCTGCGCCCTATCTTGGACCTAAATGAAATTCAAAATGCTGACTCTAGCTCAGGTTTTGGCTGCCCTAGACCCAGGAGACTGGATGGTAGCGTTGGATCTGCAGGACGCTTATTTTCACATCCCCGTCCTGCCGGCCCACCGGCGTTACTTACTGTTCACGGTAGGCCACGAGCACTTTCAGTTTACCGTGCTCACCTTCGGCCTTACCAGCGCACCACGGGTGTTCACGAAAGTGATGGCGGTGGTCGCAGCTCATCTGCGCAGGTTAGGGGTTTCAGTCTTCCCCTAACTCGACGACTGGTTGTTGAAGGCGGGCTCGCCCCAAACAGTCGTCAGCCACCTCCAGACCACAGCGGACCTCTTGCACCAGCGGGGGTTCTCCATCAATGTGCCGAAGTCACACCTGTGTCCCTCTCAGAAGCTCCTTTTCATCGGAGCGGTACGCGACTCGGCGCAGTTTTGGGTTTATCCTCCCGAACAGCGGGTCCGGGATATTCAGGCTCTGATTCCACTCTTTCAGCCTTTATCCCGGGTCTCAGTCAGATTGACGCTGCGGCTTATGGGCCTGATGGCCTCCTGCATCCTTCTAGTGACACATGCCAGATGGCATATACGGGCTCTGCAGTGGGACCTGAAGTTCTAGTGGGCACAGCATCAGGGCAACCTGTCGGATCACGTCCAGATCTCGGAGGGCGCTGCACGACAGTTGCAGTGGTGGCTCATGAATCGTGATTTGGTCAATTGCAGATCCCTCTCCTTTCCCCAACCGAACCACACGGTGGTGACGGATGCCTCCCTCCTGGGATGGGGAGGCCACTTTGGAGAGGCGGAGATCAGAGGCCTCTGGACTCCGGCGGAGTCCCGGCTCCATATCAACCTTCTGGAGCTGCGGGCGATCCGGCTTGCACTGAAGGCATTCCTACCCTCTGTCTCACCCTCAGTGCAGGTGTTCACGGACAACACCACCGCCATGTGGTATTGCAACAAACAGGGCGGGGTGGGGTCGTGGACTCTGTGTCAGGAGGCTCTGCACCTCTGGATGTGGCTGGAACATCAAGGCATTACCTTGGTGGTTCAACACCTGGCAGGTTGTCTGACGCCAGGGCGGACGAGCTCGGCCGCCGGTGCATGATGGATCACGAATGGCGTCTACACTCGAACGTGGTGCAGTGGGGAGAGCCCTGGTTAGATCTGTTCGCCACCGAAGAGAATGTGCAATGTCATCAGTTCTGCTTGTTGGAATTTCCAAGGCGGCACTCGCTCGGTGAGGCTTTTTATCGCGAGTGGAGCTGCGGTCTATTGTACGCCTTCCCGCCTATACCACTTCTGCCCAGAGTGCTGAAGAAGATCAGGCGCGACCGGGCCCAAGTCATTCTTGTGGCGCCGGACTGGGCTTGAACAGTTTGGTATCCCGAGCTACTCAGTATGAGCATCGACCCCCCAATCCGTCTGCCTCTTCGGGAGGATCTTCTGTTGCAGGGGACGGTCCTCCATCCGAACCTGTCCACCCTCTACCTCCATACTTGGAGATTGAGTGGCGACAGTTGAAACCTTTCGATCTTCCTCCTGAAGTCTGTGATGTCATTCTAGCGGCCAGGCGGCCCTCCACCAAAGTGGTACACATCTGTTGGTGGAACAGATTTGTGGCATGGTGCACAGTGAAAGCTGTGGATCCCCTTTCTGCCCCGCTTTATAAGGTTCTTCTGTTCCTTCTCTCTTTGGCCCAGCAGGGCTCTGCTCTGGGCACTATCAAAGGTTATCTTTTGGCCATCTCTGCCTTTCTAAGGCTTCCAGATCAGCCTTCTCTTTTTTAAGTCCCCGGTTGTTAACTGTTTTCTCAAAGGCATTACACATACGTTTCCACCAGTACCCTTCATAATGCCTCAGTGGGACTTGAATCTTGTCTTGACTTTTCTGATGTGCGCTCCCTTTGAGCCCATTCATAACTGTCCCTTAAGTCTTCTTACTCTCAAGACGGCTTTATCACCTCTGCCAGGAGAGTGAGTGTGCTCCAGGCTCTTTCTTCCAAACCTCCTTTCCTTTCCGTTCATCCGGACAAAGTGGTATTAAGGACTCGTCCTTCTTTCTTGCCAAAGGTTGTCACGCCCTTCCACATCGGGCAGACCATCACTTTGCCCACCTTCTTTCTGCCTCCGCATCCTTCAAGGGAAGAGGAGAGGCTCCACCATCTGGACCCAAAACGTGCGCCCGCATTCTATCTGCAGCGTACACAGCAGTTCCGGGTGGATGATCAACTCTTTGTTGGCTACGTGGGTGCCAAAAAAGGTTGGGCGGTGCACAAACGGACCATCTCCCGGTGGGTCGTTCTGTGCATCAAAGCATGTTACTCCTTGGCCAAGAAGGAGCCTCCTGTGGGGCTGCGTGCCCATTCGACCAGGGCAACAGCTGCCACTACTGCCTTGGGTCCCCCTTGCAGGATATTTGTCAGGCAGCTACGTGGGCCTCGCTGCACACGTTTACCAAGTACTACTGCCTTGACAGGCAGATCCGGAGAGACGGCTTGTTTGGCCATTCTGTGCTCCGTGACTTTCTGGTGTAATCTTGTTCGCAGACCCTCAAAGGGGTTGGTATTGCTGGGGTATCTATTCTAAGTTAAGGAATCTATCACTAACATGTCTCTTTCAGATGCGCAAGTTACTTACTTGTGTAACGATATATATCTGTATGAGACATTAGTTAGTGATAGATTCCTTACCGCCCCACCCATCCTCCCTGTTCTGCGAACTGGTTACTAGGGTTAAGGTCATCACCCTTTTAGGGCCCTAGTTTTATGCACCACTTGTCAGTCTCTTGCATGGTTCTGCGTTTCGGCGCGGAATTGTTGTGTACAGAACTGACGTCAGCGCGCATGGGTGGTGCCTAAGTACTCTACGTTACAGTAAAGGGGTGGTGATGGACAGAGTATTCCGAATTAATGCAGAACACTCCTACCCAGTCAACAGATCAGGGCTTGATCCATCACCGTTTTTTAGCTCACTGCACCATCCCAGTACAGAACCTGGCTATATGCAAATTAGTCTGTCCCTGGCCCAGTGCATCATGGGAACAGGGCAGACCAAACTACCAAGCCAATTCTTTCACTGGAAAGGAAACAAGCTTCCGGGGACCGGTTTCTGGCATTACAGCCGTCTTCGGCCCGGCTTGCTTGAATCCTGATGGTGCAGTGAGCAAGGGACTCGCATCCGAGTATACCCTACCACGCTTATGGTGGCCAAAACGATACAGTAAAGGGGTGGTGATGGACAGAGTATTCCGAATTAATGCAGAACACTCCTACCCAGTCAACAGATCAGGGCTTGATCCATCACCGTTTTTTAGCTCACTGCACCATCCCAGTTCAGAACCTGGCTATATGCAAATTAGTCTGTCCCTGGCCCAGTGCATCATGGGAACAGGGCAGACCAAACTACCAAGCCAATTCTTTCACTGGAAAGGAAACAAGCTTCCGGGGACCGGTTTCTGGCATTACAGCCGTCTTCGGCCCGGCTTGCTTGAATCCTGATGGTGCAGTGAGCAAGGGACTCGCATCCGAGTATACCCTACCACGCTTATGGTGGCCAAAACGATACAGTAAAGGGGTGGTGATGGACAGAGTATTCCGAATTAATGCAGAACACTCCTACCCAGTCAACAGATCAGGCTTGATCCATCACCGTTTTTTAGCTCACTGCACCATCCCAGTTCAGAACCTGGCTATATGCAAATTAGTCTGTCCCTGGCCCAGTGCATCATGGGAACAGGGCAGACCAAACTACCAAGCCAATTCTTTCACTGGAAAGGAAACAAGCTTCCGGGGACCGGTTTCTGGCATTACAGCCGTCTTCGGCCCGGCTTGCTTGAATCCTGATGGTGCAGTGAGCAAGGGACTCGCATCCGAGTATACCCTACCACGCTTATGGTGGCCAAAACGATACAGTAAAGGGGTGGTGATGGACAGAGTATTCCGAATTAATGCAGAACACTCCTACCCAGTCAACAGATCAGGGCTTGATCCATCACCGTTTTTTAGCTCACTGCACCATCCCAGTTCAGAACCTGGCTATATGCAAATTAGTCTGTCCCTGGCCCAGTGCATCATGGGAACAGGGCAGACCAAACTACCAAGCCAATTCTTTCACTGGAAAGGAAACAAGCTTCCGGGGACCGGTTTCTGGCATTACAGCCGTCTTCGGCCCGGCTTGCTTGAATCCTGATGGTGCAGTGAGCAAGGGACTCGCATCCGAGTATACCCTACCACGCTTATGGTGGCCAAAACGATACAGTAAAGGGGTGGTGATGGACAGAGTATTCCGAATTAATGCAGAACACTCCTACCCAGTCAACAGATCAGGGCTTGATCCATCACCGTTTTTTAGCTCACTGCACCATCCCAGTTCAGAACCTGGCTATATGCAAATTAGTCTGTCCCTGGCCCAGTGCATCATGGGAACAGGGCAGACCAAACTACCAAGCCAATTCTTTCACTGGAAAGGAAACAAGCTTCCGGGGACCGGTTTCTGGCATTACAGCCGTCTTCGGCCCGGCTTGCTTGAATCCTGATGGTGCAGTGAGCAAGGGACTCGCATCCGAGTATACCCTACCACGCTTATGGTGGCCAAAACGATACAGTAAAGGGGTGGTGATGGACAGAGTATTCCGAATTAATGCAGAACACTCCTACCCAGTCAACAGATCAGGGCTTGATCCATCACCGTTTTTTAGCTCACTGCACCATCCCAGTTCAGAACCTGGCTATATGCAAATTAGTCTGTCCCTGGCCCAGTGCATCATGGGAACAGGGCAGACCAAACTACCAAGCCAATTCTTTCACTGGAAAGGAAACAAGCTTCCGGGGACCGGTTTCTGGCATTACAGCCGTCTTCGGCCCGGCTTGCTTGAATCCTGATGGTGCAGTGAGCAAGGGACTCGCATCCGAGTATACCCTACCACGCTTATGATGGCCAAAACGATACAGTAAAGGGGTGGTGATGGACAGAGTATTCCGAATTAATGCAGAACACTCCTACCCAGTCAACAGATCAGGGCTTGATCCATCACCGTTTTTTTTTGCATATAGCCAGGTTCTGAACTGGGATGGTGCAGTGAGCTAAAAAACGGTGATGGATCAAGCCCTGATCTGTTGACTGGGTAGGAGTGTTCTGATTAACTCAGATACTCTGTCCATCACCACCCCCTTTTTGTAATTATTTTGGCCACCATGAGTGTGGAAGGGTATGCTCAGACATGAGTCCCTTGCTCATTGCACCATCAGGATTCAAGCAAGCCGGGCCGAAGACGGCTGTAATGCCAGAAACCGGTCCCCGGAAGCTTGTTTCCTTTCCAGTGAAGAATTGGCTTGGTAGTTTGGTCTGCCCTGTTCCCATGATGCACTGGGCCAGGGACAGACTAATTTGCATATAGCCAGGTTCTGAACTGGGATGGTGCAGTGAGCTAAAAAACGGTGATGGATCAAGCAAGCCCTGATCTGTTGACTGGGTAGGAGTGTTCTGATTAACTCAGATACTCTGTCCATCACCACCCCCTTTTTGTAATTATTTTGGCCACCATGAGTGTGGAAGGGTATGCTCAGACATGAGTCCCTTGCTCATTGCACCATCAGGATTCAAGCAAGCCGGGCCGAAGACGGCTGTAATGCCAGAAACCGGTCCCCGGAAGCTTGTTTCCTTTCCAGTGAAGAATTGGCTTGGTAGTTTGGTCTGCCCTGTTCCCATGATGCACTGGGCCAGGGACAGACTAATTTGCATATAGCCAGGTTCTGAACTGGGATGGTGCAGTGAGCTAAAAAACGGTGATGGATCAAGCCCTGATCTGTTGACTGGGTAGGAGTGTTCTGATTAACTCAGATACTCTGTCCATCACCACCCCCTTTTTGTAATTATTTTGGCCACCATGAGTGTGGAAGGGTATGCTCAGACATGAGTCCCTTGCTCATTGCACCATCAGGATTCAAGCAAGCCGGGCCGAAGACGGCTGTAATGCCAGAAACCGGTCCCCGGAAGCTTGTTTCCTTTCCAGTGAAGAATTGGCTTGGTAGTTTGGTCTGCCCTGTTCCCATGATGCACTGGGCCAGGGACAGACTAATTTGCATATAGCCAGGTTCTGAACTGGGATGGTGCAGTGAGCTAAAAAACGGTGATGGATCAAGCCCTGATCTGTTGACTGGGTAGGAGTGTTCTGATTAACTCAGATACTCTGTCCATCACCACCCCCTTTTTGTAATTAAGTACTCTACGTGACGTCATCTCGGCGCCTATGACGCCAGTGAGGGACGCGGAGCCGCAGGACGCCACCTACTTGCGCGCAGAGGTACTGCTAAGCAGAAAAAACTTTCCCGATCCAGCCTGACACTTGAAGATATTCTAAGGTAAGGAATCTATCACTAACTAATGTCTCTTACAGATATATCTTTACACAAGTAAGTAACTTGTGCGACGGCACCGTCGATGGCAACCTCATCGACAAGAGATGAAAATTCAGTAGAAATTAGCGGAAGCGTTGCATAACTCCTGAACTCAATTCCCATAGTAAAGTGACACCTCTGCTACCTACTCACCTTCTGACGAGGTCGACCGGTGTCGATTGGGGTCCGATCACGGATCCCTGGGGGGCCTGTGGCGTCGGGCCGGAGCCTCCGGAAATGGCAAAGCAGGTCCCCCCGTCAGGCCCGTGGGGCCGGCAGGCGCACCGGCGTGGCCAGACGGCCCAAAGAGTCGGGCCGTGGCAGCAAGGCATTCTTGCACCTGAGCAGGTGTCGCCCCCACACCCGAAAAGGGGGGTTAGACTGGAGGCGACGTCGCAGGCTCCGCCGGAGCCGCGAGGGTGGCAGCACCCGCCCCCTCAGCCACGTCGTGTAACAGGCCAGGGGAAGTCGAAGAGCGACGATGCTTCTTCGACTTCTTTTTGGAATGCTTCGACTTACATGACCCTGAGTGCGAAGACTTAGATCCAGAAGAATGGTGATGGCGACTCCGCAACCGGTCCCTCGACATCCCACGGGACTGGGACCACAAGCGGTGCGGAGCCGACTGCCGGACTTCAAGGAAATTTCGGGACCGCTCCCGCAAAGTCTTTGGCGCCATGGCCTGGCAGTTGGGTCACGCCCCAGGCAGGGGTCCGTCACCGACATCATGCAAGGACAGTCCCCACAGTTCTTGAAACCGGGCATCCCTACGGCACCAGGAGTCTATCAACTCGAGAAGATGAGGTAAAAGGCCTCGAAAAACTGACTGGGGTACTTGCTATTCCCGGATCTGTGCTTTCTGGCGCGGAAAAAGAAAGAACTGACGTCAGCGCGCTTGGGCGCGTCTAAGTAGCTCCAGTGATGTCATCCCGGCGCCAACGACGTTCGCACAGCCACACGACGATGCCTACCGACGCACAGGGGTACTACGGACGAAAAACTTTCCGGATCCAGTCTGATGCCTGGGGTAATTCTAAGGTAAGGAATCTATCACTACGTGTTTCTTTCGGATGGTATGGATACTTTTCCAGGTCGCTGCACTGCAGATCTCCTGGATAGGTACCCCAGCAACAAAGGCTGTAGAGCAAGAGATTGCCCTTGTGGAGTGAGCACGGACCTTCCCTGGAGAGGCTTTCAAGCTAACTGATGACAATATTGGATAGAGCTGGAAATCCAACGTGCAACCCCGTTTGGAAAAGTGAAAACCTTTTTCGAGGAGCACTGTAAGACACAAAGAGCTGAGGTGACTTCCTGAAATCTTTAGTTCTTTGGAGATAGAATTTCAAGCACTGCTGAATGTCAAGTGACTGAAGTGATCTCTCAGCCGGAGTCTTAAGTTGAGGGAAATAAGTCTTCAGGACCACAGGTTCATTTAAATGAAAATCCGAAGGAACCTTTGGGATTAACTTAGGGTTGGTACGAAGTACTGCCATCTCATTCTTAAACTGAAGAAAAGGCTCCTGGATAGCGCAAGCTTCCAATTCGCTAACCCCTCTAGCTGATGTCAAAGCAAGAAGAAGGGCCACCTTCCATGACAGGAATTTTACGCCCGGTTTATGTATAGGCTCAAAGGGATGTTGCATGAGCTGAGTCAAGACCACATTAAGGTGCCATAGCGGTGTAGGAGGCTTCACGGGCGGAAAGGCTCGAAAAAGTCCTTTTATGAATTGCTTAATAATTCTTGCTGACCAGAACGAAGGGCCTGCAGATGTCCTTCTGAAGCGAGAGATGGCCCAGAGATGAACTTTGAGCACTAGCCTGAGAAAGGGTTTCTTTAGTGAAGAGCTTTAAGTTGAGAACCTCTCTGTGCTCAGGAGCCACGCTGACAAATGCAGAGATCGGGGATCTGGATGCAGTACTTGGCCCTGGGACATTGTCAGTAAGGATGGAATAGGATTCAAGGGAACCGGTTGCTCCAAGGATAGGAGAAGAAGCTCTTGTGTACCAGTACTGGTGAGGCCAGGACGGTGCTATTAGGAACATGTTGCAGGGTACGTTTTTAGCTTCCTGAGAAGCCTCGGGATCAGAGGAATGGGGGGAAAAGCGTAAACAAAGGCGCCTGACCATACCATCGAAAACTCATTCCCTGAGGATCCCGGATGGTGATACCAGCTTGGGAAGAACCAGCATTTCTTGTTCTCTGGTGTAGCAAAGAGATCCATGGATGGTCTGCCCCATAGATGGAAAATGTCCTCCAGTGTCTTCTGGTCTAGCTCCCACTCATGGCTTACTGACTTAAGTCTTCTTAGTGTGTCTGCTGTCTCGTTGAGATTCCCTGGGAGATGCTCCGCCTTCAGAGAGATCCCATGTAAGATCGCCCATAACCAGACAGCTTGAGTTTCCACCGACAGCAGGCGGGATCTTGTGCCGCCTTGCTTGTTGATATAATGATTGGCCGTAGTATTGTCTGATCTTATTAGAACCGTTGAATTCCTTATTCTTGGGAGAAAAGCTTGTACGGCTAGGTGAACTGCTCTGAGTTCCAGCAGATGGATGTGCAAAAGACGATGCTGGTGCAGCCATGGAAGTCTTATTTGGAGGTCTTGCAAGACCGCTCCCGAGCCCTCCAGAGATGCATCTGTTGTAAATATCTGAGGAGCTGGGGTGACCATGACAACCTTGTGACACCTCCACCGGCGCTGATCTCCCCGGCACCGCTACCGACGTCGCCCGCTCCTTGGGACTACGTCGTCCCCAGGTTCAGCCTTGACCCGGACACTGTGCCGAATCGACGTCGCTCGACACCAATACAGACACCTGATGGGGCCTTTTGTGCCCTATGTCCGTCCTCCTTATTTTGAGCCTGTACCACAGACTTCGGAAGAAGGGGAGAGGGGTCTGAGGACCCTCTAGCACAGGACTGTGCTTATGATGAGGACTGGGCAGAGGATATGGAGCGTTCAAGGACTCCCGGGCTACGGCCAAGTCTTTGGGCCGATCAGCCGCTCTGCCTCCTCCGCCTTCTGATTTTCGCTTTTTTCGTGGCCATGGAAGGGGCGCCCCACAGCGTTTGCAGAGCCACAGGCCACAGCAGCAACAATCTCACAGTAGCAACAATCTCAGCGTGGCTGTGGATGTTGGAACTGTTGAGGCGGTTCAGGGGGCCAGCGGGCTGGTCAGTCCACCACCACCCCCGCAGCATCCACTTCCAAGCCTTCCTAGTCTGACCTTTCAGGCCCATCAGACACCAAGTGGGTGGACGCATACTCCATCATCTCCACCACTGGCGCAACATCACTTCGGACAAGTGGGTGCTGCAAATTGTCCGAAGGGGCTACTCCCTCCCCTTTGAGACAACCCCTCCAGCCAAGCCACCTCAGTGCCACTGCATGTCAGGGGATCACTTGGCACTTCTCCAGCAGGAAGTTGCGTCCCCCTTGGCCAAGGGGGCCTACGAGCGCGTTCTGACTCCAGAAGTAGGTCGTGGTTGTTATTCCCACTACTTTCTGGTTCCAAAGAAGGACAAGGGCCTGCGTCCTATCTTAGACCTTCGGAATGTCAATCGCTTCCTCTGGAAGGAGAAGTTCAAAATGCTCACACTTGCTCAGGTCTTGTGTGCCCTGGACCCGCAAGACTGGATGGTGGCGTTGGACTTGCAGGATGCATATTTTCATATTCTCGTCCTGCCTGCCCACAGGCGCTACCTGCGATTATCAGTAGGCCAAGAGCATTTTCAGTTCACTGTGCTCCACTTTGGCCTTACCAGCGCTTCTTGGGTGTTCGCGAAAGTGATGGCGGTGGTCGCAGTTCATCTGCGCAGATCAGGGGTTTTAGTCTTCCCCTATCTTGACGACTGCCTATTGAAGGCGGGCTTGCCCCAGGCAGTTGTCTCTCACCTCCAGACTACGGCCGACCTCCTGCATTCGCTGGGGTTTTTCATCAATGTGCCGAAGTCGCACCTGATTCCCTCGCAGAAGCTCCTTTTCATCGTAGCGGTTCTGTACTCGGCGCGGTTTCGGGTTTATCCTCCCGAACAGCGAGTCCGGGACATTCAGGCTATGATTCCGATCTTTCGGCCTCTGTCGCGGGTTTCGGTGAGGATGACCCTTCCGCTGCTGGGCTTGATGGCCTCCTGCATCCTGCTTGTGAATCATGCCAAATGGCATATGCAGACTCTGCAGTGGTTCAACACCTTGCAGGTTAGATCTATTCGCCACCGAACAGAAAGTGCAATGTCATCAGTTTTGCGCATTGGAATTTCTAAGGTGGCACTCGCTCGGCGATGCTTTCGTCAAGAGTAGAGTTGCGTTCTGTTGTACGACTTTCCGCCTATACCACTTCTGCCCAGAGTGCTGAAGAAGATCAGGCGTGACTGGTCCCATGTTATTCTTGTGGCTCTGGACTGGGCTTGAAGAGTATGGTATCCCAAGCTACTCAGTATGAGCATCGATCCCCCGATCCGTCTGCCTCTTTGGGAGGATCTTCTGTCGCAGCAGCAGGGGACGGTCCTCCACCCAAACCTGTCCAGCCTCCACCTCCATGCATGGAGATTGAGCGGCAACAGTTAACAGCTTTCGATCTTCCTCCCGAAGTCTGTAATGTTATCTTGGCAGCCAGGCGTCCCTGTACAAAACCGGTATACTCCTGTAGGTGGAATAAGTCTGTGGCATGGTGCACAGCAAAGGCTGTGGATCCCCTTTCTGCCCCTCTTTCAGAGGTCCTTCTTTTTCTTCTCTCTTTGGCCCAGCAGGGCTCTGCTCTAGCACTATTAAGGGCTATCTCTCGGCCATTTCCGCCTTTCTAAGGCTGCCAGATCAGCCTTCCCTTTTCAAGTCCCCTGTTGTAAATAGATTCTTGAAAGGTATCATGCACATGTTTCCTCCTGTTCCTTTCATGATGCCTCAGTGGAACTTGAATCTAGTTCTTACTTTTCTGATGTGCGCTCCCCTTGAGCCACTTCACAACTGTCCTCTCCGCCTTCTTACTCTGAAGACTGCTTTCCTGGTTGCCATCACCTCTGCCAGAAGAGTGAGTGAGCTCCAGGCTCTTTCTTCTAAGCCTCCTTTCTCTCTGTCCATCCGTTGTTCTAAGGACTCGTCCTTCTTTTCTGCCAAAGGTTGTCACTGCCTTGCACATCGGGCAGACCATCACTTTGCACACCACCTTTCTGCCTCCGCATCCCTCAAAAGAGGAAGAGAGGCTCCACCGTCTGGACCCAAAACGTGCTCTCTCTTTCTATATGAGCCGCACACAACAGTTCAGGGTGGATGATCAGCTCTTTGTTGGCTACGTGGGCGGCAAGAAAGGTCGGGCTGTGAGCAAATTCAGCATCTCTCTGTGGGTCGTTCTGTGCATAAAGGCTTGTTACTCCTTGGCTAAAAAGGAGCCTCTGGTGGGGTGAGGCGCCCATTCTACCAGGGCGACGGCAGCCACTGCTGCCACTGCTGCTCTGGGACGAAGAGTTCCCTTGCAGGACATTTACCAAGCACTACTGCCTGGACAGCCAAGTCCAGAGAGATGGCTTCTTTGGCCGTTCTCTGTAAGAAACATCAGTAGTGATAGATTCCTGACCGCCCCACCCATCCTCCCCGTTCTGCGAACTGATTTCTAGGGTTAAGGTCATCCCTTTCAGGGCCCTAGTTTCATGGCACCAGTGGTCAGTATCTTGCATGGCTCTGCGTTCCTGGCACGGTAAGTCATGTACAGAACTGACGTCAGCATGCGTGGGCGCTTCTAATTAGCTCCAGCGACATCATCCTGGTGCCACTGACGCCAACAACGCACTCGGAGCCACACGGCAACGCCTACCGACGCGCAGGGGTACCGCTGACGGAAAACCTTCCGGATCCAGTCTTGCGCCTGGGGGCAATTCTATGGTAAGTAATCTATTACTACTAATGTTTCCTACAGATATATCGTTACCAAAGATAAGTAACGTGTGCTTCACCAGACATTACTGCTTGGATTCTTCGACATGCAGCGACGCTGCAGTGGGCCAAGCGGTCCTGAGGAACCTCTTTCAGTAAGCAGTGAGCTTTCCCTCTCATCCCTCCTTCCTTTTCCTTCATAAGTTCCTCGCACATTCTTTGATACAGTTTATTGCTTTTGGCTACTTGTGTATGCATATTTGGTATGTTACTTGCATTAAAAAAATATATATATAGGGGAGAAAAGTCTGAATTGCCGAGTGGTGTATTCTTTTCCCTTTCTCTAATCTGGTTTGGGCATTGTTAATAATTGTTCAAGATAACAAAAAGCTAAAAATGTGCTCATGACTGCTAGCAACTCTGATTCAAGCATGTGAATCTATGAAAGTTCCAATACTGGAGTAGGAAAACAAGTCTCTTGAAAGCTTCCAATACTGGAGAACTAAAGTTACAGGTAAGTAACTTGTTTTCATCTAAATCAGGCATTTCAAGATGGATAGTTAAATGGATCAAAACATGCCATGTAAAAGCTAAACAAATTCTACCTGTTCCCCCAAATGCTCACGCCCCTAGAAAAATTTGAGCTTCCATGGCTTTCTTAGGGAACATTCCTATTACTGATATTTGTAAATCAGCAACTTGGTCTACTCCACAAACTTTCACAAAACATTTTGTGGGTGTATTTGCATGCCAACAAGCCAGTGTTGGTGAAGCAGTACTTAAAACTCTTTTTCAAACTACTGCAACACCCTCAAGTTAACTTCTGCCTAGTGAGAGGGACTGCTTTACAGTCTGTGCAAAGCATGTGTATCTATAGCATTACATGCCAAGAGCAGATCCCTACAGGGTAAGTAAAATAATCTTTCAGGGCTCCCACTTTTGTTTAGCTTTTCTGTGCTCTCAAGCTAAGTGTGCATTGTACAAACGCTTCCACATACATGCATGCAGAGATTCATACATATATACCTTGTGTACTGCGGTTTTGGTTCACTACATCTCCAATGTTTCCAAACTGAGTTATAAATCACAGTGTGAGGGGGAACCACTCTGGATTCCATATTGTCTTTGTTCCCACACTGGTTAATTACTTTTTATGTTCTCTAGGGGAGAGGTGGCCTGGGCTCCATCTTTGTTTGGGCATCTGGGAACGGCGGCTTTCACTACGACAACTGCAATTGTGATGGTTACACCAACAGCATCTACACACTTTCTGTGGGCAGCACAACAGAGAATGGGAAAGTTCCTTGGTACAGCGAGGCCTGCGCATCCACCCTAACGAGCACCTATAGCAGTGGCGTGAAGAAGGAGAAGCAGATCGTGAGTTCCTCTTGGTCCTCCCTATAGAGTTAGCTTTTTTTCTGGGCTGGTCAGGTGACGTGGCGGGTGGTGTTGTATCCCCATATCCCCCCAAATGAAATTATGTTTTCTTTGTTACGTTCTTCCAGGTTTATTGGCTGAGGCATGGGCTGTTGGGTACTCCCCAGGTTGCTGACTTTTCTCTTTGTTTTCATCTGGTCTGTGGGTTGTCATTCCCACTTGAGGTGTTGTCACTACGTGCGGTCGTTGTTAACTCCGCTCTTGGTTGTCATCTGCTCTCTGGGTTGGGCTCCAACCTGTTGTGGCTGTTGACTCCTCTGAGGATTATTGACTCCTTACTTGGTTGTTACCTCCTATCCGTGCAGATTTGTCCTTGAGATGGTGGGTATGGCAGGCATGTTGTGGTAGATTCATGTTTTGTTGGGTCTGAGTTATGTCAGCAGAGGGGGGACTTTCTTCTACTTTATCCTGTGTTGAATGCAGGTTGTGCATTGGGCTGCACAGCTTCTCGCCTTGGGAAAACTGCCGCACTGGGTCTCCTCCTGCCGCCGCAGCTCCGTTGAACTCGAGCGCGGCCGCAGTGGGGGGGAGACCTTGTTAAAACTACATTTCCCAGCATTTCGAGCGGCAGGGAAGCCGCCCACGCCCTACGCCAGCGCCAGGAGGCGCATAAAATCACAGGAGATCACCCGTTGCGCGGGACGTGCGCGGGACGAGCCGGGCAAAGGGCGGGCCCTCTTAGGCCCTCAGAGGCCAGAAAAGGCTGGGCTGGGCCACCCCCCTTCCATCTTCTTCCGGGACTGTTATCAGGTTAGTGATAAAAGTATATTCTACTGCTCAATCATTTGTCACTTAACTGATTTAGACTAAACGCAATCATGGGGAAAAGGACACCGGCAGTGCCCAGGCCAAAAGACGTGCACAAACTGGCTTTACCAACATCCACCACCCAAGTTTGACCGCCATTGACAAAATGCTCCAGAAGACCATCGATGTCGTTGCAACTGACATTCAGAACACTGAAAGGCGCTTTTCGCTCCCATCAATTCTGCCCCCTCTTCTTCTGAATCAAGATAACTCACTGGACTCCTTACTTGCCGCATCTTATGCAGGGCTTCCAGGCACAGACTCTAATGTGAACTGCATAATTGTGGACACGGCCCCCCCGGCACATTTTACCCCAGGTAGCAGGTTATCATCAACTCCCACTATGCTCAGGTCGATATGAACATTAGTCAAGACTCTAGCGCACCAATGGTAAACGATCAGGCACATTTAGATGGGAACGACCCATATGCGGATCTTGACATATCAAACACTGAGGAGGACAAAAGCGACAGCATTCCTGTGCGAACCAGGGGCCAAAAAGCTAGAAGAAAATTGAAGCATCTAGATACTGAGTTATCGCCAAAAAAACAGAGAAACAAGGGTGGGCACAAGCAACGTCGGAGGATTCCTGCCTCCATAGAGCGGAAAAGGGATAAGGGGGAAGACCAATTTATCGGATCTGATACCCATGTCGTAGAAGCCAGTGTAGCAACGGGGAACGAAGGATTCTGGGGGAGGATGGGGACATTATTGTCTACCCTTTTAGGTCCAATTAATCAACAAATCCTAAACATGGATAAGAGGTTGAGAGTGTTGGATGACCATGTAACAAAATTAGGCATAGGGCAGACTATAATAAACAAATCCAACGTGGGGACATTAGATGGAACCAAGGCCAAAAACATTGGTGCTAACATAAATATAGCTGGTCATAATAAACCAGCTCCAACGACGCCCGTACCAAGTACAAGCAAAAGCCAACCTCCAGCCAAACATGCCCCTAACCCAAACACGACTAAGGTAGCTAGTTTGGAAGGGACGGATCATAACGCTGATAAAAGCAAAAGGGTCCCAACCCGACAAACTAAGTTTGATGCCCAAAACCGCCCCACAGTTCAACTTGAACTAAACATGGCAACCAATACGAGGAAGATCCCCACCCGCATCAGCCTGCCGCCTGAATGCGGGGCGTATGTGCTGGTTTTAGTGAATGTACCCAAATTAAAGAACGACCAAGAGGAAAACCACATCACTCTTAAAAACAGGATTCTCCATTGGTTATCTATAAATTGTAATTTCCCAATGGAAGGAGCAAGGGAGATCATCCAAACACAAAGAGTTGGGTGGGTGGGCCCGCTGAGAAAAAAGTTAGATGGGGACTGCATAGTTATAAACTTTAGATCCCCTCAATGGGCTCAAAAAACCCTCGCAAATACGCCATTGCCCTCACTGTGGGAATTTAATACGACCTTACTTCCCCTGGGTTATTTTTACAGACACCTAGACCCAAATTCTAACCCCATGAACAACCCGGCTGTGCGTTATCAGGATCCAAATCTTGGTATCAGGGATTTATTCCCATCTCACCAACTGAATCAAGATTTTGGCTTAATGAATGGCCCAGCTCAGTGCTACCAGGCCCCCTTCCTAGGACACCCGATGCCGCACCCATACTTCCCCATTATGCCTCCACACAACCATAGTGAGAGGCCATATTTAAGTTCAAATTCAAACCTGAACTTGCGTCAGAACGAGTTGAGGCCCTTATATAACATCCCAACCTATAATCGGTTTGAACACGCCTTCTCAAATTTAGAAGATCAGGACTCACTGGGGAAAAGGGGAAGTAACATCGGATGTCAAAATGAAAGCAATGATAATGAAGAACACTTACTTCCAACACTAACCAACACAGCTCAGGAAATAGTTATACAACATCATACTACCACACCTATAACTACACAAGAGGTTGCATCTTCCACACCGATTATGAGTGCCAGAAGGAAGTCAATTAGTCATACCAATCACTGTGACTTGTCCATTCTTAGCTGGAATGTAGCAGGGCTAGAACCAAGATTGTCAAATCCGCAATGGGTCCAGCTATTGGATGGTAAAGACATTATCATGTTTCAGGAGACATGGGCTGTTGAGAATTTATACATAGAGGGTTATTATTGCTTTAGCGTGACAGCCTCCAAGCCTGATTCAGGACGTGCAGTGGGAGGCCTGTTTATTGGCATTAAGATACTGGCCGGTGGCACCATTAGAGACTCAAGCGAAAGACCCGGATTTATTTAATCAATTTTTATAACAATGACTTTTATTCTGTACCTAACAAAAACTTCGAAGCACTCTCTAAGACTTTACGGAATCTTGAAACCAGTTTAGAAACTGGGGAGGAAACAGGGATTCTAATCGGGGGGACTTTAATGCAAAAATCCCAAAGAATTGCAGGACCGAGGATAGAAATCACTTAGATCAAGCTGAACTAAGGGGCATCGAATTAGCTAATATGCTAACTGAGTATACTCTCAGCAATGCTATGGATATAAGTCACCCTCCTAGTATACTTCATGCCCCCACATTCAGAGGCAGGGATTGCTCCTCCACTATTGATTTTATCTTTATGTCTCCCCACTTATTAGACGTGTGACAAAATCTACGGTGGTAGAAACATCGTTTGGTGATCACAGCCCCCTCACTGTGACCTTAAAATTAGGCCCTAGCCAGGTATACGCCAACTTAAACGGCGCAAGAGATATCACACCCACGGGTGACGGCTTGCGTCTGAAATGGAGGGGAGTTGACAGTGGGGCACTATTGGAAAGTGTAAATAGGGGGAATATCCCCAGTTAATTAATTCTTGCTTAACAATGGATGGGAACTGTCATAGGATAATTGATGATTTTGGCAAACTGTGCCTAGCCATAAAAACGTCCTTGTCAGTTCCACTACCAAAAGAAGGGAAAGAACCAAGGTGGTTTGATTCTTCCTGCTCATTAGCAAACAGAGAATAGCGCAGGGCATTAACCACTAAACCAAGGTGCTTAATGGAGGTACAGGCAGCCAGGAAATCTTATAAACTTAAAATAGCTGAAAAGAAGGCTGCCCTATTAAAAGAACAATGGGAGTCACTAGTTGGGAGCGCAAATTTGAAAAGCAGCGGCCCCTTTTGGTCAGCTGTTAGAAAAATGCGAGAAATGGGCAAACAATTAACCCCAATTAGCTGCAATAGAACCAGCAGCTCTTGGGAGGCCCATTTTTCCAAAATCTACGCTGCTCCATTTGAGGAATTAACTAACTTTACCCCTGGTCAGCTCCGCGGCTTAGAGATAGATCTGCATGAGGTTGAGAGAGCCATCAAAGAGAGCCTTGGAAACAAGGCTCCAGGTCCCGATGGACTGCCCATAGATATAATTAAGCATAGTCCGGATCTATGGGCACCAATCCTCCTTAATGTTTTTAAAGAGGGCGAGAGGTCGGATCCAGTGAATTACCGCCCGATTTCCCTTTTGGATGACACCTTAAAAATTTTGGGGTGAGTAATTTATAATAGGGTGGTAGAATGGACTGAAGATACGGGTCTATTGGACCCGTGTCAGATGGGAGTCAGGAGCAAGGTGGGAACGGTTGAGCAATGTTTGAACCTGAAACTGATTATTGATAAGTATAGCGTTGCTCGATCGTCCCCTATCTACCTTGCGTTCACGGATCTTTCATCGGCCTTTGATCTAGTGAATAGATCTAAACTATGGGCAATTCTTTCGAATTATGGACTGGACGAGGCTCTTGTTAATTTCCTGGCGTACCTCCATACCGATCTCAAAGCACAAGTTAGGATCAGGATGGGTGGAGAAGTTTCTGGACCCATCAACATTGGTAGAGGGGTAAGACAAGGGTGCGTTTTAGCACCCCTGTTGTTTATTATTTACATTAATGGTTTAGCCAAAACCCTAAAACACGCAACTAGTGATGTACCAATAATCCAGGGGCAGCCATTGCCAGTTTTATTGTACGCTGACGATGCGGTCCTTATGGGACGAACACCAAATGCCCTTCGCTTACTTGTTAAAGGTTTTGTCCAACACATGGAGGGCTTAGACCTGCGCGTCAATTTTAAAACGTCTTTTATTATGTCATGTGGACCCGGGAAACGAAAGCTCAACACTATACATATAGGGACAGATAAATTAGAATCTGTAACTACATTCTCGTACTTAGGTTTGGTTTTCGCTGCGAACGGCTCATGGAGTGGGCATACGGCCGACGCCATGGGCAAGTTCTCGAAAGCCACCAATTCCATTTTGAGTTTGTCCCGCCCAAAGAAAATAGGTGCCACTAGAGCTATTTTAAAAATGTTTAGGTTACAGTGCTTACCAGTAGCCACATACGGGGCTGAGGTTTGGGGATTGAGAAAAAATCCTAGCATCCAGCGAGAAGAAGGTCGATTTTGCAGGAAAATACTGGATGCCCCAATTTCAACTTCTGAATTTATTTGCCACGAGGAACTAAACCTCCCCTATGTATGTGATTTTATTAGATCTAGACCAGCTCTTTTTTGGATTAGGATCTGGAGGAATAATTCAGCCATTTTAACACAAAATATTATAAAAGACTGTCTTAAATGTGATCATGGCATGTCGATCCCCTGACTTGCGGGAGTCTTAAAAACATTGAGTACCGTGAACAGGGAAGATCTCTTCTCCGACCCAAGCATGATTGAACCTAAAGATAAAATTGAGGTCAAACAAGCACTGTATGCACTTTATAACTTTGAACGGATGGAAAGGGAAACCCTTAAATCAACTGTTGTGAGTTACATGAGGAATAACTTAAGTAGGTTAACACTTGTACCATACCTCACCCTACCTATGACTAACTGGGAGAGATCACTGTTGTTTCGGCTAAGGGCGGGTTCAGTAAAATGTTTACTGGGCTTTCCCTTGGGCTATCAGCACACAACAGATTACAATCCATGTCCGTGGGATGGTATCAGTAAACAGAATGATTTGCACTTTCTATTCTTCTGTAAATTTTACTTAAAATATATTAATTGTTTTTTAACTCCTTATTTTAGAAAACAAAGACCCCTTTCGTTAGGGGAGTCTTACTTAATGTTACTTTCCCTGGACACTGATGAACTAATCTATCGCACTAGCACTTTTTTGAGACTTATAACACGCGTATGCAAAATGATGGAAAACCCCTGAAAATAGTCTTATGAGAACTGTATCAGATTTTTAATAATTATGAATTCTGTAACCCGGTATTTGCTATGTAATTGAACTGTTTTATGATTTTTATGAAATTCGAATAAAGGTCTTTTGAACTTGAACTTGAATGTCAACAGAGCTGTTAAACAGACCTGTTTCTATCAATATCCATAAGGTAGGCTCTGGGTCTGACACTTCCTCACACTTTGACTTTCATCACCTTTTGGCTTGAGACTTTGATAGTCATGTCTTGGCTCAAACCATTGGAGTTGGAGTATTTCTCTTCCAGGGGATACTCATCAATAGTCATAAGCACTGAATAGTCCCGCCCACGTGCGGGACCCCGGAGCAATAGCCAATAATATGCATATATCTACATATATATATATATATAAATACATATAAATACGCATATAATAACCATATATATATAGATAATATGCATATACATATACATATGCAGCCCAAAATAATCATACTAGGCTCAAAAAACTGCCATAATAGCCTGTAAAATCTTTACATATGCTAAATAAAGACATATAAAACACATTATATGATAATGTAAAGAAGAAAACACTGCCTAAGTTTTCTTTGAAACACAAAACCTTTATTTTCAAAGGTAAAAACAGGCAGGATCATAGAGGCAGCTTTAGCCTAGATAGGCTGCATTGTAACAACAGAAAAATCTGGCGCCGTGCCTTTAAGACCTCTGTGAGCCTCCAGGCTCCCATCATGCACCACAGGTGACAGTTAGGTCAGTTCTTTTTTCCGGCTCCTTCTGTGAGGATCCTGGAGCAGTGAGCTCGCCAGTTGGTGATATATTTTCACTTTCTTCTGGTTTTTCTCTAATTTTTTCGTCTTTACTCGACGTCTTTAGTCATTATCTGACTAATCCAACAATTTTTTGCTGTTTTTTGGCTATTTTTCCAGTCACAATGCCGGCCTTGTTTGCTAAGTGTCCGGCCTGTGGTAAAAAAATGGCTAAGACAGACCCTCATTCGGTCTGTGTAGCTTGTCTACCATCCTCTCACAAGCCAGAACTTTGCTACGACTTCAGCAAGCTTTCAGGTAGAACTTTGAGAGAGAGAGAGAAGAGCAGGCTTCAGTCCCTGCATGACAGAGGAGAAACTGTGAGTGGAAGAGAAGATGTTCACTCCAGGAAGCCTTCTTCTCAGCACAAAGAGCGCGAGGACAAAGGGAAGAAGAGAAAACATCGGTCTCCTTCAACTTCGAGGGACAGATCTTCTTCCAAGGTACCTGCGTGCTCAAAATCAGCATCGAAATCACCGTCGCGGCATACGTCGACGTCGAAGCATCCCTCGCCGTCGAAGAAGAAATCGCCGTCGAAGCAAGGTGAGAAACGACATGAGCGTAGGCGGTCCCGGTCTGGCTCGCCTATGACTGCAAGAGGACGGGACTCGACGTCGTCTCATCGACGTCGACGGTCGCCGTCGAGAGGCTCGAAACATCAGTCAAGGTCGCCGTCGAGAGGTGGCATGACGTCGGCGTCGAACCGGGCAGTAGAGGTTTCGACGTCGAAGAGCCCCAGTCATGCGACGTCGAGGCACACGCCGCCGAGAAAATCATCGTCGTCGAAGCGCCTGATGTCGACGCCTAAGAGGCATTCGTCGTCGAAGAGGTCGCCGCCGAGGAGATCGCCGCCGAGGAAATCGCCGACGAGGAAATCGCCGTCGAGGAATTCGCCGTCGAAGAGAATGTCGTCGACGTCTCCTGCTGCAAAGAGGCCTAGAACGGTATCCAAAGACCAGTCTAAGGTTTCTGTGTCTTCTGGGAGGTCCTCTTCCTCCCCTGGGCTGCGGATTGTACAAATCTCTCCAGAGCCTTCAAGAGCGCCTTCACCTACAGGGGCTAATATCTCGCCATGATGGCAGGGGAAACTCAGAGACTGGAAGATAAGGAAAATTAACCTTCCAAGGTCTCGTTCCAGGTCTCCGGTGTCTGTGAGATCAAGGTCACCTCTGGTACGGGTGGTACACTCTCCAAGACGTGAGCGTACTCCGCGGAGAAAGTCTCCATCGGAGAGGAGGCGAATTTCACCATCTCCTAAGTCTTCTCGTCATCACTCTTCTAGAAGACGCGATACTAGATCTTCGACAAGATCTACGAATTCAAAGAGGAACTACTCTCCAACGCTCTCATCAACTCCTCCGAGTAGGATTTCACCCATTGATGATGTGATTACTTTTAATGAGGTTCTCTGTCGTGGTGCAGCGAAACTTCATATCGAGATGCCTGTCTCTACTGCCAAGACAACGGTCATTTTCGAGACTTTACATCAGAAGTTATCATCAAGACCTTTACTTCCTCTGGTTCCAGGTCTGTTGGAACCTGTGGAGCACAAATTCTTAACCCCGGCATCCTTGGGAGCGGTTCCTTCACGGATCGCAAAGAAATATAAAGCTCCGGACAATGATCCGTTATTTCTGAGGTCTGAGCCACAACCTGATTCAGTCATCGTCTCTGCGGCTCGAAAAAATCAGACGGGAGCGGCATCATCCTCTGTGCCACCCGGCAAAGCTATGGACTCAGTGGGAAGGAAAATGTGTGCCACTTCTGCTTCCTACATGAAGGTTGCCAGCGCCTCCGCTTTACTGGGTCGGTATGACCGTTCTCTTTGGGATTCCTTGTCTCGCTTTGCAGAGAAACTTCCAAAAGAAGACAAGCATGATTTTCTGGAAATCCTTCATAAGGTGGGCTAGTAGCTAACCAGGTGATTAGCGCAGCTGCAGATGCTTCCGACTTGTCTACACATGGCTATGCCCATGGACTCTGTGCAAGACGCTCAGCTTGGCTAAGGCTTACGGGTCTTAAACCTGAAGCTCAACACCGAATTCTGAATTTGCCGTTCAATGGGAAATCGCTCTTTGGATCTCATGCTGACGATGAGATGTCAAGAATGAAGACGGAGCTCAATACTGTGAGAGCTGTTGGTCTTGAAAAGAGAAAGGACAGCTTCAAGAAAAAATACCGCCCTTATGATCGGAGACAGAACCAGCAGAGGGTTCAAACCCCTCAATGGTCGTCACAGCAGAATCAGGGAAGATCTCAGTTCTCCCAGCGTCGTCCTGGTAGAGGAAGAGGAGGCATTTCCAGACAGTCTGCACCTGGAAACAAGCAGCAGCAACAAAAACAGTGAGTGCTTGCTTCCCCTGAGCCCGTTACCCACTCCGGTGGGGGGAAGTGTTTGTTTTTGTCTGGACGAGTGGAAAAACATCACAAACGACAAATGGGTGCTGAATATTGTGCAAAATGGATATGCAATCAGATTCAAGTCTCCTCCACCTTCCATTCCTCCTCAAAAGTCTGTGTTCCATCGGCTTCATCTTTTGAAGCAGGAGGTGTCTGCATTAATCTTAAAGAAAGCCATCGAGGAGGTCCCGAGGGCACAGCTTCGACAAGGCATTTACTCCCGATACTTTCTAGTTCCAAAGAAAGGTCCAAACAAGGAGTTCAGGCCCATACTAGATCTCAGGCGCCTCAATCAGTTTATTCGGTGAGAAAAGTTCAGAATGCTGGCGTTACATCAAATAATTCCACTTCTGCATCAAAGGGACTGGATGTGCTCCATAGATCTTCAAGATGCTTATTTTCACATCCCCATCGCCCCAAAGCTTTGGAAATGTCTAAGGTGTTGCATACAAACCAGTCATTACCAGTACGCAGTCTTGCCCTTCGGGCTAAAGTCAGCTTCTCGCACCTTCTCAAAGTGCATGGCAGTCGTAGCGGCTTTCCTAAGGAAGAGACACATTTTCGTCTATCCCTATCTAGACGATTGGCTGCTAAAGAGTGCGTCCCCGAGTCTGCTTCAACAACATCTCACGTTCTGCATACATCAGCTGCGGAGGCTGGGCCTGCACGTGAACTTCAAAAAGTCTATCCTCAACCCCACACAGAGGATACACTATCTGGGCGCACTTCTAGATTCAAAGGACGCAAAAGCATATCCTTCGGAGGAGAGACTATCCTCTATTCTCCTCAAGTGTCAAACCTTACTCAAGAATCCTCGACCAACGGCCAGACAGATCTCGTCTCTGCTAGGGTCCATGGCGTGTTGCATTTTCCTTGTTCCGAACGCCAGGCTGCACATGAGACCTCTGCAGCAATCGCTGGAGGATCAGTGGTCCCAGTTTTCAAACCGTTGGGAAGACAAGCTGTCACTACCTCTGTCAGTACGGATTTCCATTCGATGGTGGATGCAGCGGAGTCATCTGATAGTGGGAGTGCCTTTTCAAGAGGACATGCCCAAACGATCGCTGGTGACAGATGCGTCCCTGCAGGGATGGGGAGCCCATCTGGGGTCCCTTCAAGTTCAAGGAGTGTGGTCAGAGAAAGAAAGACTGTATCACATAAACATGTTGGAACTCAGAGCGGTCCATCTGGCTCTCAAGGATTTCTTTCCAGCGCTCACGTCATCCTCTCTGTTTGTTCAGACGGACAATACAACAACGATCTACTATCTGAACAAGCAGGGCGGAACGAGATCCAGACCTCTGTCGCTGGAAGCGCAAGCAATCTGGAAGTGGCTTCTGGCTCGGGGTATGACAATTTCAGCTGTCCATCTGCCCGGTGTCCTCAACGTCCAAGCAGACGACCTAAGCAGACACTTCGCAGAAGCACACGACTGGGTCTTAAAAGACGAAGTGATAAGAGATGTCTTCCAGGCCTGGGGATCACCAGAAATCGATCTCTTCGCGGACGCCGACAACGCAAAATGCCGCGTCTTCGTGTCCAGGTACCCACAACGAGGGTCCAAGGGGAATGCTCTATGGTTGGATTGGTCAGAGACATTACTCTACACTTTTCCACCGATTCCACTCATTCCCTTGGTGATCAAGAAACTGTACAAGTCGAAGACAGACATGATTCTAGTGGCTCCGGATTGCGCCTCGCCAATGGTGGTACCCGGATCTCCTGCATCTATCCAAAGTGCCGCACAGGAGGCTTCCTTGCTGTCCGGATCTGCTGACGAGGGAGAACGGCAGAGTGTTCCATCCCAACCTGCCATCCCTGAAGCTAGCAGTATGGTTCCTGAGTTCGTCCAGTATGGACATCTAGGCCTCTCGCAGGACTGTATGCACATTTTAGGAGAGGCAAGGAGAGCTTCTACAAGAAAGATGTATGCTTTCAAGTGGAAGCGGTTTTTCATGTGGTGTGCTGCTGAAGGACATGACCCGATTCGAGGTCAGGAACAGGTACTGTTACCATACTTACTTTCTTTGGCCAAAGCAGGTTTACAGTATTCCTCTATTAAGGTCCATCTGGCAGCAATAACAGCATATCGAAAGTCCCCTACCCAGGTGTCTTTCTTTCAAATGCCAGTTGTGAAGGATTTTCTCGAGGGTCTCAGGAAAGTGTATCCTCCCGTGAGGGCTCCCTCACCTCCTTGGGAGCTTAATGTGGTTTTGTCTAAATTGATGGGTCCTCCATTCGAACCTATACATAAGGCTTCCCTTCAACATCTGTCGTGGAAGGTGTCCTTCCTTGTGGCGATCACTTCTGCGCGCAGGGTGAGCGAGATTCAGGCCTTTTGTGCTACAGAACCCTATCTCGTTTTCCATGCGAATAGAGTGGTGCTTCGGACTCATCCCAGATTCCTTCCTAAGGTGTTCTCGGATTTTCACATGAACCAATCAGTGACACTACCTACATTTTTTGCTAATCCGAGCTCTTCAGCTGAAAAAGCTCTACACTCTTTGGATTTGAAAAGAGTTTTGAAGTTTTACCTTGATAAAACTAAGAGTGTTCGAAAGACTGATCATCTGTTTGTAAACTATGGTCCTCTGAATACGGGCTTGCCTGCATCCAAGTGGTCCATTTCTAGATGGATTGTGTCATGCATTTTGTTATGTTATCAGTTGGCACGAAAACAGCTCCCGGGTAGACCGAGAGCGCACTCCACTAGAGGAAAGGCTGCTACTATAGCAATGCTTAAAAATGTTCCTGTTCATGAAATTTGTAAGGCAGCTACATGGCGTTCGGTTCCCACCTTTTCTCGCCATTACTGCCTTGATTCTGATGCTCAAGCGGATGCCCAAGTTGGTCAGGCATCCCTGAGGAATTTGTTTGGGTAATATCTATATGAGTGTACCGTTTTAGAGAGTCTGGTATTGGTCCGCAGGGTATGGGATGGGCTTCCTACTCTATTCAGTGCTTATGACTATTGATGAGTATCCCCTGGAAGAGAAGGATTAGTTACTTACCTGTAATCCTAGTTCTCTTCCAGGGGTATACTCATCAAAGTCATAAGCACACCCACCCGCCTCCCCGGACGAATACCAGAACTGTCTCTTTTACATGTTACTTGAAGATGAGTGTGCTACGTGGTACGTAGACACATCCCTGTGTAGTGGGCACACTTGTAAGGTTCAGTGTAACTAACTCCAATAAAGTTCAATGAAACGAAGTTAAATGAAAGTTCAATACGAAGGTTTCATCATTTGTTATATTTGATAATTTCACAAATTCTTATAATAAAGCGTTGCATCACGCCAATCAATTGAATACAGTCCAACGATGTTTTCAAAACATGCTCCAATGCATTTCGGACTAAAGGTAGTCCTTTATCAAGGAGCGCTGTGGGAGGATACAAAAATGCAACTTAGATCAACGGTGAATGACAATAGGGGTACAGAAAAATGGTGCAGAGGAGTGTATTTACATGCGGTGTGAAAAAAGATGAGAGTTTGACATGCGTTGGCGGGTGAGTGAATGAGTCACACGACGTGATTACATGCAGTTGAAAGGATGGTGCTGGCTCAGCGTGCATTAACAAAAAAAGTGAATGTGCGTGTACTTTTTTTGTTGTTTTTTTTTTTTTTTTTTTTTAATGCACGCTGAGCCCGCACCATCCTTTGAACTGCATGTAATCACGTCGTGTGACTCATTCACTCACCCGCCAACGCATGTCAAACTCTCATCTTTTTTCACACCGCATGTAAATACACTCCTCTGCACCATTTTTCTGTACCCCTATTGTCATTCACCGTTGATCTAAGTTGCATTTTTGTATCCTCCCACAGCACTCCTTGATAAAGGACTACCTTTAGTCCGAAATGCATTGGAGCATGTTTTGAAAACATCGTTGGACTGTATTCAATTGATTGGCGTGATGCAACGCTTTATTATAAGAATTTGTGAAATTATCAAATATAACAAATGATGAAACCTTCGTATTGAACTTTCATTTAACTTCGTTTCATTGAACTTTATTGGAGTTAGTTACACTGAACCTTACAAGTGTGCCCACTACACAGGGATGTGTCTACGTACCACGTAGCACACTCATCTTCAAGTATCAGTTGGACGCACCCGGCCAGTTGCGTCACCTGTAGGAGCACCTTTATCCACCTTCAACCCTCCACTACCTTTCTCACCAACTACTCGCTTAACTTGTTGCTGTGCGCCTAAGCCTTGTTTCTTGATCTTTTACATGTTACCCATGCAGTTATCACACTGTTATACGCCGTCCAAAAGAACTGACCTAACTGTCACCAGTGGTGCATGATGGGAGCCTGGAGGCTCACAGAGGTCTTAAAGGCACGGCGCCAGATTTTTCTGTTGTTACAATGCAGCCTATCTAGGCTAAAGCTGCCTCTATGATCCTGCCTGTTTTTACCTTTGAAAATAAAGGTTTTGTGTTTCAAAGAAAACTTAGGCAGTGTTTTCTTCTTTACATTATCATATAATGTGTTTTATATGTCTTTATTTAGCATATGTAAAGATTTTACAGGCTATTATGGCAGTTTTTTGAGCCTAGTATGATTATTTTGGGCTGCATATGTATATGTATATGCATATTATCTATATATATATGGTTATTATATGCGTATTTATATGTATTTATATATATATATATGTAGATATATGCATATTATTGGCTATTGCTCCGGGGTCCCACACGTGGGCGGGACTATTCAGTGCTTATGACTTTGATGAGTATACCCCTGGAAGACAACTAGGATTACAGGTAAGTAACTAATCCTTATCCGTCACCTAATAACCACAGTGTTTTGCATGGTCTCGTCTGTCTTACTGAGTCGCATTCCATTAAGGACTGTGATAGCTGCAAGACATCCATGTCAATTTAATGTCTTGGTCCATTTCTGTCAAGCAGGCACATGTTCAAATGTAGTTGTTTACACATTGTTAGAAGCTGGCTTGGTATATGATGCACACTTGAGCACCCTGCACCAATCCAAACAACCCTTATAGTGATTTTTTGGGGTCTTAGTCAACCGTAGACAGCTTTCTAAGTGGTAGCTGTGGAGAGCAGCCTTCAGGCTTAGTCCAGAAGGATTGTAAAGCAGCTGGTTTTACCACATCATAATCTTATAGGTATAGATTAAGTGAAGAAGAACCACACAGTGTATTTATAAAAATATGTATTATTATAAGACATGCACTAACACTTACAGATATCTCCTAGCCCCAGATATACACAAAGCACACAATGCTTTTCAATAGGAACAGGTAAGTAGCACGTAATACAAAGTGGTCACCAGGGGGAGACCAAACCATATACTAAAATAGTGGTATGCGAACCACGACTCAAGGCAAGACTATACCTAGAAGACGTAGAAGTGCCGGGGTCCCAATGAACCACACAAGGTAAGTAACCAGGAGCTTTATCTTAAGTGTGAGAAACACTTAACCTCTGTGCACTGTTGCTAGAACGCTATGCGTTTTTCAATTTTAACCATATAATGAAATAATCAATACAAAACTAGGCAATTCGTCTCCTTGATATTCGCTCAATGGAGCAACAATAATATTTTATATTTCAACCAAACATAGTTCAAACATTATTGTATTAAATCACAATACATCTGATATGCTTTTCAACAATATCGACAACATTCAAAATATACAAAAAATATAAGTTTCAAAAACATCATCCTAGACGATTCTTCTTTGTGCCCAATGCATTTCAAGCTCAGCAAGCTCTTCGTCAGGGGCCTGTAGACGAAATATAATGTACGTTTTAATCAACTACTCAGTTTAATGGACATCTCAAGTTCACAAGTTACAAGGCATCAAACAATGAAAAAATGAAAGAAGTGCTTACAGAAAACCTTATACCCCACCATAATGTGCTCTAAATCAAAACTGAACTCACTGATTTTAATGTAGTGGACCTCGTCCAACCTAAATCATAAACAACGAGTGTTACGTGATGACCAGGGATAAAACATCGTTTATCAACCTGAATACCCAGCCTGGACGGCCGTCTTACCTTATGGAACAACGTTCTATTATTGCCTCTCTAGGGTCAACCAGATGTCACCGCCTGTGGCCGTGCCGTTACCTAAGAACATGTAAAAACCGAGATCTTACTCACTATCGACCAAAACATGTCACCGCAATTTAAAGAAACTAGCTGGCTCAACCAATCGCTCGAGTCTCACCTCTTCACTAAGCGTCCTCTGAATGACAACCTCGCCCGTACGTTTCTTCCAAACAACTAACGGTGGCAACCTGCCTCGATCTAAACACTGAAGATGGACTCTACAATGCTACAACATGATCTCGGGCGCCATGTTTGAGTGTGGTTCAACGAACCTTTATCTGTTGAAGTGCTCATGAACAAAACCACTAGTGGGTGATAGCCGTGTTTCAAATGAAAGAAAGAGGAAAAGAAAGAAAAAGGAAAACGAAAGAAGGTTTCTAATATGAACATCTTAACAATTATATACAAAATCCTGACAACTGTTATACAGGGTTATACAATGCAGACAAACAACCTAAGGCAGTTCTAGAGTGAAATTTCATAGAAAACACAATAGATCTATTTTTTCATTGAGACCCCTAGGCTCTTGTGTTTCAAGGATTCTAATCCAATATATTTCTCTCTGGAGGAGGGATCTGGTGAGATCAAGCCCCTCGTATGTTTTCAATGT
Source organism: Lissotriton helveticus (assembly GCF_964261635.1). Taxonomy (NCBI): domain Eukaryota; kingdom Metazoa; phylum Chordata; class Amphibia; order Caudata; family Salamandridae; genus Lissotriton; species Lissotriton helveticus. The sequence continues at coordinate 1,747,084 of NC_136073.1, read as the reverse complement.
TTCCAGAATGGAAAACCTGATCTGGGATATGTTATGGTTATTCTCAATCCAATGTTTTGCCAAATTACTTTTGAGATTTTTGTTTCTTATCGTACTTTTGTGTTCAGATATTCTGATTTTGAGCTTTCTCTCTGTTTTTCCTGTATAGATTTTTCCACATGGACATTTTATATAATAAATTACATTTTTTGAATTGCAATCACCATCGTAATGTAAAGATAATTCTTTTCCTGTCCGTGGATGATGGAGCGTTTTACCTTCTATTGCCTTGGAACAATGGACACCGTTCTGACATTTTTTCATTCCTCTGTAACACACTTCTGCATCTCTTATGGGTGTCATCAGTAACTCTTTTAGATTTTTTAATCTCGTATAAGCAAAGATGGGTTTACTGTTGAAAATTCCATTGAAATCGGTTTCATTTTGTAGTAGTGCCGATTTCAATGGAATTTTCAACAGTAAACCCATAGACCCCCTGCCATGGGTTACCATCACCATTGACACTTCTTCTGTGTAGTCAGGTGCTCAGCTCCTTGAGATGACCGTCCAAGCCACCTGGGACACCATATAAACTACCTGGAGATGTTAGCTGTGAAGCTAGACCTCAAAGCATTTTCAGGCAAATGTAGAGTAAAATAGTACAAATAAAAGCAGACAACATAACAACCATTTACTAAATCCAGAAGCTGAGGGATGCCCTCTCCCCCCAGCTTTCTGCACTTGCGCAGGAAATTAGGCTTTGGTGAAATCCTACCATAATCTCTTTTTTTAATGACTTCTGTGGCTTCCTTTTTCAGCACTTCTGACGTTGCATTAAGTTTGCGATTCTATTTCACCTTTATGAATATAAGAATGAATGCAGTCATGCGAATTCCACCTTGTTCACAAACGTTCTAATAGGTTACCCACCGTCAGCGGTCATGATTTCAGTTGTCCTATTGGACCTTTTAATATGTACTTAACATACAAACTTCAGGTCTGACTCACTGCTGGTGGCGATGAATAGGGCAGCTCCCAGAATTGTTTAAGGGGTAGGATCCTCTTTCCCCTGTTTCTTTGTTCAAGGGTTTTAGGCTTCTTTTTGTTTTAAAACACAGTGCTACTGAAGAGTTTGCAGTCAAGTGTATTTTGCCTAATTAGGCTAATTGGTGTAATGTAAATAACCCATGATGTTTCCTTCAATAGGCATGTTTTCCTGTCAAAAATGCTTTCAGTTTGAAAATATGTTAAAGCTAATAACATACTCTGGGATCCTTTAATGGTGTGGGAATATTTTAACTTAACTTTTTATGAATTGAGAATAGCTGTGAATGAAAACTAGGATTGCCATTACTTTTTCCTCCTGCAGTATTAGTTTTTTTTACATTGCAGTCAATGCATTACTCATGGTTGTAAAAAAGGGAGAGTCAATAACTTATTCATTCAGGTACTTTCACATTAAGCTGAATTCAATTATTTTTCTAGGTAACAACAGACCTTCATTATCGCTGCACTGAACAGCACACCGGCACCTCAGCTTCGGCTCCACTGGCTTCTGGGATTATCGCTCTTGCTTTGGAAGCCAAGTAGGTCACACCTAGACTATATACATAAAACAGTCATGCTTCAACCTGACGTGGTCCTTTGGCAGCCAGACAAATCCTTTGTGTTGACACCTGTCCAGATGGCTCCTTCCTTTTGACGCCACAGAAAGTCTCTCCCCTTGTCCTTTCTTAGGACTTTACTGCTGCCACCATCTTCCTGGCTGTTGAAGTTTTACTTAGTTTGTAGCTCCCACTTGCTTACAGAGAAGCCCAGGTAGCCAACCCCTTCACCTCCAGCAGATGGGTTTGGAAGGAGTCACCCACTTGCTCCTGAGATTCCTATGGCCTTTTAGGTTTTTTAGAGTGGGGGGCAAAACCCTCAGGGTTCAGACACGCTCCTTACACTCTCACTTCTGTTTCTCAGGGTCTGTACCCTGGGAATGAGCAGATGCCTGAGCATCAAGTTGGCACACTGGTGGTGTCTTGGGGGAGTCTCTCTGGCCCTGGTCCCATTTCTCCTGTTGCTGTGACAGTGCAGGCAGCAGTGGTCTCACCACTACCAGTCTGGGGTTCTCTCCACTCAGAGTAGGTAACCATTGCCTCACTGGTCCTCTCACTAGGGGTGGCCTCCTCCCCCTTTTCCTCTTCTCCAGGCTATCTCCTTGGAAAAGAGAGAGAAGCATGGGTCTCTTCCAGGGGATACTCCTCAATAGTCATAAGCACTGAATAATCCCCGCCCACATGCGGGACCCTGGAGCAAATACAATATATATATATATATATATATATATATATGTGTGTGTGTGTGTATGTTTAGGCAAAAAAGTACAGAGTACCTCCAAAACATACATGTATACATACATTAACATGCAGCCTGTTATACTTCAATTAGGCTAATATGCCAAGATTACATGGGTTTCCCATTAAAGGAAAATAATCCTACATATAGATACTGTGACACAGAACATACATTCCAATAGTGTTCCAAGACATCCCTTTATTTTCTGAGAGAAAACCAAGTATTAGCAGGCAATTAGCCTATAGGCTGCATAGATGAAGGCAGTTACTCGGTTGTCTCTCTGAAAATGGCTGTCTTGGAACACTATTGGTGTGTATCTTCTGTACAACGGTGCATCCTGGGTGTTTGAGTCCTGGATTGAGCTAGGACCTACACTATTGAGTGATTTCACCTGCCGAGGGGCGGAGCAAGCACTGCACCAACCGGTTTGCAGTAAAAGTACATTTATATGCAGAGCGCCTGAAATCCCTCTCAACACACCACGGCGCTGACGAGGCCAGATGAGGCCGAAATGCATACGCCGTAATTAGAAATAAAGGTGTCGCCGTCATTCCCCCATGTGGCTTCTGCTTCTTTCAACTTTGGGAGGAGGTTGATTTTCATTCGATTCACGCGCTTCTCCAGAGGCGCGTTCAGTTGCCCATCCTTCACAAGCTGGCCTGGAAGTTCTGGTTCCTGCTTCGTTCAGAAGCATTCTGTTTCCTTCAAGCAATTGAAACGCCAGGCTCACCTACGAGCGCGAGTGAAACTGCAGCGGTGCAACGAGGTTATTAACCTCAGGCTGGTCAGGTTGCATTCCTTCCTGCCCCCGCTTTATGTATACTCGTGCTGTAGGTCGAAGGATCAGGGGAATTGATTGACATTTTTTCCACATCTCCTACTGGGATTTCTACAACGCTGTGCGCAGTTCTGAACTACCCGCATTCATTTTGGACAATTCCAAGTATGACCCTCGGCAGCACTTACCTGGATTCCAACGGTGCATCCTGGGTGTTTGAGTCCTGGATTGAGCTAGGACCTACACTATTGAGTGATTTCACCTGCGGAGGGGCGGAGCAAGCACTGCACCAACCGGTTTGCAGTAAAAGTACATTTATATGCAGAGCGCCTGAAATCCCTCTCAACACACCACGGCGCTGACGAGGCCAGATGAGGCCGAAATGCATACGCCGTAATTAGAAATAAAGGTGTCGCCGTCATTCCCCCATGTGGCTTCTGCTTCTTTCAACTTTTGGAGGAGGTTGCTTTTCATTCGATTCACGCGCTTCTCCAGAGGCGCGTTCAGTTGCCCATCCTTCACAAGCTGGCCTGGAAGTGCTGGTTCCTGCTTCGTTCAGAAGCATTCTGTTTCCTTCAAGCAATTGAAACGCCAGGCTCACCTACGAGCGCGAGTGAAACTGCAGCGGTGCAACGAGGTTATTAACCTCAGCCTGGTCAGGTTGCATTCCTTCCTGCCCCCGCTTTATGTATACTCGTGCTGTAGGTCGAAGGATCAGGGGACTTGATTGACATTTTTTCCACATCTCCTACTGGGATTTCTACAACGCTGTGCGCAGTTCTGAACTACACGCATTCATTTTGGACAATTCCAAGTATGACCCTCGGCAGCACTTACCTGGATTCCAACGGTGCATCCTGGGTGTTTGAGTCCTGGATTGAGCTAGGACCTACACTATTGAGTGATTTCACCTGCGGAGGGGCGGAGCAAGCACTGCACCAACCGGTTTGCAGTAAAAGTACATTTATATGCAGAGCGCCTGAAATCCCTCTCAACACACCACGGCGCTGACGAGGCCAGATGAGGCCGAAATGCATACGCCGTTATTAGAAATAAAGGTGTCGCCGTCATTCCCCCATGTGGCTTCTGCTTCTTTCAACTTTGGGAGGAGGTTGCTTTTCATATATATATATATATATATATATATATATATATATATATGTGTATGTTTAGGCAAAAAAGTACAGAGTACCTCCAAAACATACATGTATACATACATTAACATGCAGCCTGTTATACTTCAATTAGGCTAATATGCCAAGATTACATGGGTTTCCCATTAAAGGAAAATAATCCTACATATAAATACTGTGTGAGAAGTTGGCCTGATAGGTGATGTTTCCAATTCTGGAACCACCTATTATCAGACCAAACAATCCCTTATGGTGTCAGGTTGTAAGTCAACCTTGTTAGACAAGCTATCCCAGGGGTAGCATGGACTAAGCAGCCTAAAGGCTTAACTTAAGAGGTCGTGTTAAGCGAGCTGTTTTACCACATACAATCCTGTAATATCAAATGAAAGGACACCACACAAGTATATATTATAAAAATATATGTGTTTATTACTAAAAACAATCCCCAGTATTCTTTATGAATAAAGGGGCACAAGCGTTAAATCAAAAGCACAGTTTAAACATACAAAGTTGCACAGTTATGGATGAGGGCGGGTGGCCACTCAAACCATATACTAAACAAGTGGTATAAGAGATACCAATCGAACAGTGGTTAGGCCTAGGGCCTAGGGAATCGCTGGGAGCAGTCAGGACAAGCAGTGCTGAAGTCGGGAAAAGCCCGCGGGATTCGGGTGCAGTGCAGAAAGCGCACGCATGCACCAATGTTAACCAAGGGTGCGTAAAAGTTGTAAAGTTAAAGTTTAAGGACACTTCCGCTGAACCTAGAGGAACAAAACTTAAGACACAGACCCTAGAGATGTGTACCAGTGTGGGAACACCGGCGGAGCAAAGTTACCTCACCCACAGGAAGCGGGTGCACAGGGTCGAAGTGGCGTCGGGTTTTGACACGCAGGTTCTTGGCGCTTGAAGCTGAAGATGCTGCAGGCGATGTGAAGGAGAAGTGTCCGGTGGATCCAAGGGTGGATCTGAAGTGGTGAAGACCTGAAAGCAGAGGGGACAGTGTTCAAAGTCACTGACCAGTGACCACCGTGGAACCAGATTGGAACCAGGCAAAGTCGGGTGCAAACAGGTGATGAGGTGTTGCTTCTCTCTGCAGCCACGTGGACACGAAGAGGTCAAGGACGTCCAGAAGTCGATCACGAGCTGTCCCTCGAAGGCTCTAGCTGATGGCGGTGTCGGCAACTCGATTGAAGCAAACAAGCCTTGGCTAATGCAAGCCACGGGGAAAGTGAAAAAGGCTTATTACTCGGACCAGCAAGGTCAGAGCGGGTACTCCTTTCTACAGGAGCGAGGGCAGGTCTGGAGCAACCAGACCCACAGTGTAAATCGTAGGTTTCGTCGCCAAGATGGCCGCTGACCAGGTGACAAACGGCCGGGATGGCGAGTCGAGTGGCACAAAGCAAAAGGGCCCCACGCAGATCGTGGAGATACTGGAGGGCTGATCTTTGGTGCAAATGCTGCTCGAATGTGGGGCTTCTTAAACCCCAAAGCACAGAGTCGAGGGTGCCTCGGGTGCTGCGCAGTCAGCGTCTCGGGGGTCTTTCAAGATGTCCGCTCCCACGTCTCTCGGTGCCTCCACGGGTCCCTTCTTTGCAGGGACTGTGGATCGGGCTGGGAGAAGTCTGGGAAGCTGGGTCTTGTCAGGCTCTGCACTCGGGCTCCGGCGGGAGGCGGCGGCAAAGCAGACGTCGAGGTGCTGGGTAGTGCCTGTGTTCACAGGGTGGCCCCTCCTAGGCCACAAGGGAGATGCTCTTCAGTCTTCTGTTCATCAGAATGTCGAAGTCCAGTCGTCTTCTTAGTTTAAAGGTGATATCAGGATGATCTGAAGTGCATTGGCACTGCTCCCAGTCTTATACTAATTTTGGGGGCTGGATTACCTGCTAGGTCCCCTCCTATGGGTGGGACCCAGGAAGTGGGTGGATACACCCCCTTCCTTTGATCCAGGCCGCCCTGGCACGAGGGCTGGAGTGCCCCAGGACCGGTTTGGCCGGATTATGCAAGGGGCAGCCTTGTGCTCCCCATGCAGTGTCTGGTTTCTTTCAAACCTCCCTGCTACAATCCACTATCTCCTGTCTGAGGGGGTGTAACACCTCCCTGCAACAGGAAACCCTTTGTCCAGGCCCCATTTGGCTGAGTTTCGGTCAGCTTCAGGGGGTCAGACTCTTGTCTGTGGCAGAGGCATCCATTTTGTGGATCTAAGGTCCTTTTAGAAATTAACCGCATTTAAGTAAAGTAACATGTCTTACCCCTCTAGAGGGGTGGAATGCTATCCCCGTCGCCAGAACTGGCGAGGGGATAGTATTCCAAATCGTATGACACCTTACACGACATGTTTTGATAAAGCCAAACCAGAGTTGCTATATAACCGCGAGGATTATAAGGCACTTAAGAGTATATGGTATGGCGTTATCCTGAAACAGCTTAGGGAGTTGTTCCCGACAGCTGCAGACAGGCTCAGCTCATGCTAGAGCTCCATCTCACATTAAACCACGCACTCTGCCTCCAGGATTGATGAGGCCTTCCATAGGAGTGGCTCACAGGTTTATATGTGTCCAGATATAGGTTTAGATATAGGTATACTATACCTAAGTAAGGGGTGATTACACCACCTTACCCCAGCTGAGTGATCAGCCAGTTGTGTCAATTTAAGAACCAGCCAGGGGTGGCAAAAGATATGCTGCAGCCCCTGGTAGGCCTTGGTGGCCCCTATGCCCTGGGCACCTATAGTGCATTATACAGGGGCTGACAAGGAGTCCATTTCCAATTGTGGTATGTACCTAGGGTACATGGAATCCATTTTACAGAGAGAGCAGATGGCCTGGGGCCCTGATTAGCAGGGAACCAGGTCAACTTAGTCAAAAAACCAGCTAAACACAGGCAAAAAATCTGGGGTAACCATAGTCAGGTAGCCACCTTCCTACATACTGTGACACAGAACATACATTCCAATAGTGTTTCAAGACATCCCTTTATTTTCAGAGAGAAAACCAAGTAATAGCAGGCAATTAGCCTATAGGCTGCATAGATGAAGGCAGTTACTCGGTTGTCTCTCTGAAAATGGCTGTCTTGGAACACTATTGGTGTGTATCTTCTGTACAACCAGCATGCACTACCTAAACAAACAAGGAGGGACAAAATCAGTGGGTCTATCTCATCAGACACAAAAAATGTGGAATTGGTACTTACAAAACTAGGTAACACTGAGGGCAGAACACGTCCCAGGAGTCTGAGCAGACTGAAAGCCATACTTTTACAGAAGGATGCGGCCTTAACCTCAGCCCGAGAGACTTTTGATCTCCAGGTTGCAAGGTCTTCAGCTGAGATACAGGCATTAGTCCGAACTAATTTCCCGCTCCATTTTGGAGAAATGGTACATTGTATCTTTAACATGTATTATACGAATGGGATAGTACACCAATTTAAGAGCATGGGTTCTGGACTATTGAGTACCTTTCAGACTATCTTCTGAGTTATTGCATCATTTATACACTCAGTATTGGGAAGTGTTTTTGGAGGGCTTCCCCGGGTACCACTACTTGTAGTGGGTATCCTGGGTTTAATTTTCCTGCTACACTATGGAAGTCCCAGTTTCCAAACCGATGGAAAAAGCACTCCTTGTGCGACGATGCTGTGAATGCATGGTACTCCATCTGGGCAAGCCTCGGCTTCGGGAGGTATGCGAAAATTGGTTCCTATCGTTTAGATCAGTCTGGGTTGACTGTGTCTTGCCTATGCTCCCCTGCCTATTCTGCGGATACGAATGCGTGTTGGACATATGGCTAACACTTCCATTGGTTGCACCTCCAGACGTAGATGTACTGTTGGACACATTAAAGGCCCACATATTGGAGTGTCCTCAACATATTTCAATGGTGATGTCGGCATTCTTAGAGCCCCAACTTTATGCTTCGGCTCCTGTCGGAATGGACACCGCTCTACCACAGGCTTATATGCTTCAAGTACTTCCTCAGCAACAGCTGTGTGAACTAGAGAAGATCACCTTTGCTCTATTGACCTGATCCAAGAGGTGTTACAGGGACCGTTGTCTGCAAAAGCAAGCAGCAGTGATGTTGCGTCTCCCAGCCAGGACACACAAATAATTGACTCTCTGTGTGATGGGAACAATTCAGCCTTTTTCCAAAACAACCCAAATTGGAATTCAGCATCATCATTTTTGTTTTATTTTTCTCTCTTGTTCTCACTGAGCACTATGGCTTTCAGCTTGCTCAGTTCGTCTGACAGTATATTGACTATTTAGAGGACTTACAGAGAGTTTTTAACATTTGCATAGTTTTTAACACATACCGTGTATTTAGATTTTTTATACTCATATTTTGGCAATGCCTTGTGTTTTCAAAACAGGCATATTTTAGCATTTGTTAATTTTGTCGTTCAGTCGGATGAGGAGTGGGTGTTATGAGACCCAGTGTACCCCAATTTAGGCTTAGGTAGTTGCATGACCTTTTACCTACATTTGTCCTACCTTGCTCTACATAACCGGTCTGGCGCTGACCTTTTACCTAGTTAGGTGCTGAATAAATGTCGTGTGGTGTTCTTCGAAAACTCGCCTCATTTATTAAGCATGAGGGGACATATCAACAAGCATCAGCAATAATTATCGCTGGCCGCCCTTGCGTGAGGAATGTTATCGCCATGCTAGCGCTGTATTACCAACGCATAGCGCAATGGCAATAATTATTCCCGTGATAGCGATGGTTTCCATGGAACATCGCTGGTTTTCCAGCGATGTTCCATGGAAAATGGCGATATCCTTGTTGATAGGGCTGGGTGGTCTCAGCCCTATAATCCACCACCCATTGACTAACATTGTTTAGTTAAAGGAAAAGCAGGCGTGAGGAAAGTAGCAATAACCAAGGTTAGCGCTACTATTCTTATCGCTCTGCTTGTTAGCGTGCCCATTGATCATTGGAGAAATATCACTTAGCGACATTTCTCCAGTTATTTTGAGCTGGAACGCCCACTTTGCATCTCATTAGAGATGCAAAGGTGGGCGTTAAAGGAAAGGGCGCTAAAGCAAGGATTCACGCGGTAGCGTGACCGTGCTAATATTACGATAAAATTATCGCCGCTTTTCGGCTGAAAACAGCCGCAAAAGCGGTGATAATTTTTTATCGCCGCCTTGATTATATGCCCCGAGGTATCTTAGTATCACAGCAGGATTACCATCTTCTGAATAAGAACTCTCTACAAGAGTCACCACTATCGTCATCCTTGGCAGACAAGCCTTTAGTACCATGGCACATCTAGGTAGAACCCCTGAGGGTACCTTTCAGGTATATAAGTACCACATCTCCGCTGGGCAAACTAGAGGAGAAGCTTCCATGCTGAAACGAGACGCTGATGTCCCTGCACGCAAACACTCCAGCATGCAGTGGTATGACATTCCTCACGGGGTGTCCAACTTGAGTCCAAGACGCGGTCCCACAGTCTCGCACTTCAGGTGATGGACTTGGCTGTTTCCTAGGTGTATTCTTGGCTTTACTCCAACCTACATGCTAGGTACACTTAGGTACATCTAGCTAGGGTCTACATCGTAGGATTACTGCCATGTATCTATATGCCTGCATATATTCATTGTTTTAGCACCATGGTTGAATTCTACCTTTTATTTACTCTGTTGGTGCATACATGTGTTTCTGTCTAATTTTTTTGTTTGAATATGTTTATTGCATTTTTTGTCATTTTTTTCAGCATTACACTCATGAAAAATTAGCCGTGCCGTAGTACATAGTATTTGTCACAAGTCGCTTCAATTATACATTCACATGAGGGAGCTCAATTGCAGGAAGCGAAATAAAAGCAAAGTATTTAGTACAGCGTATCACTGTCATCGGTTACAGTCATGCAAATGAAAAAATATAAAGCAACAACAGTGGCAGTTCACAGTATAAAAGAAGAAAACAACAGTTGTTTCCCGGGATCACACCAGAGAATTGTTCAGTAAGGATCACGGGTTATGCTATGGTAGCAGATCAAGGCAAATTGGGCACATCAGCAATGCAACATATATCCAGATCTTTATTACAAACTAACAAATGTATAGAACAACCTGAAGATTCAGGAACTAGAGACTAGGCGGTAACTAACAGTGAATGTGCGTGTACTTGTGTTGGTCAGGGGACAGGTAGTGGGCAGGTATGTATGGCGTCTTGTTACTTGCCGTGTAAGCATCTGTTTTTAGCATGTCGTACTGTAGATTTGCATATGCCATCCCTCTATGCTGGAAGCGGGCTGTGATCACAGACATCTAATCACTTTCTGCTATTTTTTACCATCTAGTGCACAATACAGACTATCCTAGTTTTTGACACTGCATTCCATTTACACCACTCACCTGCTGAGCGGACAGCAACTTGAGGTGGAGCATGTGTCCTCGTGCTTTGTGGACTATCGTTGGAGTCACAAAAGATGTTGCGACTAAGGGGCATATTACCGAGATGTGCGTTGCAAAACGCACAACGCACATCTCCGTATCGCCGGCTATCGCCGTATTTCATTGCCTAATTAGCGCGCAATTATCAATGCGCATCAGGCAGGCGATCAGAAATCCGGCGATATGGCACATTAGCGCATGAAAACAAATGTTGTTTCCATGCGCTAATGTGGGCCTTGATAATATCGGGGGGTGGATTCAGCTTTATGATCCACACCCCCATGTTAACAATGCCTAACGCCTGGTCGGAGAAGGCGTTGGGAGACCTGCGATAAATGAGTTTATCGCAGGTTTTTGTCTCCTAACGCCTGCCTTGGTAATAGGGTGTTCCCACCTCCAACCACATTTTACATGTGGTTGGACGTGGGAACGCCCACTTTGAATGTCATTAGCGATGTTTATCGCCGATATGCAAAGTGGGCTCGGGCCAGACTTTAAAGTGCCCTTGGTAATAGGGCTCTAGCTGTATCGCCGCTTTCTCGGCACAATTCGCCGAGAAAGCGACGATACAAGCCATTGGTAATATGCCCCTAAGTTCTTTGAACAAAAGCAAGTTGCAAACTTCCAGACCCAACACTGGATGGCAGAAGTAAGCATAGCATGTAAATCTACAGCTTTTTACTTTACAGATGTTTACAGGGTAACATTTTTCTTTCCATAAGACAGTTCCAGTGTGTCAGATTGCCTTGTTAGGGTAAGTTCTCCACAGAGTGAAATGTGACGTCTTTTCAGGAGAGATTATAAAACATTGAACTATAAAATTGACTGGTCAGTGAAGGAGAGTGTCTGGAGCCTTTTATTCTTTTAGATTCTTCTGTAAATCAGATGACATATATGGAATGCTTTTTAGGAATCTGTTCTGAACATACGGAAGAGTATTGACCTGCATCTCTATTTAAGGCACTGTTTGTTCTTTCTATGGTCTTCCTCCTTGTCACATAAGAGTCTTTGGATTTGTTGCGCCCTCACTACTTTTCCAAAAGTTAAACTCGTTAAACAGCAACAAAGAACTGGAGATTACGTTTTCAGTAGCTGATTGAAATGTCTTGCCTTTGAACACTCAGCCGTTATATTGATAATCATTAAGGAATTTGCTCTTTAGTTATCATTGATGATTCAGAAAATGGTGGACTAATGCATGTTATAATAATAATGGAGAAGATTCTGCATATATTTAGGGGACAGGTTTGACCTGTTTGCTACAATGATACCGAAACGTAATTGTTTCCATTATTTGATTCTGTTGCATGATACCAGTCACCAGTACACTTGTAGCTCAGTACAGTAAGGGGTCTGGCTCCGTCCCCTCTCTCCTTAGACCAGTCGGCCAATGTATTTCTACCTTAACATGTCTTGTCGCCGGATTGAAGTTTGACTCAAGTGCAACAGGAGGGTCAAGAAGGTGGAGGGTGCCCAGTAGGGCTAAAATCAAAGTCTTGTCTCGATTCTTCCGACCGGGGACTGTCACACAGCCTAGGTAAGGCAGAGGGTTGATTTAGATTCTACAGTATTGTAAAGTAAGTCAAGCTAAGACAGGTACCATCCCTAAATCTGCATTTACTCTTTTAGCCCTTAGCAGGGTCTCCCCAACACCCACAGTTAAAGCATTCCATCGAAGATAGGGATCACCCCAACTACGTTTGATAATATTGCTTAGGCGGGGTAATTCCAGCTGCTGCTGTTAATCTGTTATTTAATATCTCACACGTAGGATTGGCAGTCTCTCGTCCGATCTGCTATCCTACGCGTGAGATATTAAATAACAGATTAATTCATAATTGGAAATTCACTTTGAAGAAGCAAACTGATAGACTCCAGCTAAAGAGGCACAAGTCTCTCGATAATTCCACTAGTGATGTGGCGATTACTTGAACATCATAAATAACAGGCATCGAATAATGATCAGTTCTGCCTATATACACTGAAATTGACAATTACAAATATACCGTTTTGGGGATCGGTTGAAACAAATTTCAGGGGTCATCTGTATTATGCAGAATAGTCCTGAAGATGGTCTCATGGACGATTGCGTAAGAGATCAAAACGTCGTCTTTAAAACTTTTTTCTGAAAATAATTTCTAAGAGGGAAAGTGTATACAATTGTCACATTGTAGGACCAATTAAGTGTTTACGATATCCTCTTGTTACATTGTGTGTTTGAACTTCATGTCACAACCGCCTTGATCCTCAGGATCAGGACGATGTTCAACAGGGGTCCACCTCCCGACTTCCTCACACTTTGACTAAATAGTATACAGAGTATAAAGGCGATCAAGCTAGGGATAGGTGCAGCAGTTGAAAGGGAATAACCTGTAACAAAAAAGCATAACATTAATAAGATACAGATATCCTAACTTTTCTCTTCACTTTTCGCTATAGCCAAAGCAATACCTTGATAAGTTCCTACCTGAAGAGTCTTCCTGAACACCGCGTAAGATACTTCTCTTACAGTTAGGAAACACTATCCACCTAGAATACAAATATATATCATGAGTCACCACCATAAAGCTGTCTCATAGCTGTATAATATCAATACACTGGCACAAGTCCATACTCACTTTCATACACCCTTGTATCCCTTGTAAAATAGAAAAAAACATGGAATCCATAGGAAAAAATGTTTGTAAGCAAACACTGTGCATTCTCAGTTTGGCAGAGGCTCCCAGCCAGGTAATAGTTCTCGCATCCAGGATAATCCACCAGGGGTCAAAACAAAAGAAAGAGCAAATATTCCATGAACTTTTCTACGGTCCAAGAACAGAATTAGTAAGCACTCCCAAGGACTCAAATATTGTCTCAGGCAAAACAACAAGCAAAGGACTTCCTACCAGGATCGGGCTTCCATGAGATCGGAGTCACCAAAGTTCTCCTGTGAGCCACCCGCAGTGCGTTCTCGCTCAGCCGAGCGAAACGCTGGGAAACCCCACCGCGAGCGGGGAACACAGAGCAGGAAAGGGAAACCCCGCCTCAGCCGCGAGCGGGGAACACAGAGCAGGAAAGGCTGCGGCGGGGAAATCCGGTGTTGGAGAAAAGGGCGCGTCCTCACTAGCAGATTGAGACGAGTAACAGGAACCTCCGGGTCCGGCCAACAAAACGGAATCCAGGTACGGCGAAGAGGCAGAGCAGCCGCTCTGCAGACGGGCAATAATCCAGAATCACGTTGTAACAAGGCACCCAGTATACAAGGGATGGACCATGAAGCGGACTGGTGGACCCATAATGACGAGGATTCCCTTACTCCTTCCCCACAGACGAACAGGTTCCCTGGCACTCGACAACAGGAGGAAATGTGCACGGCTCCCTTAACTGGTCGTATGACTCGGATGAAGGCCCCTCCCACCGTGACGTCTGCTTCGGGGCATTGGTTAAGAACCCGGACATCACAGGAGTAGCGTGTGACATCACTGGAGGCGGAGAGCAGAGATCGGGAGAGTACGAGGAGAAGAACCGGAGAGTGCGTGGGACCGAGGACGCCGAGCGAGGAAGAGAAGCAGACGCGCCGCAAGGCGAAGCAGACGAGCCAGGAGGCCAACGGAACCGCGCTGCGCCGTGCCACACTCCCGAGGGAGGAGTGTGGCTCAGACAGGTACGGGACAAGTTCGCAAGTTGGGTGGGACGGCGGGGTGTAGTCCCGCGTTAGCAAGTACACCCTCTTCCTTAGTGTCCCTCACCTTCCTGGTCCCTATAGATCCCTCCACTTCACCACGAGACACAGCAGCGGTAAAGCGCCACACAAGAGGTGTCCTCTCACTTCCCCGGTTCCCTTGGGATTAAAACAGAACGAGATCAGATTGTAATCGGTCCTTTTTTTTTTGTTTATTTTCTTTCCGGTTACCACGAGAGACGTACAACCCGAAGAGCCCAAACCAGGGGCGAGACTGTCTCCTAAGCAGCATTTATCCAAAGGGGCACCACGGATTCAGCCGAGTTTGCCAAAGAAAGTCTGACATTTCGTAAAAAGATGTTGTATATGAGAATAAAACCCGCTTTACCTAAACATCGTTCCCAGCCCATTACTGACTCCCCGTTACACACGTACAGCGCTAAGATGCGCTGTGCGTGATTATATGCGATGCCGTCATTTCCCAGAAGGCCTTCTGGGTAATGTGGTTTCTGTGCATTTCTCGGCGTTCGTGAGGCAGGCGCCCATGAAGTCAAACCCTGTCACTTCAAGTACCCTTTATGAATTTTGAAAGATAAAACTCTCTTTTATATACACCTGTGTCTGTACATCCTTTGTTTATATCTGTTATGATTTAGTTGTGGTTCTTATCTCATAAAGAACTGAATATCATAGAATTAAATGTTACATGAAATTCATATAAGAAAATAAATTAATCAGCAGGTTGATGGAAAACTCTTGCACTGAATGATAAACTGAAATGATATAACTAAGTATTGCAAACAAACCCCTTGAAGGCACCTTTACCCGTTTGTTTGATTTTGCCCAGGCCCTCAAGGGTAGGTTGGGTTTCCCATTATTTTCGATTCCTGTCAGCCTTAGGCAGGAGTTCCTTTGTATCCATCCATATGCTGCCAGACACATCACTGCCTGTATTTATCTATTCTTTTATGGTGCATTGTTCTAAGGTGCACTTTTTCTCTTTGCAGCCCAGCTCTCACCTGGAGGGACATGCACCATCTGGTAGTGAGAGCATCAAGGCCAGCTCACTTACAGGCCAATGATTGGGTTTTGAATGGAGTGGGCCGTAAAGGTGAGTGAGGCAGAACGTTTTGAGGACTATGAAGGTGTACTGCTGGCAGTGAATGCTTTCTACACATGATAACATTGTGATGAAGGCAGCTGGGCTGTCTGTTTCCATTCCAGGTATCTGCCTCTCTCCTTTTTCTCCTTGACTATAACATACCATGCTTTGAATGTTGCTGTAGCATCCAGTGTGATATCCCATACTCTGAGCCTTCATGTTTTGGCCTCTCACCTGCTCCCATCATGCCATATCCTCTGCTCCATGCCACCATGTTGCCTGCTGTGAACTCCCATGCCGTTTCCTGTGTTTTGGGCTCAAATGTAATGTTCTCTGTTCTGGGCCCCTATGTTAAGAGTTTGCATGCCCTGTCCTTTGCTCCAGACTCCCATGCCATATCCTCTGCTCTGAGCTCTCCTGTCGTGTCCTCTGCTCTGAGCTCTCCTGCCGTGTCCTCTGCTCTGAGCTCTCCTGCCTTGTCCTTTGCTCCAGACTCCCATGCCATATCCTCTGCTCTGAGCTCTCCTGTCGTGTCCTCTGCTCTGAGCTCTCCTGCCTTGTCCTCTGCTCTTATCTCCCATGCCGTGTCCTCTGCTCTGAGCTCTCCTGCCGTGTCCTCTGCTCTGATCTCCCATGCCGTGTTCTCTGCTCTGAGCTCTCCTGCCGTGTCCTCTGCTCTGTACTCCCATGCCGTGTCCCCTGCTCTGAGCTCTCCTGCAGTGTCCTCTGCTCTGGACTTCCATGCTGTGTCCTCTGCTCTCTCCTGCTGCGTCCTCTGCTCTGGACTCCCATGCCGTGTCCTCTGCTGTGGGCTCCCATGCTTTGTCTTCTCATGCCGTGTCCTCTGCTCTGGGCTTCCACGCTGTGTTCTATTGTCTGCTCTGAGCTCTCATGCCGTGTCCTCTGCTCTGGACTCCCATGCCGTGTCCTCTGCTCTGGACTCCCATGCCGTGTCCTCTGCTCTGAGCTCTCCTGCCGTGTCCTCTGCTCTGATCTCCCATGCCGTGTCCTCTGCTCTAAGCACTCCTGCCGTGTCCTCTGCTCTGGACACCCATGGTGTGTCCTCTGCTCTGAGCTCTCCTGCTGTGTCCTCTGCTCTGAGCTCTCCTGCCGTGTCCTCTGCTCTGATCTCCCATGCTGTGTCCTCTGCTCTGAGCTCTACTGCCGTGTCCTCTGCTCTGGACTCGCATGCCGTGTCCTCTGCTCTGAGCTCTCCTGCCATGTCCTCTACTCTGAGCTCTCCTGCTGTGTCCTCTGCTCTGGACTCTCCTGCCATGTCCTCTGCTCTGGACTCCCATGCCGTGTCCTCTGCTCTGGACTCTCCTGACGTGTCGTCTGCTCTGGACTCCCATGCCGTGTCCTCTACTCTGAGCTCCCCTGCCGTGTCCTCTGCTCTGAGCTCTCCTGCCGTGTCCTCTGCTCTGGACTCCCATGCCGTGTCCTCTGCTCTGAGCTCTCCTGCCGTGTCCTCTGCTCTGAGCTCTCCTGCTGTGTCCTCTGCTCTGATCTCCCATGCCGTGTCCTCTGCTCTAAGCTCTCCTACCGTGTCCTCTGCTCTAGACTCCCATGCCATGTCTTCCGCTCTGAGCTCTCCTGCTGTGTCCTCTGCTCTGAGCTCTCCTGCCGTGTCCTCTGCTCTGATCGCCATTGCTGTGTCCTCTGCTCTGAGCTCTACTGCTGTGTCCTTTGCTCTGGACTCGCATGCCGTGTCCTCTGCTCTGAGCTCTCCTGCCGTGTCCTCTACTCTGAGCTCTCCTGCCGTGTCCTCTGCTCTGGACTCCCATGCCGTGTCCTCTGCTCTGGACTCCCATGCCGTGTCCTCTGCTCTGGACTCTCCGGACGTGTCGTCTGCTCTGGACTCCCATGCCGTGTCCTCTACTCTGAGCTCTCCTGCGGTGTCCTCTGCTCTGGGCTTCCATGCTGTGTTCTATTGTCTGGACTCCCAGGCGGTGTGGCCTCGGCTCTGGGATCCCATGCCATGTCCTCCGCTCTGAGCTCTCCTGCTGTGTCCTCTGCTCTGACCTCTCCTGCCGTGTCCTCTGCTCTGATCGCCCATGCTGTGTCCTCTGCTCTGAGCTCTACTGCTGTGTCCTCTGCTCTGGACTCGCATGCCGTGTCCTCTGCTCTGAGCTCTCCTGCCGTGTCCTCTACTCTGAGCTCTCCTGCCGTGTCCTCTACTCTGGACTCCCATGCCGTGTCCTCTGCTCTGGACTCCCATGCCGTGTCCTCTGCTCTGGACTCTCCGGACGTGTCGTCTGCTCTGGACTCCCATGCCGTGTCCTCTACTCTGAGCTCTCCTGCGGTGTCCTCTGCTCTGGGCTTCCACGCTGTGTTCTATTGTCTGGACTCCCATGCGGTGTGGCCTCGGCTCTGGGATCCCATGGAGTGTCCTTTGCGATGAACTTTCTATATTGTGTCCTGTAGTCTGTGCTCCAAATCCATGTCCTCTACTCCTGGCTCCCATTCCATGTCTTCTCAAGCCATTCTCTGCCCTGGGCTTCCATGCCATCTTGTGTCCTGGCTCTTGTGCTGTGTCCTCTAGTCTGGACAAATATGTATGGAGCTAGATAAAGTACATGTGTAGTTACCGATCTGTGCTAGCCTTAACAATATATTTGTAGTCGATATTTAGAACTTGAAGTTCTGGTAGTGAACCTCCCTGCTGTGTCCTTTTGTCTTGGTTCTCCCGTCCGCATCTTCAGAATTATCCTGATTGTGCCTGTGGTCTTGATTTATTGTGCTCTCTGGCCTCTCCTGTCCTGATATGCCCTCTGGGCTGGATTCCCCCATTGCATGTCTTCTGGATTGTGGGCTTGCTCTGCAGTGACACCTCATCTGCTCTAGCTTGGCTGTGCCCTCTTGTCTGGAATTTGTCCTGCCTGGACTTATTTGTTTATGATGTACTCTGCCATGATTTCAGGCCTTCAATGTGTGTTGTCACTGTACGTTAGAGTAGATGGTATCTCTGACAAGAGTTTGAGAATTGTTATTGCAGTAATGTTTTCTTGTATATCCATAAACCTTTTCTGTTCCAGTGAGCCACCATTATGGGTACGGACTTCTGGATGCCGGTGTTCTAGTGGATTTGGCCAAGAAGTGGGAGACTGTTCGGCCGCAGAGGAGATGCTTTGTCAAGGTCATATCCTCTCCACGGTAAGAGGGGCAGGATCTTAGGAGCGATGAACAGTGGGCAGAAAAAAGCAGGCAATGTCCTACAAGTAATAGTACTAGTGCCACCCTCACACCCTCCCCCACCCAGGCATGGACAACCAAAAGCTTTCTAGACAGGGACAGAGATAATCAGGAATCTTGGATGGAAGGGAGGGACTACTCTATCAGTACTGATCCGCTGGTCAGTACCAATACTGACCTGTGGGTTGCTCCTGACTGTGTTTGCAGGGTGGTCATGTGGCACTATGAGTGTGCTGCATGTTGTTTCTTGGTTTCTAGGAACAAGCCATGGAGGGTTTGTGTGCCGCACAATATGATTGGATGTGTTTCAGTTCAGAGATGGCCTGGGCTAACAGTTCGGAATGGCCTGTTGCTGTTGCACTATGACTCAGTGTCATACGGCTGGTCTTGGTCTGAAGTGGGACAGTGGGTGAAAAACATGGATTGGAATGTGTCCTGGGTGAGTTCCTGTGGCAGATATATTTACCAGGCATTTTACCCATCACTTGTGCTTTCCACGGATAAGCCTTTGTGGGAGGGATGGGCGGAAATAGAAGCTAGGAGGCTTTAGTAGTTTACTCCAGTATTGGAACTTTCATAGATTCCCATTGCTTGTATCATTCCCCGTCGTCGGAATGGGAGCCTCGGTAATTATAAATATATATATATATATATAGGTAAACACACCCTAATAGGTGCAAAAAAGTAAAAAAATTAGGCCTAGGCCTCATTACATTTTGTAACCTATAGGAGTCCTTATGTAAAAAGACCCAAACTTATACTAGCAACCAATCAGATTAGCCTCACCCTGTGGAACCTTCCTGAGAAAGCTCAGAACCTTAGATTTTCTACCGCATCGTTGGTGACAGGGAGTCTCCTTAGAGCTCTGCTCTAACTTCTACTTTAAGGTATTATTTACACAGTTTTTCTGTGAGGATTTGTTTAAGTTTCAACTATGGCTGATAAGGAAAAGAAGAGCCTGTTCAGGTCTTGTGCCAGTTGTGGTAAAAAACGACATTATGTAGAAGACAAGCACAAAGACTGTATATATTGTTTATATCCTGACCATAAGGCAGAGGAATGTAAACTATGCAGGATGATGTCTGTTAAGACCCTCCGGGACCGTGAGGGAAGATTACTAATTTGGCTCAGGAAGTTGGAAAAGAAAGAAGTTGTGGTTTCCAGTGATGAGGAGGATGCCAGGTTGACGTCTTCCAATACATCTCTGAAGAGGGGCAGATCATCTGTGGAGGTATCATCTGAACCCCCCTCTAAGGCTGTGCGTGGGACCTCTGATAGGTCTGGCAAGCCCGAGCCTGGCGAATCTCCTCACGGAAGTGTAAAGGAGAGGGAAAGGCAAGCACCTCAGGTGCAGAAGGCAAAACTTGTTGAGGGCTCGGCTGGGCCTTCACATCAAGAGAAAGTTTCTAAGCCCTTCAAGAAACCATCTGTAGAGGCTTCAACAGTGGTTAAGAAAGGCTCCAAGGCCTCTTCAGTGACTTTATCTCCTCACCCGTTGACGAGCCATCCCGCGTCGACGAAGACGACGACGAAAACTTCGACGATGCCGTCGACGAAGAATATGTCGACGACGATCACTACGTCGACGGTAACCACCTCGTCGACGAAGACAATCCCGTCGACGACGACAGTTCCGTCGACGGTGGCTATCACGTCGACGATGGCAATCTCGTCGACGATGACGATGCCGTCGACGATCCCGTCGACGATGGCGAACCAGTCGACGATGGCGAACCAGTCGACGACGAAGATGATCTCGTCGGCGGCCCCGTCGACGGCCCCGTCGACGATGGCATCGGATATGATGGACTCATCTATGACGCCGTCGACGGCAGTCCCAAGGAAAAGGAGGATAACACCTGACATGACATCACCTAGAAAGGTGACCCCATTTCCCCCAGCCCTGTTATTGGAAGAACAGGACTATTCTGAGGAGGAGAATGAGATGTATGGAGATGCTTATAGTCCATCGCAGTTGCATCTTAAATACCATGAATCTGATGAGGAAGATGGGTATTATTGCCAGCAAGAGCAGCGACAACAAACTCAAGTTGCATATCAGGAAGCCCAAGTACAGCAGGGCACGGTTTCTATGCCCATGAGCCTTTTGACGGATTTACGGGCAATGCTGGAGGAATATAGGAGCAGAAAGGTGTCGCGACCAGTGGAAGGTCAGGCGCAAGTTCAGCCAGAGGTGGTGGCAACTCAGTCGCTGCCCCCGGTACATGTGGAAGAAGAGGGGGAATGTCATCGGCAGACACGGGACCAGGATGACACTTCAGATGAGGATGGAGCAGGTGACAACCGTGATCAAAACCCGGATAGTGAATGGAATCAATATATTATTCAGGATTCGGCTGCTCCGGTGCCGGACCCGATAGATTCACCTCCGGCTGATGTAGGAGGTTTCTTCAACTTAATGGAGAGAGCCACGGAACGCTTCAAGCTGGCAATGCCTACAACATCTACGGATTGTTTTTTATATGATTTTAAAGAGGCTTACCGTAAGGCAGTGCGTTCGATTCCCATTGTAGAGCATATATGGGATGAAGGAAAGAAGGTAATGCAAGCCCCAGAGACGGTTATTCCAACTCTACCGCGCCTAGAAAAGAAGTATAAAGCTCCTGATGACAGTCCTGCCTGCTTGATTGGACAACCAAGACCGGACTCAGTCATATCACAAGCAGCGCAGAAAAGATCGCGGAATCCTTCAGCCACCCTCACAACTCCACCAGACAAGGAGGGTTGAAGGTTGGACTACGCTGGGAAGCGGTTTTCCTCAATGGCGAGCTTGCTGGTCCGGGCGGCCAATGCATTGGCTATTCTGGCAAGGTACGACCGCCAGATGTGGAGTGATGTCGCAGCATACATCGACCTACTGGAGGATGACCCGAAGGCCGAAGCACTGAAACTTCTTGAAGAAGGCCAACGTTCTTCTTCAGAAATGATTGACTGCGCGATGGACATCGCAACCACTTCGTTCCGTGCTCTGGGTAGTGCGGCAGTTCTTAGAAGGCAGGGTTGGCTGCGAGCAACTTATTTCCGGCCGGAAGTTCAAAATAAGATTCTTGACTTACCCTTTGATGGGGACATGTTATTTGGGAAACATGTCGATGACACCCTACAGGGGATAAAGAAAGATAAAGAGACTGCTAGAGCTCTTGGTACCCTACAATATAGGAAGACACCGTTCCGTGGAGCAAGAGGAAGAGGCTTCACTTCGCCAAGAGGTGGCTATCAGCAACAACGGTACTCTCAGCAGTCACAGTCGTACAGACCTCAGTACGGCAATCAGTATTATCAGAGGCAGTCACAATCTCAGTCTTTCTCTCGTCAGAGTTCTCGTGGACGTCAAGGGCGTCAGGGCAAGGACGCTGGCAAGCGTCGATAGCGGCCTCCTGACTCTGCCAACTGTTCCTCCGCTCCATGGTTCTCCAGTGGGCGGCAGGATATCTCAACATCTGAGCAGCTGGGAAGAAATAACTTCGGATCAGTGGGTATTGAATATCATCCAACATGGGCATACGCTAGAATTCCAGGAATTTCCACCTACAAGAGCTCCCCACGCCACTACTTCGAAACATCTAAACCTTCTGCAGTTGGAAGCTCAACAAATGCTTCGGAAAGGGGCGATCCAACGTGTTCCCCTATCACAAAGAGAAGGTTTCTATTCAAGATTTTTTCTGATAAGCAAAGGACAAGTGGCGCCCAATCCTGGATTTAAGGGAGCTCAATACCTATCTCGTGAAACTGTCGTTTCGGATGATTTCACTCCAAGACATATTGCGCCCCTTGAATCCAGGCGACTTCATGGCTACGTTAGACCTGGAAGATGCCTGTTTTCATATCCCGATCCACCCAGCTCACAGACGTTTCCTTCGCTTCACAGTAGGCAAGAGTCACTTCCAGTTCATGGTGCTCCCATTCGGATTAAGATCCGCACCCCGGATATTCACGAAGGTGCTGGCCCCTGTAGCGGCTTTTCTGAGAAGACAGTCGCTGGAAATATTCCCGTACTTAGACGACTGGCTGCTGAAGGCACCAAGTTTACAAGCAGCGTCAGAGGCGGTGGAGACATGTTTGAATCTCTTCACTCACCTGGGTTTACAACTCAACAGAGAAAAATCGGTTCTTCAACCAGCATGTTCAGTAAAGTTCCTGGGAGCAATACTCGATACTCAGGTGTGCAAAGCCTTCCCATCGGAAGAGAGACAAATGAAACTCATGTCTTCAGCCGCTCAATTACAAAAGAAAAGTTGGATGACAGTCAGGAGGTACAAATCTCTTCTAGGGTCGATTTCCTCCTGTATTCAATTGATTCCGCACTGCAGGCTGCGAATGCGCCGCTTGCAAGAGGAACTGGACCTTCAGTGGAAGCAGGTGGAAGGGTCCTTCAACGACAGGGTAACTGTCACCCAGCGGATGAAACAGTCAGTTTCATGGTGGATGAGAGGATCTCACCTCTCGGCTGGTCTCAGTTTCAGAGCGGCGCCAGCTCCTCGCGTCATTACAACAGACGCCTCCCTTCAGGGTTGGGGAGCGGTCATGCAGGATCTCCAAGTAAGTGGACACTGGACGCCAGGAGAACGTCGCTTACATATCAATGTTCTGGAGCTGAGAGCTATTCGATGGGCAATGTTGGCTTTCCTTCCAAGGATTTCAAATTCGGCCATTCTAGTGCGGACGGACAACACCACCGCAATGCATTACATCAACAAGCAGGGAGGCACAAGATCGCCACTGCTTTCTCAGGAGGCCCAGCTGCTATGGGAATGGGCAATCTCACAGAACATCAGGCTCGTGGCGGAACACCTTCCAGGAGTATGCAACACGAAGGCGGATACGCTGAGCCGCCTGAAGGCAGTCTCACACGAGTGGGAATTGGACGACGCAGTGGTCAAGGACATCTTCTCCCGCTGGGGGACCCCAGCAATCGACCTGTTTGCCACTCCGGTCAACAAGAAATGACGGTGCTACGCAAGCAGGGAACACCATCGAGGATCGCTGGGGAATGCCCTTTTGATGTCTTGGTCTGGCGCATTTGTTTACGCCTTTCCGCCATTTCCCCTCATTCCTCGAGTCCTCAAGAAACTCAAGATGGACAAGTGCAGGATGATACTGATAGCGCCCGCCTGGGCTCGCCAGTTCTGGTTCACGGAGTTACTTCTTCTGTCGGAGGAACAGCCCATTCAACTTCACTCCAACCAGACTCTTCTATCTATGTCCAACGGCCAGGTCCTCCACCCGAACCCGAGCTCGCTTCAGTTGACAGCATGGCTCCTGAACACAGAGAGTTTAAGGATCTAGACATTCCGGAGGAATGCAGGAACATATTAGCACAAGCAAGAGCTCCTAGCACTAATAAAACATATAGATCTAAGTGGAAAAGGTTTTATTTATGGTGCCAGAGAGAAGGAGTGCAGCCATTCTCATCAGCTCCACATCAACTCTTACCATACATTCTTTCTTTGGCTCAGGCAGGTCTGGCTCATGCTTCCATCAAGGTCCACTTGGCGGCTATTTCCAGATATAGGCGAACAAGATCTGGTCCTTCTCTGTTATCAGCAAGAGTGATAAAACAATTTCTTAAGGGACTGTTTCGGGTGTTTCCGCCAGTTCGGCCTCCACCCCCGGTTTGGCATCTGAATGTAGTCCTGGCTCAGCTGATGAGGTCGCCATTTGAGCCAATACATAAGGCAGATTTAAAGTTCCTATTCATTCCGAAGGTACCGACAGACTTTCATCTTAATGAACCGGTGGTTCTGCATTCTTTTTTTCCTCGGCCCTCAACCCAGGCTGAGAGGACACTTCATTCTCTGGACGTTCAGAGGTGTTTAAAATTCTATCTTCAACGCACAGCTGGAGTTCGGAAGACGCCCCAGCTGTTTGTGGCCTTTGGAGCCCCAAGGAAAGGATTTCCGTTGTCAAAACAAGGGATTTCTAGATGGATATCGAGTGCAATCCGTTTCTGCCACCAAGCGGCAGGCAAGCCGTTGGAAGGACAGGTGAAGGCACACTCCACAAGATCGAGCTCTTCGTCTACAGCACTGTTTGCAGGAGTATCGATAAAGGATATTTGCAGAGCGGCCACATAGAGCAGTACTCACTCATTCACGAGACACTACTGCCTGGACGCGGCTGCAAAGGGAGATTCGGCTGTTGGTCAAGCAGTCCTGAGAAATCTCTTCCAGTAAGAGGTGAGCTTTCCTCTCTTCCCTTCTTCCTGTTTTTTCTCACATTTCGTTTATTATGCTATGGTTAGTAATATATATTTATGATGATATGTAGTATCATTTGTTGATGATAATGGGTAACTAGGAACGAAATGTTTGAGGCAGGCTAACTGCTATCTACTCTGATACAAGCAATGGGAATCTATGAAAGTTCCAATACTGGAGTAAGAAACAAGTTACTTACCTGTAACTTTAGTTCTCCAGTATTGGAAACTTTCATAGATTCCCATGCGCCCACCCACCTCCCCTGGAGAAGCTCACTTCTGGTCTAGGTGACTATGTAGCAAGGCAACGGCTACGAAAATCTGAGGTTCTGAGCTTTCTCAGGAAGGTTCCACAGGGTGAGGCTAATCTGATTGGTTGCTAGTATAAGTTTGGGTCTTTTTACATAAGGACTCCTATAGGTTACAAAATGTAATGAGGCCTAGGCCTAATTTTTTACTTTTTTGCACCTATTAGGGTGTGTTTACCTATATATATATATATATATATATATATATATATATATATATATTATAATTACCGAGGCTCCCATTCCGACGACGGGGAATGATACAAGCAATGGGAATCTATGAAAGTTTCCAATACTGGAGAACTAAAGTTACAGGTAAGTAACTTGTTTCTTATCAACTGTAGGGTTTATTAAAAGAAAATTGACAGGGTGAGAAGGTTTCTTGAGTGTTCTTAGGTAGATGTTGGTATGATGCAGAGTCTTCTGGCGTCTTCCTTAAACTGGAGTAATCCGGTTTGTCCGTCGACCCCCAGGATGCTCGAGGAAAGAAAAAAGAGGACGGTAAGTACTCCGGCTTATAGGAAGAGTCCTCTATGTGAAGGGGTAACCACCACCACACCCGGTGTAGTCGAATAATGGTCGCTCTCAATGTCAAGAGTTCTAGTATCCGAGTCACCCTCTGAATAATTAGGGTGGATACTATTGTTACTCTCGGGGACCATACTTCTTCCTAACTGACATTTGAGGGTTGAGTTATAGGCAGGGTCGGCTATAGGAAGTGTGACACACGAAGAGAAAATAGTGCTTGAGTGGCCTCTATATACAGTGCCCGGGTTTCCCTCCTTTCCACCCCGTTCTTCCTCTTACCTCCCGCCTCCCCGTACTCGATTAGTCTATGCCCCGTGTGCGGTGTCACTCACTGTCCGAGCCGTACCTCTCCTGAGTTAGGGTGGGGTTTGCGCCCTCCTGGGGGGAGGAAGGTATCCACCACTCCTCGGACGACTCCTCGGCTTCTCCGCCTTCCTCCGTGGGGCTCCTCGTCCCGTGCTGGTTTTTCCTCCGGTTCGGTCTGCTCGCGTCCTCGCATTCCTCTTCCCGTCTTCTTCCGGACTCGCCGACGTCACCAGGCTCTGCGTCCGGGCCTTCCTTTTCCTCCTGCCGTGCTGGACCTGATTGGTTGTCCTCGTATGGCCCGCCTCCGACGTCCTGTAATAGAGACCCGGACCAAGAGTTACCCGGGTTTCCAACTGGTGGTTCTCTGTCCCAGGTGGTCCCCTCCGTACTCGTAGGTAAGTGCTCTACGCGTGTATCACCCCTTTCTGATAGATACATCTGCCAGTGGATTCCTCACCTTGTGAATATCCCCCTTGCGTCAGCAACATTCGGAAATTCTTTCGTAGCTTCGCGCCGGCGTGGGCGACGTCATAGAGGCACGGCATCGCGCGCGACTCCGCTGACGTCACCGACACCATAATAGGCCCATGCCGGCGTGATGACATCAGTTCCCTTTTTTCCGCGTCGTCGACCCTAACGGTTTTCTTGGGATCGTCCATAGCTGTTACTGTAACCTTGTTACATTGTTTAAATTGTGCTTCTTTGTCTTCTCTCTCGACATGTCTTCGAAGAAGACCGGGTTCAAAGCTTGTGGGGAGTGTGGCAAAACCATGTCCATTACGGATCCTCATGAATGCTGTGTATGGTGTCTAAGCTCCGACAAGACTGCCAGTCTTGTAAGAAGATGACACCTAAGGCCCTCCGGGAGAGAGAAACCAAGCTTCGAGGTCGCGAACTCGGCGATCGAGATCAAGGTCTCGTTCGAGGTCTTCAAAAAAGAAGCATAAGAAGAGGTCCCATGAATCCCGACATCGCTCGAGGAAGGACTCGGGTTCGAAGCCGAAGTCGCAGGTGAAGCTGGTTGAGAAGGTAGTAGTGGCTTCGGAAGAGCAGGACGCCGAGGGTGAAGTGTCTCATGCGAATTCACCAGGTTCACCGAGGCAGATAACAAATCCATCTCCGGTTCCATCCCATCCTTCAGGTCGGGAGGATGAAGGTGAGGAGGAGGTGGTTGGTGAGGGAGAGGCTCCGTTGCCCGAAGGTCTGTCGACTCCGGTGCACCAGCCCGAAGAGGAGGTCGACGTTGTATCGACTCCACTCCCTCATGATCAGCCCGGGGGTTCATACCCAGCCTTCCCGGCTCCAGGTCAGGATCCGACGCAGTTCCTGAATGCAATGTTTGGAATATACTCCAGGGCTATGTACCCCACTGGGGCTCTTGCTGGTCCCACGGGTCCGATGGCGTTTAGTCTGGGTGTTCCCCAGGCCTATGCTCCTGCGCCCTTTATGCCGGCTCCAGCGCCGCTTTGGCATTTTCCGACGCCGGCGAGGCCTTCGACTCCGAAGCCGTCGACTCCGAATCCTTCGACGCCGAATCCTTCAACTCCGATGCCGAACCCTGAACGACCTTGTGTTAAGCATCCTTGTCCGACGTCGGGATCGGCGCCGGCACCTGCTCCAACGGAGTCGATGGTGGATCCGTCGGCTTCGTTTGTGAAGCACAGGTCGAGGTGTGAAGCCCAGAGGCTTATGGAGGAAGAGAGGTTTTGTGAGGCTAATTTGGAGGAGGATGAGCTGCAGGATCCCGAGGACCCATTTGATTACCTGACTGTGGCTAGTGGCCTTGAACTGTCCCCTGAGTGGGATTTGGTCTCAGTTTCGGATGCACCCTCAAAAGATGTGGCTCCTTACCATGTCGTGATAAAGAAGGTGGCGAACTTATTGAACATTACTCTGCCTACTGCTGAGGTTAAGTCAAACCTTCTCACAGAGGTCCTTCACTCACCATCTTCAGTGATTGAACCTATACTGCCTTTTAATGATGCCCTAGCAGAGCCAATTTTAGAAGTTTGGAAGAAACCTTTGTCTGCTCCTGCAGTATCTAGGGCTGTTGCCAGGAGATACAGAGTGGCTCCTGATGACCCGGAATTTTTGTCCACTCACCCTCTTCCTGAGAGTTTGGTGGTGCAGGCGGCCTGTTCCAAGAGGTCAACAGGAGCTTTTCCACAGGTTCCTGCAGAGAAGGAGTCGAGGAAGCAGGATCAGGCTGCTAAAAAGGTTTTCTCCTCCGCCAGCATGGCATTGAAGTCCATAAACGGGACCTGCCTGATGGGGCGTTACATTCACACACTAATGGATACTGTAAAACAGTAGTGCCAAAGATGATAGAAAGGACTTCCAGGAGGTTATCTCGGACACTCAGGCTGCAGCAAGGCAGGTGATACAGAGTGGTTTAGACACTGCAGACTCTGTGGCGAGGGTCATGGGCTCTTCGGTGGCTACGAGGAGATCTGCATGGCTGAAATCGTCTGAGTTTTCAACAGATATCCAGTCTGCATTGATGGATCTGCCATTTGACGGATCTGGTTTGTTTGGCAAGAAGGCAGATGCTGCTTTCGAACGTTTTAAAGATAGCAGGGCGACTGCTGAGTCGTTGGGCCTTCAGACCAGGGGCACCTTTGGGAGACGCTTTAGAGGGTTTGGCAGATCTTCTTTTCGCTCCTACAAGTCAACTCAGCAACAGCCCCAGCAGCAACAAAACACACTGTACAAGGCGTACAGGGGCAGACAGAGGGCTCATCCCAGAGGTCGTCAAGTCGCTTCCTCCTCCTCCTCCTCTTCCCCTTCCCAGCCCCCTGCCAACGCAGCAAAGCAGCCCTAGATCCGCCATTCCGGATCATGCGGGCCCAGTGGGGGGCCAGCTTACCCATTTCCTACGAGATTGGGAATTGATAACATCGGATCTTTGGGTTCTCAATCTCGTGGGGAATGGGTATGCTCTTCCTTTTCGGGTGTTTCCCCCAAATTACCCTCCTTGCCAGGGTTATTGTTAGGAGGACCACCTGCTTCTCCTGCAGGAAGAAGTCCTGGCACTGTTCAGAAAAGGTGCGATAGAGGTGGTTCCGGAGCAGGAAAGGGGTCAGGGATGCTACTCCCGGTATTTTCTGATTCCCAAGAAGGATGGCAGGCTTCGGCCAATCCTGGATCTCAGGATCTTGAACTTGTATCTGAAGCAGGAGAAGTTCAAGATGCTCACCCTTGCTCAGGTTCTTCAGGTGCTGATGGAAGAAGACTGGATGGTGTCGCTCGACTTGCAGGATGCGTATTTTCATATTCCCATCTTGAAGTCGCACAGAAAATATCTCCGTTTCACGGTTGGGTCGCAACACTACCAGTTTGCGGTCCTTCCGTTTGGTCTTACTACTGCGCCTCGAGTCTTCACCAAGGTGATGGCAGTGGTGGCAGCTCATCTCAGAAGGTCGGGGATTCCTGTATTCCCGTATCTGGACGATTGGCGGATCAAAGCAGAATCTCCAGAGATAGTGCTCTATCATCTGCAAGAGACAACTCAGTTGTTGCACAGGTTGGGTTTTTCGATAAATGTACCCAAATCTCACCTGGGGCCCTCCCAGCGCAACCTGTTCATAGGTGCGGTACTGGATACTACTGTGTGTAGTGCATTCCCTCCTCCACAAATAATTCGCGACAAACAGGAAATGATTCCTTTATTTTTCAATGGAGCGGTCGTTCTAGTCCTGAATGTCCTTCGCCTGCTCGGTCTGATGGCTTCTTCATTCTGCTGGTCAACCATGCATGCTGGCACATGAGGGCACTCCAGTGGTGCCTCCGCAGGCAGTGGTATCAACACAACGGAGATCTCAGGGAGTCAGTGAGGATCTCCAGAGAAACTGCAGCAGATCTCACTTGGTGGAGTATGGAAGGCAATCTGTCGCAAGGAAAGCCTTTTCATCTACCTCCATCTGTGGCCACAGTGATAACGGATGCATCCACTCTAGGGTGGGGTGCTCATCTGGGGGATCTGTAGATAGAAGGTCTTTGGTCTCTAGAGGAAAAGTTGCTTCATATCAACCTTCTAGAGTTGCGGGCGATACGTTTGGCACTCAAGGCCTTCCTCCCTTCTCTTCGCGGTCAATCAGTTCAGGGCCTGACGGACAACACGACCGCGATGTGGTATGTCAGCAAGCAGGGAGGAGTGGGGTCGCAGTGTCTCTGCAGAGAGGCTCTGCGTCTCTGGTCCTGGGTTCAGGACCATCAGATTTGTCTGATGGCAAATCATCTGGCGGGAGTTCTGAACGTTCGTGCAGACACTCTCAGTCTGCAGTTCTCTGCCGACCACGAGTGGAGGCTCCATCCAGAGGTAGTTCGTCAGGTCTTTTGGGCTTGGGGGACTCCTCTGGTGGATCTGTTTGCCACTCGCGAGAATGCTCACTGCCCGTTATTCTGCAGCCTCCAGTTTCCGATGCAGGGAGCCTTGGGGGACGCGTTTCGGTTGGGTTGGGACTCACAACTCCTTTACGCGTTTCCTCCCATACCTTTGATTCCTCGGGTTCTGAGGAAGATTCGCCAAGACCGGGCCCGAGTCATATTGATCGCCCCAGATTGTCCAAGAAGGGTGTGGTACACAGATCTTCTCCACCTCTCCTCGTGCCGCCGCTCCGTCTCCCTCACAGGGCAGATCTCCTCTCCCAGATGGAGGGGCAGGTTCTACACCCCCACCTCCAGACCTTACACCTTCATGCCTGGAGATCGAACGGGGCAACCTGAGTTCCTTTTCTCTCCCACACGAT
Organism: Lissotriton helveticus; assembly: GCF_964261635.1. Taxonomy (NCBI): domain Eukaryota; kingdom Metazoa; phylum Chordata; class Amphibia; order Caudata; family Salamandridae; genus Lissotriton; species Lissotriton helveticus. Next base: position 1,716,392 of record NC_136073.1, on the reverse strand, counting down.
GTGGTGGATGTCATTTTGTCAGCCAGGCGTGACTCCACTATTCCTATAGATGGTCTAAGTTTGTTGTTTGGTGTGGGGAGAAGTCCATCGACCCTTTAAGGGCACGTTTGTCCAATATTCTTCAATTCGCTCTTTCCTTGGCCCAGCAGGGTTTTGCGGTGGCAACTATTAAGGGTTATTTGTTGGCCTTATCGCTTTCCTTTGTTTGCCTGACCAGCCCTCTTTGTTTAAGTCACCTACTGTTTTACGATTCATCAAGGGCCTTACCAATAAATTTCCTCCTACTCCTTTTATTGTGCCCCAATGGGACTTGAACCTTGTTCTAACATTGTTGATGGGTTTGCCTTTTGAGCCCTTACACTCATGTCCCTTGAGACTTTTGTCTTTCAAAACGGTCTTCCTGATCGCAATAACCTCGGCAAGGAGGGTAAGTGAGCTTCAAGCTCTTAGTTCTAAGCCCCCGTTTTTATCCATTCATGCTGATCGAATGGTTCTCAGGACCAGGGCTGCTTTTCTGCCGAAGGTGGTAACTCCTTTCCACCTGGGGCAGTCCGTTACCCTTCCTTCCTTTTATCCTCCCCCTCACTCTTCCAAGGAGGAGGAGAGACTTCACCGCTTGGACCCTAAGAGGGCGGTGAACTTTTGCCTGGACAGGACGAGAGAGTTCAGGTTGGATGACCAGCTGTTTGTTGGATTTGATGGCTGCAGGAAGGGGAAGGCTGTGCACAAGCACACGCTCTCAAGATGGATAATTTTATGCATCAAGATCTGCTACTCCCTGGCGGGTAAGGAACCTCCAGAGGGTATAAGGGCTCATTCCACTAGAGCTAAGTCTGCAACAACTTTCTAGAGGTGTGCCTGTTGAGGACATTTGCAGAGCCGCGACTTGGGCCTCCCTCCACACTTTCGCAAAGCATTACAGCTTGGATACCGAGGTGAGGAGGGATTGCCACTTTGCGCGCTCTGTCCTCCAAGATTTCTTGGTATAGCAGAGTGGACACCCTCCTCCGGGAGTGGGGACTGCTGTGGGAATCTATTCACAAGGTGAGGAATCCACTGGCAGATGTATCTATCAGAAGAACAAGTTACTTACCTTCGGTAATGCGTTTTCTGGTAGATACAGTATCTGCCTGTGGATTCCTCACTGACCCACCCGCCTCCCCGTTGTCACTCTTCTATACCAGAGTATTTGTGATTTGTATATATATGTATATGTTATTTCAAAGGAAATGTTTTATTTTAAATGTTTTCCTGCACTGGCTTCACACTGTGTGTGTTTTATCTTGACATTTGTGTACTGTGTATACTGTATATATATATATCTACTGTCATCGGTCCGTCCGTGTGCCTCGAAGGCACGGAAAAAAGGGCAGAACTGATGTCATCATGCCGGCGTGGGCCTATTATGGTGTCGGTGACGTCAGCGGAGTCGCACGCGATGCCGTGCCTCTATGACGTCGCCCACGCCGGCGCGAAGCTACGAAAGAATTTCCGAATGTTGCTGATACAAGGGGGATATTCACAAGGTGAGGAATCCACAGGCAGATACTGTATCTACCAGAAAAAGCGTTACCGAAGGTAAGTATCTTGTTCAACAGGTCCCTTCTGACATCCCCTTTCCCTTAGTTTCTTGTTTACAAGAAAGGGTTTGATTGGGTATCTAGAAAGAAAGTTTGCATTGGTCTGTGCCTGTCCTTTTCGATGAAGCGTGTTGAATCTGTAGGGTTGCAAGGTAAGGAACCACCTTAGGATCCGATCATTGTGCCCTTTATTACGTGCGAGCCACTCCAGGGGTGCATGGTCTGTGTATAAAACGAATTCTCGCCTTTCTATGTAATATTTTAAGGATTCCATAGCCCATTTGATCGCCAGTGCTTCTTTCTCAATCACGGCATAGTTCCTTTCTCAAGGGTACAGTTTTCGGCTTATGTACATGACTGGTCTCTCGTGTACTAGTGAGCCCTGTTGGGATAGTACTGCTCCCAAAGCATACTCCGATGCGTCCGTCTGTAACACAAAGGGTTTAGTGTAATCTGGGCTGAGTAGTACAAGCTTGGTTATTAAGGCCTGTTTCAGACTATGAAATGCTTGTTGCGTAGCTGGTGAGGGGTTCTGGAGTTCTGTCTCAGTTTTCCTGTCCTGTCGAAGGAGATCAGTGAGGGGTGCTGCGGTTTGTGAAAAGGAGGGAATAAACCTTCTATAGTACCCTAAAGGCTCTTAGATATTTTTTGGAAAGGGGAAAGGATAACTGGGCTATGGCGGCTACCTTTTCTTCCTGGGTCTGATGTATCCTTCTCCCAGTAGGTACCCCAGGTACTTGACCAACCTTCCGGCCAGGTGGCTTTTAGCTGGATTGATAATCAATCCTCCCTCCTTTAGGGCCTGAACTACTCTTTTGAGGTGGCTCACGTGTTCCTCCCATGAATTGCTATATATGATGATATCATCAAGATATGCAGCCGCAAAGTCTCTGCAAGGTCTGAGTACATGGTTCATTAATCTGTAAAACGTGGCAGGAGCCCCATGTATACCAAAAGGCAATACCAAAAAGTGATACAAGCCCCCAGGAGTGGAGAAAGCTGTCTTTTCCCTGTCTTGTTCTCTGAGAGGGACCTGCCAATAGCCTTTACATAGGTCTAATGTGCTAATGTATTGTGCTCTGTGTGAGAAGTTGGCCTGGTATTTGATGCTCACTAGTTCTAGTGATCACCTTGTACCATGCCAAGCAACCCTTATGGTGATGGTTGTAAAGTCAACCTTATAGACCAGCTATCCTAGGGGTAGCATGGACAAAAGCAGCCTTAGGCTAAACTCAAGAGAGCATGTGAAGCCAGCTGTTTTACCATAGGCAAACCTTTTAATACCAAATGAAAGGAAACCACACAGGTTATATATTCAAAATATATATGTATTTATTTCTAAAACAACCCACTGAACTCTTTATGACAACAGGAGCACAAGCGCATAACAAGTAACTTAATATAACATACAAAAGTTGCACAAATATGGATAGGCCCTGGTGGCCCACTAAACCATATACTAAAATAGTGGTATAAGAACCACGTCACGAACAATGGTAAGGCCTAGGGCCTTGGGAATCGCTGCGGCTACACTGTACTAACAATAGTTAGGGAGCAGGAGGCCCACGGGATGCGGGTGCAGTGTCTAAATGCACACGCGTGCACACATAGAAGTCAATGGGTGCGTAAAGTTAGAAAGTTAAAGAATTAGGAGTCTTCCGACTGGACTAGAAGCTAACCACTCGAAACTAGGAGAGTTAATCTTTACAGCAGCACCGCAGTACTCGCGTTAATTCACCCACAGGAAGCGGGTGCATAGGTGTCAAAGTGTGTCGGGTTTCGTCGTGGAGTTCTATGGAGCCTTGGAGAAAAGATGCTGCAGGCGACCAGGAGAGAAGAGTTTGGTTGGAACCAAGGGTGGATCGAGGATGAAGAGTACCTGAAAGCAGAGGGGACTGAGTCTGGGTCACTAGCCAGTGACCAGGAAGGAACCAGGAAGGAACCAGGCGATGTCTGGATGCGATCAGGTGATGTCGTGAAGCTTGTCTCTGCAGCCACGTGGACCAGGAGGTGTCGACGACGACCAGGAGCTGGATCGGACTGTCCCACGAAAGCTCTCGCTGTTGGCGGTGTCGGATCTCGATTCGGAGTCAACAGGCCTTGGCAAATGCAACACACGCAGGAATTCGAAGATGGCTTCTTACTCAGGCCAGCAAGGACTCAGGGGTTTCTCCTTCGCAGGGAAGCAAGGGCCAGTCTGGAGCAACCAGACCAGCGGTGTAGATTTCAGATTTCGTCGTCACAGAGGCCACTAACCAACGGGCAAGTGACCGGACAGACACGTCGAGCAGGAAAATGCAAAAGGGCCCCACGCAGCACTCGGTGAGTGTGGAGAGGTGATCTTCGGTGCAGTTGGTGATCGGGGATGGGGCTTCTCAATCCCCAATGCACAACTTCGAGGGTGCCTCAGATGTTGCACGGAAAGCAATTCGCTGGCTTTCCAAGATGGCCGGTCCCACGTCTCTCGTCGCCTCCACGGGTCTCAGCTTTGCTGTGGCTGTGGATCGGGCTGTTGGATGTCTGGAAGTCCCGGTCTTGTCAGGCTTTGTGTTCAAGCTCCGGCGGGAGCAACGACAAAGCAAACCGTTGAGCGCTTGATGGTGCCTGCTTGCACAGGGTGGTCACTCCTTGACCACAAGGGAGATTCTTCAGTCTTCTACGTCGAGTACGATGTAGAAGGGTCCAGAGTTTCGTATCAGAGTTTCAGTCAGGATTATCTAAAGTCTTGGGACTTAGCTCCTACCTATATGCCAAATCTAGGGGCTGGATTACCTGCTAGGTCCCTCCTATGGGTGGAACCCAGGAAGGGGGTGGTTACACCCCTTTCCCTTTGTCCAGTTTCGTGCCAGAGCTGGGGCTGGAGTGCCCCAGCACCGGTTTGAACTGGCCTATGCATGGGACACCTTGTGTGCCCCAGGCAGTGTCTCATTTCATTCAGCCCTCCCTGCCCCAATCCACTATCTCCTGTCTGGGGTGGTGCTAGCACCTCCCTGTGACAGTTAACCTATTGTCCAAGCCTCCCTCGCTGGAAGGACTCCCAACAGCAGGAGGTCAGACTTGTGTCTGTGGCAGCAGCATCCATGTTGTGTTGCTGAGGCTCTGGTTAACTTTAACCGGGATTAATGGAAGTAACATGTCTTTTCCCTCTAGAAGGGTGGAATGCTACCGCCGTCGCCAGAACTGGCGAGGGGGTAGTATTCCAAAGCGTATGACACCTTACACGGCCTGTTTTGATAAAGCCAAACCAAAGTTAGCAATAACCGCGAGGATTATAATAATGCACTTAAGAGTATATGCAATGTCAATATCCTAGAGCAGCTGTAAGGACATGGTTCCGAAAGCTGCAGACAGGCTCAGCTCATGCTAGAGCACCATCTCACATAAAACCAAGCACTCTGCCTTCAGGATTGTTAATTCCTGCCATAGGAGTGACTTGTAGGTGCATATGTGTCCAGATATAAGGTTAGACATAGGAATACTATATCTAAGCAAGGGGTGATTACACGACCTTGCCCCAGCTGAGTGATCAGCCAGTTGCGTCAGTTTGGATGGCCAGCCAGGGGTGGCAAAAGATATGCTGCAGCCCCTGGTAGGCCTTGGGTGCACCTATGCCCTGGGTACCTATAGTACACTGTACAGGGACTCATAAGAGTGACCCAAATCTCAATTGGTGATGTACCTAAAGAACATGGTGTGAAATTTAGAGAGAGAACAGCAGGGCTGTGGGTCTGATTAGCAGGCCCACAGCCACATTAAGTTGAAAACCAGTGAAGCAAAAAGCAAAAAAAAGGGGTGACCATAGGATAGCAGACCCTACTCTCCTACATAAGCCCCCCCCCCCAACGCAGGGACATTAGACTAACCTTGACCAGTTGTGTCTTCGTGTTCAAAGTGGAAATACCTGGAGAGACCATCTGCATTGCCATGGTCAGCCCCTGGTCTGTGCTCCACTGTAAAGTCCATCCCCTGTAGGGAAATGGACCACCTGAGCAGTTTGAGATTCTCACCTTTCATCTGATTTAGCCACAAGAGGGGCTTATGGTCTGTCCGAATCTTGAAGTGAGTGCCAAACAAGTATGGTCTCAACTTCTTCAGGGCCCAAACCACAGCAAAGGCCTCCCTCTCAATAGCTGACCAACGTTTCTCTCTAGGGGTCAGCCTTCTGCTAATAAAAGCAATGGGCTGGTCTTGACCGTCTACATTAAGTTGTGAAAGCACAGCTCCCACCTCAACTCAGAAGCATCTGTTTGGACAATAAACTCTTTGGAGTAGTCAGGACTCTTTAAGATAGGTGCAGAGCACATGGCCTTCTTCAGGTCATCAAATGCCTTTTGACAGCTAACTGTCCACTGAACCTTTTTTGGCATCTTCTTTGAAGTCAAGTGATTTAGTGGTGTGACAATAGACCCATAATTCTTGACAAATTTTCTGTAGTAACCCGACAGGCCCAAGAAAGCTCTGACCTGTGTCTGGGTGGTTGGAGGAGCCCAGTCCTGTATGGTCTGGATCTTACTCTCCGGTGGTTGAACCTGACCCCCACCTACAAGGTGGCCCAGGTACACAACCTTACTCTGCCCTATCTGGCACTTTGTGGCCTTGATAGTTAGGCCTGCCTTTTGCAGGGCCTCCAAAACATTCTTCAGGTGGATCAGGTGATCCTCCCAGGTAGAGCTGAAGACAGCAATATCATCAAGATAAGCTGCTCAAAAGTCATCCAACCCAGTAAGGACTTGGTTCACCAACGTTTGGAAAGTGGCAGGTGCATTCTTCAAACCAAAGGGCATTACCACAAATTGATAATGACCTCCTGGGGTTGAGAAAGCAGTTTTGGCCTTGGCATCCTCAGCTAACCTGATTTGCCAATAGCCAGCTGTCAAATCAAATGTGCTCAGAAACTTGGCAGAAGCCAATCTATCAATGAGCTCATCTGCTCTTGGAATTGGGTGAGCATCTGTCCTAGTGACAGCATTGAGACCTCTATAGTCCACACAGAACCTCATCTCTCTCTTACCATCTTGGGTGTGAGGTTTTGGTACAATGACTACTGGGCTGGCCCAGGGGCTCTCTGGTGGCTCAATAACTCCCAACCCAAGCATTTTCTGCACCTCAGTCTTTATACAGTCCCTGACATGGTCAGGTTGCCTGTAGATCTTACTCTTCACAGGCAGACTGTCACCAGTATACACCTCATGGGTGCACCAGTTAGTCTGACTAGGCGTCAATGAAAACATATGTCTAAAGGCCTGCAGAACTTGTGTGCAGTCCTGTTGCTGCTGGTCAGTGAAGCTGAATGCCAAGGCCACTCCATCAACTGAACCATCATCAGGGTTCTGAATCAACAGGTCTGGGAGAGGGTCACTCTCTTCCTCCTGTTCCCCATCTGTAGCCATGAGCAAGCCCATGTCTGCCCTGTCAACATATGCTTTGAGTCTGTTGACATGGAGCACCCTGTGGGGGCTCCTAGGGGTGCCAAGGTCCACCAAGTAGGTGACCTCTCCCTGTTTCTCAACAATGGTGTGGGGTCCAGACCATTTGTCTTGGAGAGCTGCTGGGGCCACTGGCTCCAATACCCACACCTTCTGTCCTGGCTGGTACTCAGTCAGCACAGCCTTTTGGTCATGCCAAGCTTTTTGAAGTTCTTGGCTAGCCTCAAGGTTTTTAGAAGCCTTCTCCATATACTCAGCCATCCTGGAGCGGAGACCAAGTACATAGTCCACTATGTCTTGCTTAAGCTTTTTGAGAGGTAACTCCCATCCTTCCTTCACAAGACATAGGGGCCCCCTTACAGGATGCCCAAACAAAAGCTCAAAAGGGCTGTAGCCAACCCCCTTTTGTGGGACCTCTCTGTAAGCAAACAGAAGGCAGGGTAAAAGGATGTCCCATCTTCGCCTCAGCTTTTCAGGTAACCCTTTTATCATCCCTTTGAGGGTCTTGTTGAATCACTGCACAAGCCCATTGCACTGTGGGTGATAGGGGGTGGTGAACTTATAGTTGACACCACACTCCTTCCACATTGCAGTTAAAAATCCTGACATGAAGTTTGCACCTCTGTCAGAGACAACCTCCTTTGGAAAGCCCACTCTGGAGAAAACTCCAAGTAGGGCTCTTGCCACAGCAGGAGCTGTTGTGGTCCTCAGGGGAATAGCTTCTGGATACCTCCTGGCATGATCCACTACCACCAGTATAAATATGTCCCCAGATGCTGTTTGGGGATCCAGGAGCAATGCCACGGGTCGGGGAAAGAAAAACGAAAACTGTCCACAAAGCTGTACAGAGCAATTTACTATTCCAACTCCAGTCCCCGTGGATAGTAGGGAAGGTTTTGGATAGTGAATTAAACTATTCCCTATCCTACAGCGCCCTCCAGCGCAAGTCGTTGTAACGACTTGCGTTGTAATACCTGCATTGTAAAGGTACTGCGTGGTAAAAGTTTAGTTGTAAAGGATGTTTCCCCCTTTTGAGCCTTTACACAGGTGTCCTTTGAGACTTTTGTCTTTTAAGACTGTTTTTCTTGTCGCAATTACCTCGGCAAGGAGAGTAAGTGAGCTTCAAGCTCTTAGTTCAAAGCCCCCATTCTTGACCATTCATGCTGAACGAATGGTTCTTAGGACCATGGCTGCTTTTCTGCCTAAGGTGGTTACTCCTTTCCATTTAGGACAGTCCATTACCCTACCTACCTCCTATCCTCCCCCTCACACTTCTAAGGAGGAGGAGCGTCTTCACCGTCTGGACCCTAAGAGGGCGGTGAGCTTTTACCTTGATAGAACTAAAGACTATCGAGTGGATGACCAGCTCTTTGTGGGATTTGCTGGCTGCAAGAAAGGACGAGCTGTGCACAAGCGCACACTCTCAAGATGGATCATACTATGCATCAATATCTGGTACGCCCTGGCTGATAAGGAACCTCCAGAGGGTATAAGGGTATAAGGGCTCATTTTACTAGAGCATAGTCATCAACATCTGCTTTGTCTAGAGTTGTTCCTGTAGAGGACATTTGTAGAGCAGCGACATGAGCCTCCCTCCACACTTTTGCAAAGCATTACTGCTTGGATAGTGAGATGAGGAGGGACGGCCATTTTGAGCGCTTAATCCTTCATTATTTTCTGGTATATGAGAGTGGACACCCTCCTCCGGAGTGGGGACTGCTCTGGGACTCTATTCACAAGGTGAGGAATCCACTAGCAGATGTATCTATCAGAAGAACAAGTTACTTACTTTCGGTAACGCGTTTTCTGGTAGATACAGTATCTGCCTGTGGATTCCTCACATGCCCACCCGCCTCCCCGTTGTCCACTCTTCTATACCTTAGATAATGGCAATGCTTTAATGTATATATGTTGTTCTTCTTGAATTACTGCATTGTCCTTACACTGTGCGTGTTATCTTGACTATTGTATGCTGTGTATATATCTACTATTGTCCGTCCGTCCTGTGCCTCGAAGGCACGAAAAAAAGGGCGGAACTGACGTCATCACGCCGGCGTGGGCCTATAATGGTGTCGGTGACGTCATCGGAATCGCGCGCGATGCCGTGCCTCTGTGACGTCGTCCACGTCAGACACGGTATTAACCGGTCCAGACTACTCTCTCCCTTTTGTCCTGCAAACAGACGCTTCAGACCAGGGATTAGGGACAGTCTTATCCCAGGAAACCCCTCAAGGAGAAAAACCCATACTCTATATCAGTCGCAAGCTTTTTCCAAGGGAGAAAAACTATGCTACTATAGAAAAGGAAGCCTTAGCTATCAAATGGGCAATAGGCTCCTTAAGGTACTATCTTGAGGGTAGGGAATTCACTCTATATACTAACCATGCCCCTCTCGAATGGTTAGCCAGGAATAAGGGCCACAGTGAGAGAGTACTCAGATGGTTTCTTTCCTTACAACCATATCGATTCCATACCAAACACAGAAAAGAAAGCGACCGAGGAAATGTGGACTACTTATCCAGGTTTCCCCAAGAACAGACCCCGAGTAGAAGGACAGCAAGGGAAAGGCGATGTGAGGAGGTACTCACCGGTGTTTCGCCCTGGGCAGAGGGTGCCCGTTACACACATGGCTCCTCCAGTCGGAAAACCCAGGATCCCGTGAAACGGCGCAATCCATGCCGCTTTCCTGTCTCTCCGCAGAGAGCCGACAGCAAGAACCCGGAAGAGGGCGGGCATAGCCCCGGAAGCACTTGGGCCGAACAAATGAAAAGGACTGACCAGAAGGAAGAGGTTGTTGAACCTTGCAGCGCGGGAGTAGGAGAGAAGACGCCCGAAAAGGAGGAATCCTGCAGAGAAGCTGATGAGGAAGAACCCCGGAGAGAAGACGCCAGAGACGCGGAACCGGACGAGAGTTGGTGCGAGTAGTGGTGGAGTCCTCCGGAGGATGCTGTAGAGCGGCCGCAACTCTGGAGAGTTGCGGCAGAGCCGGTGAGGGAAAGCGTCCCACGGGTGGTGGAGGGAGGAACGAGGGAGAGGGAGGTGGGTAGGGAACTAGGGGGCCGGTAAAAGCTGCATACTTTTTAATTAAGTAAAAAGCGGGCCATTGTTTCCGATCGACTTGTGTATCAGACAGGATGCTGGTATTCGTTCCCCTGAATGTGGTTGACAGTGCGACCCTTAAAAGATTTAAAAAGGTCTCAGGTGTTTATTTTTTCCTTGTCCCTTGAGTAAACCACCCCCTCTCTAACCTGTGATTATCGTGTGGCAATATACAGAATTAGGGTGCGTTTTTTTTTTTTACCCATTCCTTGGTTTATGGGCTAACAAGTGTGAACTGACAGCTTTAATTCAGTTGACCTGTTTTCCCCCTTTTTCCAACTAGCCTATTCCTTTGCACAATTTGCCCCTTTCACAGCCTACCTGCCTAAAAGGATATTTGTTTAGTTGTGGAGCACTATATGGTGTGGTGATGGGACCTAATTTTTTTTAAATACTTCAGAACTTGTAGTCAGACGGCTCCTTCATTTCCTCTTTTATGAGCCTCTGGGGAGACCCCTTTGACTCTGAAGACGAGGAACAAGAACCATCGCCCTCAACACCTACCTTAAGGACATCATTAGAAGAGGAAACCGAAGATCACAGTTTTGATTCTTTAACAATTGTTACTCCTGATAATAAAACTCCTTTTGTTCGTAAATACATACAGCCTCCTCGCGTGTATATCAAACCTGCGCTCCCACAGGTACCAACAAGCCTTGGCAGTGGCAAGACACACAGTTGTTGAAAAAGGTGCTGTGTGGGGACCAGCAAGAATCAAGTGATGCACCACGAGCAGGGAAGTAGAACAGGCCCGAGCAAGCAGGGGAGCCCACTGGAGCCAAAGACCCTCAAGAGGAACCACAGCAGCTCACCAAAGGATGAATGCTCACAGTGTGAAGGATGTATTGCAGGCGAAGATCTTGGCTGTATGAAATGCTTGAGGCTGGAGCTTCTTGGAGCCCGAAGATCTCTGGAGGAGAGAGTCAACAAGCCTTGGCAATTGCAAGTTGACGCGGTGCACAGGGGTACTGCTCCAGCGGTTCCGACGAGGGATACTGGCCTCCAACTTGCTAGGGAGACAGTGCAGGGCTCAAGGGAGTTGCAGAACCACCAGCTGTGCTGCTGAACATTTTGGAGTCCGTAGGAGCTCAGTAACAGCAGACCAGTCAGCTTTGTTGCGGTGCCTTCAGATGCAGGGAAGTGACTCCTTCACTCTAAGGGAGATTCCTTTGGGTGTCTTCGATGTCCACAGGCCTGGAGACGAATCTGTATGGAGCACAGGCATAGACGTTGCAGCAGACTGGCAGGACGTCTATACCAGGAGCAGCAGCAGTCTTCCCAGTTGTAATCTCGATTCCCAGAGTGAAGTCCAGCGATGTCCAGAGTGCCCCGATGGTCGAAGTTGAAGTGGTGTTGGATCTGAATCTTGTCCCAAGAGGAATCTAAGGAACCACCCACAGGTAAGCCCTTAAGTACCCTAAGGAAATGGTTGGAACGGTTCAGGGGTCCCTCCCAGCGGAGAAGCTGGACAGTGGGGAGGATACTCCCATGTCCTTTGTCCAGTTTCACGCCAGAGTGGGAGCCAACGGCTCACTGAACTGTTTTGGGCTGGAGTATGCAAAGAAGGCACCAAATGTTCCCTTCCAGCAGGATACCTGCATCTTTTGGTGAGCTGCTTGAGGTCCTCTTGCGACTTCTGTGCCTTTGGCCTGTGGATCCTCTTGATGGTCTTCTGTGGCTTCAGTAGGCTCCCCTGCTTGCTCTAGGCCTGCTCTGACTCTCCTGCCCTTGGTGAGTCCTTTGCTGGTCCCCATGTTGCACCTTCTTCAATTACTGTGTCTGTTGCTCCTGCCAAGGCTTGTTCGTGCTCCCACCGGACACAGACCCCCTTGTTCTTCACTTCTGACGTGGGACAGCTCGTGAACAGCTCCTTGTCTTTCACAGCATCACCTGGTCCTCACAGTTGCTGCAACAAGGTCACCGTTATCACTCCTGCATCTTCCGTCATTGGTTTTCCGTGCCTCCTGGTCACGTCTGATCCTTGGATTCCCCGTAGTCTTTCACCTTCGCCAGCGGCATCTTTTCTGAAGTCCTCCATTGTGGTCTGTGGCGCTTTCCGACGTCACTTTGCACCTATGCACCTGGCTTCCCTGGTGTAGGAATCGTTGGTTCTCTTCCAGGGGATACTCATTAATAGTCATAAGCACTGAATAATCTCCGCCCATGAGCGGGACCCTGAAACACATAATTATATATATATATATATATATATATATATATATTCCAACACGAAAGTTTGCCCATTTGAATAAAGCCACACAGCCACAGGTTAGTTCCAGCCATTTATTCGGGATGAAAGCTGCAGCCTGCAAGCCAAACCAGAGTCCTCCATATTTAAACGCCCAACGCGTTTCGTGCTGCCTGAGCACTTGATCACGGGCAAATGTTTATAAGCAGTCCCAGAGTCGATAACTACCACCTGTTTTCAAGTGAAACTCGCCACAGTGGGCGTGGCAGCATGCACTGCCTGCTGGTCCTTGTAGTGGTAGGCTCTTATTCCTCTAGTGAGTCGCTCATGGGGTGCACTGTAAAACAAAATAAGACCCCAGTGGGTTGAGAACAAATGTCCTGGACTTGAAAGGTTACATAATAGCACCAGCATCCCAGCTCCTCTGGCTCTCCAATTGCTAGCGTGTTTAAGCGCCAGCGAAGATCCGCAGCGCGGCGGGGCTTCATTCGCGACCGGGCTGGCCGCCTTAAATTCCAACACGAAAGTTTGCCCATTTGAATAAAGCCACACAGCCACAGGTTAGTTCCAGCCATTTATTCGGGATGAAAGCTGCAGCCTGCAAGCCAAACCAGAGTCCTCCATATTTAAACGCCCAACGCGTTTCGTGCTGCCTGAGCACTTGATCACGGGCAAATGTTTATAAGCAGTCTCAGAGTCGATAACTACCACCTGTTTTCAAGTGAAACTCGCCACAGTGGCTGTGTGGCTTTATTCAAATGGGCAAACTTTCGTGTTGGAATTTAAGGCGGCCAAGGCGGCCAGCCCGGTCGCGAATGAAGCCCCGCCGCGCTGCGGATCTTCGCTGGCGCTTAAACACGCTAGCAATTGGAGAGCCACAGGAGCTGGGATGCTGGTGCTATTATGCAACCTTTCAAGTCCAGGACATTTGTTCTCAACCCACTGGGGTCTTATTTTGTTTTACAGTGCACCCCATGAGCGACTCACTAGAGGAATAAGAGCCTACCACTACAAGGACCAGCAGGCAGTGCCTGCTGCCACGCCCACTGTAGCGAGTTTCACTTGAAAACAGGTGGTAGTTATCGACTCTGGGACTGCTTATAAACATTTGCCCGTGATCAAGTGCTCAGGCAGCACGAAACGCGTTGGGCGTTTAAATATGGAGGACTCTGGTTTGGCTTGCAGGCTGCAGCTTTCATCCCGAATAAATGGCTGGAACTAACCTGTGGCTGTGTGGCTTTATTCAAATGGGCAAACTTTCGTGTTGGAATTTAAGGCGGCCAGCCCGGTCGCGAATGAAGCCCCGCCGCGCTGCGGATCTTCGCTGGCGCTTAAACATGCTAGCAATTGGAGAGCCACAGGAGCTGGGATGCTGGTGCTATTATGTAACCTTTCAAGTCCAGGACATTTGTTCTCAACCCACTGGGGTCTTATTTTGTTTTACAGTGCACCCCATGAGCGACTCACTAGAGGAATAAGAGCCTACCACTACAAGGACCAGCAGGCAGTGCCTGCTGCCACGCCCACTGTGGCGAGTTTCACTTGAAAACAGGTGGTAGTTATCGACTCTGGGACTGCTTATAAACATTTGCCCGTGATCAAGTGCTCAGGCAGCACGAAACGCGTTGGGCGTTTAAATATGGAAGACTCTGGTTTGGCTTGCAGGCTGCAGCTTTCATCCCGAATAAATGGCTGGAACTAACCTGTGGCTGTGTGGCTTTATTCAAATGGGCAAACTTTCGTGTTGGAATATATATATATATATATATATATATATATATATATATATATGTGTAAATACATATAAAAGTAGTACATAGTACTAAACAAATTATACACATATATATGTATAACCAATAAAAATGCAGCCCAACATAACCCATAGGCTAATAAAGCCATAATTACATATTTTCTGCAGTATGAAAATAAATCATATTAATAATGCAATAAAAAGGCATGAGCCTCAAAAGCATTCCATAAACAGCAGAAAACCTTTATTTTCATCAAAGAGTTTGTAATAAAAGGCAATTAGCCTAAGAAGGCTGCATACAGAAAAACTATCCCTGTATAGAAAATCAGACCTTTTCTGACTAAGTCTTTAGAAAACTTTTAGTCAGTTATGCCACCTTTATTCTACAAGTGTCCTTCCTGTGGGAAGAAGATCTCCAAAACAGATCCTCATTCTGTTTGTGTGGTATGTCTACCTTTCACACATGATGTGGAAAAATGTTACCTTTGCCTCAAGCTTTCTAGCAGAACTTTGAAAGAAAGAGAAAAGGTTCGGCTTTTGGGGCTTATGGAGAGAGAAGGACGTCGTGAAAAGGGGGCAAGGAGTGTTTTGTCATCTGGAAGGTTCCCTTCTCACTCAAAACGTCGAAGATCTGCTTCTCCTGAAGGTAAAAGCAAGAAAAAACTACATCAGGAAGCGTCGAAGTCGAAGAAAGTAAGTGCGGCGTCGAAATCAAGATCACCGTCGACGTCGAGACCGCAGAAAACTGCATCGATGTCGAAGACATCGCCGGTGAGTCATAAGTCGGCGTCGAAGCGGAGATCGAGGTCACCGTCAAGAAGTGTATCGACATCGAGACATCTGGTGTCGATTGCTGTGAAGACGACATCGAGAGCAATGCGTTCGACATCAAGAGAGAGAAAGCGAGCGACGTCGAGAGGAAGAGTTCGATCGGCGTCTAGAGAGAAGTTCAGATTGACGTCGAGAGACTAAGGTACGACGTCGAGACCTGAAAAGAGAAGACGATCCAAATCGCCATCGAGACATGGTTCTACGTCGGGGCATGCCTCGGGCTCGAGGCTTGAGATCCAGTCGGCGTCGAGAAAATGTCCGACGTCGAGGAAGTCGACGTCGAGATCGCCGCTGCGTGTCTCACGGTCGACGTCGAGACATTCTAGATCAGCCTCTCGGACCTCTCATAGGTCTTTGTCGAGGTCTGAATCAGTGTCGAGGGTGTTGGATAACCCTCCAAGGTCTGTTTCACACGACCTGCAGTCAAGAGCATCGGTGAACAGATCTCCTCTGGTCGGAGCTTCTCCACACCAAGATTCTTCAGTGGTGGCTCATTCTGACTCGAGGTCAAGGAAGTCAGCGGCAGGAGAACGAGAGGTGGTCCCCAGAGAGGTGCAGGCTCCAGCTTCTGGGTCTCCACATTCAGTTGGGAGTGCTTCTTCATCTGCTCCTTCTTCTTCTTTGGGAATGCAGATTGTGCAGGTTTCCCCGCAGGGCTCTCCGGTGCGTAAAACACCACCTGCAGGTATGTCTCCAAGATGGCTAGAAAGCATCCGTCATTGGAAGATGCCGCCAAGACCTGATCGAAGACAACTGACTATGGGGGCTTTGAGACCATCGGCTGGTGGTTCTCCAAGGCAATCCAGATCTTCAGTGCGAAGGCGTTCACGCTCTGGGGAACGCAGTAGGCATCGGTCTACTACTCCTGAGAGAAGACATAGATCTCCTGCTTCTTCATCTTCAACAAGGTCTTCTTACAGAGACTATTCGCCCACGATTTCATCAACACCACCCTCCAGGGTTTCGCCTGTAGATGATTTGGGAACCTTCAATGAGGTTTTGTGTTGTGGGGCGAGTAAATTCAATATTACTATGACAGTGCCTCAGGTGAAATCTTCTGTCATTTTTGAGACTCTACATCAAAAGTCCTCTGCTAGGCCTCTTCTTTCTTCCACTGGTGCCTGGTTTGTTGGAACCGGCAATGAAGACTTTTTTGACGCCAGCAACTGTAGGATCAGGTCCTTCAAGGATTGCGAAAAAGTATAAGGCACCTGATCAAGACCCCATTTTCCTGCGCACAGATCCGCCACCAGATTCTCTCATAGTGGCTGCAGCCAGGAAGGCCCATTCGGCTACGTCTGTCTCGTCTGCTCCAACTGAGAAAGACAGTAAAAATATGGATTCCTTGGGCCGAAGGACGTGTAACACAGCTGGTTCGGTCATGAGAGTGGCTATTGCTGCGGCTTTGCTGGGTCGCTATGATCGCCTCTTATGGGACTCTATGGCGAGGTTTGCAGACAAACTTCCAAAGGAAGATCAGAAAGATTTCCTGGAGATTGTGAAAGAAGGTGGTTTGGTGGCAAACCAAAGTATAAGTGCGGCTGCGGATTCGGCTGATCTGGCAGCTCACGGTTATGCCCACGGCATATGCTCCAGAAGATTGGCTTGGCTTCGTCTCACGGGTCTAAAGCCGGATGCCCAAAGAAAGATAGTTAACCTACCTTTCAACGGATCGACATTGTTTGGATCTCATGCTGATGATGAGATGACCAAGATGAAATCGGAGCTGGACACTCTGAAGGCAGTGGGGCTGGAGTAGAAGAAAGACTTCCGCCGGCGTAATTTTCGTCCTTATGACAAAAGGTCGTTCCAGCAACGTGGGCAATCGTCAAACTGGTCGTCGCAAAATCAAGGCCAGAACCAACAGAGGTCTCAATTTCAACAGCGCAGACCTGGGCGAGGCAGAGGAGGAAATAGACAGCAGTCTTCTGCTGCAAAACAGCCTCAGAAGCAATGAAAAGAGACTTCCTCCGCAGCTGTTGTCCACTCCGGTAGGAGGAAGCATTGCTTTATACTTGGCCGAGTGGAGAAGATTAACAAAGGACAGGTGAGTTATCGGCATTATTCAAAATGGTTACCTTCTAAAGTTCAAGAAACCTCCTCCCATTATCAATCTGAAGGTACTTTTTCATCACAATCTAAAGCTGTTGCAACAAGAAGCAAACATCCTTCTGTGCAAGAAAGCAATAGAGAAAGTCCCTCGTCCACAGCGAAACCAAGGTCTGTACTCCCGGTTTTTCCTGGTGAAAAAGAAAGGGCCCAAGGCAGAATTCAGGCCCACACTGGATCTGAGACTGTTGAACAGGTTCATTCGAAAAGAAAAGTTTCCATCAAATATTCCCTCAGTTACATCAAGGGGACTGGATGTGTTCCATCGACCTGAAGGATGCATATTTTCATGTTCCAATCTCCAAAAGGCATCGCAGATTTCTCAGGTTTCGAGTGTCTGTTCATCACTACCAGTATGCAGTACTTCCATTCGGGCTGACGTCCGCTCCCCGAACGTTTTCCAAGTGTATGGCGGTGGTTGCTGCCTTCCTTCGAAAGCAGAGAATTTTCATTTATCCTTACTTGGACGACTGGCTCCTGAAGAGTTCGTCCCCATCTCTGTTGGAAGATCATCTGTCCATATGTCTTCATCTCATGTACAGGTTGGGTCTCCAGGTCAACTTCAAAAAATCAATTCTGAATCCTACTCAGCGGATCCATTACCAGGGAGCTCTTCTGGACACAGAAAGAGAAAACGTGTGTCCTTCGGAGGAGAGGTGGTTATCAATCAGGTCGAAGTGTCAACTGCTTCGTCAATCCACTTATCCAACAGTTCGTCAAGTATCTTCTCTTCTGGGATCCATGGCATCGTGCATCTTCATAGTTCCAAACGCAAGGTTGCACATGCGTCCTCTACATGAGTGTCTAGAAGACCAGTGGAGTCAGAGGACGGGATGTTGGGAGGATCGAGTTCTTCTTCATCAGTCCGCCAAGGATTCTATCAGGTGGTGGATGAAGAGATCACACTTGATGAGAGGTGTTCCGTTTCATCAAGACCCTCCGGTGCAGACTCTGATCACGGACGCTTCACTCCAGGGTTGGGGTGCTCATATGGGCCCTCTGTAAGTACAAGGGCTATGGTCCGACTCAGAGAAGGGCTATCACATCAACCTGCTGGAGCTGCGGGCTGTTCATCTAGCCCTCAAGTCCCTGTTTCCATCATTCCAGTCTCGGTCCCTCCTGGTCCAAACAGACAATACAACGACAATGTATTATTTAAACAAGCAGGGGGGTACTCGGTCCAGGACTCTGTCCATAGAAGCCCAGACCATCTGGAACTGGTTACTGGCGAGAGACTTGTCGATAACGGCTGAACATCTGCCGGGAGTTCTCAATTCTCAGGCGGATTTTCTAAGCAGAGACTTCGTCGAGGTTCACGATTGGGTCCTCAACGAGGAAGTCACAAACAGTATCTTTCAGGCATGGGGAACACCAGATATCGATCTGTTCGCAGACGCGGAAAACGCAAAATGCCCCGTCTTCGCGTCCAGGTTTCCCCAGAACGGGTTTCAGGGGAATGCCCTTTTGATAGACTGGTGTCAGAACTTACTGTACGCTTTTCCACCGACCCCGTTGATACCAACAGTAATCAACAGGATGTACAGAGCCAACTCCAGGATGATTTTGATTGCCACGCCAATGGTGGTTTCCAGATCTCCTTCAGTTGTCGGAAGTACCACACAGGAGATTGCCGTGTCGCCCGGATCTTCTGTCCAAGCATCCTGAAGTCATCCAGTATGGACACTTGCAGTTGAATCCTGACTGTATGAACATCCTTAAGGAGGCGAAACGGCCTTCTACAAGGAAATCCTATGGATTTAAGTGGATTTAAGTGGAAACGTTTTTACCTGTGGTGTGAGAGTAATGGGTTTGATCCTATCCATGGTCAGGAACAGGTGATTTTGCCCTACCTCTTACATTTAGCAAGATCGGGTCTTCAATTTAATTCTATTAAAGTCCATCTTGCTGCGATCACAGCCTACAGAAAATCACCTACTCAGGCCTCCTTTTTTAGGATGCCTGTAGTAAAGGATTTTCTGGAAGGTTTGAGAAAGGTGTCTCCGCCTGTCAGGTCTCCTTCTCCACCGTGGGAGCTGAATGTGGTGTTAACTAAGTTAATGGGTGCTCCTTTTGAACCTATACATACGTCTTCTTTGCAACACTTAACTTGGAAAGTAGCATTTCTGGTGGCTATTTCTTCTGCTCGTAGAGTGAGCGAGATTCAAGCTCTGTGTTGCAAAGAACCGTTTACTGTGTTCCATTCCAATAGAGTGGTACTCAGGACGCATCCTGCTTTTTTGCCCAATGTAGTGTCAGATTTTCATATTAATCAAATCTGAAAGAAACAGGTTAGTATTAGATTCCTTACCTTAGAATATCCCCAGGCGTCAGTCTGGATCCGGAAACTTTTGCGTAGCAGTACCCCTGCGCGTCGGTAGGCGTCGTCTGCAGGCGTCCCCTGCGGCTCCGCGTCGTCGGCGTCGTGCGCCGTGATGACGTCGCTGGAGTATATAGACGCCGCCTCCGCGCGCTGACGTCAGTTCTTCTTTTTTCCGCGCCAGTTAGCGCAGATCCGAAGAGCAGTACTCCGGTCTTTTGACCAAGTTTTTTGTTAACTGATTGATCTTTACGGTGCCGGTAGGATGCCCGGTTTCAAGAGTTGTGACGAGTGCGACCGCATGATGTCGGTCACCGACCACCATCGACTCTGCCTCCGGTGTCTGGGCGCGGACCACGACGTGGAGTCCTGCGTCGACTGTCGGGCCTTGACTGGAAAAGCTAGGCGGGAGCGGTCCCGCAAGCTTCTCGAACTCCGGTTGTCGGCCCCGCGTCGAGAGCGGTCCCGGTCCGGTCGGAGGTCGAGGGAGCGGTCGAGGGAGCGGTCGCGGAGCCGCCATGGGCGCTCCGGGAGTCGCCACCATTCCTCCGGCTCGTCAGGTAAGCACAAGAAGTCGGGGCGTCGCCATCGCACCCCCGACTCCCCCCGACGCCCGCGTGCTGCGGCCGGGGGCTCGGGTGACCCCACCCCCGCGGTCCCGCATGGGTCGCCGACGCCGTCTGCCCCACACCTGTCGGTCCCTGGGGAAGGCGCGTCGCGTGAGGAGATCGAGGCCTTCCTCATTGCTATGAGGGCGAGGTCTTCTCCGGCGGGGCCTTCGGCGCCTGCGGGCCCGTCGGTCCCGTCTGGGGGCCCGAGCGGTTCGGGTGCTCCTGCCCCGGCGCCGCCGGTGGCTCCGGCCCCGGCGCCGCTGGTTCCCTCTGGTTCGTCGCCGGCTGGTCTCCCGGCCTCTCCGGCGTCGGTTCCTGTGGGCCAGCCCATGGTACCGCCCCCGCGTGGTGCAGCGACTCCGCCGTCGGCTCCGGCCGGCGTCGGGTCCCCGGCACCGACGCCGCGCGGCGCCACCCCCCTTTCCTCCCCGACTCCGGACTCGGAGCCGGACCGGCGTCGGCCGACGCCGGACCCGACGCCGATGGGGCCTGTTGACCCCGATGTCTATATCGTCGACCCAGAATATGGGTATGACGAGGAGGAGTATGGAGAGGGTTGGGAGGGGTCTGAGGACCCTCTATCCCGTGCCTGCCAGTACGATGTGGACTGGGTAGGTGATCTGGGTGATGCCAGTGGCCTGGACGAGTCGCCCAACCCTGGGTTTGTCTCTCCGTCCCCTGTGGCGTCCGAGGCGGGTGCTGCCTATTCGGTGGTCCTGATGAGGGCTGCCAAGGCCTTACACCTTGAGCTCCCCGTCGCGAAGGTCAAACCGAATATCCTGACGGAAGTTTTTAAACCGCAGTCATGCCCCCAGGAGCCTCTGCTGCCGTTTAATGAGGCCCTGACGGATGTCCTTCTGGGCACCTGGTCCAGGCCCGCCTCTGGTGCGCCGGTTGACCGGAACGTTGCCAGGCGTCACCGTCCCTGCGCGGACGACCCTGCCTTCCTGTCCACCCATCCCTCCCCGGAGAGTCTGGTGATCCAGGCCTCCACTTCGCAGTCCGCATTTCCGTCGGCTCCGCCCGACCGGGAATCAAAGAGGTACGACCAATTCGGAAAGAAAGTGTTTTCCTCTTTGAGTGCTGGGCTGCGGTCTTGTAACACCGCGTGCCTCTTGGGCCGCTACACCCACTCCCTGTGGGATACGGTCGAGGAGTGTTTGCCGCAATGCCCCCAGGAAGTGCGGGACAAGCTCACCCGGGCCTTTGTTGAAGGCCGGGATGCGGCGCGGTACTCGATCCGTTGTGGTCTGGACACCACGGACTCACTGGGACGGGCCATGTCCACTACGGTGGCGATTCGTCGCCATGCCTGGCTGAGATCTGCCAACTTCTCACCAGACGTCCAAAATACGCTTATGGACATGCCATTTGATGGCAGTCGCCTATTTGGTGACAAAGCGGACCACGCGCTGGAGCGCTTCAAGGACTCCAGGGTCACGGCCAAGTCCTTGGGTCTCTCGACCCAGACCCAGCGCCAGCAGACGGGTTCGTTTCGGCCCTTTCGTGGCCAAGGGAGAGGAGGTCCCACACGTGCTGCCAGCCACGCGGCGCAGAGCGCTCCCCAGCGCGGTGGCGCCCGTGGTTTCCGCCGTGGTGGCGGTAGAGGCCAGCGTCGTGGTCAGTCCACGCCTCCCTCCGCTGCGGCATCCAAGCCTTCCTAGTCCGAGCTTTCGGGCTCCCGTGACGCCAGTGGGTGGCAGGGTTCGCCATCACCACTCCCGCTGGCGCGCGATAACATCGGACAGGTGGGTGCTGCAGCTTGTCCGAAGGGGCTATGCCCTCCCCTTCGAGTCCACTCCTCCAGCCATGCCACCGCAGAACCACCGTGTGTCGGGGGACCACTTGACACTTCTGCAGGAGGAAGTTACGGCCCTCTTGGCCAAGGGGGCCATCGAGCGCGTTCCTGGGCCAGAAGTAGGGTGTGGTTGCTACTCCCACTACTTTCTGGTACCCAAGAAGGACAAGGGAGGCCTGCGTCCTATCTTGGATCTACGGAACGTCAACGGCTTCCTCCGGAAGGAGAAGTTCAAGATGTTGACTTTGGCTCAGGTCTTGGCTGCTCTAGACCCACAAGACTGGATGGTAGCGTTGGACTTGCAGGATGCGTACTTTCACATCCCCGTCCTGCCGGCCCACCGGCGTTACCTGCGGTTCACGGTAGGCCACGAGCATTTTCAGTTTATCGTGCTCCCATTCGGCCTTACCTGCGCCCCACGGGTGTTCACGAAAGTGATGGCGGTGGTCGCAGCTCATCTGCGCCGGTTAGGGGTTTCAGTCTTCCCCTACCTCGACGACTGGCTGTTGAAGGCGGGCTCGCCCCAGACAGTCGTCCACCACCTTCAGATGACGGCAGACCTCCTGCACGAGTTGGGGTTTTCCATCAATGTGCCGAAATCACACCTGTGTCCCTCTCAAAAGCTCCTTTTCATCGGAGCGGTTCTCGACTCGGCGCAGTTTCGGGTTTATCCCCCGGAACGGCGGGTCCGGGATATTCAGGCTCTGATTCCCATCTTTCAGCCGTTATCCCGGGTTTCGGTCAGGTTGACGCTGCGGCTTCTGGGGCTGATGGCCTCCTGCATCCTTCTGGTGCATCACGCCAGATGGCGGATGCGGGCTCTGCAGTGGGACCTGAAGTTTCAGTGGGCCCAGCATCAGGGCAACCTTTCCGACCATGTCCTGATCTCGGAGGGCACTGCGAGACAGTTGCAGTGGTGGCTTACAGACCGCGATTGGGTCAGGGGCAGATCCCTCTCCCTTCCCCAGCCGGAGCACGTGGTTGTGACGGACGCGTCCCTCCAAGGCTGGGGTGGCCACTTGGGAGAGGCGGAGATCAGAGGCCTCTGGTCTCCGGCGGAGTCCCGGCTCCATATCAACATGTTGGAGCTGCGGGCGATTCGCCTGGCACTGAAGGCATTCCTCCCCTTTGTCAACGGGAGTGTAGTGCAGGTGTTCACGGACAACACCACCGCCATGTGGTACTGCAACAAACAGGGCGGTGTGGGGTCGTGGACCCTTTGCCAAGAGGCTCTGCGCCTCTGGCAATGGCTGGAACGTCAGGGCGTGACTCTGACGGTTCAACACCTGGCAGGTTCTCTGAACGCCAGGGCGGACGAACTCAGCCGTCGGTGCTCGGTGGATCACGAATGGCGTCTGAACTCGGATGTGGCGAGAGGCCTCTTTCAGCAATGGGGAGAGCCTTGGTTAGATCTATTCGCCACAGAAGAGAACGCGCAATGTCATCAGTTCTGCGCGTTGGAGTTTCCAAGACGGCACTCGCTCGGCGACGCCTTTCGGCGCGAGTGGAGTTGCGGTCTGTTGTACGCCTTTCCGCCTATACCACTTCTGCCCAGAGTGCTGAAGAAGATCAGGCGCGACCGGGCCCAAGTTATCCTTGTGGCTCCGGACTGGGCTCGAAGGTACTGGTATCCCGAGCTACTCAGCATGACAGTCGGTCCCTCGATCCGCCTGCCCCTTCAGGAGGACCTTCTGTCGCAGCAGCAGGGGACGGTCCTCCACCCGAACCTGTCCAGTCTCCACCTCCATGCGTGGAGATTGAGCGGCGACAGTTGAGGCCATTTGACTTGCCTCCTGAAGTCTGTGATGTCATTCTGGCAGCCAGGCGTCCCTCCACAAAGTCGGTATACGCCTGCCGGTGGAACAGATTTGTGGCATGGTGCACAGCAAAGGCTGTGGATCCCCTTTCTGCCCCTCTATCTGAGGTTCTCCTCTTCCTCCTTTCCCTTGCCCAGCAGGGCTCTGCTCTGGGCACTATCAAGGGCTATCTTTCTGCCCTTTCCGCCTTCTTGAGGCTACCTGATCAGCCATCTTTGTTCAAGTCCCCTATTGTGTTAAGATTCTTAAAGGGCATCACGCACATGTATCCTCCAGCTCCGTTCGTGATGCCTCAGTGGGACTTGAACCTGGTTTTGACTTTCCTGATGTGCGCTCCCTTTGAGCCCCTTCATTCCTGTCCTCTCCGTCTTCTCACCTTAAAGACGGCCTTCCTGGTAGCCATCACCTCTGCCAGGAGAGTGAGTGAGCTCCAGGCTCTTTCTGTTCAACCTCCTTTCTTGTCTGTTCATCCTGATAAGGTGGTTCTTCGGACCAGACCTTCTTTCCTGCCCAAGGTAGTCTCTGCTTTTCACATTGGGCAGTCCATCACCTTGCCCTCCTTCTTCCCGCCTCCGCATCCTTCAAAGGATGAAGAGCGGCTCCATCGTCTGGACCCAAAACGTGCGCTTTCATTCTATATGGATCGCACACGCCAGTTCCGGGTGGATGACCAACTGTTTGTTGGCTACGTGGGTGAGAAGAAGGGAAGGGCGGTACAGAAACGGACCATCTCTCGGTGGGTCGTCCTGTGCATCAAAGCATGCTACTCTTTGGCTCGGAAGGAGCCTCCTGTTGGGCTGAGGGCCCATTCCACTCGGGCCACGGCGGCTACTACTGCCCTGGGCCGGGGAGTCCCTTTGCAGGACATTTGCCAGGCGGCCACGTGGGCCTCGCTGCACACCTTTGCGAGGCACTACTGCCTGGACAGTCAAGTCCGGAGGGATGGCTTCTTTGGCCGTTCGGTCCTCCAGGACTTTCTGGTGTAGGTTGTATTGGTTCGCAGACCCACCACCGGGGTTGGTATTGCTGGGGTATCTATTCTAAGGTAAGGAATCTAATACTAACCTGTTTCTTTCAGATGAACAAGTTACTTACCTTCGGTAACGATATATCTGTAAGAAACAGTAGTTAGTATTAGATTCCTTACCGCCCCGCCCATCCTCCCCGTTCTGCGAACTGATACCTAGGGTTAGGGACATCCCTTTCAGGGCCCTAGTTTCAAATGGCACCAGTGTTGGTTCTCACATGGCTCTGCGTGTTCTGGCGCGGAAAAGCTGTGTGCAAAGAACTGACGTCAGCGCGCGGAGGCGGCGTCTATATACTCCAGCGACGTCATCACGGCGCACGACGCCGACGACGCGGAGCCGCAGGGGACGCCTGCAGACGACGCCTACCGACGCGCAGGGGTACTGCTACGCAAAAGTTTCCGGATCCAGACTGACGCCTGGGGATATTCTAAGGTAAGGAATCTAATACTAACTACTGTTTCTTACAGATATATCGTTACCGAAGGTAAGTAACTTGTTCGTCATAACCTTGCATACCTTTTTTCCAGATCCTACTAGTCCTGCTGAAAGGGCTCTTCATTCCTTAGATCTGAAGAGAGTCCTTAAGTTTTATTTAGATAGAACAAAGACTTTGAGACATTCAGACCGTTTGTTCATTAACTATGGTCCTGTTAATACAGGCTCTGCAGCATCTAAGAGGTCCATTGCTAGATGGATTGTTTCTTGTATTCTTCTAACTTATCAGTTGTCAAATAGGTCTTTGTCAGGAAGACCAAAAGCACATTCTACAAGAGGGAAAGCTTCTACCATAGCTCTCCTTAGAAATGTTTCTATGGCAGAAATTTGTAAGGCAGCTACTTGGCGTTCAGTGCATACTTTTACTCGCCATTATTGCCTTGACTCAGACACACAGGCAAATGCTCAGGTTGGGCAAGCATCTCTTAGAAATGTATTTGCTAATGCTACCTGAGGGCTGTGTGTTTTCAATTGTTGTTGTAGTTATTTTTTCTGTTCGCCCGCGTTTTGTGGGTATGAGCTTGCTACTCTATTCAGTGCTTATGACTATTAATGAGTATCCCCTGGAAGAGAAGGATTAGTTACTTACCTGTAATCCTAGTTCTCTTCCAGGGGTATACTCATTAAAGTCATAAGCACCCTCCCGCCTCCCCGGGCGAGCAGTAGCTTTATGATGGTACTATGGTGTTTCTAGATGCAGATTCCTGCTAAGTTTACTGTACCGTACAAAATAACTTACCTAACTGTCACCTGTGGTGTATGATGGGAACAGAGTTCCCCTGGAGGCCTTAAAGGCAAAGTGTTCAGATTCTCTGATGCCTTAAAGGCGAGGTGTCAGTCTGATTTTCTATACAGGGATAGTTTTTCTGTATGCAGCCTTCTTAGGCTAATTGCCTTTTATTACAAACTCTTTGATGAAAATAAAGGTTTTCTGCTGTTTATGGAATGCTTTTGAGGCTCATGCCTTTTTATTGCATTATTAATATGATTTATTTTCATACTGCAGAACATATGTAATTATGGCTTTATTAGCCTATGGGTTATGTTGGGCTGCATTTTTATTGGTTATACATATATATGTGTATAATTTGTTTAGTACTATGTACTACTTTTATATGTATTTACACACACACATATATATATATATATATATATATATATATATAATTCACCAAAGTGCCTTAAGCATCTGAGAGGCACACGACAGATCTCCGCCCTCCGGGCTTCCAAGTTTAACATGCCTTTCTGCTCCATAAATCAATTAAGCGCCCGACGCGTTTCAGGGAATTCATCCCCTTCCTCATGGGCTTGCTGGAAGAAGACTCGAAGTGCAGCGTTATCAATTTCATCACTTTTTTATTCAAACAAGCCCCCATGTAGGCGCATGCTCAGTGCATAGTCCTGCAAAGATTGTTGGGACTTGTAGTGTATAACGATGCAAATAATTATTTCCTTTCAGTAAGGTCGAGTCTGCTGCCACAATTAATGCATTGTCTTTTTAAATCCTTTAGTAGGCTATGTTGCAGATCAGCATGTTTAAAATACACACATGGAGTCCTGTGCTCCTCGAGTCCCAACCAGTTCGGAACTCGGAGGCACTTTGGTGAATTATATATATATATATATATATAATTATATATCCGGGTTCCCGCTCATGGGCGGAGATTATTCAGTGCTTATGACTTAAATGGGTATACCCCTGGAAGAGAACTAGGATTACAGGTAAGTAACTAATCCTTCCTGAGGTATCCACAGGTGGGGTGTCTGTCCAACTTTCTATTTTCCACTGGGTTTCTTCAGGGTGCACTGGGGAGGGTCCTTCTTCTTAAAAACTGCAACTACGACTTTCCCATTTACTTGCATTGTGTATGCGTCTGTGTTTCCACTTTGCACACAGCCCCCGTGGGGTTCCTGGGTACTTACCTCGGTTGGTTCCTTGTTTACCTAGCTCCTCTGTGTCTTCTGATCCAAGTCCCAAATTCAATCGCAGTTCATATTCCACTTCTTTTGTGCTACTTACCTGTTTTCCATTTGAAATATTGTGTGTATTGTGTCAATATCGCCGAATAGGAGACCTACTTTGTGCAGGAAAGTGTTTGAGTAGTATGTCCGGTGTAAAATTTTGATCTGTACTAGCGTAAATCTGGCTCGGAAAGCTATTTCACTTGGGCCCTGCATGGCCTCCTTCCAATCCTCATCGTCTACGTCTCTCAAATAGTCTGCCCAGGATCGTCTCTGGTGTCCTATTGTGTCGGTGGAATTATTTATCTGTTTTCGATAGATCACAGGCACCCCTTTGTTGAGGATGGGTTCCGTGAGCAAGGGGTCTTCTAAGGGAGAGGAATCCGTCAGGCTTGTCCCCTCCTATATATGGACTCGTAGTGCATGCCCAGGCTGGATGTATCGGAGCTTTTCGGCGTCTCCCAATTTGTATTCCTGATTAAGCGTCTCAAATGTAATCAGTGAGTTATTCCTCCACACATCCCCCAGGTGGTCAGTCCCTATTGTCACCCACTGGGAGAAGCTCCTCAGGGTGGACACCTCACCCAGTTGATCGCTGTGCAACAGGGGGGTCATGGCCATCAGTCTGGCCCTCCAGCCCAGGCAGCATTCTGCCTCACTCCATCATCTGACGAATGTAGCTGTGTTTAGAGGCAGGTCCTTTCGCCGCTGGTGATCGTAAAGGATGGCTTCATGATTACACCTGCTGAGTACCTCTCTGTCGACAACATATGCAGGCTCCGCCCTGTCTGGGAATACTCAATCATTAACTACCAGGAGTTGTGAGGTCCAATAGTATTTTTTAATGTCTGCTACTGCCAGTCCTCCCTCATAGAAAAGTTTCCCCAAGGCAATACGCGGTGTGCCCCCTGTCCCATAAGAGAACCCAGAGTGTGTGATCCATCTGTTTTAAAAAGCCAGATGAGAGGGTTGGGTGAATTTTGAAGGGCGTAGAGAAGCCGTGGCTAGGTCATCATTTTGTACAGCCCTGCCCATCAGCGACAGCGGTAGAGTGTGCCTGTGGGCGGTGTCAGCGTGGAACCATTCTCATTGGGGGGTTAAGTTGTCTTGAACGAACAACTGCTGGTCGCGAGTTACAAAACTTCAGTTATTTAAAGTCCTCCAACGCCACGAGTGCTGTGCATTCCGGCTGGAGCCTTGGTGTGGGAGGGAATAGGAGAGTCTTAACAAGGGAAAGATCACCGATATGGGCCAATGCATTTTTTATAGCCCGAATAGCTACTGAAGAACTCGGAAATATGGAGTATCCTTGTTATTGAGAAGTGTGGCCTTGAGACATATAATAGGATGTTGTTGGCATAGAGGGCGACATGTTCCTCCTAGCCGCCCTCGGATGGAATGCCCCATATCAATGGGTCATGGCGGATCCAAGCCAGCAGCAGCTCCGGTGCGAATACCAGCTGAAATTGCGGGAATTCCTTCTTGGTTCCTGTCTGCTATGGAAAGATTCTGGACGTTACTCTGTTGACTCTGTGGTCACACCTCTCCTTCGGAGGAAATCCTTTGTTCAGCATCCCCTGCCCGAGTTAGGCTCATTAGCAGGGGTGCAGAACAGTGTCTGGGGTCTGTAGCAGTGCAGGATGGTAGGCAGACCCTGTAAGGCTGCACAGGTAGGTATTGGGGGGTGCTCTAAGGAGCCCCCAGTACATGGTATCATGCTACTAACACTGGAATCAGTGTAGTTGCTTGATTCCAACATGTTTGATACCTTAGAGGCGACTTGCAGTGACTGGGATATAAGGGAAACCTTATATATAAAGTGAATGGTTTATGCACCACTTCACCAGACTGCGATAGCAGTCCTGCAGGCACAATTTGCATGGAATTCCATGGGTGGCACAACACATGCTGCAGCCCATGGGAGACCCCTGGTGTACCAGTGCCCTGGGTACCACTGTACCATATACCAGGGACTTACAGTGGTACCCCAGTATGCCAAGTGTGGAGTGCACAAAGTGCTTACCATCAACGTTTAGAGGAGATAGCATGGCCACTGGGTTCTTGGTTAGCAGGATCTCAGTGAACTAAGTCAAAACACACTGACACCAGGCAAAAAGTGGAGGTATCTTATACAGAAAATCCCACTTTCCTACAGGAGAGCCCTAAAGTCAGTGCTTCACTCTGCTGGTATGTCATTGGGGTGTAGTACACTGTATACATTCACATACTTTTAAAATTTTGCAACTTCACTTGGGAGTCGCCAAAAGTAGTGATAGTAAACACTTAGGTTACTGCTGCCCTTAGTAATGTGAGCACCTCATTGTACGGTCCAAGCTTCAGCAAGGTGAGGTAGGAAAGTTGTGCGCTCTGACTCTTTGAAAGCAGGTCATCAAATAAGCATGGAGGACACTGTGGAGGAGCATCGGTTCAGAGCAGCAGACACGGCATGCAAACTCAGAGCAGGAATCACAAAGGGTCGCAGAGCAGAGGACAACACCTGAAAGGGCATGGGAGTTTAAAGAGTACTCTGCGGGCACTGCCTACCTGCTCCTGGTTGCATGTGGGGTCATGGTTTGAAGTGCACTGCAGAAATGTGCCTTGCTGTCTGATGGGCTGGTCTTGAGTTGGAGTCCATGCACTGCCTTTCTGTCTGTTGGGGGCTGGGGGTGGGGTGGGGTGGTTCATGGTTTGGAGTGCACTGTAAAGATGTGCCTCACTGGTCCCTAGGGGTGGTTTTGTCAATGTCAATGGTATTTGTAAAGCGCAAACAATCATCCCCAATGGGATATCACGGCGCTGTCCTGACAATAGTGAGTGGTTAACAGATAACAGAGTGGGGATTATGTTTACTCAGGTTTTGGGAAAAGAAATGTTTTTAATTGCTTCCTGAAGGACAAGTAACAGTCTGTTAGTCTGAGTTCTTGCGGCAGCTTATTCCAGTTGTTTGGTGCCAGGTGGGAGAATGCCCGTCCACCCATCCTGGCTGTTTTCACACGAGTGTTGCTTGCTCTAGCAGCCGTACAGGAACGCAGGTTCCTTGTAGGAGCATAGAATCTGATTTTATTTTTTAGGATGCGAGGGCCCGTGTTGTGCAATGCTTTATGCGTTATGCACATTAGCTTGAAGATAGCTCTTTGTCTCATTGGTAGCCAGTGAAGCTCACGCAGGCAGCTTTTGGCTGGGTCGTACTTTCTTTTATTGCAAATTGCCTTTGCCGCAGCATTCTGTACGACTTGCAGTTTTGCGAAAAGATAGTCCGCCATTCCCACAAACAGGGAATTTCCGTAATCCAGCCTGCTCATTAATAAAGACTGGACCAGTATCTTCCTGCACTCAGTGGAGATCCATGGAAAAACTCGCCGGAGCATCTTGAGTAGTACAAAGCCTTTGCCACTGATTGTAGATACGTGGGTTTTCATGCTCAGGGTATTATCTAGAATCACACCTAAATTTTTGGCAGTTGATGCTGGTATGGGAGCGGTGCCCAGAGTGGTGGGCCACTAGCTGTTGTCCCATAGGTGTGTATGTCTACCAAACAGCAGAATCTCAGACTTGTCTGCGTTTAATTTGAGACAATGGTTGTGCATCCAATTGGCTAATTCGGTCAGGCAGTTCGATAGCCTATCCTTAGGGTCGTCTTCTTCATCTAATGAAATCATTAGTTGGGTGTCGTCTGCGTAAGAGCAGATCCCAACATCCCACTTTCTCCCTATATCGGCTAGTGATGAGACAAACACGTTAAATAGGGTTGGGCTCAATGAGGCCCCTTGTGGGACCCCATACTTGATGTTCCGGGGAGGGGAGACAAAATCACCCATCCGTACTGACTGTGTTCTGTCTTGCATGAAAGACTGCAGCCACCCTAATGCCTTTTCCTGGATACCCTTGGCTGCTAGGATTTCCAGGAGTCGGTGGTGTGGGACGGTGTCAAATGCCGCCGAGAGGTCTAGTAGAATCAAGGCGACTGTCTTTCCCTGATCTACCTTGGTACTGATATTGTCTGACACTGCCAGGAGTGTTGTCTCAGTGCAATTGTTGGTCCGGAACCCTGTTTGGGAGCTGTCCAATAGATCATTGGTCTCTAGGAATTTGGAAAGCTGCCTGTTGACCAATTTCTCCATCACCTTAGACAAATAAGGAAGTTGAGAAATAGGCCGATAGTTTGCCGGGTTGTAAATATCAGATCCTGCTTTTTTTAGTAAGGGAGTGACTATGGCATTTTTCCAATACTTCGGGAATCCAGCAGAATTCAATGATTGATTAAAGACTTTGGTTACAGCTGGGCAGATTATTGGTGTTAGTTGAGAGAAAATATGATGCGGGCATGGGTCCAGTGGGGAGCCTGATTTTACTTCCTGCATAGCTTTGCCCACTTCCTCCTCTGTAAAAGGGCCGAATCTAGGACAGCTAGCCAGAACTGGGGATGTTACACGAGGTTGTGGTTGCTTTGATTCAATGTTGGAAAAAGAGGCATAGATCGTATCGATTTTTTCACAGAAATATTCATTAATTTTATTGCAGCCTTCTTGCGAGGTGGTAAGATCCACTGATAGATTAGCCGGGCTGCATAGCTCTTTGACTATTTTGAATAGTTCTTTTGAAGAATTTTTGCTTTCTGTTATCCTCCGTGAGAAATAGTCTTTCTTTGCTTTCCTAATAGCTTTGTTGTAGAGCACAAGTTCCTTTTTGTATATGGCTCTTGTTTCTAGGGTTTTATTGAGCCTCCAATTGTGTTCGCAAGATGTACATTTCCTTTTTAAAGATTTTAATTCAGGTCCATACCACTTCTCTGAGACTGTGCCTCTCCGTTTATGTTTAGAGAGTGGAGCTGAACAGTGTTCCAGCGCACCCTTGATATTATTCTGGAGCTCTTCTATTTCATTATTAATATTGGTGTTTCCTATGAATACATGTGTAAAATGATTCTGTAATTTTTCCACAGAATTTTTTTCCCAGCTCCTAGCTGATGCTGTTGCTGGGGGCATGGATTTAGAGTGTTTGGTAGGTATTTTAATAGTGAACACAATCATGGAGTGGTCAGTCCAAATCAATGGTTTAATCGCATTGATGTCAATGGCTCCTATATTGGAGAAGATGAGATCTAAAATATGTCCAGCCCTATGTGTGGGCTGATTAATTATTTGTGTCAGCTGTAGGATATCCATGTCCTCCACTAGCTGTTTGGTTAATGGGTTGCTGCTGCTATCAAAGTGTACGTTAAAATCTCCTATCACAAGAATATTCTTGTTTTTGAGACAGATCGGTAGTATTTGGGTAAAGAGTTGGGCACTAAAGTCTAAAGTGCTTGCAGGGGGGTTATAAACTATCACTCCCCCAAATATAATATTGGTGTTTACAGATACTGAGAATAGTAATAAAAGAAAGGGAGGACTCCTTAAGGATTCAATCAGGGACCAGGAGTAAATAAGTTTTGTTATTACACAGTACGAGAAACTATTCATGGATGTCCAGTTATAACTGGACATCCATGAATAGTGTGATTTCTTGTACATTTTGAATAATCTGATGATGTATGATTCTATTTGTGTATAAGGATTAATCTTTTTCTTAAACAAAAAAGATTAGGAAATTGTTTTAAACATACGGCTTTTTATTAATTTTTTATTAATGTGTATTACTCATGATTTTATGAACTTGTAATAAAGTGTTCAAGAATTTTTAAATAAGACTAGATGATGAGGTTTTTTTGCATGCATGTCTTCACTTTTTCTCGTACTGTGTAATAACAAAACTTGTTCAGAGACAGTGGGCGTTTTTGAGATAGAAGGGTAACACTGGGAAGGATTCCAAGAGTTGGTCTCTTTTGGACCTTTGTTTTTCTTACAGATACTGAGAATGCCATTGCTTCATGGCTGTTGGACTGTGTGATCGGTACTTGTCTACAGGTGAGGGATTCCATAAATAGCAGGGCTACCCCCCCGCCACTTTTCTTCACTCTATTCAGATTGAGTATTTTATAATCCGCTGGAAGGGCTGTCGCGATGTCTGGGGTGCTATGGGTATCGAGCCAGGTCTCAGTTATAAAAACCAAGTCTGGTTTGGTTTCTGTCAATAGGTCCCACAGCTCTATCGCATGCTTGGGTAGGGATCTGGCATTGAGATAGATGCATTTAAGGGCCAGAGTTGGGGTATTTTTTATACGGACTTCTGTCCCTGTATCACTTCCCCATTGACAGTGCCGACAACAGAAAGGGCCCATGATATCATATGGTCCCAGACGAGCACAATGTGTGGTATTTCTTACCCCTACGTTGTTCAGACTCCTAAGTTCCACGCTGGAGTATGAGATAGTGTGGCTAGTATCTTTTGTGAGTAGTTGGGCATGGAGTGTGGCCCCTAGTCCCGGCCCGTCGCGGACGGGTGCAGACGGGCTTGCCTTTGGCGCGCCTTCGGCGCCTCCGCTGCGCCCGTCCGCTGCGCCTCCTATATGAGGGTGCCATTTTATCTACAAAAGGGCGGGAGGGCGGGAGGGGCTAAGCGCTAGTATGCTAGCTCTTCCTCCCTTTCCTCACCCAAAATGGCGGCCCGATCAGCCTCTACTCGGCTGTAATCAGGTAAAACAGAGTGCAAGTTCCTTTAAAACCTAGTATTCAGTTTTAAAATAGCAATCAATGTTTAAATACAGGTCCCGGCATTCCGCCTCAGGACACTGTATAATTATTAAAAAACGATTTTCTCATGTGCAAAACAGTTTGTGCAAATAGCAGTTTTTTAAAACCAATAACAAACGCTCAGTTTACCATAACACACACACTAGCAGTCAGTGGGGGAATGGTTATTTCTGAGGTTTTTATCTACAATAGGGCGGGAGGGTGGGAGGGCCTAAGCGCTAGTATGCTAGCTCTTCCTCCCTTTCCTCACCCAAAATGGCGGCCCCGATTAGCCTCTACTCGGCTGTAATCGGGTATAACAGAGTGCAAGTTCCTTTAAAACCTAGTATTCAGTTTTAAAATAGCAATCAATGTTTAAATACAGGTCCCGGCATTCCGCCTCAGGACACTGTATAATTATTAAAAAACGATTTTCTCAAGTGCAAAACAGTTTGTGCAAATAGCAGTTTTTAAAAACAAATAACAAGTGCTCAGTTTACGATAACACACACACTAGCAGTCAGTGGGGGAATGGTTATTTCTGAGGTTTTTATCTACAAGAGGGCTGGAGGGGCTAAGCGCTAGTATGCTAGCTCTTCCTCACTTTCCTCACCCAAAATGGCGGCCCCGATAAGCCTCTACTCGGCTGTAATCAGGTAAAACAGAGTGCAAGTTCCTTTAAAACCTAGTACACTGCCTTACTGTCTGCTGGGTGTCGCAGGTTTGAAGTCACTGCCTCACTGGCTGCTGGACGGTCATGGGTTGGATTACAGTACCTCATTGTCTACTTAGGGGTTGTAGGTTGGAATGCTCTTTTCAAGGTTGTACCTTGTACACTGATTGTGGGTCAGGGGTTGAAATACACTGCCTCGTTGTCTATTGGGTGTCACAAGGTGGAGGTTACTGCCTCACTGGCTGCTGGATGGCCAAGGGTTGGAGTGCATTGCCAGGTTGTTCCTCATTCTCTGCTGGAGGGGTCATGGCTTGGAGTACACTGTAAGGTGTGCCTGGCTCTGTGCTGGGGATTAGAA
Organism: Lissotriton helveticus; assembly: GCF_964261635.1. Taxonomy (NCBI): domain Eukaryota; kingdom Metazoa; phylum Chordata; class Amphibia; order Caudata; family Salamandridae; genus Lissotriton; species Lissotriton helveticus. Next base: position 1,681,739 of record NC_136073.1, on the reverse strand, counting down.
GGGGGCCCATTAGTTTATGGGTTGGTGGACTCTTTAGGCCTTGCCTCACCGTCTGTTGAGGGGTCGTGGCTTGTAGTAAGCTGCATGGATGTGCCTCGCTCTGTGCTGGGGGTTATGATTTCGGTTGTTCTTGAGTTGGTGTACACTAATTGCCTGCTGGGGGGCCAAAAGTTGGAGTACACTGCAAGATTGTACCTCACTCTCTGTTGGAGTTGTGCGTGGTCATGGGTTGAAGTACACTGCAAGAACGTGTTTCGTTGTCTGCTGGGAGGTCATGGGTTTGAGTACACTGCAGCCAGTGCCTCACTGTCTCCTAGTGGGAAGTTGGTTGGATTACACTTCATGCAGTGCCTCGTTGTCTCCTGGTGGTCAAGAGTTGGAGTACACCATTACAAGGACATGTTTTGCTGTCTTTTGGGAAGTCTTGGGTTGGAGTGCACTGGCAGGGATGTGCCTCACCATCTAGACGGTCATGAGTTGGAGTGCACTGCAAATACGCGCCCCGCTGTCTGCTGGAGTGGTGGCAGGTCATGGGTTTGAGTACACTGCAAGCAAGGCATCACTGTGTCCTGGGGGGGGGTCTTGAGTTGGAGTGCACTTCAAGGGTTTTACCCGCTGTCTGCTGGGGAGCCATGGGCTGAGTGTACACTCTGTACCTCGCTCTATGCTGGGGGAGAGGGTTCATGAGCTGGGAGTACACTGTACCTCGCTCTCTGTTGGGGGCATGGGTTGGAGTGCACTGCAAGGATGTGCCTCCTCTCTTCTGAGAGTTTCATGGGTTGCAAGTACACTCTGTACCTCACTCTGTGCTGGGTGGGATCATGGGTTGTAACCGTCTGATGGACCATGCCAGCCCTCAGTGTAGCTTTCTATTTTTTGCAGGACGATAGCTTCTAAGCTCGTCATTGAGAAGAATGTGACGGCCTGTGCCAGATCTCCGGGGTTCATTCGCTCCCTGGAGCATGTACAGGCCAGAGTGTCCCTCAGCTACAGTCGGAGGGGAGACTTGGAGGTGTCTCTTATCAGTCCACGGGGCACAAGGTCCGTGCTGGTAGCGCTGAGGTAAGAAGCCAGTGTGTGCCTTATGCTAGAAGACCAAAGTCTTACTGTGCTGCCTTCCCACCCTTTACCCTCCAGAAGACTGCAAATATAAGTGGGAAAAAACATAAAAGAGCAAGGTCTGCTATGTCACTTTCTACATGTTTGTATTTCTCCAGTATTGGTTCTTTCATAGATTCACATGCTTGAATCATTCCCCTTCATTGAAGTGGGAGTCTCGTGGTACTATAATAAAGCAGCATGCATCATTACCATAGGCCATAATTGCAATGAACAGTCACTTTAGTAGCTTATCTATGTCCTTTGAAAAAAAATGTACCAGACTAGAACTATAACCAATTAGGCGACAGCACCCTGTAGAATTCTTCCAAGAGAGGCTGAATCCCTCAGAGTTTCGACTGCACGCCATGAGAAGGGAGCCTCCCTGAGCTCTGCTCAGTATTTCCTCTCTAGAGTCTGAGATTTATTCTGACAACTGCCATGTTGGATACTTCCAAGAAAGGCCTCTTCAGATCATGCAAAATCTGTGGATAGAAAAGGCTGCATGTGGATGACCCACATAAAGACGGACTTTATTGCTGTTAACCTCAGCACAAGATAAAGGAATGCAAAATATTTCACACTTTTCCATCCAAGACCTCGAAGGACAGGGAGTGGAGGCTCCTCCTGTGACTACAGAAGGCTAAAACTCACAGATGAGAATGTAGTGACATGTCCTTGAGTTCACGCAAAGGAGCAAGATCCTCTGACCAGTATACCTCTGAGGAGAGCAGGAAGATTTTAAAAGAATCATCACAAGGAACCTCTCAGAAAGGAGAAAACATAACATGTCTCAACAGAGACATAAAACCCCTCTCAAAACTCTCTCAATGGCAGTATCACCATATATATATATATATATTTTTTTAAACAGACTTTATTGAGTTTCATACAATGCATATAGGCCGTGGTATCTCACCCCGGTCAATCATACAGTTGAGCAACAAGTTACTTGGAGCAAAAGTAGAGCACTACATGACCCACAAGGCAACAGTTCAGTTGGAGTTTTAGGTGAACCCCGTGATGTGTAAGTTCTTGTAGTCCGGTCCTTCTGCAACTGCGGAAAATGCAGCCTCTGGTCCCCAAATTGCCCCCTACCCTCCATTTATCCCCTTCAAACTTTCCCCCATCCTGCCCCCCCCCCCAATCCCCCCTCCAGGCGTGTCACGTAGAATGGCAGTATCACCATCGACAGCAGTATTGTCAGCGACGATGACGGTCACCACTATCTCATCTATGAGACCATCGCCGGCAAAGACAACAATGTCAGCAAGCGTCAACGTATCCATGCTGTTGACGAGGATCCTGTCATCCACGAAGATACTATTAACGCTAACACCGCCGACACCTTCGACAACAAAACCGTCAAGGGGATTTCTTCCAAAGTCAGAGACACCTTGCCAGTGACGATCACCTTGATGATGCTGAAAATTTCAAAGCTAACAAGAACAACTCTAAGACCTGAGTTAAATCTCCTAGCAAGGTTTCACCTCTTTCCTGAAGTCACCTACTAGACCTGGAAGAGTCGGACGACGATGGGCCTTTTGGGGCAGCACACAGCCCAGCAGAGCTCCAGGTCAAGTACCAGGAAGACAGCGACATGAGAGGAGAAGAGCAATATTATCACCATTATTATGCCCCTTCCTCAAAGTGGTATTATGAGCACTATCACTATCATGCACAAACCAGGCATGATGATGTACAGGTGCCTGTGTTGCTCTTCCAACATTTGCAGGCCATGCTGCAAGATTACAGGAAAAGGTTCCCTAAAGCTCCACAGGAGTAGCCAGTAATACCGCCTGCCTCTCCTGCTACTCCAAGACACATTCCTCCACCGATCACACCCATGATGACTGTGAGACGTGGGCCTGGTATATGATGTTCTCCAGTATTAGGGTGTCTTTCATAGATTCACATGCCTGAATCATTCCCCGTCGTCGGAGTGGGAGTCCCACGGTATATAAAAAAGCAATAATATGCTATAATAACATTGGAAAAACCAGTACTTCCCACCCAGGAAGTAAAGTAGCCCAAGCTACAGTAGAAAAAACTTCCACACTCATGACTATCCTAGTAATTTTGTATAGTCCAAACTACAGCCAATCAGGCGACAGCACCCACCAGAAGGTTCTCCCCAGAGGCTCAGACTCTCAGATTTTCTACCGCACGTCGTGTGAAGGGAGTCTCCCTGAGCTCTGCTCAGTTTTCTTCAATTTTCTTAATTTTTCTTCAATTTTTTCTTCATAATATCACAGTTTTGTAATGTCTTCTTACATGAAGTCTACCTCCAGACCCTGCGTCACTTGTGGAAAGCTGAGACCTTTTCCTGTGAAACCTCATGAAGAGTATATGGACCAGCACTCTGCCTGTCTCTGACATGGTAGGAGGAGAAGGGGTTGTTCTTGTGCTTAGACTATACCCCCCTTCTGATGTGGGAGGATTTTTTTGTTTGTCCTGCACGTTAAGGTTTTAAATGATGCTTCTCCTCTACTTCACCAGCTGAAGTAACATCACAATTAAGGGGTCTCTGGCCTTCTTTGAGTCTGTGCCTCCCACATCTACGCCCACGAGATTTACTCTCAGGTGTCTAGACTCACTCTAGGTCAGGCTGTGCTACGTACACTCTTTCAAACAACGGCACACCCACAGGTTAACCACCACTTTGTGGAGAAATGCTTTACAGTCTATGCAAAGCATGTGTATCGACAGCTGCACATGTCTCGAATGGATTATGTCGCTTAACAAGGAAACATTTGTTTGTGGAATGTAGTGCTGTAGATTCACACGCACCCACCCTCCTCCTCGGTCACCTGCTGCCGTTGCAGTTAACTTTTTGCTATGCATGGCAGTCTTTACTATACATACTTTATACTCCAATCTCACTCACCTGCAGGAAAACAATCTAATAATAGAGTTGATGCCCATGGACATTATCACCAGGAGGAGGAGTCACTTGAACTCGTGCCTCGAAAGACTTATTCGAAGAAAAACAAATTGCACACATCCTGATCCAACACTAGATAGCAGGATTATGGAAAGCATGTGAGTGCATCTGCAGCACTACATGCCACGAACAGATGCTTACAGGGTAAGTAACAAATTCCTTACTGAGAGGGCCGGACTGGAAACACAAACCAGCCCTGCCAATTCTGCCGGACTGGCCACGGGGAGAGGGGCTGGGGCTGCTAGCGAACGGCAGTACTGCTTCCGCTCTACCACTGCTGCTGCTTTTGTTCAAGGGGGCCAAGCCGGCCCCCAGTAATAAAACTGGCCCCACCACTTGAAAAGCGGCCCCCATCCTTATGGCCCACCAGGATAACATCCAGTGCCTTCTATGGCCAGTCCAACCCTGCTTCCTGAGTTTCCTTCTATTTTACTGAGATCGGTTTCCTTTTCCTCCCCTGCAGGCCTTATGACACTAGCACCATCGGGTACAAGGACTGGGTGTTCATGACCACCCATAGCTGGGACGAGGATCCACAAGGCCTCTGGACCCTGGAGCTGGTGAACAAGGGTGATTACAGCAACACTGGTACGTTTTCCAATTCTTTGCATCTTTAAAGGGTAGGGTTGCTTGTGTGATCCAGCCGGTGCCACTCTGGTACCAGGCATTCTGTCTAGGGGGCACAGAGATGGCTAAAGCAAGTGTATGTAGTATTCATGACCACCCTGGCTGTCTCTGTTACACCTTCATTGCTATGTCTAATTTACTGCCACAGTATTCACACCCACCCAGGCTTTCCCTCCTGTACTGGTACCGCTGCTGCATTCACACCCACCCAGACTGCCCTGCTGCACTCACCCGTCCTGGGTGTACTACAGCAATTATACTCACCCTTTATTCTCTGTGTCTCTGACATTCCTGCAGCACTGTCCCATCAGGACTACCTCTGTTGTACTTTTGCAAATAGAGAGACTACCCCAGATTCCCTAATGCCCATCCTGACTTCTGCTGCCCACACTGACTACCCCAGCCGCACAGACGCCCTCACTGCCCCTACCTACTAAGCCAACGAAACAGGCCTTGCATTATTAACACCCTGCTCCATATATCTGGCTCAATGGTGTCTGTTCCAGCTCTGGTTGCACACACACTTTCATGCATCTGCTGTGCTCGTGTTGGATCACCCTGTCCTCACTGACCCCCTCTGTCCCTCTCTCCACTCTTCAGGGCTGCTTCATAGGTTCACATTACTGCTCTATGGCACAGAGGAGGATGTGATTGGCCGAGTGATCGCCAGCAGCGTCCTCAGCAAGTGTTTAACGTGGAACCTGGAAGGAATGTGTGTGGGTAAGTGACCGTCGAGACAGGGGAGGGCAGAGGAGAGTCCTATGGCTCATCTCGGACGCTTGTATCTTAGGCTGGCACCAGTCCTTCTCGCTACACACAACCAATATTCAGAGGTTGCCCCACACTGAACCCGTCAGTGTGATACCCCTTGAGGTCTGTGCTTTCTTACTTTCTTTGATGGTCTGGAATGTAGGTGGGAACGAATCTCGACTTTACCATAATCTCAAGCCCGGGAACTTTCAGAAATTCAGGTGCTCTGAGTATTTGAGGGCTCAAAGTCCAGCTCAGAAAAGTGAATATTTCCAAGAGTCAGTCTATCTATGAAAGATACTAGAGGTGTAGCAATGAAAGTTATCTGGGCTTTCAACCATTCCAGTTCACCTGTGAATCTCCACAGCAGCAGGCTTCAGCTTTATGCAGGCCACAGTGAACCAAAGAAAGATCGCAATATGGAGAAGCACTTTTACAGGCAAGTAACTGAAGTGTGTCTGGGACTGAAGTTGCATAGATCGTATACAATGTGTAGAATATTTCCCTCCCGCAGGTCATTTTACGTATTATGTAAAAACACCTGGGCTTGTGAAGAGTCATTGGTGCTTCCCAGAACCCCACCTTGCTGACAGAAGTGAAGGGCAGAGTTCATCGGATGCCAGTGACTTCAAACACCTTCTGACACATATCTCCTGTCTTGGCAATTTTCCAGAACTTGAGCGAGTTGTTATCACTTCATTAGTGAGAGGAGTTTACAATAACAGCTGAAGCATGCATGCATATGACTCCAGCAGAAGGGAGGTCCCATGTCCAAGGACCAGTATTTAATGAATTCCTGAAAGACAACAACTCCATGGTGCTGATTCAGAAGGAAAAAAGAAACAGAAGTACCCTTGCAGGCTGTGATATCAAAATGTAGAAAATAGTGACCTTTATAATAGCTGAGCAGGTCTTTAAGAAGTCATCTACAAATTCCTATTACCCATCACTCCCAACGGTTTAGAAACACCAGCTGTCATACACTGGAAGATGACTCCATGGTGTAACATGTTACTGTGAACTTATGCTTCCTGACACAGGGGATAGAACTGAAACCTTTCATCAACAAGCACTTGCACGCACAAGCCTTGATCCCATTCATTCAGATAAGAGTGTTTCTAGTTTAGCCGGGTAATTATGCAAAACATTGTCTGGACTGGTGTTCATGAATCTGAGGGTACGCCACTAGAATTGCTGCTGAGTTAAGACCCGTTGACCTGGAGGGACATGGGGTTCACGATCACCCAAAGACATGAACACGGGGACTATGGAATCCCTGTTCCGGCCTGCCAGGTGTCCACAGTGCACGGACACTCTCCAGAGACCTCTGTGTTCATGGTGGTTATCGCAGACTTGGGTGCGTTCCCCTTCCCACTCTCTCTTGTAGCTGTGGTGCGCACACCAGCTCTTTGGGGCATATTATCAAGGGATTTATCTCTGCTTTTTTGGCTTTAAAAGCCAAGAAAGCGGAGATAAAATGATCTCCCTATCAGCAACAGGGTGCTAACACGCAAATTTGCATGTTAGCACCCTTTTTCTCTACGCTTCCCCTTGCATCTCTAATGAGATGCAAAGGGGGCGTTCCAGAGAAAAATAATAGGAGAAATGTTGTTAAGCGACATTTCTCCTATTATCAAGGATATCGCTAACCCTGTTAGTGATAAAAAAAAGCAGCGCTAACCGCGGTTAGCACTGCTTTTTTTACACCTGGTATTTTCCTGACTTAGCCATGATATCCTATGGAAGGTGGATATCATGGCTAAGTTTGTGAGCCCCTATCATCAAGCTAACGCCAAACTTCGAGAGATTATCGTTGGTTTTCCAGCGATAATCTCTCATTTGGCAGTTAGCGCGAGGATTTTTATCACCTTGCTAATAGCAAGTTATCTCTGCGATAATTTCCGGTGATGCTTAGCGTTAAAAAATTCGTTGCTAAGCATTGTTAGCGATAAATATCGCTCATATTTGGTACTATGCCCCTTTGTTTCTACCTATGCTGGTCACCAGCACCCTTGGGACTACTCAAAATCTATTGCAAGGTGAGTGATGTGGAGCTAATGTCACCCCCTCTCTTTTCTTCTTACAGAATGTAGCAGTCCGTTCTTTGCCTTTGGAAAGCTGTGCCTGTCCTACTGTCCTCCCAAATACTACAGAACAGTTCTGAAGTTAAACAGCACAGAGAAGGGATCTGGATACACCAATCTGTGTGCAGCCTGCGACCCGTCCTGTTACACCTGCAATGGGAGCACCCCCCGGAACTGCACCGCGTGCCCACCCTTCTCCTTCTTCAACGAGCAGCTGCACTCCTGCTCAGAGCCTGTCTTTCCCCGGGCAGACCCCGTGGCAGAGCCCCCAGAGCACATCCTCCGCATCACAGCCACGGCTGCCCTCATCATCGGCGCTCCTCTGTCCATGTTCTGCCTTCTAGCCGCGATCTCATGGCTGCTCAACAAGGTGGTGGGGAGGCGGCGGCCACCGGCGCAGTCCACGCACCACCAGGAGGATTCTGGGTCTGAGATGAGGACCTTTCGTGAGAGGAATGCAGAACCCTCAGGAGCCAATGAGGCTCAAATGCACAGAAGTGAGGAGGAAGCGGGACCCCCAGTTGTTCTTAAGAAATGAACCACATCATCATTGCCCTCCTGCTGAGTGGATTGGAGATGGGAGCCATGCTGTGCTTTATTTTGACAGGGGCTTATGAAGTTCACAGCACTCTACTGCTTTGAGGGCAGGCCAGTGACCAGAACCTCCGAGGAATCCTATGGACATGCGATGCTGATTGCAGAGGAGCAGAAGGCGCAAGGGAGAGAGGCAGGGTGCTTCGGGCACCAGGTCAGTGACACATTTTATAAGTAAGTATGAGTCAGGCTTCTAGGCACTCCTGACCTCCACAGAACAGGAGTTTTCAATCTGGATCCTTCTGCTGATACTGAACAGACATGTCTGCATTGTGTCACCAATGGCACAATAACACAGTGAGTGTAAACTGGTGTGTAGCTGCCAACCCGATGTAAGCCGAAGGTGGCCCAGTGAGCCGAGTTCTGTCCGATACTTTGTTCACGTGATGTCATAGCACATACATTTGGAGACTCCAGAATCCATTATGTTTTTTGTAATAAAAGCAGTGTGAACACTTAGTCACTAATACAAACCCTCACTTGTTCTTTGTCTAACCGTTTCCAAAGAGCTCTATGAGCACTATGTACTCTTTTAAGAAGAAAAAAATCAATATATAGACATTATTAGAAAGGAGTTTGGACAGGACCATGTTTCTGGAAAAGTCAGGTAAAAGAGGCCCCCTGTCTATGCATAACCTGTGGGCGAACCGCGGGCATGCCCGACCTATGGGTAAACACTCCGGTGACCTCCATCTGCAGATAGTGCCTTTTGTGACCCCTTCAGTGACCCACAACAGGACATCATGAAGTTGACTCAATGTTTGACCTCAGTTTCTGCAATTGATTGGTGCTCTGTCTTGTCATTCAGCAGCTTTCGAAAGTACACTCCATCCACACTCCTGACACGAAGCCTGGCATGTCAGAATCTGAATAAGTTGTCAAATAAAGACTGGAAACTTCAAGTCAGTCCCTCAGTTTTGTTTTGTGTCTGGTTTTCAACACATGGGGTGGATGGTGGTTGAGTCATTGTTTGATAGTGAGGGCTTCAAATTCCGTGCTTGTTCTTGGGAATAAAGTCTGGCTACGTGTATGAGAACAAAAAACACCTGTATGACTTAGTAACGATATGCCATACTGTATCAGATATTTTTTTCTGGTTAACCCTGATTTAATAGTCTCACAAGCCTAATGGAGGTGGTCCCTGTCTCTTTATTTTTAAACACTTTTTAAATAAATGTATTTAAATCTTAAAGTTGTTACAGCCATACAAGCAGTATATATGGTACATTATCGTCTGTACAAACACTGTGCCTTTGTCTACCGGTGCACACTTTACAAGCCATATATGATTGCAACTGTATTCCCATCATTTATGTTTTTAGTATAATAGCGTCTTCTCTTCCAGGGGATCCTCATCAATAGTCATAAGCACACTGAATATTCCCGCCCATGTGCGGGGCCCCGGAAATAATTAAAAAAATGATATATGAAAAACGTATATACAGGTATATATATATATTTTTTTTATCTCATAACAATGCAGCTTCCATCTAGGAGGCTAAACAATGTAATAAAACACATAAACTGCTTTTGCAAAATACATAATATATGTATAAAACACATGAGGGCAAGTAGCACTTGAACTCTGTTTTTAATGAGTAAACCTCATGAGGAAGCTGCAAAAGAAAAGCAGACATTGTTAGCCTACAGGCTGAATTGTAAACCAATAACAGCGAAAATGAAAGTATTTTTCCGTAAAACTGGCACCACGCCTTTAAGGCAGCCATGACCCCTAGCTTCTCTTCCAGGGGATCCTCATCAATAATGTAATCAACCAGTAGGGAGGAGGAATAGAGATCCATTCAGTTCCCCATTACAATAGTCAGTTAATCAGAAAGGAGAATGGACACTTGTAGCTTCATAACCATTGGTTATAGTGGATCACCCTCATAAACGCTGTGATGTTAAATGCGGTGTATATCTGTTATCCGCCCCACGTTCAGCGTTATGGCATAGTCATCGGGTGTCCAATCACGTGCTATATGCCAGCCTCATCCTGAGGCAACCTCTGGTCTGGGTAGCAGTGTCTAGAGAGTGAAGGACACCCCCAGAGGGAAGGTGAGGAAAAGAAAAGAAAATGTTTCAACTAAAAAACAAGGCCTCTCCAAAAGGGAGCTTTAATGTAAAAAGGAGAGGTAATGTTATTAAAATAAATTGCCAGACGTTCATCGTGGCTGCGCCTGACAGGCCTCAAGCCAGATGCGCAGCAGCGCATTCTGAACCTCCCATTTACCAGAACATCTCTCTTCGGCAAGCACACGGACGATGAGATGAGTCAGATGAAAGCCGAGCTCGACACCGTCAAGGCAGTCGGCTTAGAAAAAAAGGAGTTTAAACGCCGTTTCAAGTCCAACAGAGGCAGAGGGGCTCAACAGAGGGTTCAAACCCCTCAGTAGTCCCAAAATAAGACCCAGGGCAAAAGCCAGTTTCGGGGTGGTAAAGCCAACCGAGGTAGAGGAGGTCACCAGCAGTCCTCTACCTCTACGAGAGGAGGAAAACAATGAGGAATGGCTTCCTCTAGCGCAGTTGTCCACTCCAGTGGGAGAAAGTGTTTAAAAACATCTGGCAGAGTGGGGCAGTATCACGAACGATCAGTGGGTGCTGAATACAATGCGCAATGGATATGCTCTTCGTTTCCGTGCGCCTCAACAGGACATTCCCCCAAAGAAAAATCGTCCACACCAACTCGATCTGCTCCGAAAAGAGGTGAAGGCTTGTAGGAAGGTAGATCCCTGACTATGGTTGCCCCCAACTTTTTGCCTGGTGTTTTGCTGGTTTTCTGACTTAGTTGACCTGGGGCCCTGCTATTCAGGACCCCAGGCCTACTGCTCTCTCTGTAAAATGGATTCCATGTACCTTAGGTACATATCTAAATTGGATACTGAGTCACCTTACCAGTCCCTGTACAGTGTACCTTAGGTACCCAGGGCATAGGTGTACCCAGGGCCTACCAGGGGCTGCAGCATGTATTATGCCACCCCTGGCTGGCCATCCAAATCTGACACAACTGGCTGCTTGACAGCTGGGTCAAGGTGGTGTAATCACCCTTTGCTTTAGATATAGTATACCTATATCTAACCCTAAAAATGGACACACAGATCTCCTATCAGTCACTCCTATGGCAGGCCTTAACAATCCTGAAGGCAGAGTGCTTGGAATCGTGTGAGATGGTGCTCTGGCATGAGCTGAGCCTGTCTGTGGCTTTCGGGATCCATCCCTTAGCCGTTTCCATGATATCGCATACCATATACTCTTAAGTGCATTATAATCCTCGCGGTTATATGCCAACTCTGGTATCGCTTTATCAAAACATGTCGAGTAAGGTGTCATACGAATTGGAATACTAACCCCTCGCCAATTCTGGCGACGGGGTTAGCATTCCACCCTTCTAGAGGGACACGACATGTATGTAACCCCTAACCCCGGTTAAAGTCAGACATAGCCTCAGCTCCACAAAATGGATGCTGCCACCGAGACACAAGTCTGCCCTCCTGCTGCTGGGAGTCCTCCCAGAGCAGGAGATAAGGACAAAGGGTTTCCTGCCAGGGGCGGTGCCAGCACCGTCCCAGACAGGGTTTTGTGTATTGTAGGTAGGCAGGGCTTTAGAGGAAGGTGACTGCACGTGGCACCCCGGTGCTCACTGTGCATAGGCTGGCTGGAACCAGTTCCAGGGTCACTCCAGACCCTGTGCTGGGGAAAAGCCCGCCAAGGAAGTGGGTGTAACCACCCCCCTCCTAGTCCCACCCCTAGGGCAGGACTTAGTCGCGTGCCAGCCCCTTTTTACAGGATAAAGGTAGGAACTGGCCCCCTTCCAAATCAGATCATCTTTGAATCCTGAAACTACTTTCCACGAAAGGAACTCAAGACTTCTTCCTAAGATTTCTCCCTTGTGACTAAGGAGTAGTCACCCTGCATCCGCAGGCACCATCTTAAGAACACTGCGGTCTGCTGCAAGTCTCTCCTCCGGATCAAGACTGCCCAGCTCGACGAGAACCGGCTTCCCTGGCACCTCTGACCTCTACCTGCATCATCAGTCACGCTGAGATTCGTGGGTGTGACGAGACCTCGAGGGACCGGCCATCTTCAAGACTGCACGACTTCTTTCCAGCAAGCCCGCCGAGTAATTTCCTGGTGAGTGCTTTGGGGTCCGAGAAGCCCCAACCCTGAGCAGCTCCAGCACCGAAGTACAGCCTCCCAGCATCTCCACGATCTGCGTGGGGCCCTTCTGCTTTTTGCTGCTCACCGCGTTGTTTGGCTACTAGCCCGCTGGCTTGTGGCCTTCTGAACGACGCCCGACGACATTTCTGCTGCTGGTCTGGTTGCTCCAGGCTGGCCCTTGCTCCCTTCCAAAAGAGGAGCCCCCCGGACCCTCCTGGTCCACTCAAGACGCCATTTTGAGTCCACCGCGTGGGCTTGAATTAGCCAAGGCTTGTTGCCCAATCCTGGGTAACTTCGACGCCGACAGCTTCATCCATCGTGGGACAGCTCGCCTCTCCATCCTGGTCGCCGACAACGCCTCCTGGTCCGTGAGATCTGCAGAGCCAGCGTCGCCCACTCACCTAGTCGAGGTGACTTCGCCCGGTGCCATCCTGGTGCCCACTTAATCACTGGCTAGTGATTCAAGAACTTGGTCCCCTCTGCTTTCAGGTTTCTTCTTCCTTGATCCAGGCTTGGATCCAACGAACTTTCCTTCACTGGTCGCCTGCCAGCAACTTCCTTCTTCCAGGCTCCTGGTCCGGCAACGAGATCCCCGACGTCTTTTCAGACCTATGCAGCTGCAGCCCCTGGGCTAGGTAACTTCGGCACTTCGGTGTCCCAGCATAGCCTCACTATCCTAGGGTCAGGATCCACTGTCTTTTTCTTCCTACCAGGTCGGGTTCGCCCGTGAACACTAACTTTGCCTTTACTAGCTTCCATAGACTTTGTCCCGCATCCCGCGTGAGAGTGCACACTCTGCACCCGAGTCCCCTAGGTCTCCTAGAAGTAATCTAACGATTCTATAGTCAAGTCCTAGCGATTCCAAAGCCTATTAGTACTGTACTTACCTGCTAGTAATTTCGCATTCCACTTTTAGATTATATGGTTTTTCGTGCCCCTCGGGCATTTGTGTATAACGTGCTAACTTAAGTATTTTCGTAAGAGTTTTGTTGTGTGCCTAGCACCCTGTCCTCATAAAGAGTACAGGGTTGTTGTGATTCTAATAAATACATTGTTTATTTTCATAACACTTGTGTGGTGTACTTTCACTGGGTGTTCAAGGGGTAATGTGATGGTAAAACAGCTGGCTTAACACGCCCTCTAGAGTCTTAGCCTTAGACTGCTCGTATCCATGCTACTAGGATAGCTGGTCTATAAGGTTGACTTACAACCAATCATCAATAAGGGTTGTTTGGACTGATATATAGTGATCACTAGAATAGTGAACACTGCACATCAGGCCAACTTCTCACATTGGTGGCAGCGGTGGGATTTGAGCTTGCTGTTGTTTTACCACACATGCCCTAAGAATATCTTGTGAAAGATCACATAAGTACTAAAGGTACATATAACTTAGCTTAGAATACTCTGAGTTCTACTGAACCAGCTGTTGTAGCTCCTAGGGCCTAGCACACCCTAAACTACAACTCTAGCAAGGGATCAGTAGGCAAACATATAGTGTAGGTAAGTGCACCACTTACACCTCACTAGAAAAGCATGTCTACCCAGGGAGAATCTACTGAGACTCCCCTGGTCAGTGTTGACCCTCCACAGGTCACTTCAAGATATGCAGCTCTCAGTTTCCAGGAGATGAGACAAATCTGTGTCTCCAGAAAACTGAAGCAGGGGTCTAACCCCACCATTCCCTTTTTAATAGGTCTCTTAGAGACTTATGATGCGAGAAAGCTTTCTCAGCTAGATGGGAATATGCCAGCCTTAGAGGGAACCTCTGGGGATCCAGATCTCCCCAACATTGCTACTGCAGTTGAGGAGGAGGAGGATCAGGAGGAACTCTCTGGGGATGAGGTAGACAAAGGTCTTGAGGTAGTCAGAAGGCTAACCAGGGCCAACTTAGACTTACTTGGGCTAGGATCTGGGGGACCCCCAGTACTAACCCGAAGTGGGCCTAACCTTGGAGTTAGGAGAGATAGATCTCTTTCTAGGGACTCCAATAGATCTCTGCACTCTAATGCCTCTTCTCAGGGGAGAAGGAATCCTCCACAGAGGAGATTTACTTCCCCTCAGAGAAAAGAGCATGAAGCTAGAATGAGACAAGCTGAACTGAGGATTGAAAGGGAAGAACTTGCCCTGGCCAAAGAGAAGCTTGCCTTTGCTAGAGAGCAGCAGATGAGTGGGCTAGCTCCCACTGGTGGCAGCAATCTCCCAAGAGATAGAGAGAAGGGTTTAGACACTAAACACCTGACTAAAATAGTGCCCCCCTTTAAGCAAGGGGATGATATCCAGAAATGGATGGCTGCTCTGGAGAGGGCCTGCACTGTGCAGTGCATTCCCCAGGGTCAGTGGGCAGCTATACTGTGGCTCTCCTTTGATGGTAAAGGTAGAGATAAGCTCCTCACTACAAGAGTAGAGGATGCTAACAATTACCAGGTCCTGAAGAATACACTGGTTGATGGGTTTGGTTTAACCACTGAGCAGTACAGGTTGCTGTTCAGAGACACCCAGAAAACTCAGTCTCAGGACTGGTCTGACTTTGTGGAATGTGCCACTAAGGCTTTGGAGGGCTGGTTGCTGGGTAGCAAGGTTACAGATTACACAGGATTGTATAATCTTATTATGAGAGAGCAAGTCTTAAATAATTGTCAGAACCAGTTATTACACCAGCACCTGGTAGACTCTGATCTGACCTCTCCACAAGAATTGGGTAAGAGGGCAGACAAATGGGTCAGAACCAGGATTAGGCCCAAGAACCAAGGTGGTGACCAGAAAAAGGAATCAACCAAGCCTCAAGAGAAGGGTGGGAATAAATCTCCAGATCAAACCACATCAGGGCCCCAAAAATCCTCTGAGGGGGGTGGGTCCCAGAATCCTTCCAACAACCAGAAGAAACCTTATTGTTATCCCTGTAAACAGGTGGGTCATTTAAAAACTGACAGCAGTTGCCCAAAGAATAACAATAAGGAAAACATACCCCCAAGTAACATTCCCAAACCTCCTGTTACTACTAGTAGTAATCCCCCAGGTGGTGGGAGTGCCCCCAAGAATTTGGGTGCATTTACTTTGGGAGTTCCTGGGGACTCTGGCCTAACCAGGTCCCCAAACTTAGATACTCTTGTCTGTGAGACTGGCATGGGGTTTGCCAACTTCACAACTTGTCCCAACACTTTGGGCAAGTACAGACAGGAGCCCCTCATCAATGGTATAAAAGTTGAGGCCTATAGAGATACAGGGGCTAGCATCACTATGGTGACTGAGAGTCTAGTCCCCTCAAGGCAACTTTTACCTGGTGCCACATACCAGGTGACCAATATTGATGGAGTACAGAGAGATCATCCCATGGCAGTGGTCAATCTCAGCTGGGGAGGTGTCACTGGCCACAAGAGAGTGGCAGTGTCACCAAACTTGCCTGTAGATTGCCTACTGGGGAATGATTTAGAGCTCTCAGCCTGGGCTGAAGTAGAGCAAGAAACCCATTCTAAAATGGTAAATACCCATGGTAAGGTTAGTGGGGCAGTGTTAGTCACAGCCCCAGTCCAAGATGTCCTCCCTGAACAGGTCAGGAGGGTTGTGCCAGTCACAACCCAATCTCAGACAACTCCCTTCCCAGAACAGGTTGTCAAGGCTGTCATGGTAACAGCCCACACCCAAACTGAGCCCCCTCCTGAAAAGGTTGGGAGAGTTGTGATGGCCACAGCTCAAACTCAGACAGATGATAGTGTTGTGAAGCCTGAAACTATGGATCACTCCACTCAGACAGAGAGCATTGAGGAGGAAGAGAAATCTCCCTCCCACCAGACTTTAGGAAAAGATCAGCCTCCTCAGGGAACTGATCTGACCCCTTGTGAAGAAACTGCCACAGAGGTAGTCAGGCCTAGCCTGGCAGAACCCCTGATGTCAGTGGACCCTTCCAAGGTGGGACCCAGTCTGGAGCAGGTAACCTGCCCCTCTCTACCCTGCCTCAGTCAGCCCCGGGCTGTAGAGGTCAGGGAGGCCAGTGGTGGACCCCAAGGGGCCCCCTGTCCAAAAGAATTTCCCAATCAGCAGATTAAGGGCACTGAAGCTAGTAGTCCTAGCCCAGTGAAAATAAAACATACTCCTGAGGGATCCCCCTTAAAATTAGTTAGGGACCTCCCACAGATGGACACTGTTGGGCACAGCCAAACTTGGGACCTGAGGGCCCCAGACCTGACCTGTCCCCCCAGTAAGCCAAACAGAGGGACCCAACCTCCAGCTGTAGGTAGCCAGAGGTTGACCCTGAGAGCCCAAAACAACTCAGTCTTGGAAAGAAAGGCCTCTATGGTGGAAAATGATTGGAGGAAGCTGAGCCCAAAATTAGTGGAGCCTCACTTCAGTACTCCATTTCAGCACCAGCCTTTTCCTTTGCCAAAACACACCACAGGTAGAGATTCCCTATGGTGGAGACCCTCAGATACCCTTAGGGTGAGGGATTGCTTAGTGGACCATGAGATAGGGGGTAACCATGCCAGTGCTGTTACTTCCTTATATGGCCACTCAGGCAATATAGGCTTACCTGGCAAGACTAGCTGTGAGAAGTTGGCCTGATGTGCAGTGTTCACTATTCTAGTGATCACTATATATCAGTCCAAACAACCCTTATTGATGATTGGTTGTAAGTCAACCTTATAGACCAGCTATCCTAGTAGCATGGATACGAGCAGTCTAAGACTCTAGAGGGCGTGTTAAGCCAGCTGTTTTACCATCACATTACCCCTTGAACACCCAGTGAAAGGACACCACACAAGTGTTATGAAAATAAACAGTGTATTTATTAGAATCACAACAACCCTGTACTCTTTATGAGGACAGGGTGCTAGGCACACAACAAAACTCTTACGAAAATACTTAAGTTAGCACGTTATACACAAATGCCCGAGGGGCACGAAAAACCATATACTTAAAAAGTGGAATGCGAAATTACTAGCAGGTAAGTACAGTACTAATAGGCTTTGGAATCGCTAGGACTTGACTAGGGAATCGTTAGATTACTGCTAGGAGGCCCAGGGGACTCGGGTGCAGAGTGTGCACTCTCACGCGGGATGCGGGACAAAGTCTATGGGAGCTAGTAAATGCAAAGTTAGTGTTCACGGGCGAACCCGACCTGGTAGGAAGAAAACGACAGTGGATCCTGACCCTAGGATAGTGAGGCTATGCTGGGACACCGAAGTGCCGAAGTTACCTAGCCCAGGGGCTGCAGCTGCATAGGTCTGAAAAGACGTCGGGGATCTCGTTGCCGGACCAGGAGCCTGGAAGGAAGAAGTTGCTGGCAGGCGACCAGTGAAGGAAAGTTCGATGGATCCAAGCCTGGATCAAGGGAGAAGAAAACCTGAAAGCAGAGGGGACCAAGTTCTTGAATCACTAGCCAGTGATTAAGTGGGCACCAGGATGGCACCGGGCGAAGTCACCGCAGTCAGGTGAGTGGGCGCTGCTGGGCTCTGCAGTCTCTCGGACCAGGAGGCGTTGTCGGCGACCAGGATGGAGGTGCGAGCTGTCCCACGAAGGTTCTTGCTGTCGACGTCGCTGGACCCAGGATTGGGCAACAAGTCTTGGCAAATGCAAGGCCCACGCGGTGGACCTAAAATGGCGTCTTGAGTGGACCAGGAGGGTCCAGGGTACTTCTCCGATGGAGGGAAGCAAGGGCCAGTCTGGAGCAACCAGACCAGCAGTAGAAATGTCGTCGGGCGTCGTCAGGAAGGCCACAAGCCAGCGGGCTAGTAGCCAAACAACGCGGTGAGCAGTAAAAAGCAGAAGGGCCCCACGCAGATCGTGGAGATGCTGGGGGGCTGCTCTTCGGTGCTGGAGCTGCTCAGGGTGGGGGCTTCTCGGACCCCAAAGCACTCACCAGGAATTCACTCGGCGGGCTTGCTGGAAAGAAGTCGTGCAGTCTTGCAGATGGCCGGTCCCTTGAGGTCTCGTCGCACCCACGGTTCTCAGCTGGGCTGTAGAGGTGGGTAGAGGTCAGAGGTGCCAGGGAAGCCGGTTCTCGTCGAGCTGGGCAGTCGGATTCCGGAGGAAGGACTTGCAGCAGGCCGCAGTGTTCTTAGATGGTGCCTGCGGATGCAGGGTGACTACTCCTTAGTCACAAGGGAGAAATCTTAGGAAGAAGTCTTGAGTTCCTTTCGCAGAAAGTAGTTTCAGGATTCAAAGATGATCTGATTTGGAAGGGGGCCAGTCTCTACCTTTATCCTGTAAAAAGGGGCTGGCACGCGACTAAGTCCTGCCCTATGGGTGGGACTAGGAGGGGGGTGGTTACACCCACTTCCTTGGCGGGCTTTTCCCCAGCACAGGGTCTGGAGTGACCCTGGAACTGGTTCCAGCCAGCCTATGCACAGTGAGCACCGGGGTGCCACTTGCAGTCACCTTCCTCTAAAGCCCTGCCTACCTACAATACACAAAACCCTGTCTGGGACGGTGCTGGCACCGCCCCTGGCAGGAAACCCTTTGTCCTTATCTCCTGCTCTGGGAGGACTCCCAGCAGCAGGAGGGCAGACTTGTGTCTCGGTGGCAGCATCCATTTTGTGGATGCTAAGGCTCTGTCTGACTTTTAACCGGGTTATAGGTTACATGCATGTCGTGTCCCTCTAGAAGGGTGGAATGCTAACCCCGTCGCCAGAATTGGCGAGGGGTTAGTATTCCAATTCGTATGACACCTTACTCGACATGTTTTGATAAAGCGATACCAGAGTTGGCACATAACCGCGAGGATTATAATGCACTTAAGAGTATATGGTATGCGATATCATGGAAACGGCTAAGGGATGGATCCCGAAAGCCGCAGACAGGCCCAGCTCATGCCAGAGCACCATCTCACACGATTCCAAGCACTCTGCCTTCAGGATTGTTAAGGCCTGCCATAGGAGTGACTGATAGGAGATCTGTGTGTCCATTTTAGGGTTAGATATAGGTATACTATATCTAAAGCAAAGGGTGAGTACACCACCTTGCCCCAGCTGTCGTGCAGCCAGTTGTGTCAGTTTTAGTTAGTCAATCCAGGGGTGGCACAATACATGCTTCAGCCCCTGGGAGACTTCTGGGTGCACCTCAGCCCTGGGTACAGGGACTTGGAGAGGGCCCAGTGCCAATTCAGTACCTGAGTACAATTTGGATAGAGAGAACAGCTAGGCTGTGGGTCTGATTAGCAGGCCCACAGCCAGGGAAAGTCGTAAACCAGTGCAGCAAAAAGCAAAAATCTGGGTGATCATAGGATTGCAGACCCTACTCTCCTACATGACCCCCCCCCAAACTTTGGGACAATAAACTAACCTTGACCAGGTGAGTCTTCTTGCTCTAAGTGGAAATACCTGGAGAGCCCATCAGCATTGCTGTGATCAGTCCCAGGTCTATGCTCCACTGTAAAATCCATCCCCTGTAGGGAAATGGACCACCTAAGCAGTTTGGGGTTTTCACCCTTCATCTGATTTAGCCACAAGAGGGGCTTATGGTCTGTCTGAATGGTGAAGTGAGTGCCAAACAAGTAGGCCCTCAGCTTCTTCAGGGCCCAGACCACAGCAAAGGCCTCCCTCTCAATAGCTGACCAATTTTTCTCTCTGGGTGTCAACCTTCTACTAATGAAAGCAATAGGCTGATCATTACCATCAACATTCAGTTGAGACAGAACAGCTCCCACACCCAACTCAGAAGCATCTGTTTGGACAATGAATGGCTTGGAGTAATCTGGACTCTTGAGGATAGGTGCTGTGCACATGGCCTGCTTTAGGTCATTGAATGCTTTCTGACAGCTTGCTGTCCACTGAACTTTCTTTGGCATCTTCTTGCTTGTCAGGTCATTAAGGGGGGTCACTATGGACCCATAATTTCTGACAAACTTCCTATAGTACCCAGTCAGGCCCAAGAAAGCTCGAACCTGAGTCTGGGTGATTGGAGGAGTCCAGTCCTTGATGGCCTGTATCTTACTCTCCAGTGGCTGAACCTGGCCTCCACCTACAAGGTGGCCCAGGTATACAACCTGTGACTGCCCTATCTGGCACTTTGTGGCCTTGATAGTGAGGCCTGCCTTTTGCAGGGCCTCTAACACTTTCCTCAGGTGGACCAGGTGATCCTCCCAGGTGGAGCTAAAGACAGCAATATCGTCAAGATAAGCTGCACAGAAGTCATCCAGCCCAGTGAGGACTTGATTCACCAACCTTTGGAAGGTGGCAGGTGCATTTTTCAGTCCAAAGGGCATTACCACAAATTGATAATGCCCTCCAGGGGTAGAAAATGCTGTCTTAGGTTTGGCTTCCTCAGCTAACCTGATTTGCCAATACCCAGCTGTCAAATCAAATGTGCTTAAGAAGTTGGCAGAAGCCAATCTATCTATAAGCTCATCTGCTCTTGGTATTGGGTGGGCATCAGTCTTAGTGACTGCATTGAGGCCTCTGTAGTCTACGCAAAACCTCATCTCTCTCTTACCACCCTGGGTGTGAGGCTTTGGCACTAGAACTACTGGGCTAGCCCAAGGGCTATCTGAGGGCTCAATGACTCCCAGTTCCAACATTTTCTGCACTTCAGTTTTGATGCAGTCTCTAACATGATCAGGCTGTCTGTAGATTTTACTCTTGACAGGCAGGCTGTCTCCAGTGTCAACATCATGGGTACACCAATCAGTTTGGCTGGGTGTCAGAGAGAACATATGTCGAAAGGATTGCAGAACTTGCCTGCAATCCTGTTGCTGATGTTCAGTGAGGCTGCCACAAAAGACAACACCATCAACTGACCCATCATCAGGATTCTGAGTGAGCAGGTCTGGGAGAGGGTCACTCTCTTCCTCCTGTCCCTCATCTGTGGCCATGAGCAAGCTCATGTCCTTCCTGTCAACATATGCCTTGAGCCTGTTAACATGGACCACTCTGAGAGGGCTCCTGGGAGTTCCAAGGTCCACCAAGTAGGTAACCTCTCCCTTTTGCTCAATGATGGTGTGGGGCCCAGACCATTTGTCTTTCAGAGCTGCTGGGGCCACTGGCTCCAGCACCCACACCTTCTGTCCTGGCTGGTACACAGTCAGTACAGCCTTTTGGTCATGCCAAGCTTTTTGAAGTTCCTGGCTGGCCTCAAGGTTTTTGGATGCCTTTTCCATATACTCAGCCATCCTGGAGCGGAGGCCAAGTACATAGTCCACTATGTTGGTTGCAGGCTTTTTGAGAGGTCTCTCCCATCCTTCCTTCACCAAACACAGGGGTCCTCTTACAGGATGCCCATACAGAAGCTCAAAAGGGCTGTAGCCAACCCCCTTCTGTGGGACCTCTCTGTAAGCAAACAAGAGGCAGGGGATCAGGACATCCCATCTTCTCCTAAGAGGTTCAGGTAGTCCATGAATCATCCCTTTCAGGGTCCTGTTGAATCTCTCAACAAGCCCATTGCATTGTGGATGATAGGGTGTGGTGAACTTGTAGTTCACACCACACTCTTTCCACATGGCAGTCAGATATCCTGACATGAAGTTTGTACCTCTGTCAGAAACGACCTCCTTAGGGAAACCCACTCTGGAGAACACTCCAACTAGGGCTCTTGCCACTACAGGGGCTGTAGTGGTCCTAAGGGGAATAGCCTCAGGATACCTGGTGGCATGGTCCACCACCACCAGTATAAACTTGTGTCCTGATGCTGTCTGGGGTTCCATTGGACCAACAATGTCAATCCCCACTCTTTCAAAGGGAACCCCCACCACAGGTAGTGGTATGAGGGGGGCCTTTGTTGTGCCACCTGACTTACCACTGGCTTGGCAAGTGACACATGAGCGACAAAACTCCTTGGTATTCTCATTCATATGGGGCCAGTGAAAGTGTGAGACAAGCCTGTCCCAAGTCTTTGTCTGACCTAAATGACCTGCAAGGGGAATCTCATGGGCCAAGGTGAGAAGGAAACCTCTCAGAGACAAGGGGATGACCAGCCTCCTGGTTGCACCAGGCTTGGGGTCTCTTGACTCAGAGTACAGGAGTCCATCTTCCCAGTATACCCTGTGGGCACCTGTGGCATTCCCTGCAGCCTCAGCAGCAGCCTGCTGTCTGAGGGGTTCAAGGGAAGGGCAGCTCAACTGTTCCTTCCCCAGGTCTGCTCTGGAGGGTCCCCCTGAGCCCAGAAACTCAACTTGATCAAGTTCAAGCTCTTTAGGCTCAGTTTCCCTCAGCTCTTCTAGATCAGCCTCCTCAGAGACTTGATCCTCAACCTGGGGCAAGGGGGAAGGCAAAGCCTTACCCTTACTGCTCTTCTTCTTGGGAGGTGTCTGGTCCATAATTTCAGGATCCAGCACCTGTTCAGTGGGGCATCTTCTGGCCTGGGACCTAGTCACAGCAAGCACATGTGCTGGCAAGCCTAACATCTCCATGTGAGTCCTCTGCTCCACTTCTGACCATTGTGATGACTCCAAATCATTGCCCAACAAACAATCAACTGGGAGGTCTGAACTGACTACAACTTTCTTTTGTCCCTTCACTCCACCCCAGGAGAAAGCCACAATTGCCACACTATGACTAGTAGTGACATTGCTGGCATTGGTCACCAGGAAATCAGTACCTGGCATGATCTGTCCGGGGTCCACAAAGTTAGGTGTCACCATGGTGACACTGGCACAAGTGTCCCTATAGGCCTGAGCCATTTTGCCATTAATCAAAGGTGTCTGCCTGTATTTGCCCATAGTATTGGGACTTATCTCAGGGGACATATCCATATCCCCTGTACAGACAAGGACAGCCTGAGTGAGTGTGCCAACTAAGTTGTCAGACCCCTCAGTACCCAAGGTTAACCCAACTAATGCCTTGGGAGTGACACTACCACTACTGACTGTACTAGGGGGTGCAGTTGCTTTAGGAGCTGTAGTGGCAGGAGTTTGTCCTCCTCTTTTGGTGCACTCACTAAACCAGTGAGATTTACTTTTGCAGTACTGGCACCACCTTTTTGACTGGCCTTCTTGAGTCTTCTTCTTCTGGGAAGCCTGACCCCCACCCTCTTTGGTTTGTTGGGGACCTGGTGAAGACTTCTGGTCATTTTGCTCATTCTTAACATTACCCTTCTGGTCTGCTTTCTTCTGACCGTTCTGGTTCTGGTTCTGCTTGATCCTTGTCCTGACCCATTTGTCTGCCTTCTTTCCCAATTCTTGGGGAGAGGTCAGATCTGAATCAACAAGGTGCTGGTGCAGCAACTGGTTCTGACAATTGTTCAAAATTTGTTCTCTCATCATTAGATTATACAATCCTGTGTAATCTGTAACCTTGCTACCCAGCAACCAGCCCTCCAAAGCCTTAGTGGCACAATCCACAAAATCAGACCAGTCCTGAGACTGAGTTTTCTGGGTGTCTCTGAACAGCAACCTGTACTGCTCAGTGGTTAAACCAAACCCATCAACCAGTGTATTCTTCAGGACCTGGTAATTGTTAGCATCCTCCACTCTTGTAGTGAGGAGCTTATCTCTACCTTTACCATCAAAGGAGAGCCACAGTATAGCTGCCCACTGACTCTGGGGAATGCCCTGCACAGTGCAGGCCCTCTCCAGAGCAGCCATCCATTTCTGGATGTCATCCCCTTGCTTAAAGGGGGGCACTATTTTAGTCAGGTGTTTAGTATCTAAACCCTTCTCTCTATCTCTTGGGAGATTGCTGCCACCAGTGGGAGCTAGCCCACTCATCTGCTGCTCTCTTGCCAGGGCAAGCTTCTCTTTGGCCAGGGCAATTTCTTCCCTTTCAATCCTCAGTTCAGCTTGTCTCATCCTAGCTTCATTCTCCTTTCTCTGAGGGGAAGTAAATCTCCTCTGTGGAGGATTCCTTCTCCCCTGAGAAGAGGCATTAGAGTGCAGAGATCTATTGGAGTCCCTAGAAAGAGATCTATCTCTCCTAACTCCAAGGTTAGGCCCACTTCGGGTTAGTACTGGGGGGCCCCCAGATCCTAGCCCAAGTAAGTCTAAGTTGGTCCTAGTTAGCCTTCTGACTACCTCAAGACCTTTGTCTACCTCATCCCCAGAGAGTTCCTCTTGAACCTCCTCCTCAACTGCTGAATCAGTGTTGGGGAGATCTGGATCCCCAGAGGTTCCCTCTAAGGCTGGCATGTTCTCATGTAACTGAGAAAGCTTTCTGGCATCATATGTCTCTAAGAGACCTATCAGAAAGGAAGTGGTGGGGTTAGACCCCTGCTTCAGTTTTCTGGAGACACAGATCTCTCATCTCATGGAAACTGAGAGCTGCATATCTTGAAGTGACCTGTGGAGGGTCAACACTGACCAGGGGAGTCTCAGTAGAGTCCCCCTGAGTCGACATGCTTTTCTAGTGAGGTGCAAGTGGTGCACTTACCTACACTATATGTTTGCCTACTGATCCCTTGCTAGAGTTGTAGTTTAGGGTGTGCTAGGCCCTAGGAGCTACAACAGCTGGTTCAGTAGAACTCAGAGTATTCTAAGCTAAGTTATATGTACCTTTAGTACTTATGTGATCTTTCACAAGATATTCTTAGGGCATGTGTGGTAAAACAACAGCAAGCTCAAATCCCAACCGCTGCTCACCAATGTGAGAAGTTGGCCTGATGTGCAGTGTTCACTATTCTAGTGATCACTATATATCAGTCCAAACAACCCTTATTGATGATTGGTTGTAAGTCAACCTTATAGACCAGCTATCCTAGTAGCATGGATACGAGCAGTCTAAGGCTAAGACTCTAGAGGGCGTGTTAAGCCAGCTGTTTTACCATCACATTACCCCTTGAACACCCAGTGAAAGGACACCACACAAGTGTTATGAAAATAAACAGTGTATTTATTAGAATCACAACAACCCTGTACTCTTTATGAGGACAGGGTGCTAGGCACACAACAAAACTCTTACGAAAATACTTAAGTTAGCACGTTATACACAAATGCCCGAGGGGCACGAAAAACCATATACTTAAAAAGTGGAATGCGAAATTACTAGCAGGTAAGTACAGTACTAATAGGCTTTGGAATCGCTAGGACTTGACTAGGGAATCGTTAGATTACTGCTAGGAGGCCCAGGGGACTCGGGTGCAGAGTGTGCACTCTCACGCGGGATGCGGGACAAAGTCTATGGGAGCTAGTAAATGCAAAGTTAGTGTTCACGGGCGAACCCGACCTGGTAGGAAGAAAACGACAGTGGATCCTGACCCTAGGATAGTGAGGCTATGCTGGGACACCGAAGTGCCGAAGTTACCTAGCCCAGGGGCTGCAGCTGCATAGGTCTGAAAAGACGTCGGGGATCTCGTTGCCGGACCAGGAGCCTGGAAGGAAGAAGTTGCTGGCAGGCGACCAGTGAAGGAAAGTTCGATGGATCCAAGCCTGGATCAAGGGAGAAGAAAACCTGAAAGCAGAGGGGACCAAGTTCTTGAATCACTAGCCAGTGATTAAGTGGGCACCAGGATGGCACCGGGCGAAGTCACCGCAGTCAGGTGAGTGGGCGCTGCTGGGCTCTGCAGTCTCTCGGACCAGGAGGCGTTGTCGGCGACCAGGATGGAGGTGCGAGCTGTCCCACGAAGGTTCTTGCTGTCGACGTCGCTGGACCCAGGATTGGGCAACAAGTCTTGGCAAATGCAAGGCCCACGCGGTGGACCTAAAATGGCGTCTTGAGTGGACCAGGAGGGTCCAGGGTACTTCTCCGATGGAGGGAAGCAAGGGCCAGTCTGGAGCAACCAGACCAGCAGTAGAAATGTCGTCGGGCGTCGTCAGGAAGGCCACAAGCCAGCGGGCTAGTAGCCAAACAACGCGGTGAGCAGTAAAAAGCAGAAGGGCCCCACGCAGATCGTGGAGATGCTGGGGGGCTGCTCTTCGGTGCTGGAGCTGCTCAGGGTGGGGGCTTCTCGGACCCCAAAGCACTCACCAGGAATTCACTCGGCGGGCTTGCTGGAAAGAAGTCGTGCAGTCTTGCAGATGGCCGGTCCCTTGAGGTCTCGTCGCACCCACGGTTCTCAGCTGGGCTGTAGAGGTGGGTAGAGGTCAGAGGTGCCAGGGAAGCCGGTTCTCGTCGAGCTGGGCAGTCGGATTCCGGAGGAAGGACTTGCAGCAGGCCGCAGTGTTCTTAGATGGTGCCTGCGGATGCAGGGTGACTACTCCTTAGTCACAAGGGAGAAATCTTAGGAAGAAGTCTTGAGTTCCTTTCGCAGAAAGTAGTTTCAGGATTCAAAGATGATCTGATTTGGAAGGGGGCCAGTCTCTACCTTTATCCTGTAAAAAGGGGCTGGCACGCGACTAAGTCCTGCCCTATGGGTGGGACTAGGAGGGGGGTGGTTACACCCACTTCCTTGGCGGGCTTTTCCCCAGCACAGGGTCTGGAGTGACCCTGGAACTGGTTCCAGCCAGCCTATGCACAGTGAGCACCGGGGTGCCACTTGCAGTCACCTTCCTCTAAAGCCCTGCCTACCTACAATACACAAAACCCTGTCTGGGACGGTGCTGGCACCGCCCCTGGCAGGAAACCCTTTGTCCTTATCTCCTGCTCTGGGAGGACTCCCAGCAGCAGGAGGGCAGACTTGTGTCTCGGTGGCAGCATCCATTTTGTGGATGCTAAGGCTCTGTCTGACTTTTAACCGGGTTATAGGTTACATGCATGTCGTGTCCCTCTAGAAGGGTGGAATGCTAACCCCGTCGCCAGAATTGGCGAGGGGTTAGTATTCCAATTCGTATGACACCTTACTCGACATGTTTTGATAAAGCGATACCAGAGTTGGCACATAACCGCGAGGATTATAATGCACTTAAGAGTATATGGTATGCGATATCATGGAAACGGCTAAGGGATGGATCCCGAAAGCCGCAGACAGGCCCAGCTCATGCCAGAGCACCATCTCACACGATTCCAAGCACTCTGCCTTCAGGATTGTTAAGGCCTGCCATAGGAGTGACTGATTAGGAGATCTGTGTGTCCATTTTAGGGTTAGATATAGGTATACTATATCTAAAGCAAAGGGTGAGTACACCACCTTGCCCCAGCTGTCGTGCAGCCAGTTGTGTCAGTTTTAGTTAGTCAATCCAGGGGTGGCACAATACATGCTTCAGCCCCTGGGAGACTTCTGGGTGCACCTCAGCCCTGGGTACAGGGACTTGGAGAGGGCCCAGTGCCAATTCAGTACCTGAGTACAATTTGGATAGAGAGAACAGCTAGGCTGTGGGTCTGATTAGCAGGCCCACAGCCAGGGAAAGTCGTAAACCAGTGCAGCAAAAAGCAAAAATCTGGGTGATCATAGGATTGCAGACCCTACTCTCCTACACTAGCCTTATCTCCTTTCGTTTGGGGGGGGGGTTATGTAGGAAGGTAGATCCCTGACTATGGTTGCCCCCAACTTTTTGCCTGGTGTTTTGCTGGTTTTCTGACTTAGTTGACCTGGGGCCCTGCTATTCAGGACCCCAGGCCTACTGCTCTCTCTGTAAAATGGATTCCATGTACCTTAGGTACATATCTAAATTGGATACTGAGTCACCTTACCAGTCCCTGTACAGTGTACCTTAGGTACCCAGGGCATAGGTGTACCCAGGGCCTACCAGGGGCTGCAGCATGTATTATGCCACCCCTGGCTGGCCATCCAAATCTGACACAACTGGCTGCTTGACAGCTGGGGCAAGGTGGTGTAATCACCCTTTGCTTTAGATATAGTATACCTATATCTAACCCTAAAAATGGACACACAGATCTCCTATCAGTCACTCCTATGGCAGGCCTTAACAATCCTGAAGGCAGAGTGCTTGGAATCGTGTGAGATGGTGCTCTGGCATGAGCTGAGCCTGTCTGTGGCTTTCGGGACCCATCCCTTAGCCGTTTCCATGATATCGCATACCATATACTCTTAAGTGCATTATAATCCTCGCGGTTATATGCCAACTCTGGTATCGCTTTATCAAAACATGTCGAGTAAGGTGTCATACGAATTGGAATACTAACCCCTCGCCAATTCTGGCGACGGGGTTAGCATTCCACCCTTCTAGAGGGACACGACATGTATGTAACCCCTAACCCCGGTTAAAGTCAGACATAGCCTCAGCTCCACAAAATGGATGCTGCCACCGAGACACAAGTCTGCCCTCCTGCTGCTGGGAGTCCTCCCAGAGCAGGAGATAAGGACAAAGGGTTTCCTGCCAGGGGCGGTGCCAGCACCGTCCCAGACAGGGTTTTGTGTATTGTAGGTAGGCAGGGCTTTAGAGGAAGGTGACTGCACGTGGCACCCCGGTGCTCACTGTGCATAGGCTGGCTGGAACCAGTTCCAGGGTCACTCCAGACCCTGTGCTGGGGAAAAGCCCGCCAAGGAAGTGGGTGTAACCACCCCCCTCCTAGTCCCACCCCTAGGGCAGGACTTAGTCGCGTGCCAGCCCCTTTTTACAGGATAAAGGTAGGAACTGGCCCCCTTCCAAATCAGATCATCTTTGAATCCTGAAACTACTTTCCACGAAAGGAACTCAAGACTTCTTCCTAAGATTTCTCCCTTGTGACTAAGGAGTAGTCACCCTGCATCCGCAGGCACCATCTTAAGAACACTGCGGTCTGCTGCAAGTCTCTCCTCCGGATCAAGACTGCCCAGCTTGACGAGAACCGGCTTCCCTGGCACCTCTGACCTCTACCTGCATCATCAGTCACGCTGAGATTCGTGGGTGTGACGAGACCTCGAGGGACCGGCCATCTTCAAGACTGCACGACTTCTTTCCAGCAAGCCCGCCGAGTAATTTCCTGGTGAGTGCTTTGGGGTCCGAGAAGCCCCAACCCTGAGCAGCTCCAGCACCGAAGTACAGCCTCCCAGCATCTCCACGATCTGCGTGGGGCCCTTCTGCTTTTTGCTGCTCACCGCGTTGTTTGGCTACTAGCCCGCTAGCTTGTGGCCTTCTGAACGACGCCCGACGACATTTCTGCTGCTGGTCTGGTTGCTCCAGGCTGGCCCTTGCTCCCTTCCAAAAGAGGAGCCCCCCGGACCCTCCTGGTCCACTCAAGACGCCATTTTGAGTCCACCGCGTGGGCTTGAATTAGCCAAGGCTTGTTGCCCAATCCTGGGTAACTTCGACGCCAACAGCTTCATCCATCGTGGGACAGCTCGCCTCTCCATCCTGGTCGCCGACAACGCCTCCTGGTCCGTGAGATCTGCAGAGCCAGCGTCGCCCACTCACCTAGTCGAGGTGACTTCGCCCGGTGCCATCCTGGTGCCCACTTAATCACTGGCTAGTGATTCAAGAACTTGGTCCCCTCTGCTTTCAGGTTTCTTCTTCCTTGATCCAGGCTTGGATCCAACGAACTTTCCTTCACTGGTCGCCTGCCAGCAACTTCCTTCTTCCAGGCTCCTGGTCCGGCAACGAGATCCCCGACGTCTTTTCAGACCTATGCAGCTGCAGCCCCTGGGCTAGGTAACTTCGGCACTTCGGTGTCCCAGCATAGCCTCACTATCCTAGGGTCAGGATCCACTGTCTTTTTTTTCCTACCAGGTCGGGTTCGCCCGTGAACACTAACTTTGCCTTTACTAGCTTCCATAGACTTTGTCCCGCATCCCGCGTGAGAGTGCACACTCTGCACCCGAGTCCCCTAGGTCTCCTAGAAGTAATCTAACGATTCTATAGTCAAGTCCTAGCGATTCCAAAGCCTATTAGTACTGTACTTACCTGCTAGTAATTTCGCATTCCACTTTTAGATTATATGGTTTTTCGTGCCCCTCGGGCATTTGTGTATAACGTGCTAACTTAAGTATTTTCGTAAGAGTTTTGTTGTGTGCCTAGCACCCTGTCCTCATAAAGAGTACAGGGTTGTTGTGATTCTAATAAATACATTGTTTATTTTCATAACACTTGTGTGGTGTCCTTTCACTGGGTGTTCAAGGGGTAATGTGATGGTAAAACAGCTGGCTTAACACGCCCTCTAGAGTCTTAGCCTTAGACTGCTCGTATCCATGCTACTAGGATAGCTGGTCTATAAGGTTGACTTACAACCAATCATCAATAAGGGTTGTTTGGACTGATATATAGTGATCACTAGAATAGTGAACACTGCACATCAGGCCAACTTCTCACAAGGCTCTTCTCCTAAAATGAGCTATAGAAGAGGTGGCTCCCTCACAAAGGGGAAAAGGAGTCTACTCCAGATACTTTCTTGTCCCCAAAAAGGATCAGGAAAACAAGTTCCGACCTATCCTGGATCTTCGTGTTCTGAACAAGAACATAGTCAAGGAGAAGTTCCACTTATATCTCATTTATATATATATATATATATATATATATATATATATATATATATATATATATATATATATATATTCCACTTATATACACACCAAATATGTCCACATCTGCAAGTGGGAGATTGGATGTGTTCGATTGACTTGCAAGATGCCTACTTCCACATTCCAATTGCCATGCGACATCAGAAGTTATTAAGGTTTCTGGTAGGCAACAAACGCTACCAGTACAGGGTCCTGCCTTTCGGGCTAAAGTCAGTGCCGAGAGTCTTCACCAAATGCATGGCACTGGTGGCAGCCTGCCTGCACAAAAGACGACTGGCTCCTAAAAGGCCCATCTCCTCATCAGGTAGAGAACGACTTTCACCTTTGCCTGCTACAACTGCACAGGCTCGGCCTCCACGTCATCATGGAGAAGTCAGTACAACTACTGACCCAATCCATTCACTACCTGGGCTCCGTTCTGGATACAAAATTGGGAAAAGCGTATCCTTCGGAGGAAAGACTATTTTCTATGCAGCAAAAGTGCAGAGTTCTACTACAGTCCCAGAATCCAACAGTGCGTCAAGTAGCATCTCTGCTGGGTTCCATGGCGTCCTGCATCTTCCTGATTCCTCACGCCAGGCTGAGGATGCGACCTTTGCAGCAGGCTCTGGAGGATCAATGGGATCAGTCGACGGGGCTCTGGGAAGACCGGATCTATCTTTCTCAGGTGACGAAGACTTCCATCAAATGGTGGATTCACCCTCGCAACCTTCTGGTGGGAGTGCCTTTTCACCAACCTCTCCCGACACAGTCTATAGTCACAGACGCGTCTCTCCAAGGCTGGGGAGCACACATGGGGTGTCTGCAGATTCAAGGAAGGTGGTCAGCAAAAGAACAGACCTACCATATCAACATGCTGGAGCTTCGAGCAGTCCATCTGGCTCTAAAGTCCTTCCTTCCTACACTCGAATCACACTCAGTTCTGATACAAACGGACAATACGACAACCATGTTCTACCTGAACAAGCAGGGCGGAACTCGGTCGCGTCCTCTCTCTCTGGAGGCACAAGCCATATGGCACTGGCTACTTGCCCGGAACCTCACAGTAGTGGCGGTACACCTCCCAGGAGAGCTAAATATCAAGGCCGACGCACTAAGCAGGCACTTCGAAGATCAGCCAGACTGGGTGCTGCACGACGAGGTGGTGGCAGACCTTTTCCATCGCTGGGGTCGTCCAGAAATAGATCTGTTCGCGGACGATGAAAACTCAAAATGCCACGCCTTCGCGTCCAGATTCCACCGTCCAGGGACAAGGGGGAATGCCCTTTTGATATACGCATTTCCTCCTCTGCCCCTGATTCCGAAGGTGGTGTCCAAACTCATCAGATCCAGCATGACCATGATCCTGGTAACCCCGGACTGGCCTCGGTAGTGGTGGTACCCGGACCTTCTACAGCTGTCGGTGCTCCCACCCAGGAGACTGCCCTGCAGGCCGGACCTGTTGACCAAGATGGGGGGGAGGATTCTTCATCCCAACCTTCCCTCACTGCACTTAACAGCATGGCTCCTGAGGTCCTACAATACAGATATTTAAATTTGCCACCTGATTGTATGCACATTTTAAAGGAAGCGAAACGACCCTCCACAAGAATGTCTTATGTGTTTAAGTGGAATAGGTTTTTTCTTTGGTGCAGAGAACGTCACTTTGATCCCTCATCAGCACAGGAGGAGGTGATTCTGCCTTACTTGTTGTACTTAGCAAGATCTGGTCTGAAATATGCTTCGATCAGGGTGCACCTCTCGGCCATTACGGCTTATAGGAAGTCTCCTACTCAGCCCTCTTTCTTCCAGATGGAAGTGGTCAAGGACTTCTTACAGGGGTTGAAGAAAGTGTACCCACCTGTTAGAAACCCTTCTCCTCCGTGGGAATTAAACCTAGTGTTGTCTAAGTTGATGGGCCCCCCCTTTGAACCCATCCACAGATCTTCCTTGCAACACCTATCGTGGAAGGCCGCTTTTCTAGTTGCAATTACATCAGCGCGCAGAGTAAGTGAGATACAGGCGCTGTGTACAAAAGAACCCTACACTGTTTTCCGTCACAACAGAGTAGTCTTAAGGGCGCATCCATCCTTTTTACCTAAGGTTGTCTCTGATTTTCATATAAATCAGTCTATTTCTCTTCCTTCTTTTTTCCAAACCCTACGACCCCGGCTGAGCCGTCGCTGCACTCTTTAGATCTCAAAAGAGTCCTTAAATTTTATTTGGAAAAGACCAAAGAAAGTAGGAAGACGGACCAATTGTTTATCAACTACGGTCCACTGAGGACGGGCTTTCCAGCTGCCAAAAGATCCATCTCCAGATGGCTCGTCTCCTGTATTAAATTGGCTTGTCAGCTTGCAGGCAAGCCCTTACTTTTGTCACCTAAAGCACACTCTACTAGGGGGAAAGCGGCAACAGTAGCTTTCCTGCATGATGTCCCTATGTCAGAGATTTGCAAGGCTGCAACCTGGAGATCAGTTCATACCTTTACAAGGCATTACTGCCTAGAATCTGATTCCAGGACTGATACTCAAGTAGGACAAGCCTCTTTGAGGAATCTATTTGGGTAGCCTGCAGCCTGTACAAGCTTAGTTTTTCTAGGCTTAGTAATGTTATTACTGTATTGTTACTCCTTTGCCCGCAGGGAGATGAGGTGAGGCTCGCTATTCTATTCTAATGCTTATGACTATTGATGAGGATCCCCTGGAAAAGAATGATTAGTTACTTACCTGTAATCGTAGTTGCCCCAGTATTGGAACTTTCATAGATTCTCATGCTTTGTGTCATTCCCCGTCGTCGGAATGGGAGCCTCGGTAGTATCACAACCATAGGAACAAAAGAGAAAAAATAGGCCTAGGCCTCATCTCATTTGTATCCTATCATCCTCTTTGTGTAAAAGAGACCAAACTTTTGTCAGGACCAATCAGAGCAGCCTCACCCCCTAGAACCTTCCTGAGAGAGCTCAGAGCCTCAGATTTTTCTACCGCACGTTGTGCTAGGGAGTCTCCACTGAGCTCTGCTCAGTTTTCTCATTCTTACTGGTTATTTCTTCAATTTTTCTACTGAAATCAAGACATATCTGACAAGGAGAAGAAGGCCTTATTCAGGTCTTGTGCCTCTCGTGGGAAAAAGCGACTTTTTGTGGAGGATAAGCATGAAAGCTGTATCTATTGCTTATACCCGGACCACAAGGCCACAGACTGCAAAATTTGTAGAACCTTCTCTACAAAGACACTTCGTGACAGAGAGGGTCGGCTTTTGACCTGGCTTCAAAAAATGAAGACTCGGAAGGAGGTGCTCTCATCAGATGAAGAGGATTCCACATCTCTGGCTTCCTCTCACAGATCCAAGAAGAGGGGTAGGTCTCCCCCTTGTTCTTCTTCGGCCGAGCCCCCTCTCATGGCCCCGCATAAGATCTCTGACAAGTCTGAGAGGGCTGGTCCCCTTCAATCTCCTCACGGAAGTGAAAAGGAGAGGCAGGGACAGGCTGCTGGATTGGTTACAGCCTCAAAGGACAAAAAGGAGGTTTCTATCACTTCTCCGTCCAAAAAGGAAAAGACTGGTGACAAATGCTCTTCTGTCACTCCAGGGACCGGGCCGGAGAAAAAACAGCGTCCATCGACGACAAAAACATCAGGTACGTCGACGACGATTGCTTCTATGAAAATTCCCGCTGTTTCCTTGGCTCCGTCGACGCGCTCGTCGTCGGTAACGATCTCCACGTCGACGACTTCGTCGTCGTTCAAGGTTCCCGGTTCGTCGACGATAACTTCTTCCACGTCGACGACGATAAACTCCGGAAAGGTGCTGTTGACGGCCTCGTCGACGACGAAAACTACGTCAACGACGACAACGACTTCGACGACGACACTGATGGTGATGACGACGAGTTCGTCTACGAAACCGTCGACGATCATTCCGTCGACGACGACCAAGACTTCGTCGACGAAGTCCACTGTACCCTCGACGATTCCATCGACGATACCGTCGACGGCTGCTGCACCATCGACGACGGCTCCGTCGACGAGGCCGTCGACGGGTCAAAAAATGCATTTTCCTCTGCAGAAGATGAAAATTACACCTGAAATGACGTCTCCGCGACGAGTTTCATCGCATCCACCGACAATGCTTCTGGATGATGAGTCGGAGGAGGATGAGGAAGATGGTGGCCATTATGGGGATGCCTACAGTCCCTCAGACTTAAATGTAAAATTGCAGGAGACTGACACGGAGGAATATTATGAGCATACAGGTGACCAACAGTTGCATCACTATGTTCCACAAGAGCGACGTACACCTGCTTTAGGGCAGGACATGGTGGCCATGCCCGCCTCTCTAATCTCTTATCTACAGAGGATGCTGCAGGACTATAGAACCAGGTTTCCTTCGGAACCTTCAATGCAGTCTGCGCAACCTCCACCTCAGGTGTTGCCACAAGCGCAGCCAGTTATCGTTCTGCCTCCTTCGCAAGTGGTGCCCCTCACGCCACCAGCGGTCATGCCTATGGTCCTTTCCCGGACACCGGATCCCGAACCAGCCAATACTGTCCAGCAGGATACCTCTTCGGATGATGATGTACAGGTGGATCCCTTGACTGATCCATTGCAGGACCCAGACTTGGATCAAGGTGACAGTGGGCTACAAGATCCAGACGCCACTGGTCGGGATACTTCTATTTCCCCTCCAGTTGATATAGGGGGGTTCCATAACCTAATGGAGAGAGCATCAAAGAGGTTTGGACTGCCAATTACGAGGGAAGAGTCTGAATGTTTCCTCTGACTTCAAGGAACAATACAGAAGATCTGTCAAGTCCATTCCCATAATTGAACATGTGTGGGAGGAAGGTATGAAAATCATGCAAAATCCAGCCACTGTTATTCCGGTTCTTCCCAGGCTGGAAAAGAAGTATAAGGCCCCAGAGGGCAGTCCAGCTTGTCTTCTTGGGCAGCCGAAGCCTGATTCGGTGATCTCACAGGCCGCCCAAAGCAAATCCAAAAACCCATCAACACCTTTGACTACGCCTCCGGACAAGGACGCTAGGCGCCTGGATAACGTGGGGAAAAGGTTTTCTTCCATGGCCAGCTTGCTTGTTCGAGCAGCAAATGCTCTCGACATTCTAGGCAGATACGATCGCCAGATGTGGTGTGACATGGAGCCGTTTGTGGAACAACTGCCAGACTCCACGAGGGAAGAGGCCAAGAGAGTGCTGATGGAGGGAGAAAAATCATCCTCCGAAGTTATCGACTGTGCTATGGATACAGCTTCCACGGCTTTTCGTGCCTTAGCAGGGTCAGCGGTGCTACTTCGCCAGGGCTGGTTGAGAGCCACCTGGTTTCGTCAGGAGGTCCAAAATAAGATCCTGGACCTCCCATTTGATGGAGAGATGCTCTTTGTTAAGCATGTTGATGATGCCCTGCAAAATATAAAAAAGGATACGGACACGGCGAAGTCTTTGGGATCACTCAACTACCGTAAGGTCCCATTTAGAGGCGCTTGTGGCAGAGGTTTCTCTACGTATAGAGGCAACACCCAACAGAGATATTCCTCACAGTCATATAAGACTCAATATTCAAATCAACGACAGGGACAATCGGCGTCTTACTCTCGCCAACCTCCGCGATGGCGTCAGAACCGTCAGGGACGTGACAACGCCAAGAGGCAATAGCGGCCTCCTGGCTCTACCTATTGTTCCTCCCCTCCCAGTCACATCAGTGGGGGGCAGGATATCATTTTGTCTAAACAGCTGGAAGTGTATAACATCGGACCAGTGGGTCCTGAATATTGTACAGAGTGGCCATATGTTGGAATTCCAAGATCTTCCTCCAACAAGAGCTCCGGGCGCCACCCGCACAAAACATCTGGGACTGCTCCACCTCGAAGCCCACCAATTGTTCCTCAAGGGGGCAATAGAACCGGTACCTCTCTCTCAGAGGGGCAGAGGTTTTTATTCCAGGTTCTTCCTGGTTCGGAAGACGGCAGAGACTTGGCTCCTCATACTAGACCTACGAGAGCTCAACACTTATCTCATCAAGCTCTCTTTCAGGATGGTCACTCTCCAAGAAATTCTTCCTCTTTTGAACCCATTTCAAAAGAGGACTATTTGGCGTCTCTGGATTTAGAAGATGCGTATTTCCACATACCGATACACCCAGCTCACAGGCAATATCTGCGATTCACAGTGGGCAAGAGCCATTTCCAATTCAAGGTGCTTCCGTTTGGCCTTCGGTCTGCACCTCGGGTATTCACCAAGGTGTTGGCACCAGTAGCAGCTTTTCTACGAAAACAATCCCTGGAGGTTTTCCCTTACTTGGACGACTGGCTCGTCAAGGCTCCATCTTTCAAGGAAACCTCTCAAGCTGTTTCGACTTGCATTCAGTTGTTCAGTCACCTGGGCCTTCAGCTAAACAAACACAAGTCGGTTCTACAGCCCTCCAGATCCACAAGGTACCTTGGGGCCATTTTGGACACGACGCGATGCACAGCTCGTCCTTCGGAAGAACGTCAACAGAAGCTGATCGTATCAGCTCGCCAACTGTTCCATAAGAAATGCCTTTCAGTCCGTCAATACAAGTCCCTTCTCGGGTCGATGTCATCCTGCATACCATTAATACCACATTGCAGGCTGCAAATGCGTCCTCTGCAGGAGGAACTAGACAAACATTGGTACCAAGCAGAGGGATCGTTCAACGACAAGGTGTTGGTGACATCAGCAATGAGAAAGGCATGCGAATAGTGGCTAGTACAAGGCAATATCGCACAAGGTCTGACGTTCAGAATTTCACCATCCCCCCTGATCATGACCACGGATGCCTCTTTGGAAGGCTGGGGAGCAGTGCTCCGAGAGCTTCAAGTCAGCGGGCACTGGAGTCCAGAGCAGCGCCAGTGCCATATCAATTTTTTGGAGCTGACGGCCATTCGGTTGGCTTTGCAGGCTTTCCTTCCCAGAGTTCGAAATCATACAGTGCTGGTCCGGACGGACAATACGACGGCCATGCACTACGTCAACAAGCAAGGGGGATCGAGGTCGCAAACTCTGTCCAAGGAAGCTCAGAGGATCTGGGATTACGCGATTCTTCACAGCATCAGTCTGAGAGCCGAACACCTGGCAGGCTCTCTCAATGTCAAGGCGGATGCCCTGAGTCGCCAGACAGAGGTGACTCACGAATGGGAATTGAATCAGTCCATTCTGGAGAGTGTGTTCTCGGTCTGGGGGATACCAACCATCGACCTTTTTGCCTCTCCGGTGAACGCCAAATGCCGGTTTTACGCAAGCAAAGTTCACCATCAGGGATCTCTCGGGAACGCCCTTTCGATGGCCTGGTACAGCGCATTCTTTTACGCTTTTCCTCCAATTCCCCTCATTCCTCGAGTACTCAGGAAAATGAAGGCGGAACCATGCAAGATGATTCTCATTGCACCAGCGTAGCCCCGGCAATTTTGGTACACAGAACTCCTTCGGCACTCCCAGGCTCCTCCGATTCGCTTACAACCAATTCCGTCCCTATTATCAAGGAATCAGGGACAGGTTTACCATCCGGACCCGAAATCGCTACACTTGACAGCGTGGCTCCTGAACACAGAGAGTTCCGTCATCTGAATCTCTCCCAGGAATGTAGAGAAGTTTTGTCACAGGCTTGAGCACCGAGCACTAATAAAACTTACAAGGCAAAATGGAAGAGATTCTGCTTGTGGTGTCAAAGACAAGGTCTCCATCCTTACAAATCTTTGCCTCATCAACTATTGCCATATCTATCATTGGCTAAGTCTGGGTTGGCGCATTCGTCTGTGAAGGTACATCTTGCAGCCATATCAAGGTTTCGGCGTAGTTCTTCAGGCCCTTCCTTATGGTCCTCTAGGATTGTTAAACAATTCTTAAAAGGCTTGTTTCTGATGTATCCTCCAGTTCGCCCTCCTCCACCAGTTTGGCAGCTCAATCTTGTCCTGGCTCAACTCATGAAAGCTCCGTTTGAGCCGGTGCACAAGGCGGACTTGAAATTCCTGTCTTGGAAACTTGCCCTCCTCTTAGCTCTTACATCAGCAAGAAGAGTTAGTGAGCTTCAAGCCCTCTCCATAGTGCTTCCATTCCTTCAATTCAAAAGGGATGTTCTTATTCTTCGCACCAATCCGAAATTTATTCCGAAGGTGCCGTCTGAGTTCCACTTGAATGAACCTTTGATTTTAAAGTCTTTCTTTCCGCGCCCTTCTACACCTGCGGAATGCACATTACATTCTTTGGACGTTCAAAGATGCTTGAAATTCTACTTAGAACGCACACGACCCTTTCGGAAATCATCCCAGTTGTTTGTGTCCTACAGCGCACCACGGAAGGGGTTTCCTTTGGCAAAGAGTGTCATTTCCCGCTGGATCTCCAGTGCGATTCAATTCTGTCATCAGGAGGCGGGCAAGCCACTGGAGAGGAAGGTCCGGGCACATTCCACAAGGTCTGTGGCATCGTCTGTGGCTCTTTTTTCTGGAGTCGCCATTAAAGACATTTGCATGGCAGCAACGTGGAGCAGTACTCATACCTTCACGAGACACTACTGCCTGGAATCTGTAGGACGAGACGATGCGGCTGTTGGTCAAGCAGTTCTGCGGAATCTGTTCCATTGAGAGGTGAGCTTTCCCTCCGATCCCTCCATCCTGGTGAGCACATTTTGTTTCTTGTTTGGCTATGCTATAAGTATTGCTATATGATTATGTGATGCCATGTATCTACAAAATGTGGCTTGGTAATTTACTGCTAGCTACTCTGATACAAAGCATGGGAATCTATGAAAGTTCCAATACTGGGGCAAGAAAACAAGTTACTTACCTTAACTTTGGTTCCCCAGTATTGGTAACTTTCATAGATTCCCATGCGCCCGCCCTCCTCCCCTGGGAAAGCTCGATCTTTTTACAGAGATAGTGGCGGTTTGCACAACGGCTACGAAAATCTGAGGCTCTGAGCTCTCTCAGGAAGGTTCTAGGGGGTGAGGCTGCTCTGATTGGTCCTGACAAAAGTTTGGTCTCTTTTACACAAAGAGGATGATAGGATACAAATGAGATGAGTCCTCGGCCTATTTTTTCTCTTTTGTTCCTATGGTTGTGATACTACAGAGGCTCCCATTCCGACGACGGGGAATGATACAAAGCATGGGAATCTATGAAAGTTACCAATACTGGGGAACCAAAGTTACAGGTAAGTAACTTGTTTTCTTCTCTTCCAGGGGTATCCTCATCAAAGTCATAAGCAACCCTCCCGCCTCCCCGGGCAAAGGATCTTTATTAATTTGGAGATATTGTTAACCTATTTGTTTCCATGGTTTTTCAGTCTCAGAAAAGAGCAACTGACCCAACTGTCACCCCTGAGGCATGTTGGGATACTGGGGGTCATGAGTGCCTTAAAGGCACGGTGTCAGTTTTTTGTAGCATGCAGCTACAGGTTAGCTTTTCAGTCTTTTTAGACTGTGTGTTTGCAATGCAGCCTGGGAGCTTTCTATGCTTTCAGGATATAATAAGAATTTCTACTGCTTTTTCAGCATTAAAACAGTTTCAAAACAATCTTTGATGTTGTTTTTCATGTTTCTAATGCATATGTTTCATGTATGGTGGAAATTCTTTACAGCATAATCCAGCTCTATTGTGATTTTGGCTGCAATTGCTTGTTTTTATATATATATATGAGTATATATATATGTGGGGCACATATAATATAGTGTTTCCGGGGTCCCGCGCATGGGCAGGAATATTCTAATGCTTATGACTTTGATGAGGATACCCCTGGAAGAGAACTAGGATTACAGGTAAGTAACTAATCCTTCCCATCATGCCTCAGGGGTGACAGTTAGGCCAGTTGTTCTTTTCGGCTCCTTCTGTCAGGACCCTGGATTCACAGCTCTCTTTTTTACTTTTCTGTCAAAAATACCTTGATTTTTTGTGGGTTTTTTTACCTTCACTCGACATCTTTTGATTTAAGCGTGAGGTTTAAACCATTTTTTTGTGACAGAAAGGGATTTTTTCTGTGAAAAATGCCTTCTTTGTTTGACTCCTACCCAGCCTGTGGCAAAAGGAAGGCCAAGTCAGACACACATGAGGTGTGCATACTCTGCCTCCCTTAGGCTCACTCTCCTGCCTCCTGTCAACACTGCAGGAAACTGTCTAGAAGAACCATCAAAGACCGGGAGAGAATCCGTCTTTATGGCCTCTCTGAAAGAGGTAGTTCTCCAGTAATGAGAAAGAAGAGAATGCGATCGACATCAAAGAGCAAGGTCCCGTTAGCCAGTATTGGGGTATCTTTCATAGATTCACATGCCTGAATCATTCCCCGTCGCTGAGGCGGGAGTCCCACGGTATATAAAAAAGCAGTGCCAAAGGTAAATTATAGTAGTAGGCCTAAGAGAAAGGCCTGAGGCCTAAACTGTAGTAGCCTATCTACCTCATTAGGCCAAAAGGACCAAAGATTTTGTCCCAACCAATCAGCTTACAGCACCCTCTAGAACCCTCTCTGCAGAGCCAGTTCTCCTCAGATTTTCACCGCACGTCGTGTGTGAAGGGAGTTTCCCTGAGCTCTGCTCAGTTTCTTCAGCTTTTACTTCTTTTTGGATCAACTTAGATCATCCTTCATTTCTCTGACCCTATTAAGGCAGTAATATGGCAGATTGGCAGAAAATAAGGTAATAGACTACGAAGTATAACCTTTTCCTCAATAACTCTCACGTTCTGAGAGATGAAGCTATTATTGGGACTACAGAGACTTTTATCTGCCAATTCTGATGAGAACAACGAGGATTCTTTCACCTCATACGAGAGGTCAAAGGGAAAAGTCGCGCCAGGAGCCTCCAGAGGGCGCGCATAAAGCCATAAAGACTCACCTCGAGTCTTTATAAGGCATTTCTCACAGAAACAGGCAATTGGAAAAAACTTCCTCAGAGGCTGAGCCTACAACTCATCAAGGAAATCCTCTTAACCTGATATTAGGAGTCTAAAAACTCTATGTCTACTATTACTGCCTCACCAATATTGGCCTCATCTACGAGGGTCGTCGACGACGGCCTCATCTACGAGGGTCATCGACGATGGCCTCATCTATGACGGTCGTCGACGATGGCCTCATCTATGACGCTCGTCGACGACGGCCTCATCTACGATGGTCGTCGACGACGGCCTCATCTACGACGGTCGACGACGACGGCCTCATCTACGACGGTCGTCGACGACGGCCCCATCTACGACGGTCGTCGATGACTGCCTCATCTACGACGGTCGTCGACGACGGCCTCATCTATGACTGTCGTCGACGACGGCCTCATATATAACGGTCGTCGAGGACGGCCTCATCTACGACGATCGTCGATGACGGTCTCGTCTATGATGGTCTCCTTTACAATGGCATTGCCTAGGACAGCCTCAGCTCCTCGACAACCTCATCTATTACGGTCATCTACAACGGTCGTCTATGACAATGGCCTCATCTATGTATGGCCTCTTGTACGAATGGCCTCAACTACATATGGCCCCATCTATGAATGGCCTCATCCACGGATGGCCATCTTACGATTCCCTCATCTATGTTTGTCTCAACTACGGATGGCATCACCTATGATTGTCTCATCTATGATGGTATTGTCTATGACTGTCGTCTATGACAGCCTCATCATCTATCTATGACCTCATTTACCAATGGCCTCATCCAACAATGACCTCATCCAAGAATGGCTTCATCCAAGAATGACCTCATCCATGAAATGGCCTCATCCACAAATGGCCTCATCCACGGATGGCCATCATAGGACTGCCTCATCTATGATTCCCTCATCTACGGATGGCCTCACCTATGATTGCCTCATCTATGATGGCATTGTCTATGACTGTCATCTACGACAGCCTCATCTATGATGGTTGTTCATGACGGTTATCTATGATGACGTTCCCGTCTGCAATAACCTTGCCTACATAACCATGTCTACGACAGCAAAGTCTACTATGAGATCGTCTACGATGGCCTCATCTATGATGGTTGTTCATGACGGTTATCTATGATGACGTTCCCGTCTGCAATAACCTTGCCTACATAACCATGTCTACGACAGCAAAGTCTACGATGAGATCGTCTACGATGGCCTCATCTATGGCAGCATCCTGTACATAATTTAATGAAGCGGGCAGCAGCTAGATTTCAACTGCCAGTTACAGTCGAACAGACAGAATATTTCCTTTATGATTTCAAGGAAGAATCCAGGAAGATCACGAGAGTGGTACCTATAATAGACAATGTTTATTCCAGCAGTGCTTCCGTGCATAGAAAAGAAATACTGCGCACCTGCTAACAGCCCATCTTGTCGGATAGGCCACCCTTCAGCCAGATTCAGTAATTTCACAGGCCGCCCAACAACAATCTTAAAATCCCGCAAGGCCTATCACCACACCGCCTAATAAGGAAGAACGTCGTCTGGACCTTATAGGCAAAAAACAAACAAAATAAATAAATGAATACATTCTCTACGTTGGCAGCGGCCTCTATTAGAGCTGCCAATCTTCTAGCCATAATCGGCTGTTATGACTGTCAAATGTGGTAAGACATGGCGAGTTTCATTGACCTCATTCCTGAGGACCGAAGGCAGGAAGGAACGTGCCGCATCGGAAGCTATAGATTGCGCCTTCCACATCGTAAACACCAACTTCCGTCAGCTAGCAGGAGCTGCAGTGCTTAGACGTCAGGGATGGCTTAAAGCCACTACTTTCAGACCTGAAAGGCAAGCCAAGATTCAAGACATGGCTTATGATGGAGAGTTTTTAGCTTGGTAAACATATTGATGAAGCCCGCTGAGCTATATAAAACTGACATGGATACTGCACGATCATT
This sequence comes from Lissotriton helveticus, assembly GCF_964261635.1. NCBI lineage: Eukaryota > Metazoa > Chordata > Amphibia > Caudata > Salamandridae > Lissotriton > Lissotriton helveticus. The sequence continues at coordinate 1,638,472 of NC_136073.1, read as the reverse complement.
AGGCACCCTTCAATACGGGCGCGGATCTTTTAGAGGAGCTAAAGGACGTGGTTTTAAATCAAGAGGAGGATACCAAAACCAACAGAATAAGCAGTATCAATCCCAGTACAGCCTTAGAGCAAGGCATCATACCGTCAATAGTCTACGACAAGTATCTCCCGTCAGGGTGTTCGAAAGAGATCGCAGTATCCAGGCCGAGACACTAACCGGAAGCACTGATCTCCGCAGGGTGCCAACCATTTTACCTTCCTTACCCGTGGGCCCGAAGATTTCAGCTTTTGTTCACAAGTGGCAGGAAATGACATTAAACCAATGGGTTCTAGACCTAGTAACCAATGGCCACACCCTGGAATCCATCAGACAGCCATCTCCTACTCCACCCAGGATTCCCCCTCCCCCTCGTCTTCACAAGATTTTGAGTTGTTTAAACAAAGGAGGTCTTATGGCTTCTCTGGATATGTATGATGCGTATTTCCACATACCTATCCACCACAAAAAGCGTAAATATCTTCGCTTTCAAGTGGCTGGCACCCATTATAAGTTCAAAGTGCTCCCGTTTGGGCTCAAATCGGCACCAGGAACCTTCACAAAGTGCTTGGCACCAGTGGCAGCAGCATTGAGATCTTGAGCAATACAAGTATTCCCTTATCTAGACGACTGGCTGCTCAAAGGTCCTTCAGAACACAAACCCAAGATTGCCACAGCAGAATATATCCAGCTCTTCTCTTCTCTGGGGCTGGTTCTCAACAACTGCAAATCACAGTTACGTTCTCTCCAAGTCATGTTTTTCTCGGAGCAAGGTGAGACACGGTCCAGTGCAACGCATTCTGGTCACACGGCCGCCAGCTATTTCTTCAAAAATTGGCAAGGTTAATTTCAAAAAGGTTAGTCTCAGTCCGAATGTTTGCTTCGTTCCTGAGGATGTGCTCTTCAGCGATACATCTCATACCCTTGGCACGGCTCAAAATGAGACCTCTTCAGGAGGAACTGCAACTTCAATGGCAACAAGCCATGGGTTCGTTGAACGATACCATCAAGGTCACGCTGCACATGATAAATTCTCTGCATTAGTGGTCGCAGACAGAGAATCTAACCCAGGGTCTCACGTTCCTACAGACCATTCCAGACTTCGTTTTTACGACTGATGCCTCCATGGAAGGATGGGGAGGTCATCTGCAGGTTTTGCAGATTCAAGGAAGATGGTCTCGAAGACAAAAACAACAGCAGATCGACAGGCTGAAGCTCCACGCCTTTTTTCTGTCTTTCCAAGCATGCCTCCCGAGGATTGCGGGTTCCTCTGTGCTAGTCAGACTGACAATACCATCAGCATGTATTATATCAACAAACAAGCAGGAACAAAATCAGCTACAATCTCGCAAGAGGATCAGGAATTGTGGGAAGGGGTCACATTCCACAAGATGCCCTGAGAGCCAAACACGTCAGAGGTCTCCACAATACTCTGGCGGGCACGCTGAGCACGTCTCAGTCGGACTGTCACGAGTGGAGGCTGGAAAAGGAACAGGCTAAACCAGTTTTCAAGCTTCGGTCTATTCGCAACGAGAGAGAACGAGGAATCCCGATATTACGCCAGCAGGTTCCCTCAACGGGGATCAAGAGGGATGCGATGGTCAGGAATTTGCGTGTACGCTTTTTCCCCAATACTATTGATTCCGAGGTGCTCCGCAAGATGAAGCTCGAAGGTTGCCATCTTATTCTGATTGCACCCCGTTGGTCAAGACAATATTGGTTCCAGGAACTTCTACTATTGTCTCAAGTCAAGCCCATTCGCCTACTGCCGACGCCTACGATGTTGTCAAGGGACGGAGGCCAAGTGGTTCATCCGGCCCCACAGTTTTACACTTGCACGCATGGCTCCTCATTTCTTACAGTTCAAAGACCTCAACATTTCACAGGTCTGTCGTGAAATATTGGCCAAATCTCGTGCCCAAAGCACAATCAAGCCTTATCGCTTCAAATGGGAGCGATTTTGCTGTTGGTGTGAGGCGAATACTATTCACTCAATTCAAGCTCCTGCAGAAAAAGTTATCCATTATCTGCTTTCTCTAGCCAAGTCTGGGCTTACTTTTTCATCGGTCAAAATAAATCTTGCTGCTCTTTCCAGATTCAGGAAATGCTCAAAATTTCCTTTTCTCTGTTCTTCTTCACTTGTCAAACAATTTATGAAAGGACTTGTCCGAGCCTTCCCTCCAGTGCAAGCACCCCCTCCAGAGTGGGAACTCAACACAGTGCTAGCGCAGTTAATGAACCGTCCATTTGAGCCGATACATAAAACTGATCTCATATTCCTCACTTTAAAGGTTGCCCATTTACCGGCTCTTATCTCAGAAAAAAGGGTTAGTGAGATCCAAGCTTTCACTATGAAGGAACCCTTTTTAGAGCTGGGAAGAGAGCCCTCTTGAACGGGGTTTCAAAATAGGCTTGCACATTCCTCAGGCTCGTCCGTGTGATTTTCAATATGCGGCCTGCTATAGGCCTTTTACTGCGTGTTGTTTTGTCAAATAGACACTAATAGGCCAGAGGCGGGCGCATAGCTCCGCCCCTGGCCTATTGGTGTCTATTACGCGCATCACTTGCACGGGCGCTATAATTGAACGCATATGGCGTGTGCGCGCACCACTCGCGGCTTCCGACTCCGAGGCGATCTCAAGTTACTGGGAGGTTTTAGCTGAGTGTGCTGCACTTCATCGACCGGGAGGAGGTGAACCAACTGCGCTTCACTGTCACGGGCCGGGACCGGGGCCAGCCCGCACCGTGGAAAGCCCCCGTCAATATCATGGGCACAAGAGAATGCAAAAAAGAATCGTCGAACTCAGTGCATTCATGCCATAGACTAATGGCGACTCTTCTGTAACGCCACGACCACAGCGTGACTCAGGACTGTGGAGGTTGGTGGCCGCCCTCTCTGGGAGCCTGTCCTACACCTACGGAGTCGGCGCGGAACCTGGGAGTGTTGATTGACCCCGCTCTTTCCATGACGTTGCAGGTAAACAGAACAGTTGCTACCTGCTGGGGTATTATTAAAATACTCAGGAAAATAAAACATTATTTGTCTCCTCAGGCGCGGAAGCAAGTGGTGGTAGCTCTTGTCGCTTTGCGACTTGACTACTGTAATGCATTATACATTGGCATGAATAAGGAGTAGTTTCTGTTCTGTAACTCCAGTTCTGTAGTAGGGGTATCTCTGTTATAGTCATAATCTAGTGAATAGTCCCGCCCATGTGCGTGGACCCCGGCAATCAAAAATAATCTCTTAAGTTGTCAAAAAATTGCAGAACTGCAAAGACACTTAAGAGAAAATTTAAAGACAAATAATGCAGCCTATATCCACAGGCTACACTGTCCAGTACTTCAACTAGAAATTCCACCAAAAATCCACAAACAGCAAAGCCTGTCCAGATTTCCCATGCTTTTACTGCAAAAAAACCCTCAGAAATGATAGAGAGGAAGGCCTGGACAGACAAGCCCCATAGGCTGCCATTATGTGGTTTAAACAGGATACTGTGCCTTTAAGGAAACCTTCTAGAACCTTCTCCCAGTATCCCAGAATGCATAGCAGGTCCCACTGACTTCAGTTCTTTTTGAAGGCGTAAAAACGCCAGACCTGTAGCATTACTTACATGAACAATTCTCCACCGGGGAGGAGGGCGGGCGCTTATGACTATAACAGAGATACCCCTACTACAGAACTGGAGTTACAGAACAGAAACTACTCCTTCTGTAGTAGGAGATCTCTGTGTATAGTCATAATCTAGTGAATAGAATGGCAAGCCCATCCCCACACCAAAGCGGCGGTGGAGAAAGAACATAACGCCACTACTGTGCGAACAAATTCCGCAGCGAAGCCTGCCCAACCTGAGCGTCTGCCCTGGCATCAGAGTCCAGGCAGTAATGCTTAGCAAAGGTATGAACCGACTTCCAAGTGGCGGCCTTGCAGATTTCTGCAATCGGCACATTACGGAGCAAGGCTGTCGTGGCAGCTTTGCCCCTGGTGGAATGAGGCTTAGGCTTACCTCCTAAGGTCTTATTAGCTTTTTGGTAACACAATTGAATGCAGGACACAATCCACCTAGAAATGGACTGCTTAGAGGTAGCAAGACCCGTCCTGACTGATCCATAATTGACAAACAATTGGTCTGACCTACGAATATCTTTGGTCTTATCCAGATAAAATTTCAACACCCTCCTAACATCCAGGGAATGCAAAGATCGTTCCGCCGGAGAGGAAGGATTCTGAAAAAACGTAGGTAAAGTTATGGTCTGGTTGACATGAAAATCAGAAATAACCTTGGGAAGAAATTTAGGGTGAGTACGCATCACAACCTTAGCAGCATGAAACACAGTATAAGGTTCAGTACAACACAACGCCTGAATTTCACTCACCCTGTGGGCCGATGTAATGGCCACGAGGAACGCCGCCTTCCAGGACAGGTGCTGCAACGAAGCCTTGTGAATGGGTTCAAAAGGCTCCTTTATCAATCTGGACAGCACCACATTCAATTCCCATGAAGGCGAGGGAAGCCTGACAGGAGGGAACACCTTCTTCAATCCTTCCAGAAAGTCTTTGATCACAGGGATCTGGAAAAAAGAAGTCTGTGAAGGGCATTTCCTGTAGGCAGTCAATGCAGCAAGATGAACCCTAATGGAATGAACATTAAGGCCAGACTGCGCCAAATGTAAAAGGTAAGGAAGGATGACATCTTCCTTGCAGGTTGTAGGGTCATGGTTCCTAGACTGGCACCAGATACAAAACCTCTTCCACTTGTAAGCATATGAAGTCCTAGTGGAAGGTCTCTTAGACTCCTTCAGTATGTCCATGCAATCTTCGGGCAGATTCAGATGTCCATACTGCACTATCTCAGGAGCCATGCCGCCAAACTCAAAGACGAGAGGCTGGGGTGTAACATCCGCCCCCCGAACTTCGTGAGAAGGTCCGGCCTGCACGGCAACCGAATGTGAGGAAGGAGAGATCGGTGAAGCAGGTCCGTGAACCACCACTGCCTGGGCCACTCCGGGGCAATGAGAATCATCCGAGCCCTGGACCGGGCCAGCTTGATGAGTACCGCCGGAATCAGGGGAATGGGTGGAAAAGCGTACAGAAAGCTGTTCGACCAGCTGATCCATAGCGCATTCCCCAGCGACCCCGGCTGGTAGTACCTGGAGGCGAAGTCTCGGCATTTGCTGTTTTCGGCGGTGGCGAACAGATCTACGTCTGGAGTTCCCCACCTTGCGAAGACTTCTCCCAGTACTTCGTCGTTTATGACCCATTCGTGGTTTTCCTGAATGAGTCTGCTGAGTTCGTCCGCCTGAACATTCTGCACACCTGGCAGATGGGTAGCCGTTATCGTCAGTCCTCTGGCCAGGAGCCAGTGCCAGATCGCCTGCGCCTCCTGTGACAGAGTGCGAGATCTCGAGCCCCCCTGCTTGTTGAGGTAGTACATCGTGGTAGTGTTGTCCGTTTGCACAAGCAGGGAGCTGGTCTGGAAGGACGGAAGAAAAGCCTTCAGTGCCAAGTGAACAGCTCTGAGTTCCAGGAAGTTGATGTGATAAGTGGCCTCCACCGGAGACCACGCTCCCTGAATCTGCAGAGTCCCGGAGTGCGCTCCCCATCCCAGGAGAGAAGCATCCGTCACGACAGTCTGCGTGGGAATGTCCTTGTGAAAAGGAACCCCTCTGAGGAGATTCTCCGCCGAACACCACCACTTCAGAGACTGAAGAGCATGCAGAGACAGTCGTATCCTGTCGTCCCAGGATCCTTTCCTCTGATCCCACTGGTCCTCCAAGCACTCCTGCAGCGGTCTCATGTGCAGTCGTGCGTGCGGCGTCAGGAAGATACAAGAGGCCATCGAACCCAGTAGAGAAGACACCGTCCTCACTGTTGTAGATGGAGTCGACATAAGAGCCTGAGCCTTCCGAAGGAGAGATAATCGTCGCTCTTCCGAAGGAGACACGCTTGCTGACAGCGTATCGATGGAGGCTCCCAAGTACTGTATGCATTGGACCGGAGTCGGGACCGACTTGGCCATGTTGATGTGCAACCCCAGCTTGTCCAAGAGAACGCATGTCTTCTGGAAGTGTGCTCGCGCTTCCGAGAAGGAGGATGCCTTGATCAACCAATCGTCCAGGTACGGGTAGACAAACACCTTGTTCTTCCGCAGGTGCGCTGCCACCACCGCCATGCACTTCGAGAACGTTCTCGGCGCAGACTTCAGTCCGAATGGGAGTACTGTGTATTGATAGTGATTGGTGCCGACTTGGAACCGCAGGAACTTCCTGTGTTTGCGTGCATTGGGCACATGGAAGTATGCATCCTGTAGGTCTATGGCACAGAGCCAATCCCCCTGTTGCAACTGAGGATAAATCTGATGCAACGACAGCATGCGAAACTTCTCCCTGCGAATCCACTTGTTTGCCTGTCGCAAGTCCAGAATGGGCCTGAACTCGTTCTTGTCCTTCTTGCGAACCAGGAAGAACCGGGAGTACAGGCCTCTTCCTCTCTGGGACAGAGGCACGTCTTCTATCGCCCTTTTCCTTAACAGGGTATCGGCCTCCACCTGGAGCTCTAGCAGCTGAAACCGCGAGCTGACCGGAGGAATCGATGGAGGCGGGCTGGTGAACCGAAGACTGTATCCATTGCAAACAATATTCAGCACCCACTTGTCCTGAGTAATTTTTCTCCACTCTGCCAGAAAAAATTGGATGCTTCCCCCTACCGGAGTGGGTAACGGATCCGGGGGAAGTAAGTTCCTAGGGCCTAGACCCAGCCTGGCCCTTGGGCGCCGGAGCCGACTGCTGGCCTCCCCTGCCCCTCTGGCGCTTCTGGAACGGCTTACGGAACTGCTGTTGCGAATGTCCCGAAGCCTGGCCACGTCCACGGCCTTGTCCACCGGACCGCCGTTGGAAAGGGCGGTACGGCTTCTTCGTCTCCTTAGGCTTCTCGAGGCCCACCGCCGTGAGCGTCTCGGCCTCCGCTTTCATGCGGGCCATCTCGTCGTCCGCATGCTGCCCAAAAAGAGACTTGCCGGAGAACGGCAGGTTGGCCACCCTCTGCTGTGCGTCCGGTTTCAGGGACGTAAGACGGAGCCAGGCGTGACGCCTCTGGTTGACCCCATGGCAAAACCCATGAGCAGCCAACAGGGAAGAGTCCGCTGCCGCACTGATGATCTGGTTGGCCACCAGCATCCCTTCACTCAGCACTTCCTGAAAATCCTCACGCTGTTCACGAGGCAAGTGCTCCGCAAAACGCTCAAAGGAGTCCCAGAGGGCGCGGGCGTACCGACCCAACAGCGCCGTGGCACTCGCAGCCTTCATGGAGGTGGCGGCTGTTCCACAGACCTTTCTCCCTGCCGAATCCATCCACCTGGACTCCTTATCCGGGGGGACCGTGGATGACGGAGCGGAGGCATGTTGTTTGCGTGCCGCCGTCACAATGACGGAGTCCGGAGGGGGTTCCGCTCTCAGAAAAACCGGATCCGAATCCGGGGCCCGGTACTTCCTCAGCAACCTAGATGGCGCCGCCTTTGCCACCGCTGGGGTGAGGAAAAGATCCATAGCTGGTTCCTCCAGGCCCGGTACCAGAGGCAGGAGAGGGCGAGACGAGTGTTTTTGGTGCAATGTCTCAAAGATCACTGACGTCTTCGGCGTGGGCACCGTCAGGGGTATGCCCAGCTTCGCAGCGCCCCTCAAGAGGACATCCTGGAACGCCACCAGGTCATCAATTGGGGACACCCTCGTATCCGGTGATCCTGACAGGGTAGGAGAACGCTCCCTGGAACCAGAGGATCCCGTGCGGGAGCGAGACTCGCGCCTCCTATGGCGGCGTCTCGACCGCGTGGATGATCAGTGTCGCGACCTGTCCCGCCTCCCAGAGCGAGAGCGAGAGCGAGACCTGCCAGTCCGTGGCCTCCCCACCGGTTTCCGTGGTGGGGTCCCCCTCGGAGCCTCCTTGGGTGCAGGTTTAGGGGTTCCCTTAGGAGGTACAGGCAAAAACGGCAGCGAAGTGGACCTCGGCGGAGGAACCTTCGGCTGCGGTGCCGGCCCACGCGGAGGGACCGGTGGCGGCGGGTCGTCCGCTGGAAGTGGAGGCAGTGTCGGAGGATCCTCTTCAGGCAGATGAGGAGGAGTGACCGCCTTAGGAACAGGTGTATGCGTCGACCGAGGCCGAGAAGGCGTGTACACCGCAGAGTACACCGTGCCCTGTGATCCTTTAGGCGAAGAGGGCTGAGAGCCCGCCCCTTCAGCCGGAGACCGCTTCCTCTTGCGTCCCCCACTGGAAGCAGTGTGACTCCTGGGACTAGAATCCCTCTTGCGACGCTTTGGAGATCCTGACCGACTCCCAGACGTCGACCTCCGTCTGTTCGACGTCGAGCGTCGCTTTTCCGGCGTCGAAGGACGTTTCCTTGACTCCGGCGTCGAACGCCGCCTCCGCGACGTCGACCTCTTCTTCCTCGGCGTCGAACGCCGATCCCTCGACGTCGAACGCCGACCCCTCGACGCCGACCTCTTCCTCCGCAACGTCGCATGCCTCCGCGACGTCGAACGGTCCTCCCTCGACGACGAGCGTCGCCGCCGTCGTCTGGATGCTCTCGACGTCGAGGATCCCCTCGACGTCGACCGGCGGTGTCGCCTCGACGGCGAGCGCCGATGCCTGCTCCGTCCATGACGTCGGTATGAAGCCCTCGACGTCGACGACGAAGACGACGTCGACGGCGGCTTCGTCCGCGGTGGCTTCGACGTCGAGTCGTCCCGATGTTTCGACCCGGAGCCCCGGGGAGAAGGGGAGCACACCGCCGTCATCCCTCTCGACGTCGTCGTCGACGCAATCGACGTCGACGGAGACCTGGATCGCTTGCTGGGCTTCCTGCCTCTGGGGAGCCCCCCAGAGGCCTCAGCAGAGGCAGAGGGAACCCTCCCTGACTGCCCAGACCCACCTGCAGCCTGCAGGCGCCTCTCCTCAAGGCCAGACAGCCTGATCTTCGCCCTTTCCTTCAGAGTGCGAGTTGTAAACTGCTGGCAGATGACACACTCCTCAGGGACATGATCTTCAGGGAGGCAGACGATGCAGATCTCATGTGGATCACCTCTGGCCTTCTTCCTCTCACATGCTGGACACTTCACAAAGAGTCCAGGCATTTTAGAGCCCTAAAACACCTGAAGCAGCACACAGAAGAGAAGAGAAAACCAAGAGAGTAAACTGCAATAAACCCTTGAAACAAGGGAGAGCTCAATGCCAGGGTCCTGTAAGCAGGAGCCGGAAAAAAGAACTGAAGTCAGTGGGACCTGCTATGCATTCTGGGATACTGGGAGAAGGTTCTAGAAGGTTTCCTTAAAGGCACAGTATCCTGTTTAAACCACATAATGGCAGCCTATGGGGCTTGTCTGTCCAGGCCTTCCTCTCTATCATTTCTGAGGGGTTTTTTTTGCAGTAAAAGCATGGGAAATCTGGACAGGCTTTGCTGTTTGTGGATTTTTGGTGGAATTTCTAGTTGAAGTACTGGACAGTGTAGCCTGTGGATATAGGCTGCATTATTTGTCTTTAAATTTTCTCTTAAGTGTCTTTGCAGTTCTGCAATTTTTTGACAACTTGAGAGATTATTTTTGATAGCCGGGGTCCACGCACATGGGCGGGACTATTCACTAGATTATGACTATACACAGAGATCCCCTACTACAGAAGAGAGTGTTACAGCGTCTCCAGACCGCTCAAAATGCGGCCGCCAAATTTGTTCTGGACGCTCCCAGATTAGCGCCAGCAACAGCAGCCAGGAAGGCCTTACACTGGCTTCCTATCGAATCTAGGATTACATTCAAAATTCTTTGCCTTACCTACAGTGTTCTCTCTGGTAAAGGTGCTGGGGGTGTTAAGAAGTTGCTGCTACCTTATGTTCCGGGTAGAGACCTTCGCTCCTCCTCAAAGAATTTGCTTATAGTCCCTCGTTTTCGCAGGAATAAATGGGGTGGTAGGGCTTTTTCCTCAATCGCTCCTAAGTTATGGAATACTCTCCCTTGCGAAATTAAATCTAGGCCCTCCGCTCTGCTGTTTCGAAAGGCCTTGAAAACTTGGCTTTTCGCTAGGGCGTACCCGTAGTTGCTCTATATTTGTTTCATGGTTTTGTTGTTAGGCGCCTTGATGCCTTCGGGCTTAGTTGCGCACTATAAGATTTCCTTCATTTCATTTCACTAGTATTACTGCTTATACTAGACATGTTTCTGCAGCGCGCGCCCATACGCACTTTGGCATGGCTTCGGTGTGCTATAGGCTGTGCAGCCAGCAGCCTCCTTTCCTCCGTGGCCCCGAAGGAGGTTGAGATGCTGTGTTACTGCTACCTCTATTATCACTATTTTTATTTTTATTTATTTAATGCGATTTTATATAGCGCAAACTTTACCCGAAGGTGTCAGAGCGCTTTACATAAGAACCAGTTGCAAAACATAAGGTCTAAGGATTACATGCGATACATAAAAGATACCAACAGAAAAAATTGCAAATGTACAAGATGTAAAGTCACACAAAGAAGAGACTGGTAATTAGAGTTATCTCTATATACATGGGGAAGAGGTTACTGCCTCGGTCGAGTGGTGTGAGTGAAACTCTTGACTGTCCCCTACTCTCACTACCCCCACGCCTCCTCTCCCGGGAAGAGGGGGGCACATACCTGAGGGCCGCGGCGAGCAGGGAGTCCGGGAGGCCCCCGCGCATATCTGCACATAAGATACACTGAACTAAGTCACGTCGCCGTAGCTTCCTCTGCTTGAGGTGGGCGCCCCAGAGACTTTATCAACCGTATTTACCTATTTACCGTCATCCTTACAAATACTGTTTGCACAGCCTTGATTCTGGCAACCATTTGCTAATCTGCCAGCACTGTATTTATTTAAAAGAAATCTGTGTGTACACAAACACTATGCTCACGAATATACATGCATGTGATGTATGCAGATGCCCAGAGTGCGCAGTGCTGTTTATTATCGTTACTGAGTGCAGCGAGGGACACGGGGAGTTTCCGGGGATGCCATGTCTGTCCCTCAAAGCCGTTTAAATAGCGTATTTTTCTTTGCGGAAGTGCACGTCGGGTTCCTGCCAGGGTGATTCTGAGCACGAGGTTAAATTACACGAGTGAAATGAAATATCTCATTACATGGGCCTCTTACAAGACGGTTAGTTAGAATGTGTTGTGCTCATACCATTCAATTCACAATTGAACTAATACCCTTGTACATATAGTTATTAGCAGATGTCATTAGTAACATTTAATTGGCTCACAATTATTATCATGGTATGTCACATGTACAGCACACGAAAAGCACTTCAGTATGTGCTTAGATAGAAAGCATGTTTCAGTGCAGACCCCCCCACACCTCTCACGGTGGCCCCGTGATCTTGCAACAGCTTCTCTTCAGCCCATGCACAGGATATGTAGGCTACATAAGTGGCAGTATACTCTGCGCAGCAGCCGCATGGCCATCTGTGTACATTCCTGCAGATGAAGGTGATGTGCTTAACTTGCACCATAGCACTGTTCTGTGGAACTTCACCAGCACGTTTCAAAATGTATTGAACTAATGTAACCCCTTGCAAAATTCGCAGAGGGCACGGTGATCTTCTTTACCCCTGTACAATCCTGCCGTTTATGTCACGTTTTTAACCCCCGATACCATCCTGAAGGAGGGAGTAATGATGCACTTAGCCAAATGAACATGCTGCAGGAGGGTATGGTGATGTGTTTATGGCCTGTACTATTTAGATGGAGAATGCAGTGATGTGCTTAACTCCATGTACATTTTATGGGAGGGTATACTAAATCCCCTGTATAATCCTGCTGGCGGTGGCAAAATGTATAATAACCCACTGACTGTACTATTCTGTAGGAGGTTGTAGTGAAGTGCGTTATAGCCCTCTGTACTATCCCCAGGAGGGCATGGTGGTCAATACCCACTGTTCAATCCCGTAGGATGGTGTGATGCTGTAGTTATCTCATGCAGACTGTAAGAGGATGTACTTAGCCCCTTGAACAATCCTGTTGATGTTTGGGGTGACATGCTAAACTCATGTGCAACCTGGTGATGTGCTTGACCCGACTGTCCACATGTACACAGTGGAGACATGCGGATGGGGCCGGTTCAACAACAGACATTAAGGTGCAGAACCTCCTCTCACCCACCCTCTCGATAGAGGACCCCTCCCCCCTCTGGACAGATGCTGCCGCCCCTCTCCATCTGGAAGGGATCAGGACGTAAAGTGCCAAAGCTCGGAGAGCTGGGAAGTGTTACTTTTGCCCCCTTCAGAAATGCTGTGAGTGAGAGTGTGTGCAGAGTGAGAGTGTGTGCAGAGTGAGAGTGAGTGCAGAGTGAGAGTGAGTGCTGCAGAGTGAGAGTGAGTTCTGCAGAGTGACAGTGAGTGCAGAGTAAGAGTGAGAGTGAGTGCTGCAGAGTGAGAGTGAGTGTAAAGTGAGAGTGAGTGCAGAGTGAGTGCTGCAGAGTGAGAGTGGGTGCTGCAGAGTGAGAGTGAGTGCAAAGTGAGAGTGTGTGCAGAGTGAATGTGTGCAGAGTGAGAGTGCAGAGTGAGAGTGTGTGCAGAGTGAGATGAGAGTGTGTGCAGAGTGAGAGTGTGCAGAGTGAGAGTGTGTGCAGAGTGAGAGTGAGTGCTATAGAGTGTGAGTGAGTGCTGCAAAGTTTGAGTGAGTGCTGGAGAGTGAGTGCTGCAGAGTTTGAGTGAGTGCATAGTGTGTGCAGAGTGAGAGAGTGCTGCAGAGTGAGAGTGAGTGCTGCAGAGTGAGTGAGTGCTGCACAGTGTGAGTGAGTGCTGCAAAGTGTGAGTGAGTGCTGCAGAGTTTGAGTGAGTGCCGCAGAGTGAGAGTGAGTGCTGCAGAGTGAGAGTGAGTGCTGCAGAGTGTGAGTGCTGCAGAGTGTGAGTGAGTGCTGCAGAGTGTGAGTGAGTCCAGAGTGAGAGTGAGTGCAGAGTGAGAGTGAGTGCAGAGTGAGAGTGAGTGCAGAGTGAGAGTGAATGCAGAGTGAGTGAAGAGTGAGTGCATAGTGAATGCAAAGTGTGAGTGAGTGCAGAGTGTGAGTGTGTGTAGAATGAGTGCAGAGTGAGAGTGAGTGCTGCAGAGTTTGAGTGAGTGCAGAGTGTGTGCAGAGTGAGAGTGAGTGCTGCAGAGTGAGAGCGAGTGCTGCAGAGTGAGAGCGAGTGCTGCAGAGTGTGAGTGAGTGCTAGAGAGTGTGAGTGAGTGCTGCAGAGTGTGAGTGAGTGCTGCAGAGTGAGAGTGAGTGCTGCAGAGTGAGAGTGAGTGCTGCAGAGTGAGAGTGAGTGCAGAGTGGGAGTGAATGCAGAGTGAGTGCAGAATGAGTGCAGAGTGAATGCAGAGTGAGTGCAGAGTGAGAGTGAGTGCAGAGTGTGAGTGAGTGCAGAATGAGTGCAGAATAAGTGCAGCGTGTGAGTGAGTGCAGAATGAGTGCAGGATAACTGCAGAGTGAGTGCAGAATGACTGCAGAATGACTGCAGAGTAAGAGTGAGTGCGCAGGAAAAGACCACACACATAAGACCACACACATAAGACCACACACATTAGACCACACACATAAGATCACACACACCACACACACACACCACTCTCACCACCACACACACCACCACACACTCACCACCACACACGCAACCACACACACCACCAGCCGTCACTGCACACTTTCACTGGGCACAAACACCACCAGCCGTCAGTGCACGCTTTCACCGGGCACAAACACCATCAGCTGTCAGTGCAGGCTTCCACCAGGCACACAACGCCAGACATCAGTGCACGCTTTTACCAGACACACACACCACCAGCCATCAGTGCACGCTTCCACCAAGCACACACACCACCAGCCATCAGTGCATAATTTCTACAGGCCCACACACCACCAGCCATCAGTGCACACATCAATTGTTAACACATCCACAATTAACTATTGTAGCAATCGCAGTATGGTGCACTTTACTTTTAAACATATTCATCTAAAGCGCAGCATGCCACCATTGCTACAATTCCAATCCAACCCACATAATTCCACTACACACCACATGCATACACTCCATAACACATGGCTAAAAGACATTGCCAAATTTCAATGCCATTAGCTCTAACTCAAATAAATCAGAGACCTATTGCATTTCTAATGCTTGTTACAATTTGCCTGGGTCTATGTAACCCTTTGAACAAATCCCAGGTTCATTCCGAGGGTACTAACACAATTTCACTTGAACAAACCGGTAAGATTAAAAGCATTCTTTCCAGATCCATCCACTCCAGCTGAAAGAGCATTACACTTGCTGCATGTTAAACGCTGTTTAAAATTCTACCTACAGAAAACTAGGGATACCAGATGATCTAAAGAGCTGTTCGAGACTTATGGTCAAGCAACTCTCAGAAATGCTGTAGCAAATGCAACAATAACCAGATGGCTGGCATCTACTATTCTTTTCTGCCATGGCAAGGCTAACAAACCTTTGCAGAGGAAAGTCCAAGCTCATTGGACAAGAACAGTACCAACGTTGACAGCTTTGTTTGCTGGAGTATCTCCAGAAAATATATGTTGTGCTGCTGCACATGAAAAAATGTCCACACGTTCACTAAGCATTACTGTCTTTAATCTTCGCATCAAGAAGATGCAGCAGTTGCACAGGCTGTTCTACGCCATCTCTTTCATTAAGATCAGATTCGAATGCTTTTGCCCCTTTTATGTATTATTCCATTCTCTAATATTAATGCAAATGTACAGACTTGTATGTCTGCAAGATTTTAAATATTTGTATATATATATATATATATGTATATATAATCTATAATACTTGGATATAGCTTTGCTTTCTTCAAGACTACTCCTTTAAAAAAAAAAAGAGAGAGAAAGATGTTTTTTCAAACACTGAGGATGCTATTTGGGAGTATATAAACCAGTGTCTCCCACCATCCGCAAACGAAAGTATATGGTTATACTACATGCTCTGATTCAGGCATGGGAATCTATGAAAGATACCCCAATACTGGATAAGAAAACAAGTTACTTACCTGTAACTTCAGTTATCCAGTATTGGTATCTTTCATAGATTCACATGCACCCACCCTCCTCCCCGGAGAGTCAGTTCTCTAATTTTGGGATACTCATTTCCCACTTGTGCTAACTAAAATCTGAGGAAAACTGGCTCTGCAGAGAGGGCTCTAGAGGGTGCTGTAAGCTGATTGGTTGGGACAAAATCTTTGGTCCTTTTGGCATAATGAGGTAGATAGGCTACTACAATTTAGGCCTCAGGCCTTTCTCTTAGGCCTACTACTATAATTTACCTTTGGCACTGCTTTTTTATATACCGTGGGACTCCCGCCTCGGCGACAGGGAATGATTCAGGCATGTGAATCTATGAAAGATACCAATACTGGATAACTGAAGTTACAGGTAAGTAACTTGTTTTCATATGTTCTCCTTCGGCGTCGGGCTCGACTTCAAAGGTACCAGCTGCGGAAAAACAGTCGTTGTCGAAGACTTTGGCGCAGGAGCGTCATTCTTCAACTTCGAGGGCCAAATCTCCATTGGCGTTAGAAAAGCGTCCGGCGTTGAGACAAGATCCTCCGCAGTCGACTCTTCAGCGACGATCGACGTCGAGACAAAGATCTTCGACATCAAGAAGTAAGTCACCATCTTCAACGTCGAGACCGAAGTCCCCGTCAGAGTCTCACCGCAGATCGACGTCGAAGCACAGGTCATCGGACTATCAATCGTCGACGTCAAGGCAGAGGCTTCCGTCGACGTCAGCAAGACACTCAACATCGAGGCAGGAGTCTCCGTCTGTTTCGCAGCCAACGTCAAGGCAAAGTCCTCTATTGAAGGAAAGGCGCGCAACGTCGAGGCAGACTCCTCTGTCGAAGAAGAGAAGATCGATGTCGAGGCAGGAGTCTCCGTCGAAAAAGATGCGCTCGACATCGAGGCAGAAGTCTTCGTCGATACAACGATCGGCGTCAAGGCAGAATCCTCTGTCGAAGCGGAGAAGATCGACATCAAGACACTGGTCTCCGCCGAGGCAGTTGGCGTCAAGGCAGTCGGCGTCGAGGCGCAGGTCTCCGTCCCGGCCGACATTGAGGCAGAAGTCTCCGGCGGTGTTAATTCCTTCAAGCTTCTCTCCATCTCCTGCATCGACGTTGAGAGCAGGCTCCCATCATTCCATCTCCAGGCCTGGATCTCCAGAGGTGGTTATTTCGTCCTCAAGTAACCAGAACTCTCCCTCTGGACATCAACGTTCAGTGGAAAAGGCTCATCAGGAAGGACGGAAATCTCCCTCCACTAGTCGCTCTCCTGTTAGAGCAGAGAGGACTCCATCCATTCACCTCTCACCTAGATGGATGCTACCACTACACCACTGTGCTGCGCCCACAAAGTCAGTAGGCATTCTGCGGGATCCGAGTCCTACTCACAGGTCCCCTCAGGCTCACCTAGCGCAAGATGCAGATCTTTCTCCACCAAGAGGTAGAGCTCACACTCGCTCTCCTACACCACCCTCCAGGAGGAGATCAAGATCATGCAACAGAAGGAGGAGGTGCTGATCTCCAACACTTTCCACCTCCTCAACACACTCCTCAAAAAGAGACTTTTCGCCCAGAGTTACTGACAGTCCACCATCGAGGATCTCCCTGGTGGACGATGTTAGCACATTCCAAGACGTGCTTTCCAGGGGTGCGAGCAAGCCGAGCATTCCTATGCCAATTCAACAGAGTACTTCATCGATTATTGTCGAAACCTTAAACCATAAGACGTCTTCCTGACCATTACTTCCATTAGTACCGGGGCTCCTTAAACCGGTTATGGAGATCTTGCTCATCCCAACAACTCTCAAAACCGCACTGGCGAGAATTCTAAAGAAATGTTGCCCACCGGAGGGGGATCCTTCCTTCCTGAAGTCCGATCCACCACTGGACTCCGTGATTGTAGCTGCGGCTAGGAAGACCCATTCAGTGGCCTCCTCGTCTACAATAGCACCAGACAAGGAGAGCAAGACACCGTTTTCGTGGAGGAGAAAGGTATGCAGCACATCTGCATCCATGCTTAAGGTCTCCAGTGCATCAGCTCTATTAGGTCGCTACGATAGAGCTTTTTGGGACTCTCTGCAGCGCTTTACTGAAAAATTGCCCAAGGAAGAAGACCGTAAGGACTTTGAGGAGATATTACAGGAGGGCAGGTTGGTGGCGAACCAAGTGATCAGTGCTGCAGCGGATGAAGCTATGCTTTCAGCCCACTCCCACGAAATTTGTGCCAGAAGATCTTCCTGGCTTTGCCTTACAGCACTTACAGCACTGAAGCCTGAAGCACAGTCCCAGGTGGTACTCACACTGATGAGGAAATGGCATGGCTGAAGACCGAGCTGGATACCCTAAAAGCGGTGGGGCTCGAAAAGAAAAAAAATAGTTTTTTCACCGTTACCATACTTATGATCGCCGCTCCTTCCAACAGAGGGTTCAAACCCCTAATTGGCAGAATAACCAAAACGATCAGCAGAAAACCCAATATCAAAGGCCGTCATTCCAACAGGGGAAGAGGAGCAAACCGTCAGTTCTCATCCAGGGGATACTCATCAATAGTCATAATCTATGAATAATCCCTGCCTATGTGCGGGATCCCGGAGCATATAGAAAATACATATAAATATATATGTATATATATATGAAGCTCCAAAACCACCAGCCTGCCGCACTCGCAAGCGGGTGCACGCATGACGGGGGTGTACCCGTCACATACACTCAGCTCCAAAACTCCACCAGGCTTCCACCTGTATAGAAAAGCGGCACTCGCGGGGATGGGTTTTTCAATTTTATTCAAAAACCTCTAGCACATCGAACAAAAGACGCGTTTCGGCGTTTAGCCTTTGTCAATTCATTCAACAGTCGGCGCCATATTGATTCGAATTTAAATACACATCACATGCTCTACCATCAAGAACATAGAAAGCGGACTTATTGTCCCTTCTCAACTCCACTCCATCTTACTGTGTGCAACTATGTTATTTATACGCATTATGCCAATATAACACATTATTATTAAAAAGCTTTGTCAAATGACAATTCACTTGGATTTATATATGCATTTATCCATTTGATAATCTCGCCCATAGATGGGCTTAACACACACAGGGGCTGAGAACTCGGGCCCCTGTGTGTGTTAAGCCCATCTATGGGCGAGATTATGAAATGGATAAATGCATATATAAATCCAAGTGAATTGTCATTTGACAAAGCTTTTCAATAATAATGTGTTATATTGGCATAATGCGTATAAATAACATAGTTGCACACAGTAAGATGGAGTGGAGTTGAGAAGGGACAATAAGTCCGCTTTCTATGTTCTTGATGGTAGAGCATGTGATGTGTATTTAAATTCGAATCAATATGGCGCCGACTGTTGAATGAATTGACAAAGGCTAAACGCCGAAACGCGTCTTTTGTTCGATGTGCTAGAGGTTTTTGAATAAAATTGAAAAACCCATCCCCGCGAGTGCCGCTTTTCTATACAGGTGGAAGCCTGGTGGAGTTTTGGAGCTGAATGTATATATATATATGTAAAAACATATATTTGCAGCCTAAAACATTTCCCAACTGGCAAAATTGCCGCAAAATTAAATAAATTAGCATACACATAGTAGTACTTTCCCAACCCCTAAGGAAGAAAGAGAGAGCAGTAAACATTTGCATACAACAATGCTTTATTGCCATAGGAAAAACCTGTAATTGCAGGCATTAGCCAGTAGGCTGCAGTAGAGTATAAAGCAACAAAGAAAACGGACACCTTGCCTTTAAGGCATTAGTGTAGGGGTACTGTGCCTTTAAGACCTGAAGGCGACCCCCTGCTCCCATGGTGCACCACAGGTGGCAGTTGGGTTAGTTCTTTTTCCGACTCCTTCTGTGAGGATACTGGAGCTTGAGCTCTCCAGTTTTTAACTGAAATTGTGATTTTGAGAGATTTTTCTAATTAAGGCTTCTAAATTGTTTTTTTGTGGTAACCCACAATAATTTCCTGCCAGAATGCCTGCTTTGTTCCGGAAATGTCCTTCTTGTGACAAGAAGATGGCTCTGACTGACCCACACTCAGTGTGTATTGTGTGCCTTCCATCTGCACACAATCCTGACCAGTGCCACCACTGTCAAAAAAAATCTAGACGGACTCTTCTTGAAAGGGAAAGAATTAGACTTAATGCCATGCTGGAGAAGGACAAAAGTCACCAGGTGGGTGCTCCTGCAATCCCCAGATCTTCTTCTGCAAGCAAGCTTGGCCAAAAACGGCGTTGTTCCGCTTCTCCTGCCCCCAGAAAGAGGAAGGAAGGTCGAAGAACACCGTCAAGGTCGCCGTCGAAGAGGCCCAAATCACCATTGCGACGTCGAAGATCTCCGCCGCAGTCAAGTAAGTTGGCGTCGAGACGCCACACTTCGGGCTCGAAGTCTGTGGCTGCTACCACCTCTAAGTCTCCGTCGACGTCGAGGCTTACGTCGATGTCGAGACACTCTCCGCCGCCCCCGAGGGGGTCAGCATCGAGAGCTAAGACGGCTTCCAGGTTACAGTATGTCTTTGCATATTTGTTGTATATACATATGGTTGTAATTTTAATGAAATATGTACATACATATATGAAATGTTTATCAAATAAGAAGAAAATAATTCAAATAAAACAAAAATAATCTGATCTACATACAAAAAGCTATCTTCCTCTTTTGTTTGATCAAATTTAGTCACATGAAATATTAGTTTTTTGTGTAAGGTTTCCTTGGGTTTTTTGGCTTATTAAATTAGCTCACTACTGGTTGCGTTATAAATAGAGTTTAAACTATTCCCTACATTTAGTGAGTTCACCAATAGTAGGGGTCCCCTTCTTTCTAAACTGTGGCTTCCAGGTTACAGCCAGCTGGGGGGCCCTGTCGAGAGGGTCTTCAAGATCTCACCATTCGACGTCAAGAAGGTCGACGTCGAGGCGACGCCAGGAAAGGTCAAGGTCATCGTCGACATGACGTCAAGGGTCGTCGTCGACACGACGTCGTGGAGGCTCTCCATCTGACAGACGTCGAGGAAGATCGACGTCGAGGTCACCGGCTCGACGTCGATGTTCGCAGTCGAGGCCCCTCACAGCGTGGGCGATCGACGTCGAGAGCATCAAGACACCGCTCGACGCCATTGGTCACACAGACGTCTTCGACGTCGAGACTTTCGCCGTCGAGGGATCAGGTGATGGTCGTGGTGGAGTCCCCTGGTTCCAGGTCTTCAGGAGACAAATCATCATCTCCCGGATTGAATATCGTGGAGATCTCCCCGGAACCTTACCCCAGATCTGCGGACAGATCACGCAGCTTAGTACTTCATCGTCCTCAAGGGACTGTCTCTGGCGGTCATAGTAGTCCGGGATCGGATTACTCCCGCACATACTCTCCTTCTACTGCAAGAACCCCGGCCAGACCGTCTAGGTCTCCTCGGAGCCCCGGGTTTCGCCCAGACCAAGATCTCCGGCCAAATCACGTTCTCCAGTGCGGCCAAGAACACCTATCAGGCCAAGACCTTCTCCTAGACCGAGATCTCCGTCAATACATCGCTCTAGGTCCAGGGACCGTCACAGCAGGCATCGTGACAGGCCCCATAAGAGGCGGCGCACAAGATCTTCATCATGGTCATTGTGAGAAGTTGGCCTGCTATATGATGTTCACTATTCTAGTGGGCACCTTGCACCAGTCCGAACGACCCTCATTAATGATAGGTTTAAAGACAACCTTTATTGAAAGTTATCCTAGTGGTAGCTATGGAGAGCAGCCTTCAGGCTAAGTCTTGAAGGAATGTAAAGCAGCTTGGTTTACCAGATTATAACCTCTTGAATGACCAAATGAAAGGAGAACCACACCAGGTATATAAATAAAATATATGTATTTATTTCTAAACACTCCCTACTAATCTCTTTATGGGATTAGAGGTCAAAGCACATATGCTACAATCAAAATATCACAGTAAATTAGCACAATATATGATAGGCCCCAGGGGGGGACCAAACCATATACTAAATAAGTGGAATAAGAACCACAATTTGACCAGAAACAGTACCTGGAGCACGTAGAATTGCTGGGACC
This sequence comes from Lissotriton helveticus, assembly GCF_964261635.1. NCBI lineage: Eukaryota > Metazoa > Chordata > Amphibia > Caudata > Salamandridae > Lissotriton > Lissotriton helveticus. The sequence goes on along the minus strand of NC_136073.1, from coordinate 1,617,338 downwards.
CCACGGAACCACCCAAGGTAGTGACACAGGAGACCTACAGGGGATGCGTGCAGTGTGTAAACAGGCGCGAGCCCCGTACAATGCAATGTGAAAGTTGCGGTTGGAAAATTAAAGATTAAGGACACTTAGAAGAGGACTTGCAACAAACCCTTTTGGACTTAGAAGGTTCTAGGGCCAACACCCACAGGAGTACAAGAGTACTCGTGTTACCTAACCAAGGAAAGCCGGGTGCATAGGTGTCAAATGGCGTCGGGAGTCTTCGTCGATTTCAATGGTGAGATGCTACAAAGTGCTGCTGCCATGAAGAGGAAAAGTGTCTGAGGAGATCCAAACCTGGATCGGAGATGGGGAGAACTTGAAAGCAGAGGGGACAGAGTCTGGGTCACTAGCCAGTGACCAGGGCTACAATAGGCTAATGCCCACGGATGTCGGGTGCTTAAGGCGCGAAGAGGTGGAACTTGACTCCGCTGCCACGAGGACCAGGAGACGTCAACGATGACCAGGATCCGCAGGAGAGCTGTCCCACGAAGGATGTCGAGTGCTGGGGTGTCAGTTCCCGGATTGGAACCAACAAGCCTTGGCAGCTGTAACCCACGCAGTGAGAGTAAACAGGCTTCGGTGTGGACCAGCGAGGTCCAGGGGACTCCCCGAGCGATGGAGAGTCATGGCACTTCTGAAGCAACCAGGAAAGCCTGCTGAAAGTACAAGTACCCTTCTCAGGGACCCACAAGTCGACAGACAAGGGATTGCGAAGGGACCTCGAGAGGAAACACTTGGAACCAGCCCACGGAATAATGGGGGAGTGTTGGGCTGGTGATCTTCAGTGGAATCACTGCTCGGGGGTCTGGACTACAAGTAGCCCAAAACACAGCTTTGGGAAATGCTGGGAAACGTGTGCAGCTGCAAATGGTCACGATGTCCAGGGGATCAGGTTGCACGGTCCTCATGAGGGCTACGGGTCTCAGGTTTACTGAGAACATGGGTCAGTCTTGGGGACACCTGGAAACCCACCTCCTGTGTGGGAAAAGTCTTCTGAGTCCTCAGGAGCTTTGGGGATGCCAACTGGACGGATGCGTCTTTGGTGCCTGCCTAGCAGGGGAGTAACTCCTTTACTCCAAGGGAGATTCTTCAGTCATCTAGCGCCTGGTAGATCGTCGAAGTTCCAGGATTAATAATCAGAGTTTTGTCGAGGTAAATCTAAAGTCCTGTAGCCAGGGGTGGAGCTGCTGGCTCAGGGAATGGGCAGGATGGAGCTGCTGGCTCAGGTAATGGGCAGGGTAGAGTTGCTGGCTCAGGGAATGGGCATGGTGGAGCTGCTGGCTCAGGGAATGGACAGAGAGGTGCTGCTGGCCCAGTGAATGGAAGAGAGGAGCTGTTGGCTCAGGGAATGGACAGGGAGGAGCTGCTGGCTCTGAATGGAATGGAATGGAATGGGGATTTGTAAAGCGCGTTGGCTACCCAGGGGCGTCCCAGCTCTGCGAAAAGATAGAGTTGGACCAGAAGGCTGGAATGAGTGGAGCCGAGTGAAGATTTAGACCGGGGTTTTACTGAAAAGCCAAGTTTTAAGAAGTTTATGGAAGGTGAGTAGATTAGGGGGGGGGGAGAGAGTTCCACATCTTGGCCAGGTTGTAAGAGAACGAGCGGCCTCCACACCTGGCCCTTCTGATGCGTGGAACTGAGGCGAGGTGGGAGGTTGCGGATCTGAGGAGACGGGAAGGCTGTTAGGCTTTCACCAAGGGGGAATTGATGGAGGGACCTGTTCCCCAATAAGAGCGGTGTGCAATGCACATACTCTTGAATTCAATTCTGGATCTCACCGGGAGCCAGTGGAGGTCCCTCAATCTGGCTCTGACTGAGGTTCGGCAGGGAATATTCAGGAGGATTCTTGCTGCGCATTTTTGAATAACCTGGAGTTTATTGAGTGTGGACTGCGGGGCCCCGAGATATAGGGCGTTTCCACAGTCCAGGCGAGAGACGATTAGTCCTTGAACCATAATCCGTCTTGAGTGGAACGGAAGGAGAGGGAGAATCTTACGAAGTAGTCTCATCAGCCCGAAACAGGTGGCGGCGAGCTTGGTGGCTTGATGGTTAAAGGTGAGTGTTTGGTCGAGCCAGATCCCTAGGCTCTTTATTTGCTCCTTGGGTTGCGGGGGACTTCCTAAACAAGGGGGCCAGATAGAATCAATGGATTTCGGGATGTTATTACCAAGGAGCATTACCTCTGTTTTGTCCCCGTTGAGCTTTAAACAGGAGCCGGACATCCAAGCGGCGACAGCTTCCAGGCATTTGTGTAAGCTGTGGTGTGAGTTGAGAAGGGGGTCCAGAGCTACCACTAGCTGCGTGTCGTCCGCATAGGTGACAATCTTCACGCCGAAGGGGCGGACGACATCAGCTAGGACAGGGAGAAGCTGCTGGCTCTGGCACTGAACTCATCCAGCCCAACCAACACTTGGTTGACCAACCTCTGAAAGGTGGCAGGGGCATTCTTCATCCCAAATGGCATAAAACGGAACTGGAAATGCCCATCTGGTGTGGAGAATGCTGCCTTCTCTTTGGCCCCATCAGTCAAGGCGATCTGCCAGTACCCAGACGTCAAGCAAAAGTGCTGAGGTACCGTGCAGCCCCTAACCGATCAATGAGCTCATCAGCTCTGGGGATGGGGTGTGCGTCAGTCTTAGTGACTGAATTAAGTCCCTGTAGTCCACACAGAACCGGAGTTTGGGTTTGGCACCCCCGGCGCCGCAGCCTTCGGGACCAAGACCACTGGGCTGGCCCAAGGACTGCTGGAGGACTCAATCACCCCAAGAGCAAGCATCTTTGAGACCTCCTCTTTGATGCAGGTCCTGACCCTGTCAGTCACCCTTTAAGCCTTGTGCTTCTTAGGTAAACTGTCTCCTGTGTCCACATCATGGACGCACCAATCAGTGATACTAGGAACCAGGGAGAACAGATCAGAAAACTGTCCCTGCAACTGGTGGCAGTCATCCTGTTGCTCAGGGGTCAGGGTGGGAGAGAGGTTAACTCCATCCACTGACCCATCTCGCTCTGTGGCTACCAGGAGGTCAGGAAGAGGCTCGGTCTCCTCCTCCATTCCATCATCTGTTGCCAAGAGCATGCCCACTTCGGACCTCTCCAAGTGGGGCTTAAGGCGGTTGCCATGCAGGACCCTCAAGGGGTTCCTGGGAGACTGCAAGTCCACCAAATCGGTGACAGGACTCTTGCGCTCCACAACCTCAAAGGGGCCGGTCCACTTATCCTGGAGCGCACAAGGCTCTACGGGGGCCAAGACCCACACCTTCTGTCCAGGCTGAAGCTCTACCAGAGTGGCATTCTGGTCATACCACCGCTTCATCTCCTCCTGGCTGGCTTCCAGATTTGCCTCAGCAAGTGCTCTGAAACGCCTAGTTGGGTTCCCAAAGGCCAGCATGTAGCTATATACATTCTGGGGAGGTTTCCTGGGAGATTGCTCCCAGCCTTCTTTGACCAGACTTAGAGGACCTCTCACTGGGTAGCCATACAGGCGCTTAAAGGGGCTGAACCCTAGAGACTTCTGTGGCACCTCACGGTAAGCAAAGAGCAGGCATGGCAAGAGGACGTCCCACTTACGCCTCATGGGTTCTTCCACACCCATAATCATGCCCTTCAGGGTACGGTTGAATCTCTCAACCAACCTATTTCCTTGGGGGTGGTAAGGTGTGGTGAATTTGTAGGTTACACCACACTCTTACCAAATATTTCATATACTTGGATATGAAATTGGTACCTCGTTCAGACACCACCTCTAGAGGGAATCCCACTCGGGAGAAAATTCCCATCAGCGCACGTCCCACCACGGGGGCCGTCACTGTCCTCAGAGGGATGGCTTCCGGGTACCGGGTGGCATGATCCACCAGGACCAGGATGAACATGTTGCCCATGGCTGTCCTGGGGTCCAGTGGCCCCACAATGTCAATTCCCACTCGCTGGAATGGGGTACTGACTACAGGGAAGGGTTGACAGGAGCCTTCTGCTTCCTCCCACTCTTTCCACTTGCCTGGCAAGTCTGGCAGGTCCTGCAATGAGTGTCTGAACTCTTGCGCAGTTGGGGCCAGTGAAAGTGGGTGACAAGCCTTTCAAAGGTCTTGTCCTGCCCCGTCCCGCGGTAGGCACCCCTGGACACTGCAGGAGCCGGCCCTGGGGCGGTGGTCCCCAGGGCCACCACAAGGCTCCAGGAGGGGGGCCGCGCGGCCCCCCTCCCAACATTGAAAAGCCCCGGGGGGTGGTGGTCCCCGGGGCTGGGGGGTCCGTCACGGACCTCCCAATTTAAAAAGTAGTGCCCCAGGGAGGTGGCGATCCCCGGGCTGTGTGGGGGAGCTTCAGCCCCCCCACACAGGTTTTTTTTTTATTAAAAAAAAGAAGCCCCAGGGGGGGCGGTCCCCTGGGCTGCGGGGTGCCGAGAGCCCCCCACATATGTAATAATGAAGCCCCGGGGGGTGGCGGTCTCCGGGGCTGGGGGGGCCCTTTAGGCCCCCAATATTGTTAAATACATAGCCCCCGGGATTTGGCCTCCCCGGGGGCAAAATAACAATAAAGCGGGCTTCTGATTTTTTTTCCACGCCATACGCGTACCATACGCGTATCCAGCGATTTAAAAAATATATATATATTTTTGTCCTTGTGGGACCCCCTAAACAGGCCTAGGGGGTCAGGGTATTTCTACCCTGCCCCCTTTTTGCGTTTTTCGCGTTTCTTTTTCTGTTTTCTTGTGCCTCGGTTCTACCGAGGCACAAGATGGCTGGCAACACGTCCTGGTTTGGAGTGTTGACAGACAGTTGAGAGACAATTAGCATGCAGCTCGTGCTCGTAATGGTACGCGTACCGTACGCGTACGGTACTTCGTCTAGAGATATATCTATGATTTTACTTTTGATTTTCTCAGGAACTACTGAACGGATTTACACCATTTAACAAAAAGCGTGATTTGCGAACCAAACTCTACCTTTTTGCCAAATTTGGTGTAATTCCGTTCTGCAGTTTGGGCTGTAGCTGTGTCTAACGGTCCCTACTTCACGAATCACCCCCAAACTTTCAGGGAAGGAGCGGAGCGGAGCAGGCCATCTTCTTGGAGAATTTCGCGAAGATTTGTCGACCGGCGCCAAATTTATTCCAAATAGAATGTTGCGGATTTCCTATGGAAACTAGGTCCTAACGATAACTACCTGTATATATATATATATATATATATATATATATATATATATACACACACATATACATATATCATTTTTTCTTATCCCAATGCAGCTCCCAATAGGAGGCTAAACAATGTAATAACACACATAAAGTCTGTATTTGCCAATATATATAAACACAAGAGGGCAAGTAGGGCTTGAACTCTGTTTTTTAATGAGCAAAGCACTAATAAAGAGTGAAAATGCAAAGAAAGCAGACATTGTTAGCCTACAGGTCACACTTTAAACCAATAGCATAGAAAATGAAAGCATTTTCAACAAAAACTGGAGCGTGCCTTTAAGGCAGCCATGACCCCTAGCTTTCCATCATGCCTCAGGGGTGACAGTTCAGTTGTTCCATCAGTCAGCACCCTGGATTTTCAGCTCTTCCTTTTTTTGACTTTCTGTCAAAAATATCTGAAACAAGTCTAGTTTTTCTGCTTTCACTCGACATCTTTTGGTCTTAGAGTGCAAGGATCACCTTTTTTGTGTTCCAAAAAAGGTTTATTTTCTTTCAAAATGCCTTCTTTATTCGAGCCTTGCCCTTCCTGTGGCAAGAAGAAGGCCAGAACAGATACACACCCTGTGTGTATTCTCTGCCTCCCTGAGTCTCACTCTTCTAACAAGTGCCAACTCAAGAAGTTGTCGAGAAGGACCATCAAGGACAGGGAAAGGATTCAACTTTATGGCCTCTGAAAGAGGTAGGTCTCCTGTGAGGCAGCAGAAGAAGAGAACTCATTCGACGTCGAGAGGAAAAGTCCCGACCTGTTCTCCGTCGGCGTAGGGATCGACGTCGGAGCTGCCGACATTGAAGAAGTCGGCGTCGAAGACTTCGTGATGCCGGCGCATCATCAATCGACTATGAAATCATAGTCGACGAAGGTAACAAGTCCTCTCTTGACGTCAACCAGGCAATGTTCAACGTCAAGGGACAAGTCTCCGTCGTTGCCGGATGAGCGTTTGCCGTCGAGGGACATCAGTCCGTCGTCTCAGCGGCAATCGACGTCTATGCACATCGCTCCGTCGTCGCAGCGGCGATCAACGTCGAGGCACATCGCTCCGTCGTCGTAGCGGCGATAGACGTCGAGGCACAGGTCTCCGTCGAGATCAATTCAACAATCTTCGACGTCGAGGCACAGGACACCTCCTTCGGCGTCGAGGCAGAAGTCTCAGTCGAAGTCAGGCCAAGCTCTTCGACGTCGATTCGTCACTCATCATCGACGTCGAAACAGAAATCGCCACTAAGATCAGTACAAGAATCTTCGGCGTCGAGATAGAGATCTCCGTCATCGGCAGCCCAACGCCGGTTGATGTCGAGGCACCAGTCTTCTGAGAGGGGGCAGCGGACGTCGAGGCATGACACTGCGTCAGGTAGACGTTCGACGTCGAGGGGATGTTCTGCTGCAAGATCAAGTCCACCTTCTAAGAGAAGAAAGTCTGCATCAAAGCACACATCTCCGTTGAGGCGACAGTCTGGGTACGGACACTCCAGATCAACGTCGAGGCGTCCTTCCAGTAAGCCTATCATTGTCACCTTCAGGCTCCCATAGTTCTCACCGAGGATAAACGCCAAGATCCCTGGAGGTGGTGATCTCGACGTCCAGCAGTCCAGTGTCAGGGGACACCAAGATTCCCCAACCAGGCCTGCACAGGAAGCGGTGCACTCCCCCCCACCCCCCTCCTGCACATTCTCCTGAGGGGAGAGAGAGGTGCAGATTCCCTTCCATCCATTTGTCACCACGATGGAGCGGGCCTTTGCGTCACTGGTCCACTGCCAAGGTCACGGCTGAGCAGCATTAGTTGAGCCCTCTGCACAGATCTCCGTTGGCTCGTCTGGTACAGGCAGTGGATAGAGAGCGATCTCCTTCAAGAGGCAGAACTTGCAGCCGCACCCCTGTGCACTTGCACAGAAGGAGGTCCAGATCAAGAAGACGGAGGAGAGCGCACAAATCCCCGACTCCTTCCTCTTCCTCCACTCATACGTCCCACAGAGACTACTCGCCTACTTTGACCGTCAGTCCGCCGTCGAGGGTCTCTCCAGTGGACGACGTCTATACTTTTCAGGACATTCTTGGCAGAGGGGCGGTAAAGCTGGGTATCCCTATGTCATTTCATCAAAGTAAATCCTCTGTGATTTTTGAGACTCTACACTAAAGAGCAGTGTCTAAAGCTCTGCTCCCATTGGTACCAGGCCTCATAGAACCAGTGATGGATATCTTTCTCACTCCAGCGAGCGTTAAGAGTGATCCAGCGAGAATCTTAAAAAAAAGTATTGTTCACCAAAGGATGACCCGCTCTTCCTTAGGGCTGATCCTCCTCCGGATTCAGTCATAATTGCTGCGGCAAAGAAGACCCATGCTGTTCCATCCTCCTCTACTGTTCCACCAGATAAGGAGAGTAAGACGCAGGATTCCTGGGGAAGGAAGGTTTGTGGCACTTCGGCCTCCATGTTGAAGGTCTCCAACACATCAGCGCTCCTGGGCCGCTACGACAGATCTCTGTGGGACTCACTACAGAGATTCACTGAAAAGTTGCCACAGGAAGATCGCAAAGATTTTGAGGAAATCCCACAAGAGGGCAGCTTGGTGTCTAACCAGGTCATCAGTGCTGTTGCGGATGGAGCTACCCTTTCAGCTCATGCTTATGCTCATGGGGTATGCGCAAGGAGAACGTCTTGGCTCCGACTTACAGCACTCAAGCCAGAAGCGCAGTCACGCATCCTCAATCGTCCTTTCTCCGGTTCATCTTTGTTCGGGACTCACACGGATGAAGAGATGGCCCGGATGAAAACAGAACTGGATACGATGAAGGCAGTGGGCCTTGAAAAGAAGGAATTCCGCAAGAGATTCCGACCTTACAATCGGCGATCCTCCCAACAGATTTAAGTCACCCCCCTAGAGTATTGTCATATGTGAGTGTCTCATAATCTTGTCATGTAGCGCATGATTAAATTGCGGATCATCGTGATTAGGCCCAAACACATCGAGCAGCAACACATTAAAACTGTCTTTGCGAGATCTGGCTAACACGTACCTACCACCCTGTGTCCACCTTCACCTCATGTAGCTGCAGCCTTGAATTTTTGCCTCCCCGAATCAATACTCCTCTGGCATGTGAAGAGAACCCTGCTGCCACAGACACACCTTTCATTCTTTTAGGCGTCAGCAGCCTGGAGCGTAGGGTTAGGTGAGTTTCCTGAAGTACGGCCACATCCACGTAATGTCTATGCAAATAGGCCACTACCTTACGCATTTTCCTGTGGTCATTGAAGCCCCTCACGTTCCAAGACATGAAGTTTATGTGGGCGTTAGCATTAGTGGCCTGCTTCGTGAGTACAATTTGCATGTACATAGTGGTGCATGATATTTATGATGACTGACCGAGTAACATGTCGTGCATAGTTCTGCGTGGTAAGACAATTCCTGCTTGCTGACTGCTGAACTAAAATAGCTCTATCCACCCTCCTACGCCATATCCAAAACATTACAACATGGCACACCTGTAACATCGAAATTAAACCCCCTCCCTTCAATAACAACCAACCCCCCCCCCTCCCGTCAAAAAAAAAAAAGCTACCCAAAACTTACTACCCAATGTGTGATACACTTGGAGGCGGTGGTTACCGGACTTACGGTGTTATCTAATGGCCTATGACCGACCATAAGGTGAATTTTTGTCCAGGCAAAGGATTTCCCAGTTCAATATAAAGAATGCAGTACTTGTTCATTTTATTAGACATTGAGTAGTGTGCTCCGCATATCAGCCATGAGTTGTGCGAGCACCTGCTGGATTGATTGTCCACTATAATTGCTATGTCTGCTTGTAACATATCTGTCGCTTAGTGGGTTAAGGTACACAGCTTTTTATCAGACCTGTTGTTCCGGCGCTTCTTGAGCGATGCCTCCTGCTGCCGTAGGCTCCTGCGCAGGTATCTTTGCTGCGCTTTTTAAGATCTTGCTGCAATTGTTTAGGGTCATTATATATTTTTGTCCTGCCATCAAAGTTCACCCAGAGCCCCGCCGGGTAGAGCATTGTGTATTGAAGCTGAAGCTCTCTTAGTTTGCCTTTCATGGGCCCAAATTGCTTGCGCACCTGCTGCACCTGCAGGGTAAAGTCCGGGAAAAGAGCCAGTTCAGACCCCTCATATTTGCGCACTTTTAACTCTCTGGCCCTTCTTAATGCAGCATCCCTATCCCTGTAGTTTAGTATTCTTACAATCAGGGGGCGCACCGGGGGGCAGTTTTGGTCCTAAGGCGACAAGAGAGAGCTCCACGATAAACACCAATGAGAATATTTAACGTCCCAGTAATGTCACCAGGAGTTGCTCTGTGAATAGTTCCATGTTCCCAGTCACTGTGGTTTCTGGAAGGCCCAAAATGCGCACATTATTGCGCCTGGAGTGCGCCTCTAAGTCCTCCACTTTGTCACGTAGTGCTGACATTAGTTTTACCCATTTGTTTCTGAGCAACCCCTGTCTCAACTTGCGCATCTTCCGCCTCTGGCATCCTGCGGTCCACCATGTCTAGCCTTTCGGCATGTTTGTCTAGGCATTCTGACATACGATCCAGTCGGTATGACATTGAGTGTATCTTACCATCAATTGAGGCCAGGTCCTGCTGCACAGCTGATAGGATGTGGCGTATATTGTCCCCTGATTCAGCGGTCTCACTCCCCTGTTCAGCAGGCATGGGGGCTAGATCCTCTTCTCTACCTCTGGCCGCCTTATGTTGGTCAAAGTGAATCTTGGGCTGCGTCTTGTCGACCTTCCCCATGGTGATAGTTCTAGCGACTGTTGAATATCCAGCAATTGCCTGATTATAAGATCTGTCCAATACAGGCGATGCCAAGCGCTATTGCACAGCCATAGGCCCCTTGTTTTTGCAGCGCGAATCCTTTTCTGGATTCACATGCTGTGCATTATTCTGATATCTAGTGGTTGGGTCCGGAATTGTCTTTTTTTGTTGTTCTTTTGTTCACTGTCGACCACCATTTGGTCCCAGGTAAGTCCCCTGTGTGACGTCAGACGGTATACTGGAGATCTACGTGCGTGGTAGTCATCTTCAGATTCGTTTTACCGCCATTGAGTCTGGAAGCAAGATGGAAAGCTCTGAAGAATTTTTTGAATTTTACCCAAAAACTTCAAAAAAGAAGATTGCCGAGAAATATCTTCAGTCATCGACGTCGTAACCGGAAACAAGAGCAGAGCTTCGGTGTTAACACCACAGAGGACCACTTCGTCCACAAATGGCGAGGCAGGGGTCATGCCATGAGGTCCCTCCCTTCTCAGCCGGGTCCCGTGGCGCCTCCGGGCCCAGCGGCCCCGGCTGGAGGGCCTAGCGGGTCGGGTGCTTCGGCTCCGACGCCGTCGGGTGCTTCGGCCGCCGGCGACTTCGGTCCCGGCGCCGCAGGCCCTCACTGGATCCACTTCCGAATCCGGGTAGTCGCCGGTCGACCTCACCAGCGCCGGCCCCGCGGGTGGCGCCCCCTATGGATGCCGTCCCCAATCTTCCCTTCGGTCCGAATCTGGCGCCGGAGCGGCGCCGCTGGGCGCCGCTTCCGACGCCCTTTGGAGATTTCTATTTCCATGAGACGGCCCGTCTGCTGACCCTGCTTTGCAGGAGATGGGTGACGAAGGTGATTGGGAGGGGTCTGTGGACCCTCTGGCACAGGAGTGCCAGTCTCAAGAGGACTGGACATATGAGCTTGGGGAGGCCAGTGGAATTGACACTTCGCCAAACACTGGATTTGTCTCCCCTCCCACCGTGGCTACGGAGGAGGGGGGCGGCTTACAGTGTAGTGTTGACGAGGGCGGCCAAGGCCTTAAACCTTGAGCTCCCCGTCGCGGCCGTGAGGACTAACCTCCTCACTGAGGTCCTTAAACCGCAGGCAAGCTCCAACGAGCCTCTGCTGCCGTTTAATGAGGCCTTGTGTGACGTTCTTGTGGGCACTTGGTCCAAGCCCGCCACAGGTCCGCCTGTGGATAGGAACGTGGCCAGACGCTACCACCCGGCTCCGGGCGACCCTTGCTTTTTGTCCACCCATCCCACCCCCGAGAGCCTGGTCATCCAGGCCTCCACTTCCCAGACCACATTCCTGACGGCTCCGCCCGATCGGGAATCCAAGAGGTATGAACAATTCGGGAAGTGTTCTCGTCCCTGAGTTTGGGACTGCGGTCTGTCAATACCGCATGCCTCTTGGGCCGCTACACCCACACCCTGTGGGACACGGTCGCGGACGTGCTGCCACAATGTCCGGAGGAGGTCCGGGCTAAACTCGCCAAAGCCCTTGTGGAGGGCCGAGATTCAGCGCGATATTCCCTCCGGTGTGGGCTGGATATCACGGACTCACTGGGCAGGGCGATGGCAACGACGGTGGCGGTTCGACGCCACGCCTGGTTGAGGTCCGCCAACATTTCGGCCGATGTCCAGGCCACTCTTCTGGACATGCCGTTCGATGGCCGTCGCCTCTTTGGCGACAAGGCAGACCATGCGCTTGAGCGTTTTAAGGACTCCAGGGCTACGGCCAAGTCCTTGGGCCTCTCGGCCACCCGCCAGCAATCGGGTGCCTTTCGCTCCTTTCGTGGCCACGGAAGGGGCGCCCCCACACGTGCTGCCAGCCACGCACCGCAGAATGTTCAACAGCGCGATGGTGGCCGTGGAAACCGCCGTGGCGGCGGTCGGGGACAACGGCGAGGCCAGTCCACACCTCCCTCCGCAGCACCTGCCTCAAAACCTTCCTAGTCCGTGTTTTCAGGCCCATGTGACGCCAGTGGGGGGCATGGTTTGCCATCACCTCTTCCACTGGCGCACTGTCACGTCGGACAGGTGGGTGCTGCAAATCGTCCGAAGGGGCTACTCCCTCCCCTTCGAGGCGACCCCTCCAGCCATGCCACCGCAATTCCACCGCGTGTCGGGGGATCACTTGCAACTTCTGCAAGAGGAAGTCACGGCCCTCTAGCGCGTTCCTGGGCCAGAAGTAGGGTGTGGTTGTTACTCCCACTACTTTCTGGTACCCAAGAAGGGCAAAGGGGGCCTACGCCCTATCTTGGACCTACTTAACGTCAACGGCTTCCTCCGGAAGGAGAAGTTCAAGATGCTGACTTTGGCTCAGGTCTTAGCTACCCTGGAGACTGGATGGTAGCGTTGGACTTGCAGGAGGCTTATTTTCACATCCCTGTCCTGCCGGCCCACCGGCGGTACCTGCGGTTCACATTAGGCCACGAGCACTTTCAGTTTACCGTGCTCCCCTTCGGCCTTACCAGCGTCCCACGGGTGTTCACGAAAGTGATGGCGGTGGTCGCAGCTCATCTGAGCAGGTTAGGGGTGTCAGTCTTCCCCTACCTCGACGACTGGTTGTTGAAAGCGGGCTCGCCCCAGACAGTCGTCAGCCACCTCCAGACTACGGCCAACCTCCTGCACTTGCTGGGGTTCTCCATCAATGTGCCGAAGTTGCACCTGTGTCCCTCTCAGAAGCTCCTCTTCATCGGAGCGGTTCTAAACTCGGCACAATTTCGGGTTTATCCTCCCGAACAGCGGGTTCGGGATATTCAGGCTCTGATTCCGATCTTTCAGCCTTTATCCCGAGTCTCGGTCAGGTTCACGCTGCGGCTTCTGGGGCTGATGGCCTCCTACATCCTTCTGGTGCATCACGCCCTGTGGCGGATGCGGCTCTGCAGTGGGACCTGAAGTTTCAGTGGGCCCAGCAGCAGGGCAACTTGTCCGATCATATCTTGATCTCGGAGGGCACTGCAAGACAGTTGCAGTGGTGGCTCACGGACCACGATTGGGTCAGTGGCAGATCCCTCTCCCTACCCCACTCGGAGCACGTGGTTGTGACGGACGCATCCCTCCAGGGCTGGGGGAAGGCCACATGGGAGAGGCGGAGATCAGAGGCCTCTGGTCTCCGGCGGAGTCCCGGCTCCATATCAACCTTTTGGAGCTGCGGGCGATCCGACTAGCACTGAAGGCATTCCTCCCCTCTGTCCGGGGGAATGTAGTGCAGGTGTTCACGGACAACGCCACCGCCATGTGGTACTGCAACAAACAGGGCGGGGTGGGGTTGTGGACCCTATGCCAGGAGGCTCTGCGCCTCTGGCAGTGGCTGGAACATCAGGGCGTGACCCTGGTCGTTCAACACCTGGCAGGTTCTCTGAATGCCAGGGCGGACGAACTCAGCCATCGGTGCATGATGGATCACGAATGGCGTCTGAACTCGGACGTGGCGCAAGGCCTCTTTCAGCAGTGGGGAGAGCCTTGGTTAGATCTATTTGCCACAGAAGAGAACGCGCAATGTCATCAGTTCTGCGCGTTGGAATTTCCAAGGCGGCACTCGCTCGGAGACGCTTTTCGTCGCGAGTGGAGTTGCGGTCTATTGTACGCCTTTCCGCCTATACCACTTCAGCCCAGAGGGCTGAAGAAGATCAGGCGCGACCGGGCCCAAGTTATCCTTGTGGCTCCGGACTGGGCACGAATATACTGGTATTCCGAGCTACTCAGCATGGCAGTCGACCCCCCGATTCGTCTGCCTCTTCGGGAGGACCTTCTGTCGCAGCAGCAGGGGACGGTTCTCCACCCGAACCTGTCCAGTCTCCACCTACAAGCTTGGAGATTCAGCGGCGGCAGTTGAGGCCATTTGACTTGCCTCCTGAAGTATGTAATGTCATTCTGGCAGCCAGGCGGCCCTCCACAAAGTCGGTATACGGCTGCAGGTGGAACAGATTTGTGTCATGGTGCACAGCAAAGGCTGTGGATCCACTCTCTGCACCCCTTTCTGAGGTTCTCCTCTTCCTTCTTTCTCTTGCCCAGCAGGGCTCTGCTCTGGGCACTATCAAGGGGTACCGTTCTGCCCTTTCCGCCTTCTTAAGGCTACCTGATCAGCCTTCCTTCTTCAAGTCCCCAATTGTACATAGGTTTTTGATGGGCATCACACACATGTTCCCTCCTGTTCCTTTCGTGATGCCCCAGTGGGACTTGAACCTTGTTCTTACTTACCTAATGTGTGCTGCCTTTGAGCCGCTACATAACTGTATTCTCCGTCTTCTTACTCTGAAGACTGCTTTCCTGGGTGCCATCACCTCTGCCAGGAGAGTGAGTGAGCTCCAGGCTCTTTCTTCCACACCTCCTTTCCTCTCTGTCCATCCGGACAAGGTTGTGTTGCGGACGAGACCCTCTTTCCTGCCCAAGGTTGTCACGGCCTTCCACATCGGGCAGTCCATTACCTTGCCCACCTTCTTTCCGCCTCCGCATCCCTCGAAAGAGGAAGAGAGGCTCCACCGTCTGGACCCAAAACGTGCGCTCTCTTACTACCTGGATCGCACACGCCAGTTCCGGGTGGATGACCAACTCTTTGTTGGTTACGTGGGCGCTAAGAAGGGAAAGGCGGTGCACAAGCGGACCATCTCTCGGTGGATCATCTTGTGTATCCAGGCATGTTACTTCTTGGCTAAAAAGGAGCCCCCTGTTGGATTGCGGGCTCATTCCACTCGGGCCACGACGACTACAACTGCCCTGGGCCGAGGAGTGCCCTTGCAGGACATTTGCCAGTCAGCTACGTGGGCCTCGCTGCACACGTTTGCACGACACTACTGCCTGGACAGCCAAGTCCGGAGGGATGGCTTCTTTGGCCGTTCCGTCCTCCAGGACTTTCTGGTGTGATTATTGGTTCGCAGAGCCACCACCGGGGTTGGTATTGCTGGGGTATCTATTCTAAGGTAAGGAATCTAGCACTAACATGTCTCTTTCACATGCACAAGTTACTACTTGTGTAACGATATATCTGTAAGAGACATTAGTCAGTGATAGATTCCTTACCGACCCACCCATCCTCCCCGTTCTGCGAACCGATATCTAGGGTTAAGGTCATCCCCTTTCAGGGCCCTAGTTTCATAGCACCAGTGTTGGTTCTATCATGGCTCTGCGTATCCGGCGCGGAAAAGCTGTGTATCAGAACTGACGTCAGCGCGCATGGGCGGCATCTAAGTACTCCGACGACGTCATTCCGGCGCTAACGACGCCGACGACGGACGCGGAGCCGCGGACGACGCCTGCCGGCGCGCAGGAGTATTGCTACGCAAACTTTTCCAGATCCAGTCTGACGCCTGGGGATTTTCTAAGGTAAGGAATCTATCACTAACTAATGTCTCTTACAGATATATCGTTACACAAGTAGTAACTTGTGCATTGCGCTTAGCGCGTGCAATGTACAACATCGCACTTAAGATGGCCTGTGTAGACTGTATAAAGACCAACACTTAGCCTGGCATATTTACATGAAACTCACAGCAGGGCTACGTGACTGCATACAAATTTGTTTAACAGTGGAAATTCCCTGTGCCAGTCTGTGGCTGTAAGAAAGGTAGCACCTTACAAGATAAGCATTTAGCATCAGCGATAAGACCTTCTCCTAGTTCTGTGGTTATCAGCTACATGTCACCAACAGACATGCAAATTGAGGCACAACGGTCATTTTTCATCATGGCAGTGAGCTGCAAAACGAACAAAGCATTTTCCTAAGAAAAACAGACTTATGGACAAAACCATTTCTTGTGAAGTGGAAAATTTCAAGTTGCTTTGATTTAAACAAATGTCAGCCCAAAGACAAATTGGATGCTACTTATGTTCACTTTATAGTCCATTTCTTAAAGTGAATTTTTTAGTTCAAGCAGCCATACTATGGAATTAATTACCCCAAACATATGATCCACGGATAACTATCTTATTGTAAGAAGACTACTCAAGAGTTGGCTCTTCCCTACATAACCACCATACTCAGACACAAATGTACAGCATATCCCTGTGTATTTAAACATTTAATTTGATTATATATATATATATATATATATCTAGATGTGTATTTCTTGTTATAAATATGAATCTATGTATTCATTACTTCACTTCTACTGTAAACAAAAAAAACTTTCTCCGATGCACTACACTCTATTTCACCCTATACTTCTCTCAATATATCCTGTACCTCCACTCTCTGACTCATCACAAACCTCATTCTTCTACTATGATCACCAAAATAATCCTTTCTTGACTGTTCCCTCCTCTATCCTACTTGGATCACCCCAAACCTCATTTTAATACTATGATCTCCCAAACAACCCTTCTAAATTCTTCCCTAGCCTATCCTTCCTTCGACTCATCCCAAAACTAATTTTTACTACTATGATCTCCCTCATCCTTTTCTAGAGATTCATCCCACCATCTCTCCTTATACTCATCCCATACCTCATCTTACTACTATGATCTCCCAATAAACACTTTCTAGACACTTCCGTCTTCTATACACACTATTTCCCCATTATCCTTTTCAATCCAACTTACATAGTCACATGTCCACCCCTCAAATTTCAAAAAACAAATCAACCACTAATCCTTTCTGGGTTCTGGAGTAGCGTGCTACTCGCTGAAAAGTACTTCAACGCCTCTTCAGGGGTAGTAAGCACTATATAAATACAATACATGCAATTGAACGGAATGTGTTACTTACCCTGTAATCATCTGGCTGTGGCATGTGGTGCTGTAGCTTCACGTGCCCACCCTCCTCCCTGGACACCCGCGGCCATTGCAGTTCCTCACATTTACTATTTTTCAATATTAATACATTCAGCATGGTCGTCTCTTTACTTACACATACTTTACACTCCTTTCTCAACCGCATGTGGGAAAACAATGGAGTTGATGTCCATGCGCATTACCCTCGAGAGGAGGAGTGACTCGAAAGACTTCTTCGAAGAAAAACAACTTGCACAACTCTGGACCCAACACTGGATGGCAGGAGTATGCAGAACATGTGAATCTACAGCACTACATGCCATGAACAAATGATTACAGGGTAAGTAACATATTCCTTTTTGTGCACAGAGCCTTCATTCGATGGCAATGACACTTGGGCTAAAAGAAGCACCTTTGTGGAATGGTGGGTCTAATCCAGTGGATATGCAGATGATGCTTTCTAGCGCCACTACTGCTGTTAGTCAGTGCTGAAAATGTTTTTCCAGTTCCAGCCTGATGCCTTGAAAGAAGCCTGAAAACTGATTAATCATTGAGGAAAGAGGGCACCCACCTGGAAGAGCATTACTGAAGGTAAACAGTTTGTCCAATAACAGCCAATAATGTTTGCTTTGAAAGGTCTTAGAAGAAAAATCTTATTAAAAAATGTTTTTATTAATATAATACTTAACAACTGGCAATAACACAAACTGGAAATGATACCCGTGTACGAAGACGGCCTGTGTCGTGGACTTCATGTTCATGAGCCAGTCAGGATGCTCCTGGATGCCCAAAGGTATAATGCTGCTTTAAATGTATGACACATTTGATAGCCTGACAAGAAAGTAAGCAGGCTCATGGTTTAATTGTGACGTCTGATGGACGTGATACTGGCCCGATCAAGAAAGTATGCAGGCTCCTGGTTTAATTGTGACGTCTGATGGACCTGATACTGGCCCGATTGTGGTCCCATTGTCTCAGAGAGCTTGGTTACCCTTTTCAGGTCCTTACTTGGCTGAGGCTGCCGAGCGCTGGCCAGCGGGTGGTCCCTCTATGGCCAGTGCTTTCTCCTTGATAATCCCTGAAGTTGAAGTCGAACCCCAACTTGTAGAAGCAGTAAAGGTTGTAGCCAGTCATTGCAAGAGCTGGGAAGAAGGTCAGGCCAAACCCGAAACCACTGTAGGAGCGTCCAACTCTCAGAGCGATCCAGTAGCAACACCTGGGGAGAGAGAGTTGAAGATGAGTGAACTCAGCACTTGAGGGACAGAGAAAGAGAAGTGAGCATCAATAGTAACAATGGGGAAAGACCTAATAATGAATGTAAGAGAACTTAGAACAGAGAGACAGCAGCGTCTGTGGGAGGCAGAGTGAGTGAAAACAACACCATTGGGACGGAACACATAGGAGACAGAGAGAGCAGAGTGAGCATTAATACTACTGCTGTAGTGGGGAGAGACCTTCTAGTGAACGTATCAGAATCTGGAAAAGAAAGACAGCTGCACCTGTGGGAGGCAGAGAATGAGTGAAGACAGATCCCGGGTACAGACCACCCAGGGGACAGAGAGTGGAGTGAGTATTAATAGCACCCCCGTAGTGGGAGGAGAACTTGTAGTGAAGGCAAAACAGATCCTGATGAAAGAGAGGTGTGGGAGAGAGCAGCCTGCTGGAGGCAAGGGAGACGGAGCAGAGAATGAGTGAAAACAGAACAAATGCAAAGAGTGCTGAGGGAAAGCAACAACATCACCTGCAGAAGGCAGAGAGTGAGTGATAATAGCACCCAGGTAAGGAGAGTGCTGAGCACAAGCACAGCTGCATCTGAGAGTAGAGAGGTGATAGTGAATAACAGCAGCACTTAAGGGTAACAGTGAAGGGAAAGAGGGCACAAATGCACTTGGGGTGAGGGGAAGGAGGAGGTGCTAAGGAATAGAGGTAAAACAGGAGGGCTGAGAGAGAACAGAGTGAGGGGAAGTAGACGCCAGGGTACGGGCACTGGCTCTTGAGGGAAAGGTGGTAGAAACTGTGAAAACATGACCTACACAGTGAGGAGCCCTACAAGGAAAGAAGATCCAACTAGAAGACGAGATCCAACAAGGAAATGAGATCCAACTAGAAGAGATCTAAGAAGAAGACGAGATCCTACAACGAGAGGATATCCAACCAGAAAAGGAGATCCAATAAAAAGAGAACATCCAACAAGGAGAGGAGATCCAACAAGGAAAGGAGATCCTACAAGGAAAGGAGATCCGGCAAGCAGATCATGTCCAAAAAGAAGATGAGATCCAATAAGGAAAGAAGATCCTACAGCGAGAGGATATCAAAAAAGAAAGGTGATCTGATAAAGAGAGGAGATCAAAAAAGGAAAGACGATCCAACAAGGAAAGTAGATCTGACAAGAAGGGGTGATCAACCATTCGGGGGTGATCTAACCAGGAAATGAGATTCCACTAGAAGTGGAGATCCAACAAGAAAAGGAGATCTTACAAGAAAAGGAACTCCAACAAGGAGAGGAAATCCAACAATAAGGAGATCCTGCAAGGTGAGGAGATCCAACAAGAAGAGATCTAAGAAGACAAGATCCTACAACGAAAGGATATCCTACAAGAAAAGGAGATCCAGTAAAGAGAGGACATCCAACAAGAAGATGAGATCCAACAAGGACAGGAGATCCTACAGCAAGAGGATATCCAACAAGGAAAGGAGATCTGATAAAGAGAGGAGATCAAAGAAGGAAAGATGATCCAACAAGGAAAGTAGATCCAGCAAGGAAAGGAGATCTGACAAGAAGGCGAGGTGATCTAACCAGGAAATGAGATTCAACTAGAAGTGGACATCCAACAAGAAAAGGAGATCCTACAAGAAAAGGAACTCCAACAAGGATAGGAAATCTGACAATAAGAGGAGATCCTGCAAGGAGAGGAGATCCAACAAGAAGGGATCTAAGAAGAAGATGTCAAGATCCTACAACGAAAGGATATCCTACAAGAAAAGGAGATCCAGTAAAGAGAGGACATCCAACAAGAAGATGAGATCCAACAAGGACAGGAGATCCTACAGCAAGAGGATATCAAACAAGGAAAGGAGATCTGATAAAGAGAGGAGATCAAAAAAGGAAAGACCATCCAACAAGGAAAATAGATCTAGCAAGGAAAGGAGATCTAACACGGAGAGGAGATCTGACAAGAAGGGGGATTCAACAAGGGGCGGAGATCCATCAAGTAAAGGAGATTCAACAAGAAGATATCTAAGAAGACGACGAGATCCTACAACGAAAGGATATCCAACAAGAAAAGGAGATCCAATACAGAATGGACATCCAACAAAAAGATGAGATCCAACAAGGAAAGGATATCCAACCAGGAAAGGATATCCAACAAGGAAAGGAGATCTGATAAAGAGAGGAGATCAGAAAAGGAAAATTGATCCAACAAGGAAAGGAGACCTGATAAAGAGAGGAGATCAGAAAAGGAAAATTGATCCAACAAGGAAAGGATATCCATCAAGGAAAGGAGATCTGATAAAGAGAGGAGATCAAAAAAGGAAAGACGATCCAACAAGGAAAGGAGATATAACACAGAGAGGAGAACTGACAAGGGGAGATCCGACCAGGAAAGGAGATTCAATTAGAAGTGGGGATCCAACAAGAAAAGGTGATCCTACAAGAAAAGGAGCTCCAACAAGGAGAGGAAATCCAACAATAAGAGGAGATCCAACAAGGAAAGGAGATCCAACAAGGAGAGGAGATGCAACAAAGAGAGGAGATCAAACAAGGAAAGGAGATCCACTCAAGAAAGGAGATTCAACAAGGAGAGAAGATCCAACAAGGAAAGGAGATCCAACAAGGAAAGGAGATCCACTCAAGAAAGGAGATCCAACAAGGAGAGGAGATCAAACAAGGAGAGGAGATCCACTCAAGAAAGGAGATTCAACAAGGAAAGGAGATCAAACAAGAAGAGGAGATCAAACAAGGAAAGGAGATCCACTCGAGAAAGGAGATTCAACAAGGAAAGGAGATCTAACAAGAAGAGGAGACCTGACAAGGAAAGGAAATCCAACAAGAGGAGATTCTACAATGAGAGGATATCTAAAAATTAAAGGTGATCCAACAAGGAGAGGAGAGACAACCAGAAGAGGAGATCCTACGACGAAAGTAAACATATCCTGGAAGTGAGAAGACCCCGAAGTGAGTGAAAGCATCTCGAGGTGACAGAGACAGTGTAAAGGAGACGATGCTGCACGGCATTTGATAGCAAGATCACACACTGCACTTTAAGGACGGGTAGGGCGTATTCAGATTATAAGGCTGTGATTTTTTGATTGCAGTCTTTTTTTTCAAATCAGTGGTTTTACCAGTTGTAATTTTCTTTACCATCAGTCTTAGGCATGTTGCCTTACTGGATTGACAGTGCATTTTATAGTTCAAAACCAGTGACAAAATGCCTTGTTCTAGAGCCTGATTATTCTCGCACGTACACAAATTAAACTCAGTCCCTTTTGTTTCTGATCCACTCGAGCTCCACCATAAAGAGGCTACCGCAGAATCACCCAGTATCTGCTTCCAGCTCCCCATCCTAGCACCCTTTAATACCCTTCTGCGCGCTGTTGTTTATAGAAATAACCCTTGCTGTTTACAGCACACAGAGGTAGCAGAAGTGTGGCTTTGTGTTCTGAGGCGTGGAGTCAAGTTGGCATTGAGCATGTGCTCTGCTTCTGCTGAAGAACTGTAGTACAAGGTAAGTAGATCATCTCTTATGTTGCACCCTAACTTTACGCAGACTCCAGGTTTGAAAGATGAATACCAAGTCAGAAATGCGGATCATGCATTCAGCACACCCTGATGTTGCTGCACAACCTGGGATTCTCAATCAAATTTTGTGTGCTGCCAAAACAAATATAGAGTTTCTTGCGTTCAAAGCAAAATTCAATCATAGAAAAACCTAAGTACACAGCAGAAAGAGTAGTGGCATTTCATCCAGCGGTTGTTCAACAGACATCATAGTCTGACAATGCAGGAGGGATGCTCTTCATTGGAAGGTGACTTCTTGCATGGTGTTACTCCCCAATGCATAGCTGCTGATGTCTCCCGTTTAAGAGTGACCATGGTTTCAAGGGACTGGGTTCCAGGAAAGACTAGTGTTGTCACCCAGGGTATATCATAGACGGAGGGAGTGGAACAAGGAACATTTGAAGCTGGGTAGACCTTCTGCAGACCCACAGCCACAAGCCAGTGACAGCAGATGCCACATTGACAGGTTGGGGCTCTCATGTTAGACCTAACAAGTCAAGACAAGTGGTCTGCCCTCAAGGCAAAACCAAATATGAATGTGTTGGAAATTAAATCAGTGTCTCTAGCTTCTAAAGCTTTTCTCAGAGAGCTCCATAACGAAGTGGTGTTAGTCCCTGCAGCCTCTAGCTATCCACGCCCCTTCTCAGGGAGTTGCTCATTGGATAGCCTGCTGAAGTATATGCGCTTACATGTTTCCACTTCTTCCACTCACTCACTATGCGGTTTGTAAAGTTTGCAAGGTGCCAATGACCTTGATTCTTCTTGTCCACAAGTACTCAGTCTGGCACTTTGGCCTCTGATATCCTAGACGTTTGTTACTTGCAATTACTTTACTAGTGTTTGGACATTCTAAAGGAAGATAGACACTCAACCCCTCGATTATGGTAGACTGCAAAAACAGAAATATTGAGCTAATTACTGTATATTTATACATGTAATCCATAACAAGTTACTCTCCAAGGTTACAACTAACTAGGTTAACTGACAAGCACTTACCGAGGATTTACTTATTGGCAATTACTGCATATTAACAAAATAGACAGCTGGTCCCACCTTTAGACTACTTATCTTTAAGGCATTCCCGGAGGAATTCCCACCGAGAACTCTATAGCCTTCTTTGTGGGAGAATTCCTTACAAGGGTACATGTCTACCTTTTGGCCCACTATATTCAGGGACTCCACCAGCTCCAAAGTAGAAGAGGATATCTTAGCAGTCCCTACATGACGCAGGGTCAGCGCACTAGAGTCTTGGTCGGTGCAAGGAACCCTATTTACAGGCACATAAGGACAGTGGTGTGACACACTCCTCCACATTGATGACAGAAGTGTATTTTCTCCAGTATTAGGGTGTCTTTCATAGATTCACATGCTTGAATATTCCCCATCGTCAAAGTGGGAGCCCCACTGTAAATAAAATAGCAATAAAATCCCAATAGAATATGTATAGAAAAACATATCACACAAATTCCAAAACCAGAAATACTTATAAGTACCAGGTTAGCATTAACACATAGGAATACATAGGAGAAAGAGAAAACACCTTTATAACATATCCATTGTAGGAGAGTAGGGTCTGCAATCCTATGATCACCCAGATTTTTGCTTTTTGCTTCACTGGTTTACGACTTTCCCTGGCTGTGGGCCTGCTAATCAGACCCACAGCCTAGCTGTTCTCTCTACTCCAAATTGTACTCAGGTACTGAATTGGCCCTGGGCCCTCAAGTCCCTGTACCCAGGGCTGAGGTGCACCCAGAAGTCTCCCAGGGGCTGCAGCATGTATTATGCCACCCCTGGACTGACTAACTAAATCAGACACAACTGGCTGCTTGACAGCTGGGGCAGAGTGGTGCACTCACCCTCTGCTATAGATATAGTATCCCTATATCTAAACCTATATGGACACACAGATCTCCTATCAGTCACTCCTATGGCAGGCCTTAACAATCCTGAAGGCAGAGTGCTTGGAATCGTGTGAGATAGTGCTCTGGCATGAGCTGAGCTGATAGTGCTCTGCCATCCCTTAGCCGTTTCCATGATATCGCATACCATATACTCTTAAGTGCATTATAATCCTCGCGGTTATATGCCAACTCTGGTATCGCTTTATCAAAACATGTCGAGTAAGGTGTCATACGAATTGGAATACTAACCCCTCGCCAATTCTGGCGACGGGGTTAGCATTCCACCCTTCTAGAGGGACACGACATGTATGTAACCTGTAACCCCGGTTAAAGTCAGACATAGCCTTAGCTCCACAAAATGGATGCTGCCACCGAGACACAAGTCTGCCCTCCTGCTGCTGGGAGTCCTCCCAGAGCAGGAGGCAAGGACAAAGGGTTTCCTGTCAGGGGCGGTGCCAGCACCGTCCCAGACAGGATTTTGTGTATCCT
This sequence comes from Lissotriton helveticus, assembly GCF_964261635.1. NCBI lineage: Eukaryota > Metazoa > Chordata > Amphibia > Caudata > Salamandridae > Lissotriton > Lissotriton helveticus. Next base: position 1,593,460 of record NC_136073.1, on the reverse strand, counting down.
AGGTAGGCAGGGCTTTAGAGGAAGGTGACTGCAAGTGGCACCCCGGTGCTCACTGTGCATAGGCCGGCTGAAACCAGTTCCAGGGGCACTCCAGCCCCTGGCCTGGGGAAAGCCCGCCAAAGGAGAGGGGTGTAACCACCCCCCTCCTGGTCCCACCCATAGGGCAGGACTTAGTCGCGTGCCAGCCCCTTTTTGCAGGATAAAGGTAGGAACTGGCCCCCTTCCAAATCAGATCATCTTTGAATCCTGAAACTACTTTCCACGAAAGGAACTCAAGACTTCTTCCCAAGATTCTCCCTTGTGACTAAGGAGTAGTCACCATGCAGCAGCAGGCACCAACCAAGCATCGCGGTTTGTTGCCAGTCTCTCCTTCGGATCAAGACTGCTCCAGCACGACGAGAACCGGCTTCCCTGGCACCTCTGACCTCAACCTACATCATCAGCCCAGCTGTGATCCGTGGGTGTGATGAGACCTTGAGGGACCGGCCATCTTCAGAACTGCACGACGCTTGTCCAGCACGACTCCCGAGTGACCCTCGACTGAGTGCTTTGGGGTAAGAGAAGCCCCGACCCTGAGCAGCTCCAGCACCGAAGTTCAGCCCCCCCTGCATCCACGAGATCTGCGTGGGGCCCTTCTGCTCTTTGCTGCCAACCGCGTTGTCCAGGTCGCTTGCCCGTTGGCTAGTGGCCCTCTCACGACGCTCCACGACGACAACCACTGCTGGTCTGATTGCTCCAGACTAGCCCTTGCTCCCCTCCAAAAGAGGAGCACCCTGGACCCTCCTGGTCCACTCAAGACGCCATTTTAGGTCCACCGCGTGGGCCTTGCATTTGCCAAGACTTGTTGCCCAATCCTGGGTCCAGCGACGTCGACAGCAAGAACCTTCGTGGGACAGCTCGCACCTCCATCCTGGTCGCCGACAACGCCTCCTGGTCCGAGAGACTGCAGAGCCCAGCAGCGCCCACTCACCTGGCTGAGGTGACTTCGTCCGGTGCCATCCTGGTGCCCACTCAAATCACTGGCTAGTGATTCAGAACTTGGTCCCCTCTGCTTACAGGTTTCTTCTTCCCTGATCCAGGCTTGGATCACTCCGAACTTTCCTCACTGGCCGCCTGCCAGCAACTCTTTCTTCAGGCTCCTGGTTCTTCAACGTGGGTTTCCGACGCAACTTCAACCCTATGCAGCCGCAGCCCCTGGGCTAGGTAAATCAAGTACTCCGGTGCTTCAGCATAGTCCAACACCCTAAGTGTTCGGATCCACCCCCGTTTTCGACCCACCTAGTCGGGTTCGCCCGAGAACAGTAACTTTGTGACTACTAGCCTCCATAGACTTTTTCCCGCCTTACGCGTGAGAGTTCCCACTCTGCACACGACGTCCACAGGCCTCCTGCAACTAATCTAAGTGTTTAGCATTGTAGGACTAGCGTTTCTAAAGTCCATGAGAATAGTTACTTACCTGCTAGTAGTTCGCATTCCACTTTTGTAATATATGGTTTTTCGTGCCCCTAGGGCATTTGTGTAAATTGTGCGACTTAAAGTATTTTCTTAAGAGTTTTGTTATGTGCTTAGCTCCCTGACTCATAAAGAGTTCAGGGTAGTCTTGTTATAAATAAATATCTGTTTATTTTCATAACAACTTGTGTGGTGTCCTTTCACTTGGTGCTCAAGGGGTAATGTGATGGTAAAACAGCTGGCTTAACACGCCCTCTAGAGTCTTAGCCTTAGACTACTCGTATCCATGCTACTAGGATAGCTGGTCTATAAGGTTGACTTACAACCAATCATCAATAAGGGTTGTTTGGACTGATACAGAGTGCTCACTAGAATAGTGAACATTATATATCAGGCCAACTTCTCACATTGGTGAGCAGCGGTTGGGATTTGAGCTTGCTGTTGTTTTACCACACATATCCTAAGAATATCATTTGAAAGATCACATAAGTACTAAAGGTACATATAACTTAGCTTAGAATACTCTGAGTTCTACTGAACCAGCTGTTGTAGCTCCTAGGGCCTAGCACACCCTAAACTACAACTCTAGCAAGGGATCAGTAGGCAAACAAATAGTGTAGGTAAGTGCACCACTTACACCTCACTAGAAAAGCATGTCTACCCATGGAGAGTCTTCAGAGACTCCCCTTGTGGTTATTGACCCTCCACAGGTCACTTCAAGATATGCAGCTCTCAGTTTCCAGGAGATGAGACAAGTGTGTACCTCCAGGAAACTGAAACAGGGGTCTAACCCCACCATTCCCTTTCTGATAGGTCTCTTAGAGACATATGATGCGAGAAAGATTTCTCAGCTAGATGGGAATATGCCAGCCTTAGAGGGTACCACTGGGGATCCAGACCTCCACAACACTGTAAATGCAGTTGAGGAGGAGGATCCTGAGGAACTCTCTGGGGATGAGGCAGACAAAGGTCTTGAGGTAGTCAGAAGGCTAACTAGGGCCAACATAGACTTGCTTGGGCTAGGATCTGGGGGACCCCCAGTACTGACCCTAAGTAGGCCTACCCTTGGAGTTTAGGAGAGATAGATCTCTTTCTAGGGACTCCAATAGATCTCAGCACTCTAATGCCTCTTCTCAGAGGAGAAGGAACTCTCCCCAGAGGAGATTGACTTCCCCTCAGAGAATAGAGCATGAAGCCAGAATGAGACAGGCTGCTCTGAGGATTGAAAGGGAAGAACTTGCCCTGGCCAAAGAAAAGCTTGCATTTGCTAGAGAGCAGCAGATGAGTGGGTTAGCTCCCACTGGTGGCAGCAATCTCCCAAGAGATAGAGAGAAGGGTTTAGATACTAAACACCTGACAAAGATAGTGCCCCCCTTTAAACAAGGGGATGACATCCAGAAATGGATGGCTGCTTTGGAGAGGGCCTGCACTGTGCAGGGCATTCCCCAGAGTCAGTGGGCAGCTATACTGTGGCTCTCCTTTGATGGCAAAGGTAGAGATAAGCTCCTCACTACAAGAGTAGAGGATGCTAACAATTACCAGGTCCTCAAGAATACACTGGTTGATGGGTTTGGTTTAACCACTGAGCAGTACAGGTTGCTGTTCAGAGACACCCAGAAAACTCAGTCTCAGGACTGGTCTGACTTTGTGGATAGTGCCACTAAGGCTTTGGAGGGCTGGTTGCTGGGTAGCAAGGTTACTGATTACACAGGATTGTATAATCTAATGATGAGAGAACAAATTTTAAATAATTGTCAGAACCAGTTGTTGCACCAGCACCTTGTTGATTCAGATCTGACCTCTCCCCAAGAATTGGGAAAGAAGGCAGACAAATGGGTCAGAACAAGGATCAAGCAGAACCAGAACCAGAACCAGGGTGGTCAGAAGAAAGCAGACCAGAAGGGTAATACTAAGAGTGAACAAAATGACCAGAAGTCTTCAACAGGTCCCAAACAAACCAAAGAGGGTGGGGGTCAGGCTTCACAGCAGAAAAAGAAGACTCAAGAAGGCCAGTCAAAAAGGTGGTGCCAGTACTGTAAAAGTAAGTCTCACTGGTTTAGTGAGTGCACCAAAAGAGGAGGGCAAACCTCTACCACTACAGCCCCTAAGGCAACTGCACCACCTAGTACAGTCAGTAGTGGTAGTGCACCTCCCAAGGGATTAGTTGGGTTAACCTTGGGAACTGAGGAGTCTGACAACTTAGTTGGCACACTCACTCAGGCTGTCCTTGTCTGTACAGGGGATATGGATATGTCCCCTGATGTAAGTCCCAATACTTTGGGCAAATACAGGCAGACACCTTTAATAAATGGCAAAATGGCTCAGGCCTATAGGGACACTTGTGCCAGTGTCACCATGGTGACACCTAACTTTGTGGACCCTGGACAGATCATGCCAGGTACAGATTTCCTGGTGACCAATGCCAGCAACGTCACTACCAGTCATAGTATGGCGATTGTTGCTTTCTCCTGGGGAGGGGTAAGTGGCCAAAAGAAAGTTGTGGTTAGTTCAGACCTCCCAGTGGATTGTTTGTTGGACAATGATTTGGAGTCATCCCTATGGTCAGAAGTGGAGCAGAGGACTCACATGGAAATGTTAGGCTTGCCAGCACATGTGCTTGCTGTGACTAGGTCACAGGCCAGAAGATGCCCCACTGAACAGGTGCTGGATCCTGGAAGAAAGGACCAGACACCTTCCAAGAAGAAGAGCAGTAAGGGTAAGGCTTTGCCTTCCCCCTTGCCCCAGGTTGAGGATCAAGTCTCTGAGGAGGCTGATCTGAGAGAGCTGAGGGAAACTGAGCCTAAAGAGCTTGAACTTGATCAAGTTGAGTTTCTGGGCTCAGGGGGACCCTCCAGAGAAGACCTGGGGAAGGCACAGTTAGACTGCCCTTCCCTTGAACCCCTCAGACAGCAGGCTGCTGCTGAGGCTGCAGGGAATGCCACAGGTGCCCACAGGGTATACTGGGAAGATGGACTCCTGTACTCTGAGTCAAGAGACCCCAAGCCTGGTGCAACCAGGAGGCTGGTCATCCCCTTGTCTCTGAGAGGTTTCCTTCTCACCTTGGCCCATGAAATTCCCATTGCAGGTCACTTAGGTCAGTCAAAGACTTGGGACAGACTTGTCTCACACTTTCACTGGCCCCACATGAATGAGAATACCAAGGAGTTTTGTCGCTCCTGTGTCACTTGCCAAGCCAGTGGTAAGTCAGGTGACACAACAAAGGCCCTCCTCATACCACTACCTGTGGTGGGGGTCCCCTTTGAAAGGGTGGGGATTGACATTGTTGGTCCAATGGAACCCCAGACAGCATCAGGGCACAAGTTTATACTGGTGGTGGTGGACCATGCCACCAGGTATCCTGAAGCTATTCCACTTAGGACCACTACAGCACCTGTAGTGGCAAGAGCCCTAGTTGGAGTGTTCTCCAGAGTGGGCTTCCCTAAGGAGGTTGTTTCTGACAGAGGTGCAAACTTCATGTGAGGATATCTGACTGCAATGTGGAAGGAATGTGGTGTTAACTACAAGTTCACCACACCCTATCATCCACAGTGCAATGGGCTTGTAGAGAGATTCAACAGGACCCTCAAAGGGATGATTCATGGACTACCTGAAAAGCTCAGGCGTAGATGGGATGTCCTGATACCCTGCCTCTTGTTTGCTTACAGAGAGGTCCCACAGAAGGGGGTTGGCTACAGCCCTTTTGAACTTCTGTATGGGCATCCTGTAAGAGGACCCCTGTGTTTGGTGAAGGAAGGATGGGAGAGACCTCTCAAAAAGCCTGCAACCAACTTAGTGGACTATGTACTTGGTCTCCGCTCCAGGATGGCTGAATACATGGAGAAGGCATCTAAAAACCTAGAGGCCAGCCAAGAACTCCAAAAAGCTTGGCATGACCAGAAGGCTGTCCTGACTGTATACCAGCCTGGACAGAAGGTGTGGGTACTGGAGCCAGTGGCACCAGCAGCCCTCAAAGACAAATGGTCTGGGCCCCACACCATCATTGAGCAAAAGGGAGAGGTCACCTACCTGGTGGACCTTGGAACCCCCAGGAGCCCCCTCAGGGTGCTCAATGTGAACAGGCTCAAGGCATATGTCAACAGGAAGGACATGAGCTTGCTCATGGCCACAGATGAGGGACAGGAGGAAGAGAGTGACCCTCTCCCAGACCTGCTCACTCAGAATCCTGATGATGGATCAGTAGATGGTGTTGCCTTTTGTGGCAGCCTCTCTGAACATCAGCAACAGGATTGCAGGCAAGTTCTGCAATCCTTCAGACATATGTTCTCTCTGACACCCAGCCAAACTGATTGGTGTACCCATGAGGTTGACACTGGAGACAGTCTGCCTGTCAAGAGTAAAATCTACAGGCAGCCTGATCATGTCAGAGACTGCATCAAAACAGAAGTGCAGAAAATGTTGGAGTTGGGAGTCATTGAGCCCTCAGATAGCCCTTGGGCTAGCCCAGTAGTTCTAGTGCCAAAACCTCACACCCAGGGTGGTAAGAGAGAGATGAGGTTTTGCGTAGACTACAGAGGCCTCAATGCAGTCACTAAGACTGATGCCCACCCAATACCAAGGGCAGATGAACTTATAGATAGACTGGCTTCTGCCAACTACTTAAGCACATTTGACCTAACAGCTGGGTATTGGCAAATCAGGTTAGCTGAGGAAGCCAGGCCCAAGACAGCATTTTCTACCCCTGGTGGTCATTATCAGTTTGTGGTAATGCCCTTTGGGTTGAAGAATGCACCTGCCACCTTCCAAAGGCTGGTGAATCAAGTTCTCACTGGGATGGATGACTTCTGTGCAGCATATCTGGACGATATTGCTGTCTTTAGCTCCACCTGGGAGGATCACCTGGTCCACCTGAGGAAAGTGTTAGAGGCCCTGCAGAAGGCAGGCCTCACTATCAAGGCCACTAAGTGCCAGATAGGGCAGACACAGGTTGTATACCTGGGCCACCTTGTAGGTGGAGGCCAGGTTCAGCCCTTGGAGAGTAAGATACAGCCATCAAGGACTGGGCTCCTCCAATCACCCAGACTCAGGTTCGAGCTTTCTTGGGCCTGACTGGGTACTATAGGAAGTTTGTCAGAAATTATGGGTCCATAGTGACGCCCCTTAATGACCTGACAAGTAAAAAGATGCCAAAGAAAGTTCAGTGGACAGCAAGCTGTCAGAAAGCATTCGATGACCTAAAGCAGGCCATGTGCACAGCACCTATCCTAAAGAGTCCAGACTTCTCCAAACCATTCATTGTCCAAACAGATGCTTCTGAGTTGGGTGTGGGAGCTGTTCTATCTCAGCTGAATTTTGATGGCAACGACCAGCCAATTGCTTTCATTAGCAGAAGGCTGACCCCCAGAGAGAAAAATTGGTCAGCTATTGAGAGGGACGCCTTTGCTGTGGTATGGGCCCTGAAGAAGTTGAGGTCCTACTTGTTTGGAACTCACTTCACAGTTCAGACCGACCATAAGCCCCTCTTATGGCTAAGTCAGATGAAGGGTGAAAACCCCAAACTACTTAGGTGGTCCATTTCCCTACAGGGGATGGATTTTACAGTGGAGCACAGACCTGGTACTGATCATGGCAATGCTGATGGGCTCTCCAGGTATTTCCACTTAGAGCAAGAAGACTCACCTGGTCAAGGTTAGTTTATTGTCCCAAAGTTTGGGGGGGGGGTCATGTAGGAGAGTAGGGTCTGCAATCCTATGATCACCCAGATTTTTGCTTTTTGCTTCACTGGTTTACGACTTTCCCTGGCTGTGGGCCTGCTAATCAGACCCACAGCCTAGCTGTTCTCTCTACTCCAAATTGTACTCAGGTACTGAATTGGCACTGGGCCCTCTCAAGTCCCTGTACCCAGGGCTGAGGTGCACCCAGAAGTCTCCCAGGGGCTGCAGCATGTATTATGCCACCCCTGGACTGACTAACTAAATCAGACACAACTGGCTGCTTGACAGCTGGGGCAGAGTGGTGTACTCACCCTATGCTATAGATATAGTATCCCTATATCTAAACCTATATGGACACACAGATCTCCTATCAGTCACTCCTATGGCAGGCCTTAAGAATCCTGAAGGCAGAGTGCTTGGAATCGTGTGAGATAGTGCTCTGGCATGAGCTGAGCCTGTCTGCGGCTTTCGGGATCCATCCCTTAGCCGTTTCCATGATATCGCATACCATATACTCTTAAGTGCATTATAATCCTCGCGGTTATATGCAAACTCTGGTATCGCTTTATCAAAACATGTCGAGTAAGGTGTCATACGAATTGGAATACTAACCCCTCGCCAATTCTGGCGACGGGGTTAGCATTCCACCCTTCTAGAGGGACACGACATGTATGTAACCTGTAACCCCGGTTAAAGTCAGACATAGCCTTAGCTCCACAAAATGGATGCTGCCACCGAGACACAAGTCTGCCCTCCTGCTGCTGGGAGTCCTCCCAGAGCAGGAGGCAAAGACAAAGGGTTTCCTGTCAGGGGCGGTGCCAGCACCGTCCCAGACAGGATTTTGTGTATCCTAGGTAGGCAGGGCTTTAGAGGAAGGTGACTGCAAGTGGCACCCCGGTGCTCACTGTGCATAGGCCGGCTGAAACCAGTTCCAGGGGCACTCCAGCCCCTGGCCTGGGGAAAGCCCGCCAAAGGAGAGGGGTGTAACCACCCCCCTCCTGGTCCCACCCATAGGGCAGGACTTAGTCGCGTGCCAGCCCCTTTTTGCAGGATAAAGGTAGGAACTGGCCCCCTTCCAAATCAGATCATCTTTGAATCCTGAAACTACTTTCCACGAAAGGAACTTAAGACTTCTTCCCAAGATTCTCCCTTGTGACTAAGGAGTAGTCACCCTGCAGCAGCAGGCACCAACCAAGCATCGCGGTTTGTTGCCAGTCTCTCCTTCGGATCAAGACTGCTCCAGCACGACGAGAACCGGCTTCCCTGGCACCTCTGACCTCAACCTACATCATCAGCCCAGCTGTGATCCGTGGGTGTGACGAGACCTCGCGGGACCGGCCATCACCAGAACTGCAAGACGCTTGTCCAGCACGACTCCCGAGTGACCCTCGACTGAGTGCTTTGGGGTAAGAGAAGCCCCGACCCTGAGCAGCTCCAGCACCGAAGTTCAGCCCCCCCTGCATCCACGAGATCTGCGTAGGGCCCTTCTGCTCTTTGCTGCCAACCGCGTTGTCCAGGTCGCTTGCCCGTTGGCTAGTGGCCCTCTCACGACGCTCCACAATGACAACCACTGCTGGTCTGGTTGCTCCAGACTAGCCCTTGCTCCTCTCCAAAAGAGGAGCACCCTGGACCCTCCTGGTCCACTCAAGACGCCATTTTAGGTCCACCGCGTGGGCCTTGCATTTGCCAAGACTTGTTGCCCAATCCTGGGTCCAGCGACGTCGACAGCAAGAACCTTCGTGGGACAGCTCGCACCTCCATCCTGGTCGCCGACAACGCCTCCTGGTCCGAGAGACTGCAGAGCCCAGCAGCGCCCACTCACCTGGCTGAGGTGACTTCGTCCGGTGCCATCCTGGTGCCCACTCAAATCACTGGCTAGTGATTCAGAACTTGGTCCCCTCTGCTTACAGGTTTCTTCTTCCCTGATCCAGGCTTGGATCACTCCGAACTTTCCTCACTGGCCGCCTGCCAGCAACTCTTTCTTCAGGCTCCTGGTTCTTCAACGTGGGTTTCCGACGCAACTTCAACCCTATGCAGCCGCAGCCCCTGGGCTAGGTAAACCAAGTACTCCGGTGCTTCAGCATAGTCCAACACCCTAAGTGTTCGGATCCACCCCCGTTTTCGACCCACCTAGTCGGGTTCGCCCGAGAACAGTAACTTTGTGACTACTAGCCTCCATAGACTTTTTCCCGCCTTACGCGTGAGAGTTCCCACTCTGCACACGACGTCCACAGGCCTCCTGCAACTAATCTAAGTGTTTAGCATTGTAGGACTAGCGTTTCTAAAGTCCATGAGAATAGTTACTTACCTGCTAGTAGTTCGCATTCCACTTTTGTAATATATGGTTTTTCGTGCCCCTAGGGCATTTGTGTAAATTGTGCGACTTAAAGTATTTTCTTAAGAGTTTTGTTATGTGCTTAGCTCCCTGACTCATAAAGAGTTCAGGGTAGTCTTGTTATAAATAAATATCTGTTTATTTTCATAACAACTTGTGTGGTGTCCTTTCACTTGGTGCTCAAGGGGTAATGTGATGGTAAAACAGCTGGCTTAACACGCCCTCTAGAGTCTTAGCCTTAGACTGCTCGTATCCATGCTACTAGGATAGCTGGTCTATAAGGTTGACTTACAACCAATCATCAATAAGGGTTGTTTGGACTGATACAGAGTGCTCACTAGAATAGTGAACATTATATATCAGGCCAACTTCTCACATCCATGTCATTATGTTAGTCCAAACTACAGCCAATCAGGCGCAAGCACCCCTCTAGAACCTTCTCCTCAGAGGCTCAGGCCCTCAGATTTTCTACCGCACGTCGTGTGAAGGGAGTCTCCCTGAGCTCTGCTCAGTTTTCAACTTCTTTCTGGTTTTCTTCAGTTTTTCTGAGATGTCTTCAAGTAAGAAGTCTTTGTTTCGTCCATGTTCTTCTTGTGGGAAGTTGAAACTTTATTCAGAGGACCCTCACAAGAAGTGTATTTACTGCCTCTATCCAGAGCATGAGGTAGGAAAATGTAAAATCTGCAAGACATTTTCAACCAAAACCCTTAAGGACAGGGAGGGACGTCTTCTCCTGTGGTTGCAGAGGTTGAAGGATAAGGATTCACCTCTCTCTGATGCAGAAAGCCTTGCGTCCGGTGTGTCCAGAGCTGCTTTAAAGCGCAGCAGTGTTCAGGAGTTGCCATCTCCTTTTCTGAAGAAGAAAAAGCTTCCTCTCATTAAGGTTCCTTTTGTGTCTCCACCTCCTACTGCATCGCCTGCGCCCTTGAGATCTGACTCTCCAGCGCCCTCAGCTCCTTCTGCGCATGTTTCTTCTAAAAAACATGCTAAATCGTCGACGGGCTCGTCGACGGTCGTTCCGTCAACGAAATCTGCCGTCTCCAGTGCATTGACGATGACAGTGATGACGACTTGTGCTAGCTGATAGTCGACGGCGTCTGCATCAACGTCTTCTACGTCGACGATGGTCTGTGTCAGTTTTAAGTCAGTCTCGTCGACGATTCCCATCTCCTCGTCGACGTCAAAGAAAAAGATCTCGTCGACGTCGAAATCCCCGTCGACGCTTGCTGTGAAAAGACCCTCCTCGTCGACGGCAGCTCCGTCGACGACAGCTCCAGCGACGACAGCTCCAGCGACGACAGCGCCGTCAACGGCGGCTTCGTCGGCGGCTGTGGTCTTGCAGTCGACGGCTTCGTCGACGGTTCCGTCGACGGTGAATGTTCCGTCGACGTTGTCATCGCCGTCGACGTCTACCTTTGCATCTTTGCCTTTGGTGCCACTTTCTTCATGAGCTTCTGGGCTTCCAATGGTTGACCCACTGCACCAGCGACGACAAGTGCCTCTGGAACAGCTCTCACTTCCGAGTCACCCTCAGCCTCCATCACCTCTTTTTGCCACCAGTTCGGAGCAGGATTCAAGTTCCGTGAGGAGGCCAATAACAGATTCCGACAAGCTCGAAGTCCTTCGGAGCTAGTCATAAGATGTCAAGATTACGAGGATGAGCAGGATCATTCCTATTTCCAAGAAGGGGAACCTTCTGTTCAGGTTCCAACAGCACAAATACCTCTTTCCCTCATTTCAAATCTCCAATATATATTGGAGGATTACAATAGACGTTTTCCACCGTCTCATCAGGGGTCGCCTCAACCTACAGTGCCTGTAACTTCAGTGGCTCCTCCTACTCCTTCACTGCCGAAGCCTGCAGTATCTTCTGCCCCATCAACCTCCATTCAAGTCCATGCAACTGTTTATGAGGATGATGACGTTCGCACTAACGGAGAGGACGGTGAGGTTGCTGATGATGATGGGGACATGGCGGATTGGGACGACTATCAGGTCCAGACACCGTCTCCGCCTCCTTCGGTACCAGGGTATTCCCCTCCTGTGGACATAGCTAGTTTTCATCAGCTTATGGAACGAGCGACGCAGCGCTTTAAGCTTCTTATGGTCACGAAGGACAAGGACTGTTTTCTTTATGACTTCAAGAATCAGCCCTTCAAACAGGTTCGGGCAGTGCCCATTATTGACTTTATTTGGAATGAAGGTGTCAATTTGATGCAAATGCCCAATACGATTCCAGCTCTTCTTCCTTGTTTGGAAAAGAAGTATAGAGCGCCCCAGGGTTCACCTGCTTGCTTGGTAGCGCAGCCTAAGCCTGATTCCGTGATCACCTAGGCCACGCAGCAGTGGTCCAGGAATCAGTCTTCCCCTATTACTGCTCCTCCGGACCGTGAAGGACGTCGGCTTGACGCCATTGGCCGTAAGTTTTCCACTATGGCTTCTACCACCATGAGGGCTGCAAATTCTCTGGCCATTCTGGGGCGCTACGACCGCCAGATGTGGTCTGATATGTCTTCTTTCATCTACCTTATTCCTGAGCCCTCTAGAGCTGAGGCCCTACAAATTCTTCAGGAGGGAGAGAGGGCGTCCTCTGAAATTATCGATTGCTCAGTCGACATTGCATGTACTGGTTTTCGACAGCTTGCGGGAGCAGCCATATTACGTCGTCAGGGCTGGCTTCGTTCCACCTCCTTTCGCCAGGAAGTTCAGTCGAAAATCCTCGACATGCCCTATGACGGCGAATCGCTTTTTGGTCAGCATGTGGAAGATGCGCTGCAAACTAAAGATGGACACCGAGACGGCCCGTTCTCTCGGCACGAAACAATTTCGCAAGCCGCCTTTTCGTGGTGCTCGCGGACGCGGCACCCCCTCATCTTCCTTTCGCGGTGGATCCACCCAGTATCATTCCTACGGCCAAGGAAATCAAAGATATTCCTCCCAGTCCCAGCAGTCCTATCGGCAGCAGTCTTCAAAATCTTACAGAGGGAAACCATCCTACAGGGGTTCCGCTTCTAAGAAGCAATGACTTTCCTTCCCCGCTCAAAGTTGGAGGTCGAATCTCCCTGTTCTACACCAAATAGTCTTCAATCACCTTGGACCGTTGGGTGCTTGACATTATATCAAAAGGCCATGCCTTAGAGTTTGTCAAGTTCCCTCCAAACACACCTCGAACTGGTCCATCCCCGGCTCACCTCAAGGAGCTTTTTCAGCAGATTCGGCTCATGATTCAGAAGGGTGCCATCGAAGTGGTTCCCAAGTCTCAGAAGGGGATGGGATTTTATTCCCGGTTCTTCCTCGTCCTCAAAAAGTCCGGCGACTGGCGTCCAATCCTCAATCTGCGAGCCCTGAACAAGTATCTGAAGTGTCAATCCTTCCGCATGCTCACGCTTCTCGGAAGTTCTCCGCTTTCTCCTGAAAGATGACTTCATGACCACCATCGTTCTTCAGGACGCGTATTTCCATGTGCCGATACTCCAAGACATCGGAAGTACTTGCGCTTCCTAGTAGGGCACAGAGACTTTCAGTTCAAGGTTCTGCCTTTCGGCCTTCGCTCCGCCCCTCGCGTCTTCACGAAGGTCCTGGCTTCGGTGGTGGCGTACCTACTTTTGAAGGGAGTTCAAATCCTTCCCTACCTGGACGACTGTCATCAAGTCGCAATCCCGCCATCAGGCGTCCTTGTACACTCGATTCTGTCAGGATCTATTCCGCTCTATCGGTCTCTCCATCAACACCGAGAAGTCTCAGGTCGAGCCGGCTCTTTGCAGGACCTTTCTGGGCACCACTCTGAATACTTCACTGGCGAAAGCGTTCGTGTCTCACGAGCGTCAGCTACGGAAACTACGCATTGTGGCTCTCCTCCGCTCAAAAGGGTCCGTTTCAGTTCGTGTATTGAAATCCTTTCTTGAGATGGCGTCCTCCTGCATCTCCCTGATCCCAAATTGCAGGCTCAAGAGTCGTCCCATTCAGGAGGAATTGAACATGCAGTGGCGTCAGGTCACCGGCTCTTTCAGCGATCTAGTCCAAGTGAGCTCAGCCGTCAAACATCGCTGCCGGTACTTCCTTCCTCACCATCGCTCCGGAACTCGTCCTTACCACAGATGCCTCCCTGGAAGGCTGGGGCGCACATCTTCAGGGGCTATCCACAAAGGGCAAGTGGACCCCACCTCAACGTTCCTGGCACATCAACAGGCTGGAGCTAATGGCCATCTTCCTGGCGCTCAAATCCTTCCATCTCCTACTCCAGGGAGAAGCAGTGCTCCTTCAGACCGACAACACCACCAGTATGCACTATGTCAACAAGCAGGGCGGCACCAAGTCACCGCTCCTCTCTCAACTGGCACAGAGTATCTGGGACTGGGCACTTCGTCACCAGATCACCTTGACAGCGGTTCAACTACCAGGCATCTCCAACATCGTGGCGGATTCCCTCAGCAGGTCCGCGTCCTCGACCCACGAGTGGGAGTTGCATCAGCCGACTCTGGACTTCATCTTTCGGCTGTGGGGTCGCCCTTTGCGAGCCCTGTGAACCGGAAATGGCCGTCCTATGCAAGCTGGCTTCTCCATCAAGGGTCATCCGGGAATGCACTTTTGATGGACTGGTGCAATCTATTTGCCTACGCTTTTCCGCTGATTCCGCTGGTTCCTCGAGTGTTGTGGAAAATGCAGAGACAGCCGTGCCACATTCTCCTGATCGCTTCCAGATGGCCTCGACAAGCATGGTTCTCAGAACTGCTGCTTCTCTCACAGTGCGAACCCATCCTCCTTCATCCTCGAGCGGATCTCCTCAGGATGGACGTTGGTCAGATCTGTCATCCGGATCCCTCCTCTCTCAAATTATCAGCCTGGAACCTGAGCACCTTGAATTTGCCCATTTGAACATTTCGCCAGCATGTAGGGATGTTCTCGTCAATGCAAGAGCTCCGTCTACGGTAAAGACTTACAAGCTAAAATGGAAAAGCTTCTGTCACTGGTGTGCAGCTGCCAATATCCATCCCGTCCATTCCACTCCTGCAAGCTTCTGCCGTTCTTTCTACAACTGGCTCAATCAGGACTTTCCCATTCCACTTTGAAAGTTTTCTTGGCGGCAATATCTCGTTTCTGGCAGGATGGGTCTTCCTCTCGCTGCTCTTCCAGAGTCATTCGACAATTTTTCAAAGGACTGTTCAGGACGTTTTCACCCATTCGGCATCCTCCTCCTACCTGGCATCTCAATGTCGTTTTGGCGCAATTGATGAAGGCGCCCTTTGAGCCTATCCACCAAGCGGCTTTAAAATTTTTAACATGGAAGGTGGCTCTTCTTATTGCTTTGACCTCTTCACGTCGCGTGAGTGATATTCACGCCTTCACCATTAAACCTCCTTTCCTTCAATTCAAATCGGACTGTGTTCTGCTTCGCACCAATCCGGTTTTCATTCCTAAGGTGCCAACTGACTTTCACCTCATTGAACCAGTGTTCTTAAAAACTTCCTTCGCAAATCCTCAGACTCCAGCGGAGCAACATTTGCATTCACTGGACGTTAAAAGATACCTTAAATTTTACATCGACAGGACGGTGCCCTTTCGTAGGTCTGATCAACTGATCGTTGCTTACGGACGCATGTGCAAAGGGCGTTCTGTTATCAAGCCAACTATTGCACGTTGGATTTCTTCAGCAATTTCTTTCTGCCATCAGAAAGCTGGCAAGCCTCTTCAATCTTCAGTGAGGGCTCATTCCACCAGAGCGATGTCATCCTCTGCTGCCCTGTTTGCTGGTGTGCCGATTCACCAAATATGTCGAGCAGCTACATGGTCCAGCAGGCACACTTTCACGAGACATTACTGCCTTAAGACGATCAACGAAGCTGATACGGCAGTGGGCCAAGCGGTGCTTCGCAATCTTTTTAAATAAGGGGAGCCTCTGTTCTTCCCTCCGCCTATATGGTTTATATGATTTTGTTATTACCTGCCTGGCAACTTTATGTCATTGCGTGTATTTTCATGCCATTGCACTGCTATTTTTTGGTCCTGCGGCCAGCTTTTACTGCTCACTATTCGATTCAAGCATGTGAATCTATGAAAGACACCCTAATACTGGAGAAGAACAATTGTTACTTGTAAACAGGTGGTTCTCCAGTATTGGTGTCTTTCATAGATTCACATGCGACCCGCCCACCTCCCCTCAGAGGCTCGCCTCTCCTCCTAGACTCTTTTGTCACTTTGGTGCTACGAAAATCTGAGGGCCTGAGCCTCTGAGGAGAAGGTTCTAGAGGGGTGCTTGCGTCTGATTGGCTGTAGTTTGGACTAACATAATGACATGGATAGGTTATAAAGGTGTTTTCTATTTCTCCTATGTATTCCTATGTGTTAATGCTAACCTGGTACTTATAAGTATTTCTGGTTTTGGAATTTGTGCGATATGTTTTTCTATACATATTCTATTGGGATTTTATTGCTATTGTATTTACCGTGGGGCTCCCACTTCGACGACGGGGATTATTCAAGCATGTGAATCTATGAAAGACACCAATACTGGAGAACCACCTGTTTACAGGTAAGTAACAATTGTTCTTAGCCACATTACCCAACCAATTGAATTGACTGCATTTTTTGAAAATCCACAATGAGAAATTGTAAGAAACTTTGCAAATACTTGATGTTGGGTGTGGAGTAATTTATGACAGTGCCAGAAGTAGGTAAATTAGGAAAACAAAACAGTCTGTAGCTTTTTCACAACCCAATAAGACGAAAGCTGCCTCCGAATCTGAAATTGTCTGATTTTTCCAGGTGCGCTATACTAAAACTAAACAAATACTAGTTTGTAAACTGTAGGGTCGGTCTACACAAAGCTGCTGCACAGAAGGGAGTGCACACATTTTATATGCACCACACTGTTTACGTGTCGGGTAGAAATGATGTGCAGGTGAGTCAAATTAAGTTAAAGACTATTACTACTTCTAATACTTTCCGTCAGCGGAAACCTTAAGTGTGGAAGGTTATTCTCTACAGTCTGAATACCACATGATGTACAATACCATGTGTTGCAAACAGGAATTGTTACTTAACTGCAACACTCAGTTTGCAGTTTACCGTTTTGGACATGCAAGACTCCTGCCTCGCCACGGACCAGATTACTGCACAATTGGTGAACGCACAGCCCTGTATGATGCAAACCGAAGATTATAAGCAAGTCAAAGTTTCCTTAGATAATGTTTTCCAATAGCAATGCTTGTCACTTTGCTGGTACTAAACGGAAAGCAGGGGTCATTTTGTGCTGCCCCCTCCCTCTTGGTATGGGATTATTTTTCAGGTGGCATTTCCTGGTTGACTGATGAACTGAGTGCTGAGCTTTGGCCAACCATTCCTTACAAAGAACGTAGGTGCTATTCTAGCTGTCCTTCTCCCTCTTCTGAAAGTCCCCCATGATCTCCTCCTCCCCATGATTGTATGACACTCATTGTAGCCTCGCTGGTGGTACCACAGCTCTAATCCGTCCCCTTCGCTGGCACATCTACCAGCTCTACCAGGATTTCCTCCCACGTCATGACCTCCATCTCAGGCTGTTTTGTGAACCATCCCACGCAAAGAGATCCAGGCTCAAGGTGGACATTGATGGCAATCACTCAAGCACTCCAAGCCTTCACTTGTAGGCCCTGTGCCCTCCTCTCTCAACCTTCCCTGGTTTCTATACTCACCTTGTGGCGCCGCGGCCAGGGCGACTGACGCTGGAATCTGGGGACCACGGTTCGATCCCCGGCTCCGGCGGCAGGTTTGCCCAGCACCATGTGACTCTGGGCAATAGCTTGCTTAATCTTCCCGACGGCCCCCAGCGCCTAGAGACCCTTACGGGTGATTGTGCGCTTTACAAATGTGGACTTTACTTTACTTTACCTTCCCACAGAGAAGAGCCCAGCCAGTATCGGAATGAGGCGGAGATGCTCCTGCTCGAGGGACATGGCCAAGGCCAGCATGTTGACACTGTAGATGATGAACTGCTCCACAGAGCTGGTGATGTAGCACTGGTGGAGGAGAACACTGCGTGAGCTCATGTCCAGTGGATCCACGGTGGAAGAACAGAGGCGGGACAGGCCACTCCAGATGACACCTGATGGAGGGGAAAAGAGAAAGCAGAGTGAGTCACTGTGGACCACTGAGGCGGGTATCAGAATGAACATTAGCTCAGTGAATCTTAGTTGAATACGGATGCTAAGAAACCTTTAGGCCTGTTGGAAGATCTGCCAACAGTCCTCGACTGAGAGCCTTTAGCCCTGAAGGAAAAGGAGCCTGGGCATCCCCTGATCATCACTTTCACAACCTTCACATACCACACAAAACTAAAAAATAACAAAAGCATATGGGCAGTTGGATTTAGAGACACCATTTGAGTAGGTCCCAGCAGATTGAAAAGGAATATAGAATCCGGTTTTGTTTGTGAACTCTGCATCCCACCAACACCAAGGTGCTTCACTAGGATCTTACGGCCTTCCTGCTTTAAGCGACACTCACTGCTTGGAGGAAGTCTTACAATCACTATTCTAATGATTCAGTCCTTCAGTGTGTGGATTGTGTCGCTGCCAAACTTGTACCTTGGACGAGATGCATGGACCTTACAGACATGGGTAGCACAGAAAGCTATCTTGACCCCTCCTGTCTTTGCCAACACTTGACCCAGCAAGCCTCCTGTCCCATACCTGTGTGTGAGATGTCCAGCCGATGAGGGTTACCTTGGTGTAGATGGATGGGAAGTCCAACTACCAACTGGCAGTAGATGTATTGGATGTCCATTAGCAGCATGTGTGTGGGAATTCCAGCTGTCTTTTAGTACCGAGGAGCAGATGCATGTCTGGTGCTAACTGGTAGCTAGGAGCAGATGCATGGGATGTCCAGCTGTAGCTGGTACCTAGAAGCAGATTCATGGAATGTTTAGCTTCTGACTGGTCCCTTCAGAAAAGATTCATTGTGCTATCGACGTCACAGACACAGCCTCTTGAGGCATCAACAAGAGCAGCCATCTCAGACACCAGGTCCAGCAGCATCTACTCTACCTCCTCAATCTCCCATTCAATGGGGAACACCTCACTGGACCACAGGTTGATGGTATGTGGAGAAGTGTGGCTCAGGGGTTAGAGGCAGCAGACCCGGAAGCTGAGATCGGTCCTGGACCAGGGTTCAATTCCCCGCCTCGGCGGGGTCTTGGGCTAAAAATTCCACGGACTCGATAATTCTCGCCCCGGTGCCTCCTCGACTCACGGGTTCACACTCTGCGACTCTGGGCAATAGCTTGCTTAATCTCCACAACGGCCCCTTGCGGCGGGATGCCTGACTTTCACCTTGTGGATACCCTGCTATCTCACAGGGGAATACCAGGAAGGGTTCCCTAAGCAAGCGCTGGGAAACCCACTGCGGGTAGCTGTGCGCTATATAAGCTCAACTACATTTACATTTACATGCTGAGAAAAATTCAAGAAGGACTCTGAAATGGCACAATCTATGAGTGCCTCCAAGGCTCCAGCCTCTTGAGACCTAGGGATGGGGCCAAGTCCACTGCTCCGATCAGCCACAGTCAAGATGGCAGAAGTCCGTACACCAGCGGGTGGGAAGGAGTTACATCAGCGGTATCTACAGTGGTAGCAACAACAAGGGCAGGGTTAGAGGCAGCTCTATAAAGGGGACTGCGCCTCCAAGCTCTGATTTGCACCGCCTTCTCCAATCGCACATCGCCTATTGTGGGGAGATTACAAGATTTTATTTCCCTCTGGGAGGAAATCAAATCAGACAGGGGCAGGGCCCGACTGACCGTAACGGGCACCGGGCGTTTCCCTGGTGGGCTGCCAGGGTGGGGGTCGTTTTTGTTACAAGAACATTTTTGCATTTTGCTCTGCCATCCCCCCCATCCCATCCGGGGAAGGGGGGTGGGGGTCAGCCGAGCTCTTCGCCAAGGCCGGTTTTGGTTCCCAGTCCGGCCCTATCCAAGTGCGTTTAGCAGTGTTTCGTTGTAGGAAGCTGGCTCTGCATTTACTATACCAAAGTAAGGTATAGTGTGCACAGAGTTGCATGAGCCCCAGTGGTATAGCAGAAGCTAAATTAGGTAAGTACTAACAGCTATCTTTTTGGTAGTGTGGGCGAGCAGTTAGGCTTATCCAGAAGGTGTGTTTAACATTTATTGTATTCACTCACTCAAGACTGATAGCACACACTGAGAGACTGAATCAAGACCAATTAGGTAAGTATAAAAAAGGTATGTTATGTTTTATTTTTAGAACCAAGCATGACTTGTCACAGGTACGTAAAAAATACTCTCAAATGCAAGACCTTACAAGGAAGTAAAGTTGTGGTTGAATTTGCAATCGTTACAGGTTTGTATTAGCTTTCAAAACAGCTAGAATTACACAGTAATTACTTTTAGAATACTTTTAGATTACTTTTGGATTACATCGATTTCTTGGAGTGGTATGCCTAGATACCACACCGGGGATCTCACAATACACAGTAAGTAAGAATTTTTAGGATTTGCAGTATAGTTACTTTTTCTCCATACAAAACATCAACTCAACACAGAATATTTTAGGAAGAAAAGTACATACCATTGGTTCCTATGAGAGAAAAAAATGGTTATCGGTTTCTAAGATAAGTAAATGTCTTACTAGTGGGAGTTTTGGGGGGGTAGGACCAAGGTTTCCCAATGTCTAGATGGACACTTAAATTGCACCACCAGCGTCAATGGGGCAGCTGGGTGCAGAGTGCAGGGGCCCAATGTGAGCCAATGGGGCTAAGTGGGCCTTTGGTTAGGGACTGCTGACGAGCAGGCCACTCGGGTGTGGGAGCAAAGCTCCTGGGGTTAAGGTCAGGACTGCAGGGGCCAACAATCAACATAGGAGCTGCACCACCAGCGTCATTGAGGCGGCCTGGTTCAGTGTGCCAAGAAGACATTGGGGACCGTGTGGGTACCAATGGAGACCTCCGGTTCGGCACAGAGGCTGCAGGGAGGCTTCCTGAAGGCGATCACTGGCTGGAGAGGTAAATTGGAGTTCGAGGCATGTGAGCTGTATATCACATGCTTTGCATAAGCCTGCCATCTAGTGTTGGGTCCGGATGTTTGCACTTTGGTTTTCTTCAAAGAAGTCTTTTACAGTCACACACTAGATGACTCCTCCTTTCGGTGATAGTGCGCATAGGCATCAACCCAAGTGTTAGACTGTTTTTTTCCACCATCGGGTTCTGATGTGAATTGCGGCGCTCCTGATCGAAACCGTTTCTCGGTTTTTCCTTCGTACGCAATGTACTGTCCTCAATGGTATTGTTTCTCGACCGTGTTTCCTATTCTCTGCGTATTGTTTCGACTCTCGGTCTTCGATCGGAAGATTTGTGGAGGTCCGTTGGGCCTACCTGCGTCGGGTCCGCTAGCAGTCGATGGAACGGATTCCATTTAAATTCAGTCCTGGGTTTTTGCACACCGACTTGCACGAAGTGTGCAACCTGTGTCTATCCCCGGAACACGACAAACAGGACTGCAACACTTTTCGATCTAAGAAGACGCTCTGTGTCCGTCGGGCTCGAAGTCACGAAATGCATCAGCAAAGCGGCTCTGCAACGGATATCTTCGGAGAAGACTCCGAACGTGAAGAATCCCACCACAAGATGCTGATGCAGAAGAGGAACACATTTCTGTGTCCAAAGCCGACACCAACACGGAAGACCAAGTAACACCAGGTCAATGTACAGTGAGTACTGATACTCCCTTCCCCTATCACTTACTGAAGAAAAAATCTCCAGTCTTTCCTCTGGCTTCAGGGCAAGGTCGGCACAGAGAAAAAGCTTTGAATGCCCCGCCCGCTGCCTGGTATTTAAACATAAACCAAAGCCTTCTTGCTCGGGATCGAGTCGACCCCATTCGGGCACCAAACCGAAACCTTCGTCATCGAAATCCAAACATGGTGTAGTGAGCATCCGTTTGTTACTGAAAAATAAACCTTTGGAGCCAAAACCTTTGATGCCGCAACATCTGGTGCCATAAGGAAAAACACCTCCTCATCCATCTAAAGAGCCTGATTTTGACGTTCTGCCTACTAACTGGGATCCGAAACAAAAGGAACTGGTTATTAATCCAGGTACTGGGCATATTCATGCAAAATTACTAGACAAAAAGAATCCAGATTTACAAGAGGACTACCACATTCCTCTAAAATGCAATAGATGTGGGAACTAACCCTTCTCCTCCTATTACACCTCCTTCACCCATTGACCCAAATGTAATCATTACACCTACAAATTCCTCACAACCAGTCGCCTGATCCACAAGATGAAGGGGATGGGGATGAAGATAGACCACAGGACATTGTTCCTGATCCCTGGGAGGACTATAATACAGATCCCAACACTGATACCGATCTGTTACTATGCGCCTCCAGACCCTCCCCACCTGATGATCACATAGTTTATATAGAGCTACTCAATAGGGCTGCTCAGTACCATGGGGTAGACCTACATAGGGAGTCCCTTTATTTTTTGATAATCAATTGTATTCATTTTTGAAAAAAGAAAATTTACAAAAGAAAGAGACATTAACATAGCAGCACAGAAAGGAGGCCCTTAATGAGGATTTTCTCCTTGAGACCTTGAGTTCCTCTCAAAGAGCAACACAAACACTGCCCATGCACAAAGGAATGCTTAAGCACGCAGAGGAGATTTTTAAAGACTCTGTGCGTGCAAGGATTGTTACAACCAAAATAGATAAGAAATACAAGCCAGCGCCTACTGACCCCGCCTACATCAAGGGTCAAGTCCCATTAGACTCCCTGGTAGTCTCTAACGCTCGCAAAAGAGCAAATCTTCAAACCACAGGAGATGCCCCTCCTCCTGATAAGGAGTCTACACGAATAGATGCCTATGGCAAGAGAGTAGCGGCGCAAGCAGCCAATCACTGGCGAATTGCGAACACACAAACTCGTATAGCTCGCCATGACAGAGCTCATTATGATGAGCTAGAAAAGTTAATTCAGTTTTTACCTGATAAACATAAAACTAAAGCTACTGATCTAATTCAAGCGGGGAAATTAATTTCCAATACATCAATTAGTTGCTCTATAGACGCAGCTGACACCACAGCTCGTGCAGTCAACACTAGTGTTTTACTACGCAGACACGCTGGGCTCAGAATTTCTGGGTTTAAACCCGAGGTCCGAGCCTCTATTCTAAATCAGCCTTTTGATAAGGGGCACCTCTTCGGTCCCACAGTAAACACTTCTTTAGAAAAGATGAAGAAGGATACAGAGGTTGCTAAATCCATGGGGGCTTTGCAACTCCCTTCCAATGGGGGCTCCTTTCGTCGCTCCTTTTACGGGGGGCTCCAAGAACACATCATCAGAAAATCCCTCCTCATCTTACAAAGGCAATAATCAATCGCCCACGTCAAGAGGTTACTTTAGAGGAGGATTTAGAGGGAATAAAAGCAAGGGAAGAGGTAGAGGCAACTAAACACGCAGTTCCCCTGCAAACAGTGACTTCCTTCCTCTACCCCCGATCATTCCACTCCTGTCGGAGGACGTCTCTCCCAATTTCTACCCATCTGTAATACATTCACCTCAGACGAATGTATGACGTTACAACGCATACATTCTCAACGCTGTATTTTACATCACGTTCATTATAACGCAAGTCGTTACAACAACTTGTGCTGGAGGGCGCTGGACTTAGGAATAGTATGATTTATTATTCCAACTCCAGCCTAGGTAACAGTAGGGAAGGTGTTGGAATAGTAAATCATACTATTCCTTAGCTTAGAGCATAAACCAGCAAAAAGTCGTTGTAATGACTTGCGTTGTAATGCCCGCGATGTAAACATACCGCAGTGTAACAACCGCGTTGTAAAGATCGTTCTCCCCTAAGACAGATGGGTTCTACAGATTATCTAATATTGTTATTGTCTGGAACTTACTGACACTCCCCCAAACATTCCTCCAAGATCACACAGAATGGGAAACATCCTTAACAACACATTTTTTATAACGACTTACCTGAACAACGAATCCTGAACCACGACTTTCCTTAACCAAGAGTCTCTCCCCTCCCCTCCTTCTGACCTGACATGAACTTCGCCCCCTTCATCCTGCCAGCTAGGCTGCCAAGACATTTCCCATGAATCATTCCATCACTGGCATCGGGGAGTAAGCTGTGCATGAATTGTAATTACAATATCTTAAAATGGCCATAATATGTATTGAGACGATTTTGTGGTTTTGAAAGTGCATTTTATGTGTTTAGCTGATTACATTTTGCACTTTTTAAAAAATAAAAGGATTAAGAGGAATCGCCAGGTCACATCAAACTTGAGATATGCCATTAGTTTTTAAAAAACAGTGAAAAATTGTGTGATGAGTGGATAGTCCAGGATTTTAAAAAGTTATTAAATCATGTGATTGATGCAGAATACGTAATTGATGCAGGATTTGTTTTTGTTGATGCAGGATACGTTTTAACACGTTCTTACAGGCAGATTTCACATTCTTATGTTTTTTCTCATTCATCCATGAAAAATTGCACGTCCTTCCCGGAAGATTATCATCAGCTACATAAATCTCATTAGATATTCTCAGTTGGTCATTTTGCTTAACAAATAGAAGTATTGTTATTACAATAGTGCCATCTATTGGCCAGGCACGAGGTGGGTTTTTTCGTGGTTTAGGAACTCGTAAAAAATTTAGTTGTTTGCAATTGATCGTTGTTTAGGGGATTCGTGGTTTAGGCAGTAGTTGTTTAATCATGTATTCCACACAATATCACAACAACATTTGAACCTTCTCAAACAAAAAGTTCTCTCTCTATTGGAAAAAGTATTTATGGATCCAGTCCCATTACAATATCAAGGGGCTGGTGTATACTCCCTGTACTTCCTAATTCCCCAAAAAGACGTCTCTCTCAGGCCTATACTAGACCTCCGAGATCTAAATCTATATATCCAATCAGATCACTTTCACATGGTGACACTCCAACAAGTGCTCCTGCTCCTTCAGCAAGGTGACTTTCTGTCCACTTTAGAGTTAAAGGAGCCTATTTCCATATTCCAATACACCCCGCTCATTGCAAGTACCTCACGTTTGTTGTAGCGGGACAAAATTACCAATTCAAAGTGCTCCCATTCTGAGTCACCATTGCTCCGGGAGTTTTCACCAAATGCTTGGTAGTTGCAGCTCATCTACGAAGACAACTCATTCCAGTCTTCCCATACTTAGACAATTGGTTCATAAAAGCCAGCTCATAAGCAAAATGTCTACAACACATTTAAAAAACAGTGCAGCTGCTCCACGATCTTGGATTCACAGTAAATCTGTCCAAGTCCCATCTCCAACCCTCCAAACGTACTCGGGTATTCATGCAGTTACTGGGAAGGATAGGGTCTTGCCTCTTAATAGTCCCCTATGCAAGACTTCAAATGCGTCAGTGGAATAAGTCTCAGGGTCAGGTGTCAGATCTAGTGTTGGTGGACGGCCGCACTCATCGCTCTCTGCAGTGGTTGAATCCACAAAACCTTTCCAAAGGGCGGCCCTTCATTGGCCGGGTTCCACAGACAGTGCTGACAGCAGACATATCACTCACTGGTTGGGGAGTGCATCTCCAAACTCACACAGTTCACGGAATGTGGAGTCTGCAGCAAAAAATCACATAATTCATCTAGAGCTTCTAGCAGTATTTCTAGTACTCAAAACCTTTCAAGTTCAACTTGTAGGAAAAGCTGTCCTGATACGTACAGACAACATGACAGCCATGTATTATATACAGAAAAGTGGGGGGGGGGGGGCAAACTCTCCAGCTGTCACAACTTGCACAGACCATCTGGAAGTGGGCCATACATCACAAAATATATCTTCTCGCAGAACACCTACCAGGAGTAGACAATCAGATTGCGGACCAGCTCAGAAGGCAAAGACAGTAGATTCACAAATGGGAACTCCACCCTCAAGTTCTCCTCCTGTTCTTTCAGATGTGGGGCTTCCCAGACATAGATTTGTTCGCCACACACTGAAACGCAAAATGCCCAAGCTTCGCCTCCAGGTATATACACCAGTTGTCCTAGGGTAATGCACTATGGATGAACTGGTCAGGTATATTTGCCTAAGCTTTTCCACCTCTCCCACTCATTCCACTAGTGGTTTGGAAGCTCAGGCAAACGTCCCTCACACTAATCCTAGTAGCTCCCACATGGGCCCATCAATCTTGGTTCACCACCCTGGTGGAGCTCTCAGTAGTTCCTCATAAAAAAGCTACATCTCACATTCAATCTCCTCACACAGAGCCGTGGAGAGATAAGACACCCAGATTCCCGTCATCTCAACTTCGCGATCTGGCACCTAAAGTCATAGTTTGGCTACTTCAATCTTCCCCCACACTGCATGAACATTATTATAGAGGCTAGAGTTCCTACTTCAAGGGATTGCTGTGCAGCAAAATGGAAGCGGTTTGTTATTTATTGTAATAAGAACCAGATCAACCCACTTGATGCTTCAATTCAAAACATAATTTGATATGTACTGCATTTACAACGTTCATATTTAGCGTACATATCCATACGCTTACATCTTGCTGCAATATCTACATACCTTCAAAATAGACAACATCTGTCTCTTTTAAGAGTGCCTGTTATTAAGGCATTTATGGAAGGGCTCAAAAGAGTTATTCCCCCAAGACTTCCACCTGCTCCTGTATGGAATCTTAATATTGTTTTCACCAAACCAATGGGTCCACCCTTTGAGCCACTGCATAGATGTGAAATGCAATTTCTCACTTGGAAAGTTGCTTTCCTCTTTGCTATTACATCACTGAGAAAAGTGGGTGAGCTTCAGGCACTAAACGTAGAAGAACCATTTTTACAAGTACACCAAAACAAAGTGGTTTTTCGGACTAATCCTACATTTCTACCCAAAGTAATTTCTGCCTTCCATATCAACCTATCTGTTGAGTTGCCTGTGTTCTTCCCTCAACCAGATTATGTGGCAGAACGTGCTCTACACACCTTAGATGTTAGAAGAGCATTACTCTATTATATAGAAAGGACAAATCCTTTCTGTAAGACTAAACAACTCTTTGTTGCTTTTGCTCCACCTCACAAAGGCAATACCATTTCCAAATCAGGTATTGCACGGTGGATAGTCAAATCTATTCAGACATGCTAAGCAAAAGCAAAAAGAAACTTAACAATTTCCCCTAGAGCGCATTCCACTCGCAAACTAGGGGCTTCTATGGATTTCGAGGGAAACATCTCTATAGCTGACATCTGCAAAGTTGCAACATGGTCTACACCGCACACATTCACAAAACATTATTGTGTAGATGTGTTAGGAAGATAACAAGCTAATGTGGCCAGGCAGTACTTAAAACACTTTTTCAAACTACTGCAACAGCTACATGTTGGCCACCGCTTTGGGAGATCACTGCTGTATAGTCTATGCAAAACATGTGATCTACAGCTCACATGCCTCAAACGGAAAATGCTACTTACCCAGTATGCATCTGTTCTTGGCATGTAGAGCTGTAGATTCACATGAGCCCACCCGCCTCTCCGGGTACCTATACCTGTTGCAGTAACGTCTTACTTAGATACATACACATGGACATCTTTATTCTACTACTATTACTAACCCCATTCTCACCCTCTGCGGTAAAACAATCTAACAATGGAGTCGATGCCCATGCGTACTATCATCGAAAGGAGGAGTCACCTACCTCGTGACTGGAAAATATTTCTTCGAAGAAAAACAAAGTGCAAACATCCGGACCCAACACTACATGGCAGGAGTGTGCAAAGCATGTGAATCTACAGCTCTACATGCCAAGAGCAGATCTATACTGGGTAAGTAGCATTTTCCTTCTTGGGGAATGCCTGGACACAGTCAGTTGGGCCACCCAAAGCCATGGGGTGTCATTTGCAGGGGTGTCTTTTGGTGTCAGGTCTTCTTACCAATTCTGGTTGCGGTTGGGGGGACCCTTCAGGTTTAGGTTGCAGCTTGAGGAAGGTTGGGGATCACCAGATCCCAGGTCAGGATCGCTGGGAAGATCTACTTGTGGTGTTGGGCCACTCGAACTTGGGCCATGGGTGTCGGGTGAAGAGTGGTGCAGAACCGCAGAGCCATCTTGGTCCGGGTTAGGAGTCTTGGCTGAGCAAATCCGGTGCTCACTGGAGACAGTGTGTAAAGTGAATGCAGGGCAGGTCCTCCGGCCTCTGGAGGCTGCTGGACATGGCAGGTTCTTCACTGTAGGCAGGTCGGAGTAGGGACAGGCATGTAGGACTGGGGCCAAAGCAGTAGGTATCTTCTTCTTCCTGGGTCAGCACAGCTCTTCGATCCTTCTTCTTTCTTCCACGAATCTGAGGAGGGAAGGTTCAGGGTTGCCCCTAAATACTAAATTTAGGGGCATTACAGGGGTGTGCAGGTCAGGACCAATGGGCCCCTTCCCTGGGGTGAGTACACCCCCTATTATGCCACCCTTCAGTGGGAGTGGGACATGAGCCTCTTCCTGATTGGCTGGGTCCCCTCATCTCCAAGATTGAGGGGACTGAGATGTGTGCTTCACCTCGCCTCCCCCACCTGAGGGATGGGGTTGGCAAAGGTGGGCACACCTCTCCTCCTAGCTCGGTTTTCCTGCCGATTATCCTGCCCATATTGGGGGTCAGAACCGGTGGGAGATAGTTGCTAGGGGCAGCAAAAGGCAGAGACAGTGTTCAAAGGCAGCAGTCCTTTGAAGTGTCCCCTTTCATGGACCCAAACCATCCTGGGGAATGCGGCATGACACCTCTGTCCAAGATGGGCTTTGTTTCTGGACCCAGAGAGCTTAGGATCTCTACTCAGGGGCCCAGAAACCTGTCTGGTGTTGGCAAATGGCGGGCACCCATGCAGGAACCACACCAAAGCGGGTCACTTTTCAGTGGGCATCTCTAAGATGCCCTCTGAGTGTATTTTACATTAAATACCCCCGCTGGCATCAGTGTGGGTTTAATGTGTTAAGATGGTTGCTACCAAACTTCCCAGGTTTTGGTAAAGCCATTATGGAGCTGTGGAGTTCGTAATGACCAATTCCCAGACCATATACTCTTTATGGCTTTACTACACTTACAATGTAGACACTGTAGGAGAACAGGGCTCAAGCCACTGTACCCTCATCTGGGGCTAGTGCACCCTGCTGGAGGAGTGACTTACCTAGGCCCCAGGCAGTGGGTTGTAGGCATGGCACACAGGGATGTCACTTCACTTTTCTCTGCGTCAAAACATGCAGCATACACTGGCAGGGTGTGGTTGTTACAGGGCCTCTAAGGGTGGCACAATAGATGCTGCAGCCCTTAGAGGCCTTAGCTGGTCACATTGCCCTTGGTACACAGTAACTACTTTTTCTTTACTTATGGATTACTTTGAGTACTGGGGTGGTATGCCTAGATACCACACTTTAGGATGTCTACGTAGAAGGTAAGTACTACTTTTTATACTGTGCAATCGAGTTCACTTTTCCCAATACATTAATAGTTCCAGCCATTCGGGAATCATATCAGGGCTGGTCGATTTTCAGGGGGCATCTCTAGGATGCCCTCTGAGGGCATTTTACAATAAATCCAACACTGGCTTCAGTGTGGGTTTAATGTGCTTAGACGTTTGCTACCAAACTTCCCAGTTTTTAGTAAAGCCATTATGGAGCTGTGGAGTTCGTAATGACCAACTCCCAGACCAATATACTCTTTATGGCAGCACTGCACTTACAGTGTCTAAGAATGGGCTTAGACACTCTGGGGGTACAGGGCCCCTGCTTCTGTTCCCTCACCTTAGGTCTAGTGCACCCTGCTAGAGGGGTGGGTTACCTAGGCCTTGGGCAGTGGATTGCAGTGGACAGTGGCACACAGGGATGTAAGCCATGTCGGCTCTTCACTTTTCTTTGCACTAAAACACGCAGCCTGCAGTGGCAGTTTGTGTTAAGGTGGAGGGCCTCTAAGGGTGGCCCAATAGGTGCTGCAGCCCTTAGAGCCTTCTCTGGTCACACTGCCCTTTGTACCCATGGTACCTTTTACAGGGGGGCCTACCTGTGGACAGGGATGGGCCAATTGTGGATACAATGGTACAGTTTTGGGAGAGAACATAGGCCCTGTGAACCTGATTGGCAGGGACCAGGGCACATCAAGTCAGGTTGCATCAGATGTGAGGCAAAAGGTGCGGGGTAGCCATACGCAAAAGGGGTGCTTTCCTACATCTGGGATTTAGAATAATGTCTCAATTGTCACAAGTGGAGGGTCACTGAGAGGATCTAGTGTTGGTTAAGGCCAGCACTCATCACTCTGCAGTGGTAGAACAGAAGCAACCTGTTGCAGCTCAGGCCTTTCTGAAACCCTGCCCTGCATGTGACCATTACCATAGACACCTCTCTCGCAGGTTGAGGGGATGCATGTCACCAATATGACTATCCAGGAAGTGCGCCCACAGCACGGGCACCACATCAACTGCCTCGAGTTGCTCCAGGTTTGTACAACACGTGTTCGGCAGAATGCATCTACAAGTCCACGAGTAGGAACACCACCTGCAAGTTCAACACAGCTACTTCTGAACTTCGGGCACCCTACAGATAGACCTGTTTGCCATTCACAAGAATGCTAAATGTTTACACACATTGTCCGTAGTCAAAGCATTAGGGATGAATTGGTCAGGAATCTCTCCCATTCACTCAATACATGGTAAGGAAGATGAGGGAAACATACTTCACACTCATCCAGCTGCCTCCACCTGGGCCACACAGCCTTGGTGCTTGATGCTTTTCAAGATGTCCATTGGCCCCCATGAGAAGCTCCCAATCGGGATTGACCTTTTCAGGCAGAGCCAAGGCAAGATCAGATACCACGCAGCTCAACCCATCGATCTGATACCTGAGGTCTTAGAGTTTGGCTGCCTTCATCTCCCACAGGAATGCTTGACTATCCAATGCGAAGCAGGCAGGCCTACCACACAGGCTTTCTATTCCGCAAAGCGGAAAGCGTTTGACCACTATTGCAGTTATAAGCACCTGGACCCTCTAAAACACATCCTTCAGGACATCATTTGCTACTCCTTGCCTCTGCAGATTTCAGGCCTTGCCTGCACGTCCATACTGTTATACCTAGCCTAAATTACGGCCTACATGCAAAACAGGGAACATTCTCTTCCAGGAGATACTCATTAATAGTCATAAGCACTGAATGCGCCGAGACCCAGGAGCACATACTAAATACATAAATATGTTTAAAAACTTAACAGTATGAAATACCCTCAAACATATATACATATATATATATATATATATATGTCCACGGCTTCCTTTCCAATTAGAAAAAGGATGAGGGGACGCGGCAGGGCTTCACGGGATTCTTCTGTCGGTGTATACATGCAGCCTTTAAGACATCCATGCTCCCATCATGCCCCACAGGTACTTTTTTGTCAAGAATTGTTATCTAGAAGTTTTTTCTTGGCTTCATTCGACGTCTTTATCTGCTGGCTGGACTATTTGGTAAAACAGTTTTTGGCAGAAATGCCAGCATTATTAAACAACTATCATTTGTGCGAAAAAAATATTGCAAAATCTGACCCAAATTCGGTCTGTATTGTGAGTTTGCCATCTTCCCACAAGCCAGACAAGTGTTATTACTGTCAGCAATTTTCCAATTAATCAGCGTGACAGAGGATTAAGCTGCATGCCTTGCAGGAGAGAGGAAAGGTGAGATCCACAAGTAGCCATGGAAGCACCCATCAACCTTTCAAGGAGCCCTACTCTCATAAAAGAACTAAGCTAAGGGGCAGAAAAGATAAAAGGAAGCTTCGATCTGCTTCGCCGTTGACAGAAAGGAGGTCAGCGTCACGACAAATACCGGTCTGCTTCCTATCGGCGTCCAGATCGACATTGGAAAGGCCTCTGCAACATGCGGCGACGTCGAAGGAGAAATCGCCTTCGGGACAATCAGCTCCACCTCCGTTGAAGAAGAGAAAGTCGACGTCGAGACTAAATACTTTTTTTTTCCCCACATAAAAAAACTGCTCTATATTTCTAGGATAAAAACATCATGAACATGCCCTGCACATCTTAATGGTGAGAATACTTAAAGTGCTAGCTACAGTTTACTGACTATCAGGGTGTTCCTATCCCCTTCCTTTAAAAACACTTCAGTCTGTATCTATTTCCTCCAGAACATATCCTGTGTATGTTTACTGGCCACAGTTCCTAACTACCAACCACCCAAAAATGTGTGAGAAGTGAGGAGGCACCTCACGGAAACAACCGCCAGGCAACTACTGATAGGTACTCATCAGTGTGCTCCAATTATCATCATCAGTAGCCTCCCCACTGAAATCAATGTGAAAAGTGCCCAACTCAATTGCAACATAAATTAGTGAAAAAACCTGATCCCCGAGTAAGAGCAATCACAATCCATTTTCTGGCTCTTTCCCTCTAAAAACTAGCTAAACAATCACTGGCACTATTTCCACTTTATTTACTACTGTGAGTTTCCCCACATTAAAAATAAGACCTACTGTCGTGCTTTGTCATTTTATATAGGAAGCCAACATGTTTTATTGCCTATTAATACTTATCGGCAATTTCTTCAGGGCTTGGGGTCAGTCCTCCCCACACTGTGAACTCACAGCTCGATACCTGTGGAACATAGGTACAGACAACAAATACACAACAAACACTGAGTGACACACTTCAAAGTTGCTCTATACACTACAAGGAGTTTCTTATTGTTACTTCTCATGGACAGGAATGACACAAAAATGTACCAGGTGGTTGCTCCCTTATGGCATACCTACAGCCACCTGATGGGGATGTCGTGTACGCGTCCACTTATCCCAATGCCTTTATGCCAGTTACTCTGCATCAATCTACAGTTAAAATACATATTTACATTCCCTTTCTGAACCAACTCATGTCTCTATGGCCATTTCAAGTCAGATGAGTTTCCTACAATATGTACATACACTCTGCATTATAGTGAAGCCCGCATGGGTGGTGTTACAGTTTGTACATGTATTCTAAGACCACGTTCTCCGGTTCACCAGTGGTACATTACTCACTGACCCCATCAGGTCACATACAGAGCATCTGCCACATGGGCGATGCCCTGCAGGGAGTCCTGTAGTCTTCATCTCCTGACTAGAGCGAGTATGTTTTAAACGCAAACCTGGGGGTGGCATGTCAAAGTCATTATTATTCGTCCAGATCTCGAAGGCACGTGATTAGACCGCCCTCTTGCTCAACAGACACATCCAGATCGTCTGTTCCTGACTATTCACCCACTTTGTCGGTGACTCCTCCAGCCAGTGTGTCACCAGTGGATTCAATTGTCACCTTCATTGAGATCCTCAGAAGAGGTGCCACTAATTGAAACATTGAGATGCCTACACCAACAACATTGGCATCTGTGATATTAGAGACACTGCATCACAGGTCTTCCGCAAGACCGATGCTGCCACTGATCCATGGTCTACTTGAAGCAGCTCTGCAAACACTTTGAACACCCTCCGCAGTAGAGGCTGCACCACCCCACATCACTATATAAAATTAAAGCGCCAGATCATGGCCCTGTTTTTCTAAGAGCAGATCCACCACCAGATTCAGTCATGGTGGCATCGGCCAGAAAGACACATCCAGGAGCTTCCTCCTCCTCAGTTCCACCCGAGAAGGAGAGTAAAAAGGATGTGCAGTACCTCTGCGGCTTATATGAGTTGCTAGTGTGTGAGAGGCTGGCTTAGTATGTGGTGCTCACTTGCGTAAGTGTAGCACCCTGTACTAATCCAGACAATCGTATGGTGATTTTGGTGGTCGTAGTTAACCATAGAAAACTCTCTAAGTGGTAGCTGTGTTGAGCAGCCTTCAGGCTTAGTCCAGAAAGAGTGTCAAGCAGCTTGTTTTACTAGTACTTAATCGTATGGTATAGGTTAAGTGAAAAAGAATCACACAGTGTATTTTATTACAAACACTCACTAACACAATTGTACTATCTCCTACTCGGAGATAGAAACACAATACACACAACACTTAGGAAATAGAGCACATAAGTAGCACAAGTACACAGTGGTCTCCAGGTGGAGACCAAACCATATACTAAAATAGTGGAATGCGAACCACGACTCAAGTCAAGAATGGACCCAGAAGACGTAGAAGGAACCACCGAAGGGGAGTATCTAGGAACCCCATGGAGGTCATGTGCAGAGTGGGAACACGACTGCGTGCTCAATGTTAGTAGGTAAGTCGCTGTGCAATTTTAAAGAAGGTCCCTCCTCACCGTACCCTGAAGAAACCCTGTGGAAGATGAAAGGTTGGAGAGCCACTCCACCTGTGGATACCCCAGGAACCAAGATAACTACACCAGGGAAGCTGGTGCATAGCTTTCAAGTATCGTTGGAAACCACCGTAAACAACAGTGGAGGTCTTCAGGTAAGATGCTGCTGGAGAAGAAGATGAAGGAATCTGGTGGAACCCAAAAGCGGATTCAAGATGAGAGGTACCTGCAAGCAGAGGGGAAAGAGTCTATGCCACTCAGAAGGGACCAGGAGGCACGGAAGACAAATGCCCACTGATGTCAGAGATGCAGGTGAGGTTGACCGTGCCCTTGAAGTTGCAGCTGTGTGGTCCAGGCGAAGCTGTAGAAGACTAGGAGCCATTCAATATCTGTCCCACGCCGGATGTCAAGGGCCAAGGGGTCAGTGTCTGGCAGGGGCACCAACAAGCCTTGGCAGCGGCAAACAATGTAGTTGATGAAGAATGTGCAGTGTCGGGACCAGCAAGGTCCAAGTGACTCACCACGACCAGGTAAGTCAGAGCAGGCCTCGAGCAAGCAGGGGAGCCCACTGAGCCAAAGAAGACCCTCAGGAGGACCCACGGGCCGTAGGCACAGGAGTCGCAAGAGGACCTCGAGCAGCTCACAGTGAAGGCGGCCCACTGTGCAGAAGAAGCAGTGAGGGCGAAGATCTTGGCTGCAGGAGTTGCTTGAAGTTGGAGCTTCTTGGAGCCCAAAGATCCCTGGAGGAGAGAGTCAACCAGCCTTGGAAACAGCAAGTTGACTCGGTGCACAGGGGTTCCGTTCCAGTGGTTTCGTCGAGGGATACTGGCCTCAAACTCGGTATGAAGACAGTGCAGGCCTCATGGGAGTTGCAGAACCACCACCTGTGTTGCCTTTCGGAGTCTGTGGGAGTCCAGGATCAGCAGACCGGTCAGCTGTGTTGCAGTGCCTGCTGAGGAGTGACTCCTGCACGCCAAGGGAGATTTCCTCAGGTGTCTTGGATGTCCACAGGTCTGGTGAAGAACCTGTATGGAGCACAGGCACAGACGTTGCAAAAGACCAGTAGGACCACGAGACCAGGAGCCACAGGAATCTTCCCCGGTGCAGTCTCTGTTCCCAAAGCGAAGTCCAGAGTGTCCAGATGGTTGAAGTTGAAGAGGTATGTGATCTGAATCTTGTCCCATGACGAATCTAGGGATCCACCCACAGGTAATCCCTTAAGTACCGTTAGGCCTGGGATGATTCAGGGGTCCCTCCCAGAGGAGGGGCTGGGCAGTGGGGATGTTACTCCCATGTCCTTTAACCCGTTTCGCTCCAGAGCGGGGGCCAATGGCTCCCTGAACTGGTTTGAACTGGAGTACGCAAGGAGGGCACCAAATGTGCCCTTCAAAGCAGTTGAGTGGCGTGGGCAAGCGCCCCCACCCTGTCCCAATACACTAAGTCCTGCCTGGAAGGTGGTCACACCTCCCTGTGACAGGAAACCTACTGTCCTGCCTTTCCCTGCTCGAGCTTGGCTCAGCATCAAGAGGGCAGAATTGTGTCTCTGGCCGACAGCAGCCATAGTTTGCTGTCCGGGTTCAGAAAACTTGTACCGGGAGCACTGATGGGCCTCCCATAGGAGCTTTACAAGGCACAGAGTCATACCTTCCAGGAGTATGTTTGACGGGGTTCTTTACAGCCGGTTTAGAGCTAGCCATTACGTAATGATGCATGGCCACTCTATGTATCTATATGGCTGATGCACTTACAACCCCGGAGAATGGACTCCGAAGGTTGTAGGGGTGTCCATCTAATGCAGAGGCACCCTTACACTTAGAACCGAGCACCCTGCCTTCAGGATTGAAAGGCCTGCCTTAGGGGTGACATGGGTTTTAAGTGCAGTGACCTCAGATATAAGAAAACATATATCGGTCGTAAGTGGTGCTAGCACCAGCTTACACTGGCTGCCATGGCAGGCCTGTAGTCACAATTTGAGGGGACTCCCCTGGAGCATAATACATGCTTCACCCCATGGGAAACCCCTGGTGTAGCAATGCCCTCGTACCTTAATACCATAATCTCGGGGCTTACAAGGGTACACCAGTAGCCAATCTGGAGGGTACCTAGGTACTCGCCATGTCCAATTCAGGGAAGAAGCACAGAGACTGTGGTACTGATTACCAGGATCCCAGTCAGACTAGTCAGGAAAACATGACACCAGAAAAAAAGGGGTTGACCATGAAAGCAGTTCCTACTTTCCTACCACCTCCCCCTAAGGAGACAAGACAAACCTTGTCCAGTTGAGTCTTCGTTTTCTAAGTGGAGCTATCTGGGGAGTCCATCTGAGTTGGCATGGTTACTCCCAGGCCTATGTTCCACTGAATAGTCCATCCCCTGTAGAGAAATAGACCACCTCAAATGGTTGGGATTTTCACCATTCATTTGTTTAAGCCACAACTTTCCAAACTGTGTGGCGCGACACATTACTGTGTCGCGCCCCGTACCTAGGTGTGTCGCGCGTGGGATATTTCCACGGAAGTACGTGGCGTCGGTGCACCTTGCACATTGAGGAGCGAGCGGGATGTTCATCAGAGGGCGATCGAGTGCCTCCGAGCAACTCAGTACCGCCATCCTATGAGAGCGGCACCTTCACCCCATCTAGAATAACCCTTTAATTGTACCTATTTCTAGGCATAATGGGCAATATGCATAAGCAGTAAACGTCACATTTTTCTTCCTATCTTCTTATTTCTGTTACAGCAAAGGCTTCATCTGTTTAACCTACCCAGTAGGCTGGGTTTCTTTTGCATTTTTTCACACTCGATGAAGCTTATTTTTCCATCAGGTCTAACGCTTGCTGAGTGCTGGCATCATTGCCATGTCCCCATTGTCTGAGTGAGAGAAGGAGATAAGACTGAGGTCCCAGAGCGCTCATCATGGAGTTTGAGCTTCCCTTTCTAAGTGCAGTTTTAATACCAAATGTTTCATTTCCACATTGCGCTCTGCCTGGGCTCAGTAATTGAAATTAATGCAGTCTATGTTCTTTCAAGATTGCTAATTCTTTTACACTGTTTGCGCGCCTTCGTCTTTCAGATGCTGTAATAATACTGTGCAATAATTCTACAGTGCAAGTGAAAAGCTTGAGGTGGCGTGTGGATAGATTTATCACAGAGGAAGCAGAATGCATATTTTTAAATATACGGGACTGCATAAACTGGGACCGGGGCAATGCCGATTGCTCTTGGGGGTGTAAAGAAAAGTACACTAGGGCATAGAGAGAATTTGTCTTAACTTTGTGGTTATAATTAATGAAAATAAACTGTGACACTTGTGGATTTTTAAAAAAATAATCGCAAATACTGGGAAGGTTGGGGTCGGGACATGATCCTCTGCACGCACGCCTGATTCTACTGAGATGTTAACTGACAGGTTTTCAAGGCGCGAATGTTCACCAAGGCAAGGCAAAGAGTTGAAAGCCCGTATAATCATTTCACTCCGCCTCCACAGCTCACACAAAGAAGTGTGTAACGCTCACAATGAAGATCAGGTTCAAAACTGTGACTCACTAGTACCCGGATAAATGATTCCTACTGCATCGACTTCCGTAGAATGAAAGGCTGAATTAGCACAGCGGATGTTCAAAGATTACTCGAGTAGGATGCATGTGGCGCACAACACCCATTGGGCTCACCGTGCTTCAACCCCCCCCACCCCGCCCCCCGCCGGTCGTTTGTGTCAGCCCGGGCTAAGACAGCTTCGTGGGCTGGCGAC
Source organism: Lissotriton helveticus (assembly GCF_964261635.1). NCBI lineage: Eukaryota > Metazoa > Chordata > Amphibia > Caudata > Salamandridae > Lissotriton > Lissotriton helveticus. Next base: position 1,556,001 of record NC_136073.1, on the reverse strand, counting down.
GTCTCATTGCAGCCGCACCCAAATACTTCACAGGTCTTTAAAAGACCGTGTACTTGTAAATGAAGCTTTTCTTGTGTTTTCATCCCTTTTTACAGCCGTTACGGTTACGGCTGGAAAAATTAGCCCCCCCCCCCAAATCTTTTGGCTCTAGTTTCCCGCCTCAGCCAC